>NC_135806.1:137452558-138078808 GCF_964213995.1 Mustelus asterias
TGGTCTGTTTGAGGGTTACCTGTTCATGGTCATAATTGATGCACAAGTGGCCAGAAGTTACGAATCGACTACAATTGAAAATATTCGCCAAAAACCTTGAAAGTTTTGCAAAATTTGGTCAATTGGAACAGATTGTTAGTAATAATGGTTCACAGTTTACGCAACAAGAGAACACAAGAACTAGGAGCAGGCGTAGGCCACCCGGCCCCTCGAGCCATTCAATAAGACCATGGCTGATTTTTTTCATGAACTTAGCTCCACTTACCCACACCATAACTCTTAATTCCTTTACTGTTCAAAGATTTTTGACTTAAAAACATTCAACGAGGTAGACTCAATTATTTCACTGGGCAGGGAATTCCACAGATTCACAACCCTTTGTGCGAAGAAGTTCCTCCTCAACTCAGTCCTAAATCTGCTCCCCTTTATTTTGAGGCTACGCCCCCTACTTCTAGTTTCACCCACCAGTGGAAACAACCTTCTTGCTTCTATCTCATCTATTCTCTTTATACTCTTATATGTTTCTACAAGAACCCCTCTCACTCTTCTGAATTCCAATGAGTATAGTCCCAGTCTACTCAGTCTCTCCTCATTAGCCAACCCTCTGAACTCCGGAATCAACCTAGTGAATCTTCTCGGCACCTCCTTCAGTGCCAGGATATCCTCTCTCAAGTAAGCAGACCAAAACTGTACACCATAACCTTTTTTTTTTAAAAAAAAACTTTATTCCTTGAGCAATGAAGGACAAAATTCCACTTGCCTTCATAATTAGCTGCTGCACCTGTAAACCACCACCTTGTGATTCAGGCACAAGGACACCCAGGTGCCTCTGCACAGCAGCATGCTGCAATTTTTTAACCATTTAAATAATAGTCCATTTTGCTGTTATTCCTACCAAAATGGATGAGCTCACATTTACCAACATTGTACTCCATCTGCCAGACCCTTGCCCACTCACTTAAACTGTCTATATCCCTTTGCAGACTGTGCCTCCTCTGCACGCTTTGCTCCACCATTCATCTTAGTATCATCTGCGAATTTTGACACACTACACTTGGTCCCCAACTCCAAATCATCTTTGTAAATCGTAAACAATTGCAGTCCCAACACTGATCCCTGAGGCACATCACTAGTCACTTATCGCCAACCAGAAAAACACCCATTTACACCCATTCTTAGCTTTGTTAGTTAACCAATCCTCTAATACATTACCCGTAACGCTATGCACCTTTACCTCAAGCAGCAGCCTTTGGTGCGGCACCTTGTCAAATGCCTTCTGAAAATCCAGATACACCACATCCACAGGTTCCCTGTTGTCCACCGCATTCGTAATGTCCTCAAAGAATTACACCAAATTAAACGTGACCTGCCCAAGATGAACCCATGCTGTGTCTTCCCAATGGGACAATTAATATTCAGGTGTCTCGTTATTTCTTCCTTGGCGATAGATTCATGCATTTTCCCCACTACAGAAGTTAAGCTAACTGGCCTATAGTTACCTGCCTTTTGTCTACCTCCTTTCTTAAACAGCAGCATCACATTTACTGCTTTCCAATCTGCCGGAACCATCACAGATCCCAACAAACTTTGGTAAATTAGCATGAGTGCATTTGCTGTTTCCCCCGCCACCTCTTTTAGTATCCTGGGATGCATCCATCAGGGCCAAGAGACTTGGCCTCATTAGCTTGTGCAACACTACTTCTTTAGTGATAATGATCGTTTCTAGGTCCTCACCTGCCATAGCCTTATTTTCATCAATTTTTGGCATGTTATTTGTGCCTTCCACTGTGAAGACTGACCCAAAATACCTGTTCAATGCCTCAATCATTTCCCGTTATTAAATCCCCCTTTTCATCCTCTAAAGATGTGGAGATGCCGGTGTTGGACTAGGGTGGGCACAGTAAGAAGTCTCACAACACCAGGTTAAAGTCCAACAGGTTAATTTTTAATCACAAGCTTTCAGAGCGCTGCTCCTTCATCAGGTGAGTCAACAAATAAACCTGTTGGACTTTAACCTGGTGTTATGAGACTTCTTACCATCCTCTAAAGGACATTTACCTTTACAAATATACAAAATGAAAGAGTGGTTAAAAACTTTTGCTATCTGTTTTTATATTCTGAGCTAGTTTACTCTCAATCTATCTTACTTTCCTTTATAGCTTTTTTCGTGGCTCTGTTGACCTGTAAATATTTCCCAATCTTCTAGTCTCCCACTAATCTTTGCCGCTTTGTATGCATTTTCTTTCAATTTAATACTGTCCTTTATTTCCTTAGGTATCCATGGTTGATTATCCCTTTTTCTAGTCTTTCCTTATCATTGGCATATACTTTTGCTGAGCACTATGAAAAAAATCACTTTGAATGTCCCCCACCGTTCCACCATAAAGTTTTTGCTTCCAGTCTATCTCAGCCAACTCTTCCCTCATCCCAATGTAGTCTCCTTTGTTTAAGCACAAGGAACTGGGAATGGATTTTACCTTCTCACCCTCCATCTGTATTTTAACCATACTGTGATCACTCCTTCTGAGAGGATCCCTAACTGAGATCATTAATTATTTCTGTCTCATTACACAGGACCAGATCTCCCTCGTAGGTGCCATTCATATTGTTCGAGGAAACTATCGCACGTACATTCTATGAACTCCTCCTCAAGGCTGTCTTGACCGACCTGGTTTGACCAAATCGACATGTAGATTAAAATCCCCCATGATAATTGCCGTACCATTTTTGCATGCATCAATTATTTATTTATTTATTGCTCGCCCCATCGTGATATTATTTGGCGGCCTATAGACTACGCCCATCAGTGACTTTTTCTCTTTACTATTTCTAATTTCCACCCAAATGGATTCAACCATTTTCTCCTTGGAACTATATCATCTCTCACCACCACCCTGATGTCATCCTTAAATATCAGAGCTGCACCACCTCCCTGACCTTCCTGTCTGTCTTTCCAAATCGTCTGCACCCATGGATATTTAACTCCGAATCGTGACCACCTTGCAACCATGTCTCTGTAATGGCCACTAAACTATATTCATTTACAATGACTTGTGCTGTCAACTCGTCTACCTTATTTTGAATGCTATGAGCATTCAGATAAAGTGCCCCAATGCTGCTTTTGTACCTTCTTTTTGAATCCCAACATCTCCATTAATAACAGCTCCCGAGTTCTCCTTCCTTTTAACTTTTTTCCTAATTTTCAATGTTGTTGAAACTTCCTCCTCACATGCGAACCTGCTGCTTTGCTTCCCATTAACAAAGAAGAAACAACAGTACAGTACAGGAACAGGCCCTTCGGTCCTCCAAGCCTGCGTCGATCACGTTGTCTTATCTAGACCAACCGCCTGGATCCCTCTATTCCTCTTTCTTTCATGTATCTATCCCGATAAGTCTTAAATGTCACTAACGTGTCTGCCCCAACCATCTCACTTGGCAGTGCATTCTGTGTAAAACATTTGTGTAAAACATTTGTGTAAAACATTTGTGTAAAACATTTGTGTAAAACATTTGTGTAAAACATTTGTGTAAAACATTTGTGTAAAACATTTGTGTAAAACATTTGTGTAAAACATTTGTGTAAAACATTTGTGTAAAACATTTGTGTAAAACATTTGTGTAAAACATTTGTGTAAAACATTTGTGTAAAACATTTGTGTAAAACATTTGTGTAAAACATTTGTGTAAAACATTTGTGTAAAACATTTGTGTAAAACATTCGTGTAAAACATGTGTACTGAATCTTTCCCCCTTACCTTGAACTTGTGCCCCCAATAGTTGTAAACCATTGTACTTTCTGTAGTTTTAATCTTCCCTTCCCCCCACTTGCTAGTTTAAAGTCCTTGTGACCACCCTATTCATCCTTTGCTAAAACATTGGTCCCAGATCGGTTTAGGTGAAGACTGTCCCAACGGTACAGATCCCTCCTGTTCCAATACTGATGCCAATGCCCCATGAAATGGGACCTTCTTTTTCCCACGTCACTCCTTTAACCATGTGTTTACTTCCCTAATTTTCTCATCCCTGTGCCAATTATAACCTTGAGGACCTGTTCTTCAATTTAGCCCCTAGTGCTTGATAATCCCCAAACAGGTCCTCTTTCCTAGTCTTACCCATGTTGTTTGCCCCAACATGAAGCACAACAACTGGATCCTCCCCCTCCCACTCCAATATCCTTTCAAGCCGGTCAGAGATATCCCTTACCCTGACACCGGGCAGGCAACATACCATACAGGACTCACAATCCGGTTTACAAAGGATGCCATCGATCCCCCTAATTACAGAATCCCCTACAACTACCACTTGTCTTTTTGCTCCCCCTCTTGTATGGCCTCCTCCTGTACCATGGTGCAGTGGTCGGCTAGCTCATCCTCTCGACAGCCTTTTCACACATCCAGACAGTGAGCAAGTATCTCATACCTGTTGCACAAGGTCAAGAGCTGAGGCCCTTCTGGTCCCGAATTCAGGATCCTTGTAGCTGCCTCACTCTCAGTCCCTGACCAAATTAGAGATACTTAATCTACCGGGTGTGAAACAAAGTATCCAGGTATCTCTCCTCCTCCCAAATGTGCTGCTCTGAAGCTCGGACTCCAGCTCGGGGGGGGGGGGTATAGAATTCTTAGTATGAGGCCCTTCATGCTAGTTTTACTATAATAAATAGACTAGGTTAAGGCTATATATAAATGAGAATTCACAATGTGCCTGGAACAAAATATGCAAAGGTATTATAAACTGCAAGAGTATTATAAACTGTATAACCACAAATTAACCAAGTATTATAAGTTTCAACTATATTTTCTATGTATTGTGCACCTTGGCCAACTTCATTCCAAATGCAGCATGATGGAAAACAGTGGTAGACAGGCGAATTCTTTTAATACAATGGAGCATAGAAAGGCAGCTTCTGTTATCTGTTTTTGGATATGCGAAAGGCAAGTTTAATCGGCCTGCTATTTAAGGGGAGTAATTTCATTCATGGGTAGCGAGGCTGGAGCAGTCTCTCAAGCTGATAAAGGAGGCCCTGGTTCCAGTGAAAGAGTGACTCCTTTCACCAATTAAAATTCGCAAATGTTAGTTATGGCCTTGGTTACTGATAGTGAAGTGGGTTAGGTTTCCTAGGTTAAGGGGAAGGAACCTACATGGGCAATAAGCTAATAATCTCCTATTCCTGTTGACAGGTGGAACTTTATTAGCTAAGTTAATAAGGTTGAATATTGTGATTGGGCCCTCCAGTCTGATTGACAAGACTGGGTGGGATGTTGAAATGTTCAGAATAATATAATAATTTTATCTTGCAATATTAGTTCAGAGAGGACAGTCAACCTTCATTGACTGTGTCTCTCTCCTGATGCACGCATTAGCAAATAAATTCCTTTTAGTTCTTTAACTATATACTGTCTTTCACAGTCTATGTATTGGTTGTGAGGTTCAACAAGTACAGAGCATCCCAGGGGAAGCCTCAGAAAATTCCTCACACAGCTATAGCACATCTGTTCAGCCATCTCTACTTAGTGAATTAATTTGTTAAATTAGTTTTGTAGTGTTCTTTTTCAAGTTTAGTACAAATTTCCTACCAACCAATCAGGTCAAAACTTTCCTGCGACATCACTTTTCAGTTTTTTTTTCAACTACTATATATAGTGCTCTGCTCTGCCCTCTGACTGCTCCCTGGAGTAAGAAGTCTCACAACACCAGGTTAAAGTCCAACAGGTTTATTTGGTAGCAAAAGCCACTAGCTTTCAGAGCGCTGCCCCTTCGTCAGGTAAGTGGGAGTTCTATTCACAAACAGGGCATATAAAGACACAAACTCAATTTACAAAATAATGGTTGGAATGCGAGTCTTTACAGGTAAAGAAGTCTTAAAGGTACAGACAATGTGAGTGGAGAGAGCATTAAGCACAGGTTAAAGAGATGTGTATTGTCTCCAGACAGGACAGTTAGTGAGATTTTGCATGCCCAGGCAAGTCGTGGGGATTACAGATAGTGTGACATGAACCCAAGATCCCGGTTGAGGCCGTCCTCATGTGTGCGGAACTTGGCTATCAGTCTCTGCTCAGCGACTCTGCATTGTCGTGTGTCGTGAAGGCCGCCTTGGAGAACGCTTACCCGAAGATCAGAGGCCGAATGCCCGTGACATGCAAACTGCTCCCTGGAGACCAGGCCTAAGATCTCTAAGGTAAGTTATAGAGGGAGTACCGTGAAGGTTTTTACCAGGCTGATTCCTGGAGTGGCAGGTCTGTCATATGAGGAGAGACTAAGTCCGTTAGGATTATGTTCACTTGAGTTTAGAAGAGTGAGGAGGGGATCTCATAGAAACTTATAAATTCTAACAGGGTTAGGTTGAGAACATTCTTTCTGAATCTACCCTATGGTGGGAGAGTCCAGAACTAGGGGTCATAGCTTGAGGATAAGGGTAAACCTTTTAGAACTGAGGCAAGGAGAAATTTCTTCACCCAGAGGGTGGTGAATGTGTGGAATTCACTAACACCAAATGTTGAAGCCAAAACGTCTGATTTCAAGAAGAAATTAGTTATAGCTCTCGGGGCTAAAGGGATCAAGGGATATTGGAGGAAGCGGGGAAATCAGGATATTGAATTCGATGATCAGCCATGATCAAGATGAATGGCGGAACAGGCTCAAAGGGCCAAATGGCCTACTCCTGCTTCTAGTTTCTATGTTTCTTAGTTTTATACTCTGTGCTCTGTTCTGCCCTCCAGCTGCTCCCTTGAGACTAGAGTTTGAGGATTATCGCAAAATGGCATTCAGCATATAAAATCTGCATCTAATCATCCAATGTATGGATAAGCTGAAAGATTCATACAATCCTTGAAACATTCTTTAAAAGCTTCAAAATGGAGCAAGATTCATTGTCACATTGTGTGAATAGTTTTGTGGCATTTTGTAGAAATACTATTCATGCAACTATCCAAAGTTCACCTGCATTACTACTCTTAAAGAGACAGTTGAGAACCACACTTGATTTATTACCTCCAGAAGCTTCAGAGATGGTAGAAAGTGAACAACAGCCTCAAGTTGTAAGATGAGAAGTTAAGGTAAAACAACGCACAGTTATAACAAGGAGATTGTGTGTTAGCATGTTATTATGCTATGAGTGATGGGTAACAGCCATAGTTTGAGAAAAAACAGGTCCAATTTCTTACACAGTTCAAACCAAAGATGGACTAGTTTGGCAACACCATGCTGACCAATTTTGTGTCATCTTGAAACGATTTCTCAGAATCATCTCCAGAAGTAGAAACTTCTTTAGCCCCTAGTGCTATGGATATGACTATGGGAGACTTAGTTGTATCCGAATTGCCTGATGATTGTCTCTGCTGCTATGCTGAGTGAGAATAATACAGAATTAGCTCCAAGTCTACTGAAGTTCCAAATCACACTTCTAAAAAAACGTCATGCACAACCAAAGAGGAACAGACATTCTTCCAATCAACCTTCTTATTGGCTGTGTATAATGATTAATGATGCATAGTATTTTGTCTGAAGTATTATTGATCCTATGTCTAACAGTAATTTGTTATGACCACGGAGGTAAAGGGGGATGGATGTTATATATTTAACTGGTGACATGATTACTTTTTTGAGCTGATCACATGATTTAATGCTGATGTCATTAGTCTGTTTGCACTCCTATAATAAATCTGTTATTAGTTCGAATCTACTTGTGCAAACCACATCTTTTCTTTTTGTGCAAAACTCACAACTGCAAAATAGTTAGGACATTATATTTTCCACTTCACTGTCTCAGATATATCCATGGCATCTCTTGACAGGACAAGATTGCTAGCTCACAAGTCCTGAAGTGTGTTAATTCTATCAATATACATTAATTGCTAAGCCATTGGTAGCTCAGCCATTTTCATCAGATGGATGACACCCAAGTGCATTCTGTATAATTAATTGGCCACTGGGCCATGAACTTCTGGGCATCCATACCTTCAATACAACCTGAAAACAAGATATGAATTTGGCAGATACTAACATTGACAACTGTGAGCTAAGAAGACTTGTTTGCAAGAGCTGAGGTAAAGCAAAAAGCTCAGCTGGTTAAAGAGAACTCAGAAAACAGAAGCCAACAAATTGTACACACTCTCAACCCAACGTCTTCCTCTGTAACAGATGTCGCAGAGACTGCCATGCCAGGGCTCCCAAGCCAAATCTTAACACAAGAGTTGACCCCCACAGAGCACACCATCATCTTACAAAATGGAAGGCTGTGTGTACCAGAACTTTGATCCGATCCATGGTCGTGGAAAGCACTTAGCTGTCTACATGTTCTTTGTCGTAGTTTTAACAAGTTGGCAGTTCATTTTATGTACAATTGGTGCAGCTATGAGCATATTCTTTTACACTCCTCATTGAACAAATGTTTTGATATTACCAGTGGAATGAGAAAATATGCCAGATCATGATCTTAGAGCATTCAAATGGTTATTGGATAAACATATGAATGATATTGGAATAGTGTAGGTTAGATGGGCTTTAGATTGGTTTCACTGGTCAGCGCAACATCGAGGGCCGAAGGGCCTGTACTGCGCTGTAATGTTCTATGTTCATTACAGACTATGGTGGAACATGGTGCCTCATTGATTCTGAACCAATCTAGGAGTCGTATTGAATCCATTCCTTTGGTGGTGCCATGCAGCAGAATATAGTGTGGCCTCATTACAGGGCTGAAGCCTTGTCTTTACACAAAGGCTCCTATCAATACTGTCATGGATAGATGCATTTGCAACAGATAGATTGCCCTTGAGAAGGTGGTGGTGATCCGCTTTCCTGAACTACTGCATTTCATCTGGTGTAGGTACACCCACAGTGATATTTGGGAGGAAGTTCCAGGATATTGATCCATTGGGCAGTTCATCACCTACCTTCCTCATTCAGTTAATGGCTCAGTTGCATCAAACCAGAGAATGAGATCAAGTAGGTGTTCTGTCATCTTGATTTCCTTACCATCTATCTCATCTGCCAGACTGGGCCCATGTCTTTTAGGACCTAACCACACGCAATCTTGGCACTTTCCAAACGTTAGTGATGAGGACTTTACAGAATTGACTAGGGTGGGGTGTGTTTGATCATTGACTCAACAGCACAGAGACAGGCCCTTCAGCCCAAATTGGTCCATGCCCATCTAAGCTAACCCCCTATCCCTCTAAACCTTTCTTTTCCATGTATCTGACAACATTTAAAATGCACTTTGACAATGTTCCTGCCTCAACCACTTCTTCTGGCAGCTAATTCCACATATATGCCACCCTCTGTATAAAAATGTTGCTCCTCAGGTTCCCATGAATTCTTTCCCCTCTTAATTTAAACCTATGCCCTCCAGTTCTTGATTCCCAACCCCGAGAGTGCATTCACCTTACCCATGCCTCTCAATCTTATACACCTCTATAAGATCACCCCTCAGTCTCCTACGCTCCAAAGAAAAAAGTCCTAGCCTGTCCAATTTCTCCCTATAACTCAATCCCTTCAGTCCTGGCAACATCCTTGTAAATCTCTTCTGCACTCTCTCCAGTTTAATAACATCTTTCGCTGTGCCAAATGTTTGGTTTGGTTTAATTTTATTTGGTATAATGGTTTGATACAACTGAGCCATTAACCGAATGAGGAAGGTAGGTGATGAACTGCCCAATGGATCAATATCCTGGAACTTCCTCCCAAATATCACTTGGGTGTACCTACACCAGATGAAATGCAGTAGTTCAGGAAAGCGGATCACCACCACCTTCTCAAGGGCAATTTTAAAAAGTGAAGAGATTTATCAAGGGGGACTGCAAAATGACAGGAATAACTACCCTACGGTCTCAAATGATCCTACTGCACGGATGGCAAGGATAGTATTTGTTGTTTATCCCAAATTGCCCTGGAGGGTGAACTACCTTCTTGAACTGTGTTAAAATAGTTAACACAAGAGGACAGACTGAGTCTTGGTATGAGTACTCATCCAAAATAAGGGACCTTAGACACTGTAGCACTCCCTACATACTATAATGAAGCATCAACCTAGCATGGGACTTTTGTTTGTGATTCATTTGTGGCACATGGGCATCGCTAGCTGGCTAGCATTTATTGCCCATCCCCAATTGCCCTTAAGTAGGTGGCAGTGAGCTTCTTGAATCGCTGCAATCCACGTGCTCCTGGCTTACAAGCAAAAACTGAAATGAGAGAACCCGTTAAAGAAAGTTGTGCAATGTTGGTCTGAGGAATCAGATGATCTCCTATGGAACTGCTTCGAATCAATAGACTGTTCAATATTTAAAAACTCAGCAACCAACCTGAACGAGTACACCATTGCAGTAACTGACTTCATTAGTTTGTAAAAGACTGTATGCCAAAGAAAATCTTCCCAACTGAAAACCATGGATGAACAGGGATATCCACTGCTTCCTGAAGTCCAGGTCTGATGCATTCAAGTCAGATGACCCTGACCTATACAAGAAATTCAGATATGATCTACGGAAATCCAAAGATGCCAAAAGACAGTACCAGACCAAGCTAGAGACCCAGGCTAGCCACACGGACTCCCACCATCTATGGCAAAGTCTGCAAGACAAAACAGGCTACAAGATGAAGGCATGTAAAATCGCTGGCACCAATGCACCACTCCACGATGAGCTCAACATATTCTACGCCCGTTTTGAGCAAGAGGTCAGCGAGAGGCCATCATCTGCCCTGGAAGCACCTGTATCCAAGTTCACCATCGCAGACTTCAGAACTGCTTTCTCAAAAGTCAACCAACAGAAAGCGACAGGGCTAGATGGGGTAAACACAGTAAGGAGTCTAACAACACCAGGTTAAAGTCCAACAGGTTGATTTGGTAGCAAACGCCACTAGTTCCGAAAGCTAATGGCGTTTGCTACCAAATAAACCTGTTGGACTTCAACCTGGTGTTAGACTCCTTACTGTGTTTAGCCCAGTCCAACGCCGGCATTTCCACATCATGACTAGATGGGGTACCCAGACATGCACAGACCAGCTGACGGGGGTTTTCGCAGACACCTTTAACCTCTCATTATAACAATCGGAGGTCCCTGTCTGCTACATGATGATAACAGCCATCCCGGTACCAAAGAAACGCCAGGCAGCGTGCCTTAATGACTATCGTCTGGTGGCTCTGACATCCATCATTATGAAGTGCTTCGAAAAGTTAGTCATGGCATGAATCAATTCCGGTCACCCAGATTGCCTGGATCCACTGCAGTTCGCCTGTCGCCACAATAGGTCCACAGCAGATGCCATCTCCCTGGACCTACATGCAACCTTGGAACACCTACTTAAAGACACCATGACAGATTCCTATGTATTGTCTATAGCTCAGCCTTCAACACCATTAATCCTACAAAACGCATCTCCAACTCCGTGGCCTGGGGCTCTGCTCCTCCTCCTGCGACTGGATCCTAGACTTCCTAACCCACAGACCACAATCAGTAAGGATAGGCATCAAAAGTTCCTCCACAATCATCCTCAACACCGGTGGAAAACAAGCTAGACGAACTTAAAGACAGACTCACTTTCCAAAGAGAACTGAGGGACTGCTGTGTGCTCTGTTTCACCAGACTGTGTCTTACAACCAGAGGGCTTCTCAATGGACCATACAGCTAGGTAGTCAGGCAAAGCTAGGGGAGGTGGGGTTGCTTCCTCATCAACACCTCGTGGTGCCTAGATGTGGTAACACTGGCAAGTTTCTGCTCCCCGGACCTAGAATAACTGACGCTAAAATGCCATCCATGCCACCTTCCAAGGGAGTTCATTTCCGTTTCCTGATGGCAATTTATATCCCACCCCATGCAGGCAAGATGATCTTGCTGGACGAAATATACACCATTACAAATAGCTTTGAGACGCAACATCCCGAGGCCTTATTCATTGTGGCCATTGACTTATAGAGTTAGAGGTTTACAGCATGGAAACAGGCCCTTCGGCCCAACTTGTCCATGCCACCTTTTTTTTTTTAAAAACCCCCAAGCTAATCCAATTGCCCGCATTTGGCCCACACCCCTCTATACCCATTTTACTCATAACTGTCTAAATGCTTTTTAAAAGACAAAATTGTACCTGCCTCTACTACTACCTCTGGCAGCTTGTTCCAGACACTCACCACCCTCTGAAAAAATTGCCCCTCTGGACCCTTTTGTATCTCTCCCCTCACCTTAAACCGATGCCCTCTAGTTTTAGACTCCCCTACCTTTAGGAAAAGATATTGACTACCTAGCTGATCTGTGCCCCTCATTTTATAGACCTCTATAAAATCACCCCTCAGCCTTCTACACTCCAGAGAAAAAAGTCCCAGTCTATCCAGCTTCTCCTTATAACTCAAATCATCAAGTCCTGGTAGTATCCTAGTAATCTTTTCTGCACTCTTTCTAGTTTAATAATATCCTTTCTATAATAGGGTGACCAGAACCGTACACGGTATTCCAAGTGTGGCCTTACCAATGTCTTGTACAACTTCAATAAGACGTTCCAACTCCTGTATTCAATGTTCTGACCAATGAAACCAAGCATGCTGAATGCCTTCTTCACTACTCTGTCCACCTGTGACTTCACTTTCAAGGAACTATGAACATGTACCCCTAGATCTCCTTGTTCTGTAGCTCTCCCCAGTGCCCTACCATTAACTGAGTAAGTCCTGCCCTGGTTCAATCTATAAAAATGCATCACCTCGCATTTATCCAAATTAAACTCCATCTGCCACTCGTCAGCCCACTAGCCCAATTGATCAAGATTCTGTTGCAACCCGAGATAACCTTCTTCCATGTCCACTATGCCACCAATCGTGGTGCCATCTACAAACTTACTAACCATGCCTCCTATATTCTCATTCAAATAATTAATATAAATGACAAAGAACAGTGGACCCAGCACTGATCCCTGAGGCACATCGCTGGTCACAGGCCTCCAGTTTGAAAAACAACCCTCTGGCTTCTGTCATCAAGCCAATTTTGTATCTATTTAGATACCTCACCCTGGATCCAGTGAGATTTAACTTATGCAACAACCTACCATGCGGTACCTTGTCAAAGGCCTTGCTAAAGTCCATGTAGACATCAACAACTGCACTGCCTTCATCTACCTTCTTGGTTAACACTTTAAAAAACTTCAATCAGGCCAAGCTCAAGAGCGTACTACCAAGTTATCACCAACACGTCTCCTGTTCCACCAGAGGCCCAAACATCCTATACCACTGCTACACAAACATCAAACATGCCTACCGCTCTATTGCCTGCCCACACTTTGGTAAATCAGACCACAAGGCTGTGCGCCTGCTGCTGGTTTACAAGCAAAAACTGAACTGGGAGAATCTGTCAAAGAAAGTCGTGCAATGTTGGTCTGAGGAATCGGATGATCTGCTACAGGACTGCTTAGAGTCAGTGAACTGGTCAGTATCAAAAAGCTCTGACCAGCCTGAACGAGTACGCCACTACAGTAACGGACTTCATTAGTAAGTGTGTAGAAGACCGTGCCAAAGAAACAAATTTGTGCGTTTCCCAACAGGAAACCATGGATAGAGTCAGAGGTTTACAGCATGGAAACAAGCCCACATGGCCAAACTTGTCCATACCGCCCTTTTTTTTGTTGAAACACCTAAGCTAGTCCCAATTGCCTGTGTTTGGCACATATCCCTCTATACGCATCTTACCCATTTAACTGTCTAAATGCTTTTTAAAGGACAAAATTGTACCCACCTCTACCACCACCTCTGGCAGCTTGTTCCAGACACTCACCACCCTCTGAGAACAAATTGCACTTCTGGACCCTTTTGTATCTCTCCCCTTAAACCTATGCCCTCTAGTTTTAGACTCCCCTACCTTTGGGAAAAGATATTGACTATCTGGCTGATCTGTGCCCCTCATTATTTTATAGACCTCTAAGATCACTCCTAACCTTGCTATGCTCCAGAGAAAAAAGTCCCAGTCTATCCAGCCTCTCCTTGTAACTCAAACCATCAAGTCCGAGTAGCATCCGAGTAAATCTTTTCTGCACTCCTAGTTTAATAATATCCTTTCTATAATAGGGTGACCAGAACTGATCACAGTATTCCAAGTATGGCCGTCCCAATGTCTTGTACAACTTCAACAAGATGCCCCAACTCCTGTATTCAATGTTCTGACCAATGAAACCAAGCATGCTGAATGTCTTCTTCACCACTCCATCCACCTGTGACTCCACTTTCAAGGAGCTATGAACATGTACCCCTCGATCTCTTTGTTCTGTAACTCTCCCCAACGCCCTACCATTAACAGAATAAGTCCTGCCCTGGTTCAATCTACCAAAATGCATCACCTCGCATTTATCTAAATTAAACTCCATCTGGTAGTCATCAACCCACTGGCCCAATTGATCAAGATCCCACTGCAATCCTAGATAACCTTCTTCACTATACACTAAGCCACCAACCTTGATGTCACCTACAAACTTACTAACCATGCCTCCTATATTCTTATCCAAATCATTAATATAAATGACATAACAGTGGACCTAGCACCGATCCCTGAGGCACACCGCTGGTCACAGGTCTCCAGTTTGAAAAACAACCCTCTACAACCACTTTCTGGCTTCTGTCATAAAGCCAATTTTGTATCTATTTAGCTACCTCACCCTGGATCCTGTGAGAATTAACCTTGTGCAACAACCTACCATGCGGTACCTTGTCAAAGGCCTTGCTGAAGTCCATGTAGACAACATCAACTGCACTGCCCTTGTCTACCTTCTTGGTTACCCCTTCAAAATACTCAAATTTGTGAGATACGATTTTCCACTCACAAAGCCATGCTGATTGTCCCTGATCAGTCCTTGCATTTCTAAATGCCTGCAGATCCCATCTCTCAAAATACCTTCCAACAACTTACCTTACCCACTACAGATGTAGAACATAGAAAAACTACAGCACAAACAGGCCCTTCGGCCCACAAATTGTGCCGAACACATCCCTACCTTCTGGACCTACCTATAACCCTCCATCCAGGAGTCTCTTAAAATACCCTATTGAGTTCGCCTCCACCACCACTGACGGCAGCCAATTCCACTCACCCATCACCCTCTGTGTGAAAAACTTACCCCTAACATCTCCCCTGTACCTACCCCCCAGCACCCTAAACCTGTGCCCTCTCGTAGCAGACATTTCCACCCTGGGAAAAAGCCTCTGAGAGTCCACCCGATCTATGCCTCTCAACATCTTATACACCTCTATTAGGTCTCCTCTCATCCTTCGTCTCTCCAAGGAGAAAAGACCGAGCTCCCTCAGCCTATCCTCATAAGGCATGTCACTCAATCCAGGCAACATTCTTGTAAATCTCCTCTGCATCCTTTCAATCTTTTCCACATCCTTCCTATAGTGAGGCGACCAGAACTGAGCACAGTACTCCAAGTGGGGTCTGACGAGGGTCTTGTATAGCTGCATCATTATCCCCGGACTCCTAAACTCAATCCCTCGACTGATAAAGGCCAGCACACCATATGCCTTCTTAACCACCTCCTCCACCTGCGGGGCCGATTTTAGAGTCCTATGGACCCGGACCCCAAGGTCCTTCTGATCCTCTACAGTACTAAGAGTTTTTCCCTTTATATTGTACTCCTTCATCCCATTTGACCTACTAAAATGGACCACGACGCATTTATCTGGGTTGAAGTCCATCTGCCACTTGTCCGCCCAGTCTTGCATCCTATGTCCCTCTGTAACGTCTGACATCCCTCCAGACTATCCACCAGCCCACCAACTTTTGTGTCGTCGGCAAACTTACCAACCCATCCCTCTGCTTCCTCATCCAGGTCGTTTATGAAAACGACAAACAGCAAGGGTCCCAGAACAGATCCCTGGGGCACACCACTGGTGACCGACCTCCATTTAGAAAAAGACCCATCTATACCCACTCTCTGCCTCCTTTGGGCAAGCCAGTTCTGGATCCACCGGGCAGCAGCCCCTTGGATCCCATGCCCTCTCACTTTTTCGAGAAGCCTTGCATGGGGGACCTTATCGAACGCCTTGCTAAAATCCATATAAACCACATCTACCGCCTTCCCTTCGTCAATGTGTTTAGTCACATTTTCGAAGAACTCCACCAGGCTCGTAAGGCACGATCTGCCCTTGACAAAGCCATGCTGAGTATTCTTGAGCATACTACACCTCTCTACTAAATGCTCATATATCCTGTCCCTCAGGATCTTCTCCATCAGTTTACCAACCACTGAGGTTAGACTCACCGGTCGGTAATTTCCTGGGCTATCCCTATTCCCCATCTTGAAAATAGGAACCACATCCGCAATCCTCCGTCACCTCTCCCGTCTCCATCGACGACGCAAAGATGATCGCCAGAGGCTCTGCAATCTCCTCCCTCACCTCCCACAGTAACCTGGGGTACATCCCATCCGGACCCGGCGACTTATCTATCTTGATGCCATTCAAAGATTCCAGCACAACCTCTTTCTTAAAGTCCACATACTCAATCCTTTCAGTCCACCGCACGCCCGCAGTACATCCACCCAGGTCCTTCTCCTCTGTGAAAACCGAAGCAAAATACTCATTGAGCACCTCTGCCATTTCTACTGGTTCCGTACAGACTTTCCCGCCTTCACCTTTTATTGACCCTATTCCGTCACGTCTCATCCTTTTACTCTTCACATATTTATAGAACGCCTTAGGGTTTTCCTTAATCCTACCTGCCAGGGCCTTCTCGTGACCCATTCTGGCTCTCCTAGTTTCCTTCTTTAGTCCCTTCCTACAAGCCGTATACTCTTCTAAATCCCTATCTTCGCCAAGCTCTCTGAGCCTATTGTACGCTTTCCTTTTCTTCTCGACTAGGTCCCGCACAGCTTTCGTGCACCACGGTTCCTTTAACCGACCAACACCTCCCTGTCTGCTCAGAACGTTGTCCTGTAGAACTCTAGACAGACATTCCTTGAAAAACTGCCACCTCTCTTCAGTACATTTCCCCCGAGAATACCTCCTTCCAATTTACTCCTCCAATTTGCTGCCTAATGTCTTCATATTTCCCCTTACTCCATATAAACACTTTCCTAGCTTGCCTGATCCTCTCTTTTTCCAATGCAAGCCTAAAGGAGATAGAGTTATGATCGCTATCCCCAAGATGCTCTCCCACTGAGAGATCTGACACCTGTCCAGGTTCATTGGTCAGTATCAGATCAAGTACAGCCTCTCCTCTTGTAGGCTTGTCCACATGCTGTGTCAGGAAACCCTCCTGAACACACCTAACGAACTCTTCCCCATCCAATCCCCTTACCGTAGGGATATTCCAATCTATGTTTGGGAAATTAAAGTCTCCCATCACAACAACTCTGCTATTACTGCATCTCTCCAGGATCTGTTTCCCTATCTGCTCCTCCACCTCCCTGTTACTATTGGGCGGCATATAGAAAACTCCCAGCTAAGTGACCGGCCCCTTCCCACTCTGAACTTCCACCCACAGAGACTCGGTGGACAATCCCTCCACAGCATACACCTTCTCTACAGCTGTGACACTATCCCTGATCAGCAGTGCCACTCCACCCCCTCTCTTGCCTCCCTCCCTGTCCTTCCTGAAACATCTGAATCCCAGCAACTGGAGTATCCAGTCCTGTCCCGGAGACATCCAAGTCTCCGTAATGGCCACCACATCACACTTCCAGGCATCGCTCTGAGCTCATCCCCTTTATTCACTATACTCCTGGCATTAAAGTAAACACATCTCAATCCTTTGGTCTGAGCTCTCCCCTTCTCTATTCCCTGTCCATCCGCCCTCTTGCACTGCCTATAACCCTTCTCTGTTTGCGAGCCACCTTCCTCACTCTGTCACCTCATTTTGATCCCCTCCCCCCCGGGGGATGAGGCGCCCAACTACAGACTGATGTGAGGCCCATCAGCCTGTAGTTCCCAGGCTTTTCCCTGCAGCACTTCTTAAATATAGGCAGAACATTTGCTACCCTCCAATCTTCAGGTACCTCAACTGTGACCATCGATGATTCAAATATCTCTGCTAGGGGACCCGCAATTTCCTCCCTTGCCTCCCAGTGTCCTGGGATATACTTCATCAGGTCCCGGGGATTTATCTACCTTGATGCGCTTTAAGACTTCCAGCACCTCCTTCTCTGTAATATGTACACTCTTCAAGACATCACTACTTATTTCCCCAAGTTCCCTAACATCCATGCTTTTCTCCATTGTGAATACTGATGAGAAATATTCATTTAGGATCTCACCCATCTCTTGTGGATCCGCACATAGATGACCTTGTTGATCCTTAAGAGGCCCCACTCTCTCCCTAGTTACTTTTATACCCTTTATATATTTGTAGAAGCTCTTTAGATTCTCCTTTATCTTATCTGCCAAAACAATCTCGTGTCCCCTTTTTGCCCTCCTGATTTCTCCCTTAACTCTACTCTTATACCCCCTATACACTTCAAGGGATTCACTGGATCCTAGCTGCCAATGCATGTCATATGCTTCTTTCTTCTTGACCAGGGCCTTAATATCCCGAGTCATCCAGGGTTCCTTACTTCTACTAGCCTTGCCCTTCACTCTTAAGAGGAATGTGCTTGTCCTGAACCCTGGTTAACACTTTTGAAAGCCTCCCACTTACCAGACATCCCTTTGCCTTCCCACAGAATCCCCCAATTAACTGTTGAAAGTTCCTGCCTAATACCATCAAAATTGGCCTTGCCCCAATTTAGGATTTTAACTTTTGGGCCAGACCTATCATTCTCCATAGCTATCTTAAAATTAATGGAATTATGGTCACTGATCCCAAAGTGATCCCTCACTAACACTTCTGTCACCTGCCCTTCCTTACTTCCCAAGAGGAAGTCAAGTTTTGCCCCCTCTCTAGTCAGGCCATCCACATACTGAATGAGAAATTCCTCCCGAATACATTCAACAAATTTCTCTCCATCAAGCCTCTAATTATGGCAGTGCCAGTCAATGTTGGGAAAGTCAAAATCCCTTTCTGTTCCCACCCTATTTTTCTTGGAGCTATCTGTAATCTCCTTATGCATTTGATCCTCAATTTCTCGCCGGCTATTTGGGGGTGTATAGTACAACCCTATCAAAGTGATTCCCCCCCTTCTTATTTCTCAGTTCAACCCATATAGACTCATATAGTGGGTGAACCCTCGGATATATCCTCTCTCAATACTGCTGTGATGTTTTCCTTAATCAAAAGTGCAACTCCCCCCTCCTCTCTTACCTCCTGTTCTATCTTTCCTATAGCATTTGTACCCTGGAACATTGAGCTGCCAGTCCTGTCCTTCCGTTCGCCATGTTTCAGTAATTGCTATAATATCATAGTCCCATGTATCTATCCATGCCCCGAGTTCATCTGCCTTGCCTCTTGCATTTAAATAAATGCAGTTTAATCTGGACTTCTCTTTCTCCCTTTCTTGATTTTGCCTGATCTGTCTAGTACTAGGATTACTGACACTGTCTTTACTATTTAACGTGCTCTCTTTAACTTCTGTGCTGTCCTGAACAGGGACTGCTTGCTGAAATCTAGGTCTAAGGCATTCAAATCAGGCAACCATGACCTATACAAGAAAGTCAGATCCAAGGAGATCCATCAAAGATGCCAAAAGACAATACCGGACCAAGCTAGAGTCCCAGGCTAAACACACGGACCCCCGATGACTATGACAAGGTCTGCAGCATAAGATAAAGGTGCATGGTGTTACAGGTAATGTATTAGCATGCATAGAGGGTTGGTTAACTAACAGAAAGCAAAGAGTGGGGGTAAATGGGTGTTTTTCTGGTTGGCAATCAGTGACTAGTGGTGTGTCTCAGGGGTCAGTGTTGGGATCGCAATTGTTTACAATTTACAAAGAGGATTTGGAGTTGGGGACCAAGTGTAGTGTGCCAAAATCCGCAGATGACACTAAGACGACTGGCAGAGTAAAGTGTGTAGAGGATGCTGAAAGTCTGCAAAGGGATATAGATAGTCTGAGTGGGCAAGGGTCTGGCAGATGGAGTACAATGTTGGTAAATGTGAGGTCATCCATTTAGGTAGGAATAACAGCAAAATGGACTATTATTTAAATGGTAAAAAATTGCAGCATGCAGCTGTGCAGAAGCACCTGGGTGTCCTTGTGCACGAACCACAAAAAGTTGGTTTGCAGGTACAGCAGGTAATTAAACATAGAACATAGAACATAGAACATTACAGCACAGAACAGGCCCTTCGGCCCACGATGTTGTGCCGACCTTCATCTGAAACCAAGATCAAGCTATCCCACTCCCTACCATCCTGGTGTGCTCCATGTGCCTATCCAATAACCGCTTAAATGTTCCTAAAGTGTCTGACTCCACTATCACTGCAGGCAGTCCATTCCACACCCCAACCACTCTCTGCGTGAAGAACCTACCTCTGATATCCTTCCTATATCTCCCACCATGAACCCTATAGTTATGCCCCCTTGTAATTAAGGCGGCAAATGGAAATTTGTCCTTCATTGCTAGAGGGATGGAGTTTAAAAACAGTGAGGTTATGTTGCAACTGTATAAGGTGCTGGTGAGGCCACACCTGGAGTACAGTGTACAGCTTTGGTCTCCTTACTTGAGGAAAGATATACTGGCACTGGATGGGGTGCAGAGGAGATTCACTAGGTTGATTCCGGAGTTGAGAGGATTGGCTTATGAGGAGAGACTGAGTAGACTGGGGCTACACTCATTGGAATTCAGAAGAACGAGGGGAGATCTTATAGAAACATATAAAATTATGAAGGGAATAGATAAGATAGAAGCAGGGAAGCTGCCACTGGCAGGTGAAACTAGATTTAGGGGGCATGGCCTCAAAATAAGGGGCAGCAGATTTAGGACTGAGTGGAGGAGGAACGTTTTCACACAAAGGGTTGTGAATCTGAGTAATTCCCTGCCCAGTGAAGCAGTTGAGGCTACCTCATTGAATGTTTTTAAGGGAAGGATAGATAAATATTTGAACAGTAAAGGAATTAAGGGCTATGGTGAGCGGGTGGGTAAGTGGAGCAGAGTCCATGAAAAGATCAGCCATGATCTTGTGGAGTGGCGGAGCAGGCTCAGAGGGCCTACTCCTGCTCCATTTCGTTTGTTCTTATGTCTGCAAGACATAACAGGCTACAAGATGAAGGCATGTAAAATTGCTGGCTCTAAGGCACCCCTCCCTGATGAGGTCAATGCATTCTATGTCCATTTAGAGCAAGAGGTCAGCGAGAGCATGCGTTCCACCCCAGAAGCCTTGGATGAACCTGTATCTGAGGTTACCATTGTAGATGTCAGAGCAGCCTTCTTGAAGATCAACCCATGGAAAGCGACTGGTCCAGATAGGGTAACTGGACGAGCAGTCAGTTCCTACGCGGATCAGCTGGCGAGGGTATTAACAGACATTTTCAATTTCTCTCTTTACAACAACCTGAGGTCCCTATCTGTTTCAAGAAGACAATCATCCCAGTACCAAAGACAAGCCAAGCAGCATGCCTGAATGACTATCATCCACTGGCACTGACATCCATCATTATGAAGTGCTTCGAAAGGTTAGTCATGGCACGAATCAATTCCAGCCTCCCGGGCTGCCTGGATCCACTACAGTTCGCCTACTGCCGCAACAGATCCCATCTCCCTGGCCCTGCATTCAACCCTGGAACACCTGGATAACAAAGACACCTATGTCAGACTCCTATTTATTGACTACAGCTCAGCCTTAAACACCATTATTCCCATGAAACTCATCTCCAAACTCCGTGACCCGGGCCTCGGCACCTCCCTGTGCGACTAGATCCTGAACTTCCTAACTCACAGACCACAATCAGTAAGGATAGGCAACAACACCTCCTCCACGGTCATCCTCAACATCGGTGCCCCACAAGGCTACGTTCTCAGCCCCCTACAATACTCCTTATACACCTACGACTGCATGGCCAAATTCCCCTCCAACTCGATTTTCAAGTTTGCTGATGACACCACTATAGTGGATCGGATCTCAAACAATGAGACGGAGTACAGGAAGCGAGAATCTAGTGCGACAACAATAATCTCTCCCTCAGTGCCAACAAAACAAAAGGAGATAGTCATCGACTTCAGGAACCTTAGTGGAAGACATGCCCTTGTCTACATCAATGGTGATGAAGTACAAATGGTCGAGAACTTCAGGTTTCTAGGTGTCCAGATCACCAACAAACTGTCCTGATTCCCCCCATGCCGACACTATAGTTAAGAAAGCCCACCAATACCTCTACTTTCTCAGAAGACGAAGGAAATTTGGCATACCCACTACGACTCTCACCAACTTTTACAGATGCACCATAGAAAGCATTTTTTTCGGTGCATCACAGCTTGGTATGGCTCCTGCTCTGTCCAAGACCGCACAAAAACTACAAAAGGTTGTGAACGAAGTCCAGTCCATCACGCAAACCAGCCTCCCATCCACTGACTCTGTTTACACTTCCCACTGCCTTGGAAAACCATCCAGCATAATTAAAGACCCCACGCACCCCGGACATTCTCTCTTCCACCTTCTTCCATTGAGAAAAGGTACAAAAGTCTGAAGACACATATCAACCGACTCAAGAACAGCTTCTTCCCTGCTGCCAGACTTTTGAATGGACCTACCTCGCATTAAGTTGATCTTCCTCTACACCCTAGCTATGACTGTAACACTACATTCTGCACTCTCGTCTTTCTTTAAGTACAGTATGCTCTGTATAGTGCACAAGAAACAATACTTTTCAGTGTATACTAATACATGTGACAATAACAAATCAAAATCAATGCCTTTAGGGAGGCGGTTTCATTTCTTCGTTGAGACTTTGCAGCGATTGATACAACCAAGTGGCTTATTTCAGAGGGCATTTGAGTCAACCACATTGCTGTGGCTCTGGAGTCACATGTAGACCAGACCAGGTAAAGACAGCAGATTTCTTTTCCTAAAAGATATTAGTGAACCAGATGTGTTTTTCCCAACATCATAGAATCCCTTCAGTACTGAAGGAGGCCATTGGCCATAGAGTCTGTACCGACCACAATCCCACTCAGGCCCTATTCACGTAACCCCACATATTTACCCTGCTAATCTCCGACACTAGGGTTAATTTAGCATGGCCCAATCCACCTAACCCGCACATCTTTGGACTGTGGGAGGAAACCAGAGCACCCGGAGGAAACACACGCAGACACGGGGAGAATATGCAACTCCACATAGACAGTGACCCGAGGCCAGAATTGATCCTGGCGCTGTGAGGTAGTAGTGCTAACCACTGGGCCACCATGCTGCCCTGGTTAACAATGGTTTTCATGGTCATCAGTAGTCTCTTAATTCCAAATTTTAAAAAATTGAATTCAAATACTACCATCTGCTGTGGTGGGTTTCAAAACTGGGTCCCCAGATCATTAGCTGAGTTTTTGGATTATTAGTCTAGCCACTAGGCTATCACCTTCCCAAGTCCATACCTGAACTCTCAACCTTCTGAGTCCTACCACCAGAAGTCAATTAAGAGTTCATCATATTGCTATGGTCTGACCAAGGACAGCAGATTTCCTTCCCTAAAAGGCATTAATGATGTTTTTTTAAGCCACAATTCAGTAATTTTGTGGCCAATGAATCTAACTTTTTATTCCACATTTACTTAATTTAAATTTCCCAGCTGCCATAGTAGTATTGAACACATGTCACCAGATCATAAATCCAGACTTCTGGATTACTAGTCCATTAAAATAAACACTATGCTACTGCGACAATAATCTCTCCCTCAATTTCAGTAAAACGAAGCAGTTAATCATCGACTTCAGGAAACAGGGGAACATGGCCCTGTTTACATCAACGGGGATGAAGTGGGAACATTGAGAGCTTCAAGTTTCTAAGTGTCCAGCTCACCAACAACCAGTCTTGGTCCCGCCACACCAATATTATAGTTAAGAATGCCCACCAACACCTCTACCTTCTAAGGAGCTAAGGAAATTCAGCATGTCTGCCAATATTCTCACCAACTTTGACAGGTGCACCATAGAAAGCATCATTTCTGGATGTATCAGAGCTTGGTATGGCTCCTGCACTGACCAACACTGCAAGAAACTTTGAAGGGCTGTGAATGTAGCCGGTCCATCATGCAAACCAGCCTCCCATCCATTGACTCTGTCTACACTTCCCGCTGCTTTGGAAAGCAGCCAGCATAATCATAGGCCCCCACGCACCCCAGACATACTCTCTTCCACCAGGAAAAAGATACAAAAGTCTGAAGTCACGTACTGACTCAAGAACAGCTTCTCCCCTGCTGCCATCAGGCTTATATTAAGTTGATCCTCCTCTACACCCTAGCTAAGACTTTAACACTACATTCTGCACCTTCTTTCCTTCTTTATGAATGTTATGCTTTGTCTGTATAGCGTGCAAGTAACAATGTTTTTCGCTATATACCAATACAATAATAAATCAAATAAATTACTGCTTTCTGAAACTGGTATAACACAGACCCATGAACTACAACTCTCAGCCTTGGAGGAATTATCTTACAAGACTAATTAGAAATTCAAGCAGTAAGCCCACATAGTCAAACTCAAATGTAGCTGCAATATGTGAGTATGATCATGAAGGCTTGCTACCATTGTTCTTCAACTCCCACTACCAAAAATGTAATACACTCCTCCAGAAGGCAGCAAGGTAACGGCAGAATTAAAAGATCTGCAGCCGATTTATATATCCAAAAAAACAATAGAGGACACTTGCAAAAATTCTGGATTTTTTTTTATTTTACTGCCAATATTTCCTATGTGTTATTTATAATAATCAAAACAGCTGCAATAAAGGCAAATGTGGATTTTAAACTTTTTTAAAAAAGTACACCATATAAAATTCAATTCTTTTCTCCCCAATAGTAAAAACTAATGAATACCAAGCTAAGCATTTAAAATAACTGAGGAAAATTAATCAACAGATCCATTTCCATAGGTGATGGCCTAGTGGTATTATCACTCAACAATTAATCCAGATACTCAGCTAATATTCTGGGGACTTGGGTAGATGGTGGACTTTGAATTCAATAAACAAAATTTGTCAGAAAAACCCATCTGGTTCAATAATATTCTTTAGGGAAAGAGATCTGCCATCCTTACCTGGTATGGTCTTCATGTGACTCCAGAGCCACAGCAATGAGGTTGACTATCAACTGCCCTCTGAAATGGCCTAGCAAACCACTCAGTTGAAGGGCAATTAGGGATGGGGATAAAATGCTGGCCCAGCCAGCAACACCTATGCCCCATAAACAAATAAAAAAAATTAATTTCAGGCATACATTTAGAAAAAAAAAATCACAAAATCATAAAAGCGTCCTGTTTAGTTTAAGAAAGAAATGGAGGTAGTGAATTGATTTATGGAGAAAAATAATGCATGTGCCATTTCCCATTTAAAATACAAATTTTAAGACCAAGTATTTGCTTCAGACGCATTTTTTGAAGCCCCTAATTCCATTTGTTTGAGAAAAATACAATTTATACTTTTCACTGAAATACTAATCTTCACATACAGGCTTTCTCTACTATATTGTTACTCTGCAGGCAAACTTGTGCTTGAAAACGAGATTGTTGCTACACAAAGACACTGAAATTCTAACTACATAAAATCTTTAAAAATTATTAATTCAATTCACTCACTGCAGACCACATTTTGCACTTGTCTATTGTATCCAATCCTTACGTAGAATTAAGTTTAAAGCCAAGAATTCATAACCTTCTACATGTCTATAAAACATTCAAGATAAATGGCGAAAGTTGAAAGTTTTGATTAAGTCAGTCCAGATCTGTTCTCAATTTAAAACATATCAAATGTTATACATTGCAGATCAAATCACGCAAATGAATAAACACTTAACTATTGTTTTATCCTTCTTACCCACAGTGAATTAGAGGCCAAGACAAATATGGTTTATGCAAAAATGGATTAAAATGTTTTAATGCAAAAATAATTTTTACTTTTCAATTCTGAGACTTAAAAATTGAACAGCTATCCATGAATTCAAAATTAATAAATTCTATTTAGAATATTAACTAGATGATTTATTGAGATTTTGTGGGCAGTAAAGTCAAAAACAGTTTCACATATGTATTGTACACTCATGGCCAAAATCTCAAATATTTAACACGACCAAGGAGCAAAATGTTTGTCTTGCAGTATATATGAAGTCAAGAGTTCTGACAGTACATTATTTAGCCTCTATTATTCATTAAGGTTTTCTGTTGAACATTTAAAAACTGCTATCTATGTGCATACTTACAAAGTATGAAGCTGGCAGCAGCAAAAATAAGATACTCAGAACAAAGATTTTAAGGGTGAACTACAATATTTGCATTCAATACAAAAGTGAATATGCTGGTTTCTGAAAGTTAAAAACATTTTTGAAACGCTAATAAAAAAAATTGGTCTGCAAACTGATCATACATTCCATTCACTACTGCTGTCCAATATTTAAATACATTAACCACACATAAAAAGACAGCACATACAAATAAATGTTTTCCTCAATTCATACAGAGAAAAAAAGAGAATTTGATTTAACACATCAAGTACAAATCTTTAAACTGGTAACTAAAGTATAATATTTGGACTTTTAAGGTAAGATTGCAACCAGAATGAAAATTGTGTGTTTGAGTGAAGCATGAAGGAAGAGACAGCACACACGTCGTGGTCATATCAAATAAGGTTAGAGAATGTTAATTTCAAAAGCATGTCACGAGCCTGATAGCAATGCTGATGAATAATGTCATACAGTTCTGAAGTATATATGGCAAAATTGAATCTACTGGAAAAGATCAGTGCCATGTAGAAATATTATAAATTATAGTACTTGTGCTTGCATTTTAAACATTGCACTCTGTCCAATAAAACTTTCTGATCACATTTGAGAAACATAAAACAAAACAGCCTTTATAGATTTACAGGAACACACTTTCACAGAACAACATTGCATTACTGTATAGTGCCTCTGGTCACAAAACAGCAAATCCTTTCAATTGTGTTAAACGAATTCACAGGACATAATGTGATGATCTTTTTTGTAACTAATTAGTACAACAACTTGCATTTATATATTATCTTTAACATAATAACACATCCCAAGGAGTTTCACAGGAGGATCTGTAATACAGAATTTGACATACAAGGATAAGATTAGAGCAGATAATTGAAAACTTAGACAAAGAGGTGGGCTTAAAGAGAAGCTTAAAAGGAGGAGAGAGGGGTAGAGAGGCAGAGTGACAGTTCCAGAGCTAAATACACAGACAAATGAAGTCATTGCTGCCAATGGTGGGGAAAATCAGGAATGCTGAAAAGTCCAGAATTAGAAGAACGTAGTACTGCTAAGGATTATAGGGCTAAGGAGATTAACAGAGATATGAAGGAGAAAGGACATGGAGGGATTTGAAAAACAAGCATGAAAACTTCAAGATTGCGGCATTGCTCAGCTGCGATCTAACAGTGGCACAGTGGTTAGCACTGCTGCTTCTCAGCGCCATGGATCCGGGTTCAACTCTGGTCTCGAGTGACTGTGTGGAGTTTGCATATTCTCCCCATGTCTGCATGGAATTCCTCCGGGTGCTCCGGTTTCTGCCCACACTCCAAAGATGCATGGGTTTGGTTGATTGGCCATGCTAAATTCCCTCTTAGGTGTAAGAGGGATTAGCAGGGTAAGTGCGTGGGGTTACAGGCATCCGGAGGCCACCCGACCAGGCAAGCGTGCCAAGTGAGAGCGCACACAAGAGGGAGGACAAGACGGAAGGTTAGAAGAGGGCGAGCGCACAAGAGAGCATTTCAATGAAACCTGGCATACATGTAGGGTGACCCATGGAATAACTAATTAGCTTTTGGTGAAGACGAGGTCCGGATCATGGAATTGCACGTTTTAAATATTGGGAGATAATACAAATAAACTTTTTTTGTAAGAAAGGTTATGTGTAATTTGGTTTAGAATGTTGTGGACTGTCTTCATTGCTGTGATAGAATTTGTTACAACTGTAAAAATGCAAGCAGATTGTTAGGTATGTAGTAGCCTGAAGTCTTCTCAGAGTTGAAAGCTCTTAATAAAAAAGACTTCTTGTAAACCTCTATGACTATGTAAAAACAACAGGGATTGTGTTGTGACGGGTGATTTTAACTTCCCCAACATAGACTGGGATTCTTTTAGTGCCAGTAGCTTTAACGGGGCAGAGTTTGTTCAGTGTGTCCAAGAGTGCTTCTTGAGGCAATATGTAGATTGTCCAACTCGGGAAGGGGCTATCTTAGACCTGGTTCTGAGAAATGAGCCTAGGCAGGTGATTAATGACTTAGTGGGGGGACCATTTTGGGAACAGCGATCTCAATTCTATAAGTTTCAAGATACTTTTAGAAAAAGGATAGAAGTAGTCCCAGAGTGAAAGTACTAAACTGGGGGAAGGCTAACTGCGACAGTATTAGGCAGGAACTAGGGAATGTAGACTGAGGGTGGCTGTTTGAGGATAAATTGACATCCGATGTGCGAGGGTCTTTTAACAATTCAGGACAAGTAGGTCCCTGTAAAAATAAAGGATAAAGATGGAAGATTTGGGAACCCCAGATGACAAGAGAGATTGTGAGCTTAGTAAAAAAGATGGAAGCATATATAAATTTCAGGACATTAAAAACAGATAAGGCTCTTGAGGAATACAAAGATAGCAGGAAAGAGCTTAAACAGGGACTTGGGAGGGCAAAAAGGGGCCATGATCTATTCTTGGCAGGCAGGGTTAAAGAGAATCCCAAGGTTTTTTAATGTGTATACAAGGAGCAAGAGGGTAGCTTAAAAAAAAGGGTAGGTCCACTTAAGGACAGTGGAGGGAATGTGTGTGTGGAGCCAGATGAGGTGGGCAAGGTCCTTAACGAGTACTTTGCGTCAATATTCGCAAAGGAGAAGGATGTGGTGGATGGTGAGTGTAGAGAGGAGGATGTTGACATTCCAGGACGTTGAGATAAAAAAGGTGGTCTTGGAGGTTTTGAAAAACATTAAAGGTGGACAAGCCCCCAGGGTCTATCCCAGAATACTGGGAGAGGGGAGGGAAGAAATTGCTGAGGTCTTGGCTAAAATCTTTGCATCCTCTTTAGCCACAGGCGAGGTACCAGAGGATTGGAGAGCAGCTAACATCGTCTCTTCTGCCCTTCTTAAACAGAGGAACAATCTGGGAAATTATAGGCCTGTGAGCCTTACATCAGTGGTGGGGAAATTATTGAAGTCTGTCGGTGAGAGGAGTTTTCAGTGGGAGGAGCTGTTGGTGGGAGTTGTGTGTAGATCAGTGAGTTTTATTATTAAACTAGAAAGAGTACAGAAGAGATTTACTAGGATACTACCGGGACTTGATGGTTTGAGTTATGAGAGGCTGGATAGACTGGGACTTTTTTCTCTGGAGTGTAGGAGGCTGAGTGATCTTATAAAGGTCCATAAAATAATGAGGGGCATAGATCAGCTAGATAGTCAATATCTTTTCCCAAAGGTAGGGGAGTCTAAAACTGGAGGGCATAGGTTTAAGGTGAGAGGGGAGAGATACAACAGGGTCCAGAGGTGCAATTCTTTTCCACAGAGGGTGATGAGTGTCTGGAACAAGCTGCTGGAGGTAGTTGCAGAGACGAGTACAATTTTGTCTTCTAAAAAGCATTTAGACGGTTACATGGGTAAGATAGGTATAGAGGGATATGGGCCAAATGCAGGCAACTGGGACTAGCTTAGAGGTTTAAAAAAAAGGGCAGCATGGACAAGTTGGGCCGAATGGCTTGTTTCCATGCTGTAAACCTCTGATTCTATGATATCCATTTTTCAGCTTTGTAGTTACAGAGCATCAGCTAAGCAGGGAAAAAGTCTCGAAGAAGAGCTGTGCAGCTGAAACAACATTGAGTTAACAAAGCATGGCAGAGGTATGCATTTTGAATGCCCTCTTGACTTATGCTGTGATGTTCCCAACTTTTTCTAAAAACACATTTTTCCTTCTAAGATGTTCCTCCTGTGCCTAGGTATCATGTTTACAAATTAATGTTGGAATAACAATAACAAGACAAAAAAATATGTTAAATACTTCCCCATTGCTTTCTTCCTTTAATAAATTATTTTTCGATTAACATTTAAAGCAGAGAGCTCTGGGGTGGAGTGAAAAATACAGAGATAAATACAGTTTTTTTCTGTTCCTCTTGGGTTCGTCTTTAAGTGTTTCCAAATACAAGCATTTTGTAGCTGGCATTGTGAATGTTTTCTTGATTTTAGTTTTGATGTGTAGAAAAAGTTGGGAGTCCAGTCGATCAAGAAGAGCCCGAGTTTGCTTTAATATCAATGGCTGAAGGCAGGGTGGGTAGGTGGTGGTGGGGGGGGAAGGAATTAATGAAGGAAAACGGTTTTATTTTTGATTTCTTGGCTACCTGCCCAGGACAGAGTCTCTCGTTTTTTAAATCTCTAATGGAGGCATAGATGGAGTTCACCAATACTTGGTTTCCAATTTAAATCTTTTGATCTTCAAGGAGCCTCTGAAACCAAAAAGAAGCGCCCAAAATTCAAAAATGTCACCCCTTGAGAAATTTTTTGTATTTTGAGCCATTATGTGCAAAATATTATTTGAGAAATTCTGGATAGGTGCAATAATAGATTTTGCTAAATAGACATGACTAAACTGAATAAATGATAAATGATAGTTTTAATAGCTTGAGTAAGTGACCTGAAAGTTTTAGAGAGAACAGTAAAGTAAAGCTGTTATGTGGATTTCGCTCGTTCTTGGCTTCAGTCTTGACCTCAGACCTATGCCACAATGACAGACAACATGAACTGCAGGTTTTGTGGACGCCCATGCTGATTTTGCATCAGGCTCTTTAGTCATGACAAAATTCACAGAAAATAATGAAATCACTAACAGCCTGGGCAAACTCGAAAGAGGAGTCTACCATTATACTGCACCCATACCAAGTATTAAATCTTGCTCCTCCCAAATAGAACTCATCAGACACCCCAAAATAGTATTAAGAAAAACCATATCTTATGAAAATTATATATATTTAAGAGAACAGAGAACAGACAATCACAAATAAGGAAGGGGGGGAAAAGAGCAAAACAACGCCCTCCCACATCACACATTAATGAAAATGTGCAAAATACAGATACACAGACACACTGACAGCTTATTTCATACTCATTGATGGTGTCTGGTAAATGCACAAAATGACAAGCTCTTTAGAGATGAAAACAATTTTATAATTAAAGCTTGTGGACATCAGATCTAAACATCACGATCAATTAAAAATTAATCTTGTTTCTCTACTCATGTAATAGTTAAATACTGAAACAGTCAACTTGGCAGCAAGCAAAAGCAGTGTTCTAAAGCAAATCCTCGTAAGCCTGTATTTTGTCCAGCTGACCTAGCTAAAAAGATTAAGCCTAAAACTGCATACAGCCATCTGCTAAAGGCAACTACTGACTGAATTATCTGATCAACTATAGTGATGGTGTAAAGGAAATCCTAATAAAGTTATTTTTAAAATATCACCGCAATTCTTAACATTAAAGAGTAATATTGAGGTATTTTTGGTTCAATAGTTTAAATATGTTTTTAAAATTAAAATTATTGAGCTTAGAAGTGCAAACAATTTTTTACAGCATGTTCCATCGCTTTCAACTGAATGCAGAAGTGGTAACATGGTAGAGTCTGTTATTTAAATAAATTGGAGAGATGTAAATAATCAATGAATGGGACAGGATGGCAAAGGAGAACTATGAAATTAACCTATAAAAGAAAAGACATTTGGCCCACATCTGAAGTCATTTCAAATACTCAAACTGTTCTGTTGTAGCTGATTTCACAAGTTTGGAATCCTCCCCAAGGCTACCATCTGGTCCACTTCAAATATAGGGCTTGCGAATCTGATTCCAGCAGGAAAGTTACAAATTAAGTGGTCATCACAATAATGGAACTGTGAAAGCTGAAGCAGCGTCATCCAGCTTCAAAGCATGGAATACTGCAAGATCCAACACATTAACATTTTATCTGCCTCAAACACAAAATCCAACTCCTCCTTAGCCTATATCTAACATTTTACAATACAATTGGAGCTACTGTAACAATTTACAGATAAGGATAAGGATGAAGCCATCATGCTGAAGTTACAGAGTATTTAACTAAGTCACATCTTGAATCCTCAGTTCGGTTACGGAAGAACAAGGTGGACATTCAAACTATGGAAGCAGTATGAAGGTCAAGAAGCAATGCCCATTTCAGGGGATTGGATTATAAAGGTTTAAAAAATTCAGCCTGATAAGCAGGCCAATGAGATAGGGCATTTTACAAATTAAGTGATTTGGAAAGGGTTTATTAACCCGGAGCAACAGCCACATTGGCAAGACAAAGTAAACTAGTAAAGTCAAGACGAATCACGGAATCCCTACAGTGCAGGAGGCCATTCAGCCCATCAAGCCTGCACCGACAACAATCTCACCCAGACCCCATTCCCGTAACCCCACATATTTACTCTGTTAGTACCCCTGACATAAGGGGCAATTTAGCATGGTCAATCAACCTAACCCACACATTTCTGGAAGAAGATTGAAATATTCTTCATTTTCTATCTAGAATGGTCTTCCAGACTGGATAATGAAGGCAAAACACATTCCTCCTCCCCCCCCCCTCCCTCCTCAAATATGCTGCGAGATAAGGGGGTTGGAGGGGTTGCAGAGGTTACTACGAAAGGAACAAAATTGATCAGGAGATCTCCCTTTCAGTGATCATTATAGAGGTCACATATTTCTTTTGGGGGGGGGGGGGACGTGGGTAGGGAAAATGAACTAATATCAAACTGGTTTATGTCATTTTAGCACTATTCCTAAGGTAACGTCGGTCATCTGCTTAACATTTTCTGGCCATCCAAGACTGGCAATGGTCCCATCCATCGAAATACATGGTGGTAGGTTTCTTATTGCACGCCCTCAACCCACCCATTTTATTCAAACATTGACTCTGGCCAACGTCAAGTCAGGACCGCGACTCAGACCTGGAAAAGTAAAAGAAAATGAAGCATTTCTCCTCCCAGGGGCCCCCTTATAGCTCACTCACTCTGCATTGAAACATACATGTTACATTGACTGGAGACCAGTGACGCTAAACCTTACGTTATAAACAAAAGCAAATGTATTTAGTTAATAATATTTAGCAGTTAAAAAAAGCGATTGTATAGTATACGGACAGGTCATATAAAACACAGTCGCGAAATTCGACCTCGAAAGCAACATAAAGCGCACAGATGAAGTGAATTTCAAAAAAAAGGTTAAAATGTTATAAATGCAGGGACACTGGCCGACTTCGTCGTCCCCCGATATCCTCGATCAAAAAAAGTTATATTAAATTATACTCCCCATCGGGCGTTATTTCTCTTCCATCTTCTGGATTGCAGCAGCAACAACAACTACTAAACCGCGATTATATTTATCGGCATCATGCACCCTGTCATATTTCACATTGCAGTAATCCAATATAGTGACACAGGCCGTACAATACAAACCAGGGGAAACAAACAGAATGCAGAGGGGGCCGGTGTGTGGAGGGTTTTATTCCTATTAAACATTAAAGTGCTTTTGCACGAAGCCAAGGTAGTTGACGGCGGGCGGAAATACAGCATTAGAGTGGGGAAAAGAAAATGGATGGTAAGAAAAGCGATTGACGATAAAGGGATTTCACAGTTGAGGAGGGGAAGAGATATCGAGAGGAGCCAGTTAGTGAGAACGGCCGCCACGATAACATCGCGCAATGACCCTTTTGGCAGCGGCAGCTCATAGTCGCCGGGTTTACATTAACGGCTTCCTTGGCCTTTAGCTTCTTACCTTTCCAGGGGAGAAATACCACCGCCAGTCCTTACGTGAGGTGACGGCTCAGTCGTTTCTAAATGGAGGAGTGGGGATTTTTTTTCACCCCCCACCACCAAGCGCTGCCAGGTCTTTTTCTTATATTTTTCTCCCTTTCTCCTCCTCCTTTAACTCCGCCTCTCTAAGTACATCTACACGGACATGGGTGCGGCTAGAACGCCTCAAAGAAGAAAGCGACGGACAACAAGCAGAGAGAGCTCGCGCTAACATCGGCCTCTCCCATTGGACCAGTGCTGGTGGGCGGGAGCGCAACGCCTGGGAGGGGGGGGGGGCGGGGCGTGATCCTTTAAAGATTCTTGAATTCCATTGGTCGAACCTCCATGGTCTCTGCCCCTTCCTTACATGGCCCCGCCCCCTGGTGGGGGGGGCGGCTGCGCTCTCCTTCCCGAGGCCGCTCGGCCTGCGCTGAGCGCGAGCGCGAACACACGCCCCAACCGTCCGGCGCGCGCAGGTGAACGGTTTAAATTGACATTGGAGCGGTCAAAGGGAATGGGGGCCCTTGTTTTCCTTCTGCTGGTGTTGATTATTTTTGTGTGGTATTTTGTACCCGTTTGTGTGGAAAACATTAGCAACAATTACAAATAACTAAACGTTCTTTTGCTTAAGCGGAAATTTATATTTATTTAATTTTAACTTAATTTATATATTTAAATTGATAGTTGCTTAATTTTTAATATATTTATATTTTAATTTTGTTTAATATGTTTAAATGTCTATTTAAATTTAATTGTTTATTTAAATTTTATATTTATTTTTTAAAAATCGTTTATGATATTGGTTAAGGGGTAAATATTGGCCAAGACACCAGGAGAACTTGACCCCCCCAGCCACCCACCCTGCCCTGTCTTCTTTGGAATAGTGGCCTTGGGATCTTTTATGACCACCCTAGAAAGGCCTCAGTTTAATATGACATCTGAAAGACAACATCTGTAACACTCGTAGAACTTTTGCCTTAATTAAGACTCATGATTCGGCAGCGGAACTCCTGATTGACCAACTATCTTCTGACTTATTGGTAATGATGCTACTCACAGCCACAGAACGATAGCAAACTTAAATCCCACCAACAATGGTTTTGCAAAGATCTTAACTCTTCACATATTTACTGGACACCTCATCCAAATAGATATACCTGGACACGGTATTCATAGAAGCGCCTGATCCTGATGTGTTCAATTGTCCTGGCATATCTCCTGCAGGGTGTCTAGAACAGCATCCAAGAGTGAGAATCCATACTGATAATATTTATCACAACCATGTCTGAATCAATGCTTACAATGGATCAGACAAGAAAATACCAGGTAATTTTCAGTATTATTCCACTACATGTCATTTATTTTTGCCTGATCATATTGGCCATACTTTTTTAAAAGGATATGTTTATAGTGATTTAATGATTGATACCTGATGAGAGTAAATTTGCAAGGAACATTAAAAGAGGACTGTAAAAGCTTTTGTAAGAATGTAAAAAGAAAAAGATTAGTGAAGACAAATGTAGGTCCCTTACAGTCCAAAATGGGAGAATTTATAATGGAGAACAAGGACATGGCAGAGCAGTTAAACAACTACTTTAGTTCTGTCTTCATGGCTGAAGATACAAATAATTTTGCAGAAATCCTAGGGAACTAAGAGTCTAGTGAGAAGAAGGAATTAAGAGAAATTAGTATTACTAAAAGTCCTGGAGAAATTCTTGGCACTAAAATCTGATAAATCCCTGATAATCTATATTCCAGTGTACTGAAGGAGGTGGCCATGCATTGGTTGTCATCTTCAAAAATTCTATCAATTCTGGAACAGTCCCAGCAGATTGGAGGGTGTCAAATGTAACCCCATTATTCAAAAAAGGAAGCGAGAAGTCTCACAATACCAGGTTAAAGTCCATCATGTCTATTTGCCATCAAATTACCAAATAAACCTGTTGGACTTTAACCTGGTGTTGTGAGACTTCTTTCTGTGGCCACCCTAGTCCAACGTTGGCATCTCCCCCACATCATAAAAAAGGAAGGAAGGAGGGAGGGAGAAAATGGAATTACAGATCTGTTAGCCTAACATAAGAAATATGGAAAATGCTAGAGTGTTTTATACATGATGTGATACCTTAGAAAATATCAAGGAGATTAAGACAAAGTCAACATGGATTTATGAAAGAGAATAACAAATCTACTGGAGTTTTTGAGGATTAATTAGCAGGATAGATAAAAGAGAACCAGTGGATGTGGTGTATTTAGATAGTCAGAAAGCTTTTGATAATGTCCCACAGAGGTCAGTGTGCAAAATTAAAGTATATGGAATTGGGGGAGATATATTGGCAACAATTGAGAATTGGTTAGCAGGCAGAAAACAGAGAAAAGGAATAAATGAGATGTTTTCAGAGTGGTAGGCAGTGACTAATGGGAGATCACAGGGATCAGAGTTTCAGCCCCCAGCTATTCACAATATGCATTAATTTGAATAAGGGAACTAAATGTAATATTTCTAAGTTTGCTGACAAGGCAAAACTAGGTGTGAATGTGCATGGTGAGAAGGATGTTAAGAGCCTTCAAGGTGATTTAGTGCAGCACAGGCACAAACCCTTCAGCCCTCCAAGCTCATGCTCATCATGATGCCCTAACTAAACTAGAACAAAAATCTTCTGCCCTTACTCAGTCCGTATACCTCTATTCCCTCCCTATTCATGTACCCATCCAGATGCTTCTTAATTGTTGCTAATGTGCTTGCTTCCACCACCTCCTCTGGCAGCACGTTCCAGGCACCCACCACTCTCTGCGTGAAAAACCTCCCCCACACATCTCCCTTAAACATTCCCCCTCTCACCTTGAACATATGCCCCCTTATAATTGACACATCCATCCTTGGAAAAAGCTTCTGACTATCCACCCTGTCTATGCCTCTCATAATTTTGCAAACCTTTATCAGGTCTTCTCTCAGCCTCCCATCTTTTCAGTGAAAACAATCCGAGTTTATTCAACCTCTCCTCATAGCCAACACCCTCAAGACCAGCAACATCCGAGTGAACCTTCTTTGCACTCTCTCCAAAGCTTCCAAGTCCTTCTTGTGTGGTGACCAGAACTGCATCAATACGCCAAATGCCGGCTAACCAAGGTTTTATATAACTGAACATGATTTGCCAACTCTTGTACTCTTTGCCAACTCTTATACTCAATGCGCCGGCCGATGAAGGCAAGCATGCCATATGCCTTCTTAATCAACTTGGCCACTTGCTCTGCCACTTTTAAGGAACTGTGGACCTGCAACCCAGATCCCTCTGTATGTTAATGTTCCTAAGGGTTTTGCCATTTACAGTATATTTCACAGCCAAATTTGACCCTCCAAAATGCATCACCTCGCATTTGTCCGGATTAAACTCCCATCTGCCATTTCTGTGCCCAAGTCTCCAATCTATCTATATCCTGTTACATCCTCTGACACTATCAGCAATTCCACCAATCTTCATGTCATCCGCAAACTTATTAATAGGATCACCCACATTTTCCTCCAGATCAGTTATATATACGACAAACAACAAAGGTCCCAGCACTGATCCCTGTGGAACACCACTAGCTACAGATCTCCAATCTGAAAAACACCCTTCCACCGCTACTCTCTGTCTTCTATGACCAAGGCAGCTCTGTATCCATCTAGCCAGCTCACCGCGAATCCCATGTGATTTTAGCTTTTGTACCAGTCTGCCATGTGGGATCTTGTCAAATGCCTCACTAAAGTCCACGTAAACTACATCCACAGGCCTTTCTGTCATCAATTATCTTTGTCACCTCTTCAAAAAACTCAGTCAAGTTGGTGAGACCTGACCTTCTCCATACAAAGCCATGCTGCCTGTTGCTAACTAGTCCATTTTCTTCCAAATGTGCATACATCATGTCCTTCAATATCTTCATCAAAAGCTTCCCCACCACTGACGTCAGGCTTATCGGCCCATAATTTCCTGGATTATCCCTGTTTCCTTTCTTATACAAGGGAACAACATTGGCTATTCTCCAGTCCTCTGGAATCTCACCTGTGGTCAAAGAGGAGGTGAAGATATCTGTTAAGGCCCCAGTTATTTCTTTCCTTGTCTTCCGCAGTAATTTGGGATAGATTCCATCTGGCCCTGAGGGCTTGTCTACCTTAATGTAATTTAGGATACCCAATACTTCCTTCTTCGATTTATTGATGTTCTCTAGAGTGTTCATACACCTAACCCTGTCATGTCCTTCTCCTTGGTGAATACCGATACAAAGTACTCATTAAGGATCTCACCCACTTCCTGTGGCTCCATGCATAACTTCCTTCCATTGTCCTTGAGTGGGCAAGTTAAGTGAGTGGACAAATAAATGGCAGATGCAGTACAGCATTGATAAGTATGAAGTTTTCCACTGCAGTAGGAAAAACAAAATGGCTGAGTATTATTTAAATGCTGATACATTGGGAAACGTTGATGTACAAAGGGACCTGCGTGTCCTTGCACACCAGTCACTGTAAGCAAATATGCCGGTGTAGGAAGCATTTAGGAAGGCAAATGGTATGATGGCCTTCATTGCAGGAGGACTTGAGTACAGAGCAAGGATGTCATACTTCAGCTGTCCAGGACCTTGGTGAGACCACACCCAAACCTGATGTGGGCATGGTTGGCAGGACTGGAAGCGACCACGTTTCCCAGTCTTGTCAGTTAACGATCTGCATCTCAATAGGGTCAACGGGATCGGCAGGAGCACAGTGGGTGACATGTCCAATGGCAGCCCAACATGAAGTTTAAAAGCAAGAGGCTGCTGAATAGAGGAGGTAAAGGGAGCATGGTGGTAGCAGCACCAGGAAGACACTGCAGGCAGGAGGACACTTCAGGTGGGTAGCAAGCTTCCCATTTTTCTGATGAGTGTCTGCACACCCTTGTGGAGATAGTGACAGCGAGGAGACACATCCTTGTCCCACAGCATGGAAGAAGTAAGCCACCCCATCTAACCAAGATGGCCTGGGTAGATGTGGCAGCTAAGCTCAAAGGGTATGATCTGGTCCGGCGCATGTGGATACTGTGTTAGAAAAGGTTCAATGATCTTCTGCACTCGGCAGGAGTGAGTTCTGAGTGGGAATTGTCCAGTGTTGGAAAATGATGAAGGGTGTCCGTCCATAGTTGAACTCAAAGCTGTAGGATTCAGGGAGTCTCAGAACACACCTCTGCCCTTGTGTGTTAAGGCTGGAGGAAAGATCTGAAGCTCAGGTCCATCAAAGGGTCAGGTTACAAAGGGGCAGGGAATGTCGACATGCCTCGCGGAGGTGGAGGGGTGTAGGGGACCACATGATATGGTGCTAGAGGTGGAGGATTGAGTACTCAAAGAAGCGCCGCACTTACGGATGAAACATACCCATAACAATGTTGAGAAATCTGCCACAGGTGGTGGAGTGCCTACCGTGGCAATTCTCATCAGAAATGAGCTGGGAGCCCTGCAGCTTGAATGTGTGAGGAGGGAGGTCTTTGAGTCATGGAGAGGTTGGCATCTCTGAGGAAGGTAAGAGCCCACGAAGTTGAAGTGAGACAGGCAGAAAGTGAAAAAAATGTATGGGCATCTCATCCTTCATAAAACCTTTGGTGATGCATGGCGGCATGGTGGCACACCTCACAGCACCAGGGACCCGGGTTCAATTCCTGGCTTCGGTCACTGTCTGTGTGGAGTCTGCACGTTCTCCCCGTGTCTGCATGGGTTCCCTTCGGGTGCTTTGGTTTCCTCCCACAGTCCGAAAGACGTGCTGGTTAGGTGCATTGGCCATGCTAAGATATACCCAAACAGGCGCCAGAATGTGGCGACTAGGGGATTTTCACAGTCACTTCATTGCAGTGTCAATGTAAGCCTACTTGTGACACTAATAAATAAATAAACACTAATAAATAAATAAAGCCACTGTGATGCCATTAATACCTCTTGCACCGGTCTGCATATCATGGACATTGACTCTATGTGGTACAACTCATAGTGATGATGAGTGACCGATTGTTTTCATCCCTCACATGAGCCATGCACCAGAGCCAGCCAGGAGGCTGATGACCCTCTATTGACACCAGAGCAGGCACTGATGGGAATGAACCTTGGCATACCTCTCTCAGCACCAAGCACTAGTGTAGATACTGGCACAACGGCCAGGCAATAGGTGTCAGCTCAGTTGGTATTTCACAGTGATAAGGGCACATCACGCTCACATGAACAGATGGTGGAGGCAAAAAGAAACATGCTGAGTTCGAGGCAGATAATGAGCCTCTGGAGTTGTCAATTAGGCGGCAAATGCTGGATGTCCAACGGGATGTGTGGCTAGATCTGGCAAAGTTCCCAGAGGGAGTGTGTGCAATGGTCCCTGTCATAACAACAAAGAACAAAGAAAATTACTGCACAGGAACAAGCCCATTGGCTCTTCAAGCCTGCACCGACCATGCTGCCCGACTGAACGAAAATCCTTACCCTTCCGGGGACCATATCCATCTATTCCCTTCCTATTCATGTATTAAAATTCACTATCGTAACTGCTTCCACTATCTCCTCCGGCACAGAGTTCCAGGCACCCATCACCCTCTGTGTAAAAAAACTTGCCTCGTACATCTCCTTTAAACCTTGCCCCTCGCACCTTAAACCTATGCCCCCTAGTAATTGACTCCTTCACGGGAGAAAGCTTCTGATTATTCACTCTGTCCATGCCCCTGATGACCTAGTAGACTTTTTTTTAACCAGTAGTGCAACTCCCCCATCCCTTTTACATCCCCCTCTATCCCACCTGAAACATCTGTATCCTGAAATGTTAAGCTGCTAATCCTGTCCTTCCCTTAACCAAGTCTCTGTAATGACAACAACATCATAGTTCCTAGTACTAATCCAAGCTCTAAGTTCATCTGCCTTACCTGTTACACTTCTCGCATTGAAACAAATGCACTTCAGTCCACCAGACCCTTTTTGATTAGCAACCCCACACTGCCTGCTGTTTCTCTGAGTCTTATTGGCCCTACTCTCTGGTTCCCTTCAGCGAATTCACCTTTGCTTTGGTTCCCACCCCCCTGCCAAACTAGTTTAAATCCTCCCATGTGACACTAGCAAACCTCCCGGCCTGAATATTTATGCCCTTCCAGTTTAGATGCAACGCATCCTCGTACAGGTCCCATCTGCCCCAGAAGAGACCCCAATGGTCCAGATATCTGAAACCCTTCCTCCTACCCCAGCTGTTTAGTTAGCGGTTTGTTCGCAATGGAACGATGGAGGTTGAGGGGCGACCTGATAGGAGTCTACAAGATTATGAGAGGCATGGACAGAGTGGATAGTCAGAAGCTTTTTCCCAGGGTGGAAGAGTCAATTACTAGGGGGCACAGGTTTAAGGTGTGAGGGGCAAGGTTTAAAGGAGATATATGAGGCAGATTTTTTACACAGAGAGTTGTGGGTGCCTGGAATTCATTGCTGGGCAAGGTAGTGGAAGCGGATACGGTAGTGACTTTTAAGGGGCATCTTGACAAATACATGAATAGGATGGGAATAGAGGGATATGGTCCCCGGAAGGGTAGGGGATTTTAGTTAATTCGGGCAGCATGGTCGGTGCAGGCTTGGAGGGCCAAAGGGCCTGTTCCTGTGGGGCTATAATTTTCTTTGTTCTTTGTTTGTTCTAGACTTCTGTCAAGTCGCCCCTCAACGTTCCAGTGAGAACAAACCAAGTTTCTCTAACCTCTCCTCATAGCTAATGCCCTCCATACTAGGCAGCATCCTGGTAAATCTTTTCTGTACCCTCTCCAAAGCCTCCACATCCTTCTATTAGTTTAGCGACCAGAATTGAACACTATATTCCAAGTGCGGCCTAACTAAGGTTCTATAAAGCTGCAACATGACTTGCCAATTTTTAAACTCAATGCCCCGGCCAATGAAGGCAAGCATGCAGTATGCCTTCTTGACTACCTTCTCCATCTGCGTTACCACTTTCAGTGTCCTGTGTACCTGTACACCCAGATCCCTCTGCCTATCAATACTCTTAAGGGTTCTGCCATTTACTGTGTATTTCCAATCTCTATTAGATCTGCCAAAATGCATTACCTCACATTTGTCCGAAGTAAACGCCATCTGCCATTCTCCGCCCAAGTCTCCAACCGATCTATATCCTGCTGTATCTTTTGACGATCCTCATCGCTATCCGCAATTCCACCAACCTTTGTGTTATCCGTAAACTTACTAATCAAACCAGTTATATTTTCCTCCAAACCATTTATATATATTACAAACAGCAAAAGTCCCAGCACTGATCCATGAGGAACGCCACTTGTTACAGTCCTCCATTCAGAAACGCACCCTTCCACTGCTACCCTCTGTCTTCTATGACCAAACCAGTTTTGTCTCCATCTTGCCAGCTCACCTCTGATCCAGTGCAACTTCACCTTCTGCACCAGTCTGCCATGAGGGACCTTGTCAAAGGTCTTACTGAAGTCCATGTAGACAACATCCACTGCCCTACCCTCATCAATCATCTTCGTCACTTTCTCGAAAAACTTGATCAAGCTGGTGAGACACGACCTCCCCTTCACAAACCACGTTGCTTCTCGCTAATACATCCACTGATTTCCAAGTGGGAGTAAATCCTGTCTCGAAGAATCCTGTCCAATAATTTCCCTACCACTGATGTAAGGCTCATCGGCCTGTAATTACCTGGATTATCCTTGCTACCCTTCTTAAACAAAGAAACAACATTGGTTATGGAGGCAGAACCCGAGCACTTCATTGATCCTGAGCTATGAGCATTAAGAGAGTGGTAACTCTAATGGGGAAGCAGCTCCAGGGATAGAATGAAGGGTTTTTGGGGTTGATTTCGGACTTGCAAGCCCTCACACAGACAATGATGAGTGTCCTGTGTATTCGATGGGTGTTTGCCTCATCAATGCCTGGTGAGACATTTGAGGCAGCAAACATTATTACTAAGCAATGGAACATTGGACTCATGGCGTGGTTATGTGTGAGATGTTTAGTAAGGAGGTGGTCTCAGACAGAAGGTAAGCCTTAGCTGAAGAAATGTTGAATCAAGGCCTTGCTCTTGTCCCTGCTTCCCTGAAGGTTCCTTATTTCAGCCTCTTTATCCTCGCCATCTGTGTGCACCTGATTCTTCATTAGATTCCTGCCTCAGTGTCCTCCTGGTTCAGTGGTTCCTCCCTAGAGAGAGCAAAATTATGAAGAGCATAGCAAACAATGATGATGAGTGACACTTGCTCTGCGTATTTTGAAGGGCACCCCGGAGCAGTCCAGGCATTGGAACCTCATTTTCAGCAGACCTATTGTCCTCTCCATCACCGCCCTTGTGGAAACGTGGCAGTGATTGTATCTGTTCTCTGCCTCTGTCCTTGGGTTCCTGAGAGGCAACATGAGTCACCTTTTTTAAGGGATACCCCTTGTCACCAAGCAACTATCCGTCAAGGTGAGCTGGAGCGATGCAGTATGTAGGCATGGTGGGAGCTGCCACGGTACCTTGCACAGATCTGTAATATCTGATCCTCTGGCCACAGACTTACTGAACATTCGTGGAGTGAAACCCTTATTGACAAAGGCACTGATGGCCACATGAGTGCAATTAATGGCATCCGAATGTGGAGGAACCCTGAAATCACAGTAAAATCTCTGGCCCATTCAGCCTGAATCCGTCTTGAAATGGATGAATCTTCTCACTCTGGGTAGTGGTAACTACTGCAGGGACATCCTCCTTACCCTATATGCTGGTCTTGAGTCAATGATTTCACAAGTTCAGCACTATTCACTCTCCTCAGATACTGAAGCAGTCCATATTCAAATGCAACAAGATCTGGACAATATCCAGGCTTGCCTGACAAGTACAACAAAGACAAAGAACAACAAAGAACAATACAGCACAGGAACAGGCCCTTCGGCCCTCCAAGTCTGCGCCGCTCATGTGCCCAACTTCGTTTGTATCCCTCTATTCCCAGTCTGTTCATGTGGCTATCTAGATAAGTCTTAAATGATCCCAGCGTGTCCGCCTCAATCACCTTGCTTGGCAGTGCATTCCAGGCCCCCACCACCCTCTGTGTAAAATACGTCCCCCTGACATCTGTGTTGAACCTTGCCCCCCTCACCTTGAACCTGTGACCTCTTGTGTTCGTCACCTCCGACCTGGGAAAAAGCTTCCCACTGTTCACCCTATCTGTGCCCTTCATAATTTTATACACCTCTATTAGGTCGCCCCTCACCCTCCGTCTTTCCAGGGAAAACATCCCCAGTTTACCCAATCTCTCCTCATAGCTAAGACCCTCCATACCAGGCAACATCCTGGTAAACCTTTTCTGTACTCTCTCCAAAGCCTCCATGTCCTTCTGGTAGTGTAGCGACCAGAACTGGACGCAGTATTCCAAATGTGGCCTAACTAACGTTCTATACAGCCGCAACATCATATGCCAACTTTTATATTCTATGCCCCGTCCAATAAAGGCAAGCATGCCATATGCCTTCTTGACCACCCTCTCCACCTGTGCTGCCACCTTTAAGGATCTGTGGACTTGTACACCCAGGTCCGTCTGTGTGTCTATACTCCTGATGGTTCTGCCATTTATTGTATAGCTCCCCCTTACATTAGATCTACCGAAATGCATCACTTCGCATTTATCTGGATTAAATTCCATCTGCCATTTCTCCACCCAATATTCCAGCCTATCTATATCCTGCTGTATTCTCTGACAATGTTCATCAGTATCCGCAACTCCAGCAATCTTTGTGTCGTCCCGCAAACTTACTGATCACACCAGCTACATCTTCCTCCAAATCATTTATATATATCACAAACAGCAGAGGTCCCAGTACAGAGCCCTGCGGAACACCACTAGTCACAGACCTCCAACCGGAAAAGGACCCCTCCACTGCTACCCTCTGTCTTCTATGGCTAAACCAGTTCTCCACCCATCTAGCTAGCTCACCTTTTATCCCGTGAGATTTAACCTTTTGCACCAGCCTGCCATGAGGGACCTTGTCAAATGCTTTACTAAAATCCGTATAGACGACATCCACGGCCCTTCCCTCATCAATCGTTTTTATCACCTCCTCAAAAAACTCAACCAAATTTGTAAGGCATGACCTCCCTCGTACAAAACCATGCTGTCTATCGCTAATGAGATTATTCAGTTCTAAATGCGCATATATCCTATCTATAAGAATCTTCTCCAACAATTTCCCTACCACGGACGTCAAGCTCACCGACCTATAATTACCCGAGTTATCCTTGCTACCCTTCTTAAATAACGGGACCACATTTCCTATCCTCCAATCCTCTGTGTCCAGTGAAGAGACAACGATTTCTGTTAGAGGCCCAGCAATTTCATCTCCTGCCTCCTTGAGGGGTCTAGGATAGATGCCATCTGGCCCTGGGGATTTGTCTGTCTTAATGTTTCCTAAAAAACCTAACACTTCCTCCCTTGTAATTGAGACTTTTTCTAACGGGTCAACACATCTCTCTGAGACACTACCAGTCAACATGTCCCTCTCCTTTGTGAATACTGATGCAAAGTATTCGTTTAGGATCTCACTTACTTCCTTGGGTTCTAAGCATAATTCCCCTCCTTTGTCCCTGAGAGGTCCGATTCTTTCCCTAACAACCCTCTTGTTCCTAACGTATGTATAAAATGCCTTAGGAGTCTCCTTAATCCTGTTTGCCAAGGAGTTGCCCTTCTAACTCCCTGTTTGAGTTCTTTTCTACTTTCTTTTTATTCCTCCAGTGCTCCACCTGTTTTTAGCTGCCTGGACCTCATGTATGCCTCTTTTTTCTTTTTGATTAGACCCACAGTTTCACTAGTTATCCATGGCTCTCGAATCCTACCTTTCCTATCCTTCCTCTTTACAGGCACATGCCTGTCCTGCAGTCCTATCAACTGCTCCTTAAAAGACTCCCACATGCCAGATGTGGATTTACCCTTGAACAGCCTCTCCCAATCAACAGCCACCAAATCCTGCCTAATCCGGCTGTAGTTAGCCTTCCCCCAATTCAGCACCTTACCCATAGGACAACACTTATCTTTTTCCATTACTATCCTAAAGTTTACAGAATTGTGGTCACTATTGTTCTACCTGTTATTCTCAGATACTTTCAACCAGTTTACTTACTCCAAAGTTTTACCCCGGTGCCCTTATTTGCAAGATGGACAAAGGACAAACACAAGTAAAGGTTCAACAAGGTTATTAATAATAACACTATTAACCCTTAAATTACCCACATAAAACAAGAGGATACCCCAGCAGATTCAAGTATACTACCCGTAAAGATGGTTTGGTTGAACTGCAGGTCCGATTCTCTGAGTCCCTCTGGTCTGTCGTCATGAAGGTGAGTCTCGATGGCCGCTTCTTCCTTCCTTCCTTCTCTGGTCAGTCTTCCGAATGGTCACGGCCGTCTCCCCTGTTGAGTCTTCGCTCCTGTGTGACTTGAAGTGTGTCCCTTTATCCCCCAGCCTGCTTGCCTTTCCAGAAACTTCTCTGACTTCCGGCCAATGAGGTCCCAGGAGGGGGTTCCAATACCCAGTGGGTTTCTTGATGTCTACCTGACAGGACACCAGGGTCCGCCCCCCGGTGTCCATCTCCATGTTGTTGAACTTGTTATCAGATAAGGTATCTGCAGGAACTCTTGGTGCCAGAAAATCTGGCCCGACCTGGGCTTCTAACAATAGGCTGATGCATTTCAATGAGGTGCCATGATCTCCTGCGAAGTCTCAAGTAGAGTGTAACGACCTTTGATGGGTGGTTGATGGGTCAGACCCAGACACGTTTGTGTATTTGTATAATTGGCCTGCCTGAGGTTTGACTGTGTTTGATTTCAATATGCCCAATTCTTTAATTTAGGATATCCAATTTTATCAGCCTTAAAACCATGCCCTGTTTATATCACCACACTATTTGCCACAGGTTCCCCCACTGAAACTTTGATGACCTGACTGGGCTCATTCCCCAGTACTTGGTCCAGTATAGCCCCCTCTCTAGTTGGACTGTCAACATATTGTTCCAAAGAACCTTCCTGTATGCATTTTATAAATTCTTCCCCGTCCAGGCCCCCAGCCCTAAGCGATTTCCAGTCTATGTGAGGGAAATTAAAGTCTCCCACTACAACAACCCTATTTTTTCTGCACCTGTCCGGAATCTCCTTACATATTCGTTCCTCAACTTCCCGTGGGCTGTTGGGAGACCTGTAGTATACCCCCAGCATAGTGACTGCGCCCTTCCTGTTTCTGAGCTCCACCCACAGTGACTCGTTACCTGACCCTTCCAAATTGTCCACCCTCTGTACCGCTGTAATATGCTCCCTAACCAGTATTGCTACTCCCCCACCTCTCCTAGCCCCTCCTCTGTCTCGCCTAAAACACTTAAACCCCGGAATATTCAGCTGCCAGTCCTGTCCTTTTAACTAAGTCTCCATCACTGCAACCACATCCAAGTTCCACGCAAGCATTAAGGCTCTAAGCTCGTCTGTCTTGCCCGTGACGCTCCTTGCATTGAAGCAGATGCACTCCAGACCTCCAGGCCCACTGAGGTCATCCTCCCCCAGAATGCTCTTTCTCTTAGATAGCCTTGTCTTGGCCCCAACCTCGTCCCCAGCCTCTATGCTTATTGACCTATTGTTCTGATCCCCACCCCCCTGCCACATTAGTTTAAACCCACCCGAACCGCACTAGCAAAACTCCCAGCTAGGATATTCGTGTCCCTCCAGTTTAGGTGGAACCCGTCCTTCTTGTACAGGTGCCATCCTCTCTTGAAGACTTCCCAGTGATCCACGAATTTGAAACCCTCCCTCCTGCACCAGTCCTTTAGCCACGCGTTCAACTGTACAATCTCCCTGTTGCTAGCCTCACTAGCTTGTGGCACTGGGAGTAGTCCAGAGATCGCTACCCTAGAGGCCCTGCTTTTCAGCCTACTACCCAACTCCCTGAATTGCTCCCTCAAGACCTCCCTGCTCTTTCTGCCTATGTCGTTTGCACCAATGTGGACAATGACGTCTGCCTGGTTACCCGCTCCTTTTAGGATGCTTCCTACCTGCTCAGAGACATCCAGGACCCCGGCACCAGGGAGGCAGACTACCATCCTGGAGTCTCGTTCGCGCCCACAGAACCGCCTGTCTGTGCCTCTAACTGTTGCATCCCCCACTACTATTGCTCTCATAGTCCCCCTCTTTCCCTTCTGAGCCACAAAGCCCGACTCCGTGCCAGTGACCCGGTCACCGTGGCTTATCCCTGGAGGGTCATTCCCCCCCACAGTATCCAAAATGGTATACTTATTCTGGAGGGGGACAACCACAGGGGATCCCATCACTGACTGCTCTCTCCCCTCCTCTCTCCTGTCTGTCACCCATCCCTTACTGTTAAGGGGGACAACCACCGGGGTACTCTCTGGTACGTGACCTTTACCCTTCCTAACCGTGACCCACGTGTCTTCCTCCCGTGGCCCTGGTGTGACGACCTGCCTGTAACTTCTCTCTATTAACCTCTCATTTTCCCTGACTAGACTAAGGTCATCGAGGCGCAGCTCCAGTTCACTAACGCGGTCTCTCAAGTGGCAAGTAATACTCTCACCACGCAAATGCCAGGCAATGACCATCACCAATAAGAGACACTCTAACCACTGTCCCTTGATATTCAATGGTGTGACCATCACTGAATCCCTCACTGTCAACTGGGATTACCATTGACCAGAAACTCAACTGGATTCGCCACATAAACACAGTGGTTACAAGAGCAGGTCAGAAGTTAGGAATACTGTGGCAAGTAACTCACCTCCTGATCCCACAAAGCCTGTCCATCATCTACAAGGCAAAAGTCAGGAGTGTGATGGAACACTCCCCACTTGCCTGGATGGGTGCAGCTCCAACAACACTCAAGAAGCTCAACACCATCCAGGCCAAAGCAGCCCACTTGATTGGCACCACATTCACTCCCTCCACCACCGACGCTCAGCAGCAGCTGTGTGTACTGTCTACAAAATGCAATGCAAATTTCACCAAAGATTCTTAGACAGCACCTTCCAAACCGATGACTGCTTCCATCAAGAAGGACAAGGGCAGCAGATACATGGGAACACCATCACCTGCAAGCCACTCATCATCCTGATTTGGAAATATATTGCCGTTCCTTTACAACGCTGGATCAAAATCCTGGAATTCCCTCCCTAACGGCATTGTGGGTCAACCCACAGCACATGGACTGCAGCGTTTCAAGAGGCTGCTCACTACCACCTTCTCAAGGGAAACTAGGGATGGGCAATAAATGCTGGCCAGCCAGTGACACCCATGTCCCAAGAATGAATTTTTAAAAAGAACACCCTATGCCTCCACCTCTGTTCTGAGGTGATGCCTCCAACCATCTGGCCTCCTATCTACCTACTGTCTTCCTCCTCAGAGAAGTTACTCCCTGCTGAATAGACTAGATCCATCTGCAGTGATGCAAATGGGGCTGACCCGTGAACTGAGGGTGCAAGAAGGACACAAATTGCAGGTATCACAAGACTAAAAGGCATAAACCTCCAAAGACAGCAATGAAAATGCTCACTATACTCCAATACAAGCCCTCTCCAAACTTCCAAAAATTCCTACGAACTCAGCTTGCCTTTGCTCCAGCCCACTTTTATCCCGATCTTCGATGAGAAAATGTCGAAAATGGATTGATCACCTGCACGTGTTGCCTGTGCATCAACCTAAAAATCGCATGGGCAATGTAATATTCTGGTCAATAGCACTTTTAATCATCGAAATAAGCTCCCTAATTATCAGCTGGCACACAACTGATCCGCACTTGCGCCCACCAACCAAAATATTGTGAGTGCACAGTGACGTGGGGAAGCATGCCTGACGTCTTGTCACGCATTTTAAGCATTTCCAGGCCAGGCATGCGCCTGCCTGGGCAACATAAAATTCTCACCCTGGAGTATTGTGTACAGTTTTGGCCTCCCTACCTAGGAAAAGATATACTTGCCACTGAGTGCAGTGTAGGTTCACCAAACTGATACTTGTGAAAGTGGGATTGATGTATGAGGAGAACTTGAGGTCACTCGGCTGTATCCACTGGTGTTTGGAAGAATGAGAGGAGACCTCACTGAAATGTTTAAAATTCTGACAGGGCTGGACAGATTGAATGCAGGGATGATAATTCCCCTGACTGGGGTCCAGAACATGGGGTCACAATCTCAGGATATGGGGTAGGTCATTTAGGACTGAGATGAGGAGAAGCTCAGAGGATGTCAAAACTGTGGAATTCTCTACCACAGAAGTCCGTGGAGGCCAACCACTGAATACAATTAAGAAGGAAATAGATTTCTAGACTCCAAAGGCATCAAGGGGTTTGGGGAGAGCACGGGAATATGGCTTTGAGATAGAGAATCAGCCATGATCATGTTGAATGGCGGAGCAGGCCCGAAGGTCAAATGTCCTACTCCTACTCCTATTTTCTATATTTCTAGCTATGGGAAAATTGACAGTCGAGAAATAATGTGACAAATGAATAGCTGAAGCTTAGGCAATTCGGAATTTGAATTTCAGTTGTAAGTGACTTGAGAAGAGTCTGTTTTGGTAGTTGGGTAGGGAATGTGCCTGATGAAGAACATGAGGAAATGGTCAGAGATGGCTTTGTCTGTTGTTGAGATGGTGGGAGAAGAGAGATAATGTGAGCTGCAAGGCTGAGAGAGTGGCTAGGAAATTGGGATAGGAGAGTTTATGTGGAATAAAAGGTTAAGTCAGAACAGTAAGACAGTGAAAAGGTGAGTTTAAATGAAAATTAAAATTACTGATGAAGAGAATTCATGAAATACAGTGGCTGAAGGAGGGGAAGTAAAGATATAGGGGACAATTCTCCCAAAAAATATTCTAAGTGTCGAATTTGCATAAAAATCGGAGTAAATCATGCTGGTTTTTTTCAGGAGGAGTTTCAGAATGAATCTTCCACACTCTGTGCACTGCACGCGTCAGCGTGAATCATGCTGAGGTCCTATTCCCGCTGGAGAGGATGGCAGCATAGCGCTGAGCCGGCCACTGCTCATGTGCCGATCGGTCAGCGGTGAGATTGGCGCATGTGCAGTGGCCCCACACTGCTAGCCTCCCGATCACTGACCAGCTCAATCACTGGCTAGCCCTATGACCTCCACATGACTGGCTGTGCAACCCTCCCCCCCCCCCTTCCCCCGCCCGGGCTCGATCACTGGCCCCCCGAATATGCCTGGGCCAGCCTTGACGCCCCCAGCCCGCCACGATATCCCATCTCCTGCGGCAGCCCCAACCCCTCCAGCAGGCTGACCCCCACCCCAATGGCCAACCCCAATTGCTGGCCTCCCTCCCTCTGTCACTCAACCCAAATGCAGAATGGCAGCGGGACCCACCACCCCGACCAGTCGACCCCCCCCCCTCCCAAAGGCCTCCCCCATCAGGCCCCACCCCCTTGGCAGTGCCCTATGCTGAGTGGGCTTTGACACTTTCTCTTTTGGACAGTGCCAGGGGACCCAGGCCAGCATTGCTAAGGTGGCAATGCCAAGGGACGCCTGACCCTCTGGGGGGTCTCGAAAGCCCCCCTTCACGCCAGCGGGGTCAGGCCACCAACTCCCCCCAAATGGGGAGTAATGCCAAACCCTGCTTGAGTGAACCACTGCTGGTGGAGTGGGAGTCGCGAGCGGGCCCAGAGAGTTCTGTCCCGGGCCCACTAATGATATTAAAATTGTATGTAAATGATTATTTGCAAAAATTATGCAGCTCCGCGCTGATTTCTGGCGCGGCGCTCATGGCACCAGAAATCTGGCTGCCGGAGACACGCAGAAGCCGTGGCGCCCAGCCGGGAGCCTGCAAAACAGCCTCCGCTCGAGTCTTGCGGCCGGTTGCACTACAAAAGCAGTGACACGGTGACACAGTGGTTAGCATTGCTGCCTCACAGCGCCAGGGACCGGGTTCAATTCTAGCCTCGGGTCGCTGTCTGTGTGGAGTTTGCATGTTCTTCCTGTGTCTGCATGGATTTCCTCCGAGTGCTCCGGTTTCCTCCCACACTCCAAAGATGTGTGGGTTAGGTTGATTGACCATGCTAAATTGACCCTCGTGTCGGAGGATTAATATGTGGGGTTATGGGAATAGGACCTGGGTGGGATCGTGGTGCAGACTCTCTGGACCGAATAGCCTCCTTCTGCATTGTAGGGATTCTATGATCCTATGAAAAGAAGCACAGCAGGATGGGAGAATCACCCCCATAATTAGGGGGAGACGGTGGCATAGTGGTAATGTCACTGGACTAGTAATCCAGAAGCCTAGGATAACGCTCTGGGAAACAGGTTCATATCCCATCATGGCAGCTGGTGGAATTTAAATTCAATTAAATAATCATTTTGGAATGGTGCTTTGAAGCTATCATAATAGGTCATAAAAACCCATCTGGTTCACTAATGTCTTCAGGGAAGGAAATCTGCCATCCTTACCTGGTCTGGCCTACATGTGACTCCAGGCCCACAGCACTGTGTTGACTCTTAACTGTCCTCTGAAATACCCTATCAAGCTACTCAGTTCAAGGGTAATTAAGAATGGGCAGCAGATGCTGTCCTTGCTTGTGACACCAAGATCTCATGAAAGAATAAAATAATTATGTCAACTATGGAGTCGTTATGGAGTTTAATTTAGACAAATGCGAGGTGATGCATTTTGGTAGATTGAACCAGGGCAGAACTTACTCAGTTAATGGTAGGGCATTGGGGAGAGTTACAGAACAAAGAGATCTAGGGGTACATGTTCATAGCTCCTTGAAAGTGCACTCACAGGTGGACAGAGTGGTGAAGAAGGCATTCGGCATGCTTGGTTTCATCGGTCAGAACATTGAATACAGGAGTTGGGACGTCTTGTTGAAGTTAGACAAGACATTGGTAAGGCCACACTTGGAATACTGTGTGCAATTCTGGTCACCCTATTATAGAAAGGATATTATTAAACTAGAAAGAGTGCAGAAAAGATTTACTAGGATGCTACCGGGACTTGATGGATTGAGTTATAAGGAGAGGCTGGATAGACTGTGACTTTTCTCTCTGGAGCGTAGGAGGCTGAGGGGCGATCTTATAGAGGTCTATAAAATAATGAGGGGCATAGACAAGGTAGATAGTCAATATCTTTTCCCAAAGGTAGGGGAGTCTAAAACTAGAGGGCATAGGTTTAGGGTGAGAGGGGAGAGATACAAAAGTATCCAGAGGGGCAATTTTTTCACACAGAGGGTGGTGAGTGTCTGGAACAAGCTGCCAGTAGAGGCGGGGACAATTTTGTCTTTTAAAAAGCATTTAGATAGTTACATGGGTACAATGGGTATAGAGGGATATGGGCCAAATGCGGGCAATTGGGATTAGTTTAGGGGTTTAACAAAAAAGAGTGGCATGGACAAGTTGGGCCAAAGGGCCTGTTTCCATGCTGTAAACCTCTATGACTCTAACTAAGTCTAGAGATTTGATTTTGATTTCAGCTATTAAAATCTGCTATCCATGTTAAAGATAAAAAAATGACTAAGCTAAGACTGACCAGAATATTTCATTTTTTGTCACATTCAATTTATCATATAATCTTTTAAGATGAACATTTTGAATTTTTTTTGTATTTTTTAAATCATATGAAATGTCAGGATTACAAGTGGATTGGAAGAGATGTAAGTAGCTCCTTGTCCATCCATTTCTACATTTTGATTTGATTTGATTTATTATTGTCACATGTATTAACATACAGTGAAAAGTATTGTTTCTTGCGCTATACAGACAAAACACACCGTTATTAGAGAAGGAAATGAGAGAGTGCAGAATGTAGTGTTACAGTCATTTATATGTGGTACAGAAGAACCTAATAAAATGGAAAGGAGAAGTTATTGGTGTTTTAATTATGTGGGGACCAACTGAAGTGGTGTACTATTCAACATACTCACTCTGATTATTTGACCTTCTAATTGACAATCAAATCTATGGTACAAAGCCCTGTGCAAATATTGCATTGCTGCACAGCCTGCTCCCATTTGTTTGTTTTATTATTTGCACATTGACTGCTTTCTTGATCAATAAAACTGTATAATGTTTCTTTTTTCGTTTATATTGTGCCTATACTCTTTCCTCTGTCCAAGATATGTGGAAGATCATGAATGGAGACGGGAGAGGTGCCAGAGGATTGGAGGATTGCGGATGTGGTTCCTATTTTCAAGAAGGGGAATAGGGATAGCCCAGGAAATTACTGACCGGTGAGTCTAACCTCAGTGGTTGGTAAGCTGTTGGAGAAGATCCTGAGGGACAAGATTTATGTGCATTTAGAGAGGTCTAGTATGCTCAAGAATACTCAGCATGGCTTTGTCAAAGGCAGATCGTGCCTTACGAGCCTGGTGGAGTTCTTCGAAACTGTGACTAAACACATTGACGAAGGGAAAGCGGTAGATGTGGTTTATATGGATTTTAGCAAAGCGTTCGATAAGGTCCCCCATGCAAGGCTTCTAGAAAAAGTGAGAGGGCATGGGATCCAAGGGGCTGCTGCCCTGTGGATCCAGAATTGGCCTGCCCAAAGGAGGCAGAGTGTGTGTATAGATGGGTCTTTTTCTAAATGGAGGTCGGTCACCAGTGGTGTGCCCCAGGGATCTGTTCTGGGACCCTTACTGTTTGTCATTTTCATAAATGACCTGGATGAGGAAGTGGAGGGATGGGTTGGTAAGTTTGCTGATGACACGAAGGTTGGTGGGGTTGTGGATAGTCTGGAGGGATGTCAGAAGTTACAGAGGGACATAGATAGGATGCAAGACTGGGCGGAGAAGTGGCAGATGGACTTCAACCCAGACAAATGCATAGTGGTCTATTTTGGCAGGTCAAATGGAATGAAGGAATACTATATAAAGGGAAAAACTCTTAGTACTGTAGAGGATCAGAAAGACCTCAGGGTCTGGGTCCACAGGACTCTAAAATCGGCCCGGCAAGTGGAGGAGGTGGGTAAGAGGCGTATGGTGTGCTGGCCTTTATCAATCGAGGGATTGAGTTTAGGAGTCCGGGGATAATGATGCAGCTATATAAAACCCTCGTCAGACCCCACTTGGAGTACTGTGCTCAGTTACGGTCGCCTCATTACAGGAAGGATGTGGAAAAGATTGAAAGGATGCAGAGGAGATTTACAAGGATGTTGCCTGGATTGAGTGGCATGCCTTATGAGGATAGGCTGAGGGAGCTCGGTCTTTTCTCCTTGGAGAGACGTAGGATGAGAGGAGACCTCCAGGATAGTCAGCACGGATTTGTGAAGGGCAAGTCTTGCCTCACAAATTTGATAGAATTTTTTGAGGAGGTAACTAAGTGTGTAGATGAAGGTAGTGCAGTTGATGTCATATACATGGATTTTAGTAAGGCGTTTGATAAAGTCCCCCACGGTCGGCTTATGAAGAAAGTAAGGATGTGTGGGATAGAGGGACGTTTGGCCGATTGGATAGGTAACTGGCTATCTAACAGAAGACAGAGGGTGGTGGTGGATGGAAAATTTTCGGACTGGAAACCAGTTACCAGCGGAGTGCCACAGGGATCAGTGCTTGGTCCTCTGCTATTTGTAATTTTTATTAATGACTTGGAGGAGGGGGCTGAAGGGTGGATCAGTAAATTTGCTGATGACACCAAGATTGGTGGAGTAGTGGATGAGGTGGAGGGCTGTTGTAGGCTGCAAAGAGACATAGATAGGATGCAGAGCTGGGCCGAAAAATGGCAAATGGACTTTAACCCTGATAAATGTGAGGTGATTCATTTTGGTAGGACAAATTTAAATGTGGATTACAGGGTCAAAGGTAGGGTTCTGAAGAATGTGGAGGAACAGAGAGATCTTGGGGTTCATATCCATAGATCTCTGAAGGTTGCCACGCAAGTGGATAGAGCCGTGAAGAAGGCCTGTAGTGTGTTGGCGTTCATTAACAGGGGGTTTGAGTTTAAGAGCCGTGGGGTTATGCTGGAACTGTACAGGACCTTGGTGAGACCACATTTGGAATATTGTGTGCAGTTCTGGTCACCTCACTACAAGAAGGATGTGGAGACACTGGAAAGAGTGCAAAGGAGATTTACCAGGATGCTGCCTGGTTTGGAGGGTAGGTCTTATGAGGAAAGGTTGAGGGAACTTGGGCTTTTCTCTTTGGAGCGGAGGAGGTTGAGAGGAGACTTGATAGAGGTTTATAAGATGATGAGGGGGATAGATAGAGTGAACGTTCAAAGACTATTTCCTCGGGTGAATGGAGCGGTAACTAGGGGGCATAACTATAGGGTTCATGGTGGGAGATATAGGAAGGATGTCCGAGGTAGGTTTTTTACTCAGAGAGTGGTTGGGGTGTGGAATGGACTGCCTGCAGGGATAGTGGAGTCAGAAACTTTAGTAACATTTAAGAAGCTATTGGATAGGCACATGGAGTACTTCGGGATGATAGGGAGGAAATAGCTTGATCTGGGTTTCAGACAAAGCTCAGCACAACATCGTGGGCCGAAGGGCCTGTTCTGTGCTGTACTGTTCTATGTTCTACCTAATAGAGGTATCTAAGATGTTGAGACGCATAGATCGGGTGGACTCTCAGAGGCTTTTTCCCAGGGTGGAAATGGCTGCTACGAGAGGACACAGGTTTAAGGTGCTGGGGGGTAGGTACAGGGGAAATGTTAGGGGGAAATTTTTCACACAGAGGATGGTGGGTGAGTGGAATCGGCTGCCGTCAGTGGTGGTGGAGGCAAACTCAACAGGTTCTTTTAAGAGACTCCTGGATGAGTACATGGGACTTAATAGGATGGAGGGTTATAGGTAGGCCTAAAAGGTAGGGATATGTTCGGCACAACTTGTGGGGCCGAAGGGCCTGTTTTGTGCTGTAGTTTTTCTATGTTTCTATGATTTAGGGATTTTCTCTTGTGGCAATTTATCCACCTAACAAGGGTCTTTGCATTGTGGTGGATAATCAAGGTTCAACAATGTAAATCTTACAGTTGTAATTTATGAATTTATTGCATAAGTATTATCTGAAATATTTGTTCTATTGAACCTTTTGACTAGATTTACCAGCTTTGTATTTCTCTGTCCCCCCATCCTCTCACAACACTCCACTATCACCTATTCCTAGTGAATTCAAAGTTTATACCATTAAATTATTCTTGATAAAAGTTCTATTATATTTTGTTGCTAAACATTTATTACAGCAAACAAATTAACCCAATAAAAACAAAAATATTATGTAATTGCTTGCGTTTGTTGAAACCAAATGGAGACAGAAGATATGCTCTATTTAAGATTCAAAAATAAATCAAAACATTCTCTAAGTGCATTGTACCTTTTAATTCTCAGAATTTGGTTTGAATCCAGCCCATAGCAATAAGATGGAGATCTCTTACTCTCTGTAAATCTCCTATGTAAAATAAGATTAGATATTTTGCTGAGCTTACAGCATACATAGAACATAGAAAGCCACAGCACAAACAGGCCCTTCGGCCCACAAGTTGCGCCGATCACATCCCCACCTCTAGGCCTATCTATAGCCCTCAATCCCATTAAATCCCATGTACTCATCCAGAAGTCTCTTAAAAGACCCCAACGGGTTTGCCTCCACCACCACCGACGTCAGCCGATTCCACTCACCCACCACCCTCTGAGTGAAAAACTTACCCCTGACATCTCCTCTGTACCTACCCCCCAGCACCTTAAACCTGTGTCCTCTCGTAGCAACCATTTCAGCCCTTGGAAATAGCCTCTGAGAGTCTACCCTATCCAGACCTCTCAACATCTTGTAAACCTCTATCAGGTCACCTCTCATCCTTCGTCTCTCCAGGGAGAAGAGACCAAGCTCCCTCAACCTATCCTCATAAGGCATGCCCCCCAATCCAGGCAACATCCTTGTAAATCTCCTCTGCACCCTTTCAATGGCTTCAACATCTTTCCTGTAATGAGGTGACCAGAACTGCGCGCAGTACTCCAAGTGGGGTCTAACCAGGGTCCTATAAAGCTGCAGCATTATCTCCCGACTCCTAAACTCAATCCCTCGATTAATGAAGGCCAGTACGCCGTACGCCTTCTTGACCGCATCCTCCACCTGCGAGGCCGATTTAAGAGTCCTATGGACCCGGACCCCAAGGTCCTTCTGATCCTCTACACTGCTAAGAATGGTACCCTTCATATTATACTGCTGCTTCATCCCATTGGATCTGCCAAAATGGATCACCACACACTTATCCGGGTTGAAGTCCATCTGCCACTTCTCCGCCCAGTCTTGCATTCTATCTATGTCTCGCTGCAACTTCTGACATCCCTCCAAACTATCCACAACACCACCTACCTTGGTGTCGTCAGCAAACTTACCAACCCATCCCTCCACTTCCTCATCCAGGTCATTTATGAAAATGACAAACAGCAAGGGTCCCAGAACAGATCCCTGGGGCACTCCACTGGTCATTGACCTCCATGCAGAGAAAGACCCCTCCACAGCCACTCTCTGCCTTCTGCAGGCAAGCCAGTTCTGGATCCACAAGGCAACAGCCCCTTGGATCCCATGCCCTCTCACTTTCTCAAGAAGTCTTGCATGGGGGACCTTATCGAACGCCTTGCTGAAGTCCATATAGACCACATCCACCACTCTTCCTTCGTCAATGTGTTTGGTCACATTTTCAAAGAACTCAACCAGGCTCGTAAGGCACGACCTGCCCCTGACAAAGCCGTGCTGACTACTTTTGATCATACTAAACTTCTCTAGATGATCATAAATCCTGTCTCTCAGGATCCTCTCCATCAACTTACCAACCACTGAGGTTAGACTCACCGGTCGGTAATTTCCCGGGCTGTCCCTGTTCCCTTTCTTGAATATAGGGACCACATCTGCAATCCTCCAATCCTCCGGAACCTCTCCCGTCTCTATCGACGATGCAAAGATCATCGCCAAAGGCTCCGCAATCTCCTCCCTCGCCTCCCACAGTAACCTGGGGTACATCCCATCCGGTCCCGGCGACTTACCAACCTTGATGCCATTCAATAGTTCCAACACATCCTCTTTCGTTATGTCCACATGCTCGATCCTTTCTGTCCACCGCAAACCAGCAGTACAACCACCCAGATCCCTTTCCACCGTGAATACCGAGGTAAAGTATTCATTAAGCAGCTCCGCCATTTCTAACGGTTCCGCACAAACTTTTCCCCCTTCACCTTTTAAGGGTCCTATGCCTTCACATCTCATCCTTTTACTCTTGACATATTTGTAGAAAGCCTTGGGATTCTCCTTAATCTTACCCGCCAAGGCCTTCTCATGACCCCTTCTCGCTCTCCTAATTTCCTTCTTAAGCTCCTTCCTACATCCCGTATACTCCTCTAAATCCTTAACACCTCCTAGCTCTCTGAACCTTCTGTACGCCTCTCTTTTCTTATTCACCAGGTTCATCACAACCTTCATGCACCACGGTTCCCGTACCCTACCAACATCCCCCTGTCTCATCGGAACGTTGTCATGCAGAGCTCCAGACAAACATTCCTTGAAAATCCTCCACTTTCCTTCGGTACTTTTCCCCAAGAATGCCTCCTTCCAATTTACCCGTCTAATTTCCTCCCTGATGACACTGTATTTCCCTTTACTCCAGAGAAACACTTTCCTAGCCTGCCTGATCCTATCTCTTTCCAATGCTATCGTGAAGGAGATAGAATTATGATCGCTATCCCCAAGATGCTCACCCACCGAGAGATCCTCCACCTGTCCAGGTTCATTAGCCAGCACCAGATCAAGTACAGCCTCTCCTCTAGTAGGCTTATCCACATACTGTGTCAGAAAACTCTCCTGGACACACCTAACAAACTCCTCTCCATCCAAACCCCTAGCCCTAGGGATATTCCAATCTATGTTTGGGAAATTAAAATCTCCCATCACGACAACTCTGTTATTCCTACATCTCTCCAGGATCTGTTTCCCCATCTGCTCCTCAACATCTCTGTTACTATTGGGCGGCCTATAGAAAACACCCAGCAACGTTACCGACCCCTTCCTGTTCCTAACCTCCACCCACAGAGACTCCGTAGTCAATCCCTCCACGGCGTCCACCTTCTCTACAGCCGTGACACTATCCCTGATCAACAGTGCCACTCCCCCCCCCTCTCTTGCCTCCCTCCCTGTCCTTCCTGAAACATCTAAAACCCGGCACCTGAAGCACCCAGTCCTGTCCCTGAGACATCCAAGTCTCCGTAATGGCCACCACATCACAATTCGAAGCAGCAATCCACGCTCTAAGCTCATCCACTTTATTCACTACACTCCTGGCATTAAAATAGACACATCTCAGACCTTCAGCCTGAGCACTTCCCTTCTCCATCACTCGTCTAACCTCCCTCTTACCCTGTTTACATTCCTTATCTATTTGCGAGCTAACCTCCTCGCTCTCAGTCCCCTCATTTCGATTCCCTCCCCCCAACCTTTCTAGTTTAAAGTCTCTCCAGTAGCCTTAGCCAACCTTCCCGCCAGGATATTGGTCCCCCTGGGATTCAAGTGCCACCCGTCTTTTTTAAACAGGTCACACCTGCCCCTAAAGAGGTCCCAATGATCCAAGTACCCAAATCCTTGTCCCTTGCTCCAGTCCCTCAGCCACGCATTCATTCTCCACCGATTCCTGTTCTCACTCTCCCGCGGCACAGGCAGCAATCCCGAGATTACTACCTTTGCATTCCTCTTTCTCAGCTATCTACCTAACTCCCTATATTCTCTTTTCATGACCCCTTCCCTCTTCCTACCTATGTCAGCAGTACCTATATGCATCACGACCTTCGGCTCCTCTCCCTCCCCCTTCAGGATTTCTGGGACTCGACCAGAGACATCCCGGACCCCTGCACCAGGGAGGCAAACCACCATCCGAGAGTCCCGTCTGTGTCCGCAAAAACGCCTATCTGACCCCCTCACCGTAGAGTCCCCAATTAGCACTACCCTCCTTTCCTTACCCTTTTGCACTACTGGGCCAGGCTCAGCTCCAGAGACACTGCCACCGCTGCTTCCCCCAGGTGGGCTGTCCACCCCAGTAGTACTCAGACAGGAGTACTTATTATTAAGGGGCACATCCACCGGGGTGCTCACCATCAACCGAGCTTTCTCCTTCCTCACTGTTACCCAGTTACCCTCCTCCCGTGGTCCCGGTGTGACCACCTGCCGATAGCTCCTGTCAATGACCTCCTCACTATCCCTAACCCGGCGAAGGTCCTCGAGCTGCAATTCCAGTTCCCTAACATGGTCCCTTAGGAACCGCAGCTCAACACACCCAGCACAGATATGGTCGTCCGGGAGGCTAGGAGCCTCCAGGACCTCCCACATCCTACATTGGGAACAAAATACTGGTCTCACACTCATAATTGCCCCTTTAAACACACAGGGAAAAAAAAGTGAATGAAAATTTTAAACTTACCTTTCCTCCTCCTGTTTTCTCCAAAGCCCTGCTCTCACTGGGTCTTTTTTTTTAGGTTAGAGGAGGAGGGAGGGTGGGATACTCTACAAGTGTAGAGTATCGGGATTCCTCTCTGTTCCAATTTATTGGGGAAAAAAAAAATCTCTCTCTCCCAGGCCTCCCTGCGCGACCACTTCCGGGTTTAGATATTTTTAAGAAAAAACCATACGACTTGGAGGACTAATTTAATGTAGCACTAGAATGACAACTTTGAACAATAAAATGGTTTTTTTGGGAAATGGAAAATATCACCTCTTCGTTAAAGTGAATGTGGGAATCTTTGCTTTGTATATTATCATTCTGACCAAGAAGTGCTAATATAGATATTTGGAACTGAATTTTCTTTTGTGATGCCTGATCCAGTCTTCAGGAGCAATTGTGGGTGCGGAACCCACACATGTAAGCTTTAGGATCCAGTGGCCAAAAGTGGCCAATTCTAGGAGTCCAAGTAAAAATGGGAGACTGGCTCTGAAGGCTGGAGGTCCATTGTGTATGAGGTACCAGCTGCTGTATCTTGGCAATGTATATAGTTAATTGTTAACAATAAAAGGTTTATGTTCAACCCTACAATCCTCCAGACCTCTTAGTAACCTTAAAACATTGCGACAGTGAAGGATGGAGCCTGGAATTCCAAAAGCATGGAAAAGTAAAGAAACTGAAGCCTGACCTGAACAAAGTGCAGCTAACTTGTGGGCGGCATGATGACACAATGGTTAGCACTGCTGCCTCACAGCACCAAGGACCTGGGTTCGATTTCGGCCTTGGATGACTGTCTGTGTGGAGTTGGCACATTCTCCCTGTGTCTAGGTGGGTTTCCTCTGGGTGCTCTGATTTCCTCCCGCAGTCCAAAGATGTGCAGGTTAGGTGGATTGACCATGGTAAATTGCTCCTTATTGTCCAAAAGTGTGGAGGTAAGGGGGATTAGCCATGGTAAATGCATGGGGTTACGAGGATGGGCCTAGATAAGATGCTGTTCGGAGAGTTGGTGTAGACTCAATGGGCCAAATGGCCTCCTTTTGCACTGTAGGGATTCTATGGTTCCAAATTGAAGGCACAGTTGGAGATTGCCTAAAAAGAAGCTCCATTGCAGGCAAGGAGTCTGAAGGATTCTGCCAGAGCACATGGAGGTCCATTGCCAGACCTGATTGAACGCAGAGTTAAGTGACCTAGCTAGATAACAAAAGGCTGAGCAAAATTCAAAAAAGAGGAAAAAAGACTGGGAGGCAGCAGAAGTATCCACAATGCAGATGATAAGCCAAATTTGATCAAATTCAGAGACAGAGGGCCCTATTTTACCATTTTGGTTCTAAGTGCTGGACAGACTTGAAACTGGGAAACTTCAAACCCAACTTTTAGACCTGTTCTCAGGCGCCCCCATATGCACCCTACCTGAAAAAATATCAGCGATTCCGAATCGCACTGCACAAGTCTGTGGGCAGGGCTTAACGTACCCGAAAACCTGCAGCTCTGGTCTGGGCTTACAACTGTACATGCATAACAAAAAAATGATTGAATGCTGCTTCCCTGCCAGGCCGGATAATGTCTCCCCCTGACCCCCACAGACATTGATCCACCCCCACAACATTATTGACACCCTTACCCCCCACCCCTTGCCATGCAGACTGATAGCAGGCCCTCCCCCTTCCTCCCCCACTGATCTCAGGCAGAGTGGCAGCAGACCCCCCCTTCCCCTCCACTGATCTCAGGCAGAGTGGCAGCGGACTCTCTTTCCCCCCTCCACCGATCTCAGGCAGAGTGGCATCGAACCCCCTTCGCACCCCCCCCTCCTCCCTACACTGATTTCAGCAGAGTGGCAGCAAACCCCCCTTCCCCCCTCCACCGATCTCAAGCAGAGTGGCATTGGACCCCCCCTTCCCAGCACCCTCCCCGCCCCCCACGATCTCAAGCAGGGTGGCTGCGGACCCCCCCCCTTCCCCCTCTCCCCACCGATCTCAAGCAGAGAGCCGTCAGATGCTAGTCACTTACCTCCTCACTAACGGAGCACCCGAATCGGACTTATATGGAGCATGTCTGTTTCGTGCCGATTCTGGATGGGTGAACGTGGTGGTAAAGGGGGAAGTGCTGGTAAAGTTGGTGCAGCCCATTAAGTCAATTTAGATGCATGCAAATGCATTTAAATGGCCGTTGCGCCCGTTTCGGGCGTGGTCCCGATCGCGGCCATTTTCGGGCATTGGTAAAGGGGGACCCAGCGCGAAGGTGGGCGCGAATCACACTACTCGCCTCACGCCCAACTTTACCAAGTTTTTGTGCCCGTAAGCGGGCGCGACGCAATGTAAATCAGGCCTTGAGCCTTAGAACCTAGGCAAATCCAAAAACAGGGTACAGAAGGTGAATTCACACTGGATCAGAGGTGAGCTGGCAAGATGGCTCGGTCATAGAAGACAGAGGGTAGCAGTGGAGGGGTGTGTTTCTGAATGGAGGGCTGTGACTAGTGGCGTTCCTCAGGGATCAGTTCTGGGACCTTTGCTGTTTATAATATATCTAAATGATTTGGAGGAAAAAGTAACTGGTTTGATTGGTAAGTTTGCGGATGACACAAAGGTTGGTGGAATTGCAGATAGCGATGAGGACCGTCAGAGGATACAGCAGGATCGGTTGAAGACTTGGGCGGAGAATGGCAGATGGAGATTAATCCGGATAAATGTGAGGTAATGCATTTTGGAAGATCTAATACAGATGGGAAATATACAGTAAATGGCAGAACCCTTAAGAGTATTGATAGGCAGAGGGATCTGGGCGTACAGGTACACAGGTCACTGAAAGTGGTAACGCAGATGGAGAAGGTAGTCAAGAAGGCATACTGCATGCTTGCCTTCATTGGCCGGGGCATTGAGTTTAAAAATTGGCAAGTCATGTTGCAGCTTTATAGAACCTTAGTTAGGTCGCACTTGGAATATAGTGTTCCATTCTGGTCACCACACTACCAGAAGGATGTGGAGGCTTTGGAGAGGGTACAGAAAAGATTTACCAGGATGTTGCCAGGTATGGAGGGCATTAGCTATGAGGAGAGGTTGGAGAAACTTGGTTTGTTCTCATTGGAATGACAGAGGTTGAGGGGAGACCTGATAGAAGTCTACAAGATTATGAGGGGCATGGAGACAGTGGATAGTCAGAAGCTTTTTCCCAGGCTGGAAGAGTCAACTACTAGGCGGCATAGGCTTAAGGTACGAGGGACAAGGTTTAAATGAGATGTACGAGGCAAGTATTTTACACAGAGGGTGGTGGGTGCCTGGAAATTGCTGCCGGGGGAGGTAGTGGAAGCAGATACGATAGGGACTTTGAAGGGGCGCCTTGACAAATACATGAATAGGATGGGAATAGGGGGATATGGCCCCCGGAAGGGTAGGGGGTTTTAGTTCAGTCGGGAGCATGATTGGAGGGCTGAAGGGCCTGTTCCTATGTTGTAATTTTTTTTGTTCTTAAGTGAACAAAATACAAAGGCTGAGATTATCTTTTAAAATAGTTAGAAATCAGAATCAGTATTGGCTTACCAGAGCACAGCTACAAGAAAGTTGCAGTAGCATCCACAATGCTATGTGGCAGCCGAGCCCGATTGAAAATATAAAATTTGAAAACAGAAGGCAGAGCTTCACAATTAACTTCCAGTACATTTCCTCTGATTTAAAAGTTCACTAGGTGACCCAAACTTCCAGTTTTAAAGGTTTCTTGCTCGTTAGAGCAACGGGCCCCCGCTGAAACCCTACAAACACAGGAAGAACAAAGATAAGAAAAGGCAGCAGCTGCACCATCTTAAAATAGAACCATAGAATCCCTACAGAGCAGAAGGAGGCCATTCAGCCCATCAAACCTGCACTGACAACAATCCCACCCAGGCCCTATTCCTGTAACCCCATGTATTTACCCTGCTAATCCTCCTGACACTGAGGGGCACTTTAGCATGGTCAATTAACCTAACCCGTATGTCTTTGGAAGAAAAGTATTTTAAATAGATACTCTCTGCTTATAAGAACAGCCATAGCTAGTAAATTAACACTACCAGTCCAAAGATGTGCGGGTCAGGTTGATTGCCCATGCAAAATTGCCCCTTAGTGTCAGGGGACTCGTTTTGAACAAAGAGAACCAAGAAAAGTACAGCACAGGAACAGCCCTTCGGCCCTCCAAGTCTGTGCCAATCATGATGCCCTAACTAAACTAAAAAAAACCTTCTGCCCTTACTCAGTCCATATTCCTCTATTCCCTCCCTATTCATGTATTTGTATTTGTGGATGAAGTAATCCTAAGACAGTGTATAAATGAATCCTCAACCACATTTGGTGAGATATTAAAAGCCTTTGATAAGTATTTTAGACTCCAAGTGGTGAAGAGCACAGATCTTTAAAAAAGGTCTGGAACACCTCCAATAAATCAAAGGACAAGAAGACCCTCGGACAAGGGAGGTAGGAGACAGCAAGCTGAGGGAGACCTAAACAAACCACAAGATAGATGCAGAGCATGTCAGTGCAATGAAGTGCAGGACCTGAAGAGTTTAGTGCAAATGATAGAAGGAGCAATCAGAAGGCTTAAAAATACAGCTTTGTGAAAATACCAACACATTGCCCAAACTGCAACAGCAGTGTGGAGCGAGCAGCTGAGTGTAAATGAAGGTGTTGTGGGAAATTTACCACTGGAGTCAGACTTGGAGGTTTCAACAATACAGTTTTATTTCGGACACGAAGCTTCGGGAGAAAGCACTGGTACTCTGCAGTACTTGGCAGCTACCTTCTCAATTACACAATGGTAGTTGATCATTTTTATACCTTTTAGACAATAGGCAGTATGGATATTAGCCGTTTAACACATCGTTAAGTTGAGTAGACAGATTACGGACATCAATAGTTAACACATCGTTACAAGCAGACAGGTACAGGCATGGACAGTTAACATATCATTGTCCATAGAATGGATACATTTCATAAGAACATAAGAAATAGGAGCAGGAGTAGGCCATTTAGCCCCTCAAGCCTGCTCCGCCATTCAATAAGATCGTGGCTGATCTGATAGTGGGTTCACTTACCCGCCCGCTCCCCATAACCCTTAATTCCCTTAATGGTTAAAAATCTATCTATCTGTGACTTAAACACATTTAACGAGGTAGCCTCTACTGCTTCATTGGGCAGAGAATTCCAAAGATTCACTACCCTCTGGGAGAAGAAGAAGTTCCTCCTCAACTCTGTTCTAAATTGACTCCCCCATATTTTGAGGCTATGCCCCCTAGTTCTTGTTTCCATTGTAAGTGGAAATAACCTCGCTGCTTCTACCCTGTCTGGCCCCTTCATTATCTTATATGTCTCTATAAGATCTCCCCTCAACCTTCTAAACTCCAATGAGTACAGGCCCAGTCTACTCAATCTCTCCTCATAAGCTAACCCCTCTATCAATGACTGGTTTCGATCTATACATTCATAGAATCATAGAAACCCTACAGTGCAGAAAGAGGCCATTCGGCCCATCGAGTCTGCACCGACCACAATCCCACCCAGGCCCTACCCCCATATTCACCTGCTAATCCCTCTAACCGACGCATCTCAGGACACTGAGGGGCAATTTTAGCATGGCCAATCAACCTACCCCGCACATCTTTGGACTGTGGGAGGAAACCAGAGCACCCGGAGGAAACCCACGGAGACACTTAGCTGGCATTTCAATAGCTCTGCTTAATCTTACAAAGAACAATACAGCACAGGAACAGGCCCTTCGGCCCTCCAAGCCCGCGCCGCTCCCTGGTCCAAACTAGACCATTCTTTTGTATCCCTCCGTTCATGTGGCTATCTAGATAAGTCTTAAAACATTCCCAGTGTGTCCACCTCCACCACCTTGCCCGGCAGCACATTCCAAGCCCCCACCACCCTCTCTCGTGTAAAATACATCCTTCTGATATCCGTGTTAAACCTCCCCCCCGCCCCCCCCTCACCTTGAACCTATGACCCCTCGTGAACGTCACCACCGACCTGGAAAAAAGCTTCCCACCGTTCACCCTATCTATGCCTTTCATAATTTTATACACCTCTATTAGGTCACCCCTCATCCTCCATCTTTCCAGTGAGAACAACCCCAGTTTACCCAATCTCTCCTCATAACTAAACCCTTCCATACCAGGCACCATCCTGGTAAACCTCCTCTGTACTCTCTCCAAAGCCTCCTCGTCCTTCTGGTAGTGTGGCAACCAGAACTGGGCGCAGTATTCCAAATGCGGCCGAACCAACGTTCTATACAACTGCAACATCAGACCCCAACTTTTATACTCTATGCCCCGTCCTATAAAAGCAAGCATGCCATATGGCTTATTCACTACCTTCTCCACCTGTGACGTCACCTTCAAGGATCTGTGGACCTGCACACCCAGGTCCCTCTGCGTATCTACACCCTTTATGGTTCTGCCATTTATCGTATAGCTCCCCCCTACGTTAGTTCTACCAAAATGCATCACTTCGCATTTATCTGGATTGAACTCCATCTGCCATTTCTTTGCCCAAATTTCCAGCCTATCTATATCCTTCTGTAGCCTCTGACAATGTTCCTCACTATTTGCAAGTCCCGCCATTTCAGTGGCTGATTTTGTTGCATTTATGTATTTATGTCCCCATCTGTGGCTGACCTTATTATCAGACTTATTGTTCTGGGTCTGCCCTTATCTTAAAGTGCCTTAAGCTCTGACGAGCTTCCTGCATGTTTTAACTTTAAGTAACTGTCTGTGCTAAAAGCCAGTGCCTGTTAATGTCCCTCCCCAGGTAACCATTTTGTGTGCCAGGCAACCATTTTGTGTCCATCTCTTTAATTCCCCCACAACAAAAGAAAGCTATCCAATGTAACCCAAAAAAAAACATGAAAAAAGATGAAGCTATTCCACAGGAAAATGTTCATATCAAAGCTGAGTTGGAGGAACTCAACTAGAAGTACAACCAGGCATAACAGAGGTAGAAAAGGTACACAAAAAAGTTGCTGCCTTGAAAGAATCTTTGAAGAATCAATATGTAGCCATGGTAAAACATGAGAAGTTAGAAAAAGTATTGAATGCTATTTACGGAAAAATGCTGTTGCATTAGAACTATCAGTAGCAACAAAACAATGCACTGAGGCAAAGCGTAAGTTGGCAAAAGATCAATAACAAAATAAACATTTGAATGAACAGCTAATTACCCTTCAAGATCAAAGGCAAACCCTTCATCAACATGGGGCAGCATGGTGGCACAGTGGTTAGCTCTGCTGCTTCACAGCCGCCAAGGACCTGGGTTCGATCCACACAAACTGACTGTGTGGAGTTTGTACATTCTCCCTCTGTATGCGTGGGTTTCCTCCGAGTGCTCCGATTTCTTCCCACAGTCTAAAGAAGTGTGAGTTAGGTGGATTGGCCATGCTAAATTGCCCCTTAGTGTCAGGGGGAACTAGCTAGGGTAAATGCACCAGGGCGAGAGTCTGACAGTTGGAGTATGATATTGGTAAACGTGAGGTCGTCCATTTTGGTAGGAATAACAGCAAAATGGACTATTATTTAAATGGTAAAAAATTGCAGCATGCTGCTGTGCAGAGGGACCTGGGTGTCCTTGTGCAAGAATCACAAGGAGTTGGTTTAAGGATATAAGGGCGGCACGGTAGCACAGTGGTTAGCACTGCTGCTTCACAGCTCCAGGGTCCCGGGTTCGATTCCCGGCTCGGGTCACTGTCTGTGTGGAGTTTGCACATTCTCCTCGTGTTTGCGTGGGTTTCCTCCGGGTGCTCCGGTTTCCTCCCACAGTCCAAAGATGTGCGGGTTAGGTTGATTGGCCAGGTTAAAATTGCCCCTGAGATGCGTAGGTTAGAGGGATTAGCGGGTAAATATGTGGGGGTAGGGCCTGGGTGGGATTGTGGTCGGTGCAGACTCGATGGGCCGAATGGCCTCCTTCTGCACTGTAGGGTTTCTATGATTTCTATGATTTCTATGGTTTGCAGGTGCAGCAGGTAATTAAGAAGGCAAATGGAATTTTGTCCTTCATTGCTAGAGGGATGGAGTTTAAAAACAGCGAGGTTATGTTGCAGCTGTATAAGGTGCTGGTGAGGCCACACCTGGAGTACTGTGTACAGTTTTGGTCTCCTTACTTGAGAAAGGATATACTGGCACTGGGCGGGGGCGGGGGGGTGGAGGGGGGTGGTGCAGAGGAGATTCACTAGGTTGATTCCGGAGTTGAGAGGGTTAGCTTATGAAGAGAGACTGAGTAGACTGGGGCTATACTCATTGGAATTCAGAAGAATGAGAGGAGATCTTATAGAAACATATAAGGTTATGAAGGGAATAGATGATAGAAGCAGGGAAGTTGTTTCCACTGGCAGGTGAAACTAGAACTAGAACCATAGAACCATAGAAAATTACAGCTCAGAAACAGGCCTTTTGGCCCTTCTTGTCTGTGCCGAACCATTTTTTGCCTAGTCCCACTGACCTGCACTTGGACCATATCCCTCCACACCCCTCTCATCCATGAACCCGTCCAAGTTTTCGGCAGCTCATTCCACACTCCCACCACTCTCTGCGTGAAGAAGCCCCCCCTAATATTCCCTTTAAACTTTTCTCCTTTCATCCTTAACCCATGCCCTCTGGTTTTTTTCTCCCCTAGCCTCAGCGGAAAAAGCCTGCTTGCATTCACTCTATCTATACCCATCAAAATCTTATACACCTCTATCAAATCTCCCCTCAATCTTCTACGCTCCAGGGAATAAAGTCCCAACCTATTCAATCTCTCTCTGTAACTCAGCTTCTCAAGTCCCGGCAACATCCTTGTGAACCTTCTCTGCACTCTTTCAACCTTATTTACATCCTTCCTGTAACTAGGTGACCAAAACTGTACACAATACTCCAAATTCGGCCTCACCAATGCCTTATATAACCTTACCATAAGACTCCAACTTTTATACTCGATACTCCGATTTATAAAGGCCAATGTACCAAAGGCACTCTTTATGACCCTATCCACCTGTGACGTCACTTTTAGGGAATTCTGTACCTGTATTCCCAGATCCCTCTGTTCAACTGCACTCTTCAGAGTCCTACCATTTACCCTGTACGTTCTACTTTGGTTTGTCGGGGGCATAGGGGGCATAGCCTCAAAATAAGAGGAAGTAGATTTAGGATTGAGTTGAGGAGGAACATCTTCACACAAAAGGTTGTGAATCTGTGGAATTCCCTGCCCAGTGAAGCAGTTGAGGCTCCCTCATTGAATGTTTATAAGGCAAGGATAAATAAATTATTGAACAGTAAAGGAATTAAGGGTTATGGTGAGTGGGCGGTTGCAAGAGAAAGTAGAAGCTCTTATAAAGGAGAGTGAAGAATCTAAGAAACAACAAGCAAAAGTAAAATTAAATGTGAGCTGAATGCACAGCACACAGGAATTAGGCCCTGATGAGGAAAAACTGCTCAGTGCAGAGAACCAACATTCAAAGATGAAAGATGTGTTTACTAATGAAAAATTAGAACTTGATGAACTTCAAGAATAAAAATGATCGACCCTATCTGGCCTTGGGAACTTGTCCACTTTAATGTTTTTCAAAACCTCCAATAATTTCACCCTTATTATCTCAACATGTCCTACAATGTCAACATCCTCCTTTCTACTCCCACATCCACCACATCCTTCTCCTTTGTGAATACTGATGCAAAGTACTTGTTAAGGACCTCACCCATCTCATCTGGCTCCACACACAAATTCCCTCCATTGTCCTTGAGTGGACCTACCCTTTCCTTAGCTATTCTCGTCCTCCTTATATAGACATAAAAAGCCTTGGGATTCTCCTTAATCCTACCTGCCAAGGACATTTCATGGCCCCTTTTTGTCCTCCGAAGACCCTATTTAAGCTCTTTGCTGCTATCTTTGTATTCCTCAAGAGCCTCATCACTTTTCAATTTCCTGAAGTTTATGTATGCCTCCTTTTTCACTAAGCTCACAATTTCACTTGTCATTCAGGGTTCCCGAATCTTTCCATCTTTATTCTACATTTTTACAGGGACATACATGTCCTGAATTGTTAACAACTGACTTTTAAAAGACTCCCACATATCAGATGTGGATTTACCCTCAAACAGCCACTCCCAGTCTACATTCCCTAGCTCCTGCCTAATACTGTGGTAGTTAGCCTTCCCCTAGTTTAGTACTTTCACTCTGGGACTACTTCCATCCTTTTCTCGAACTATCTTGAAACTTATAGAATTGTGATCACTGTTCCCAAAATGGTTCTCCACTGTGACATCAATCACTTGTCTGGGCTCATTTCCCAGAATCAGGTCTAAAGATAGCCCCTTCCCAAGTTGGACTATCTACATGTTACCTCAAGTAGCACTCTTGGACACACTGAACAAACTCTGCCCCGTCCAAGCCCCTGGCACTAAAGGAGTCCCAGCCTATGTTGGGGAAGTTAAAATCGCCCATCACAACACCCCTGTTGTTTTTGCATCTTCCCATAATCTGCTGACAAATCAGTTCCTCCACTTCATGCTGGCTGTTGGGAGGTCTATAGTACAACGTCAACAGTGTGATTGCACCGCTCTTCTTCCCGAGTTCTACCCATGTGGCCTCACTGCATGATCCCACCAAAGTGTCTGCCCTCTATATAGCTGTGACATTCTCCCTGATCAGTAAAGCAACACCCCCAAATCTTTTGTCACCTTCTCTATCTCGCCTGAAGCATCTAAATCCTGGAATGCTAAGCTGCCAGTCATGCCCTTCTTCCATCCAAGTCTCTGAAATTGCCGCAACATCATAGTTCCATTTAGTAATCCAAGCTTTAAGTTCATCCGCCTTACCTGTCATGCTCCTTGCATTAAAGCAAAGACACCTCAGATCATCTGTCCTGTCATGTTTTGTACACTCTCCCTGTGTTTTATTTCGCTTAGCCTTACTGGACCCACTCACTGAGTTCTCCACAGTCTCTGTACTGTGGCCCTTTTTGATTTTTGTCTTTGGATTCTCTGCCTTCCACTTTTCCCTTTACTGCCTTTTGTTTCTAGTAAGCATCATGAAAAATGCCTGGAACAGGAAAAGGAATTGCTTATGAATCAGTACTGTTGATTGAGTGCAGAATTAACAACCAAAACTTATGAAATTCTTGAACTTCGTTCCAATCTGAAGGACATGAAACTTGCAATATGCAGTATGAAAGAGCAAATCCAGACTTTGACAGCAGATAAGGAAATTCCTAAGAAACAGGAATCTAGTTAATTAATTGAAAGAGTCTAAAGGGCAGTTGTTGGTGACCATGGAAGAAAGAGTCTGAAAGGAACTGAATGCCCAGATGAAGTTGTTAAACTTGTATAAGGATTTCACAGATAACTGAAACAAAGACAGCTGAACTCACCAGAATAGTTGCTAAGCTGAATGAAAAGATTCATAATGTTGAAAAGTAATTTTAAATAAGAGAGTAATCAGATATTTGGCTGAAATTATGAAACAAGTGGAAATGAAGATTCCATTTTTAAAACATCAGCATCCAGCAAGTTCACGGTGGACCCGAAGGAGATAGAAAATCAGAACCCACTCTCAGAATGAACAGAGTAAATGGGACCAATCACGGGCTGGGATTTTCCACATAACAGGTCTTCCTGTTATGTGGAAGCGGCTCACCATTGGCTAGCAGCGGGATCTTCCGGTCCCATCAAAGTTAATGGCCATCGACATTGCTCACCATCCATGCTGCCTTTGGCGGGACTGGAAGATGCTGCCAGCAGGAAGGGCCAGAAAATCCCAGCAACGATGCCTAAACAAAACAGACGGTTGTCGATAAAGAGAAACACAATTCGAAGACACAAAAAACAAATAAAATGGAGACAGGCAAGTGCCAGAAACACAGAATACCACAATTTTAATGCCAAATGGACTAAGTCAACCCAAAACAGCTCACACTACCATTCCTCCAAACATGACAGAATGTGATCTGGAACTCTGCGTGGAGTTTGCACTTTCTCCCCGTGTCTGCATGGGTTTTCTCCTGGTGCTCCGGTTTCTTCCCACAGTCCAAAGACCGTGGGTTAGGTGGATTGGCCAAGTAAAATTGCCCCTTACTGTCAGGGAGATTAGTGGGGTAAATACATGGGATTACGGGGATCGGGCCTGGGTGAGATTGTTGTCAGTGCAATGGGCTGAATGGCCTCCTTTTGCACTCTAGGGATTCTATGATTCTATGAATTGCCAAGCCTCCAGACTGTTGTAAAGTGTTATAAAAACTCATACTTAACTGCTTGTCAGGAATGGAGGCCGGGAACTTTCAAGTCCTGACAGTCTTCAGACCTCCCACGTCTGCCAAGGTGGGAGTGGGAGTGAGTTGCATTAAGTAAAGGAGAAACAGTCTCCAATTAAAAACAGAATTGCGGGAAGCAGATTTTAATTGAAATGGTCTTGGGAGAAGTCCTGATAGTCAAAGAGGGTTTAAGAGGAGCCTTGAAGATCCACTGGAGCAGTGGTGTTTTGCTTGGCATGGCTGAAGGTCTGACCATGGCTGAAGACCAGCTATCATGGTGAGTATGAATATGTTTCATTTATTTTATTTAAATATAATATTTGTAGTGATGACAAACATAGAACCATAGAATCCCTACAGTGCAACCTGCACCAACTTTCTAACAGAATATCTTACCCAGGCCCTCTCCCCCGCCATATCCCTGTAACTTCACACCTTTCCCATGGCTAATCCATCTAACCTATACATCTTGGGACACTAAGGGATAATTTTCAATGGCTAATCCACCTAATCTACACATGTTAGGACAAATTGGCGGCACGGTAGCACAGTGGTTAGCACTGCTGCTTCACAGCTCCAGGGTCCCGGGTTCGATTCCCGGCTCAGGTCACTGTCTGTGTGGAGTTTGCACATTCTCCTCGTGTCTGCGTGGGTTTCCTCCGGATGCTCCGGTTTCCTCCCACAGTCCAAAGATGTGCGGGTTAGGTTGATTGGCCAGGTTAAAAAAAAATTGCCCCTTAGAGTCCTGGGATGCGTAAGTTAGAGGGATTAGTGGGTAAAATATGTGGGGGTAGGGCCTGGGTGGGATTGTGGTCGGTGCAGACTCGATGGGCTGAATGGCCTCCTTCTGCACTGTAGGGTTTCTATGATTCTATGAAATATGTTCTGGTGATCAAATTCATTAGGAAGAAGTATCTTCCCAGATTATTCTGACTACTAGTGGGTTGTCCAAGAGACAACATTCTATTTGGATGAAGATATCTGCAGGTAAAACATTCCAACAAAGGAAGGTAACCTGGATGTAGAAGCTTCAGGAGCTGGGAGTAAACCTGCAATGACAGTAATTCCCTCTTTTTTCAATAGCTTTGCACACATATTTTGAATCTATTGTACATTTTGATTACACAGTGCTTGTATAAGAATTACAGAGGGCGCGATCTTACGACCTTGTCCCACCAGTTATTCAACAAGGCGAGGCAGTAAGATTGGATGAAAGGCAAAAAATCAGGCTCGCGCCCGGTTTTTCACCTCTCGCGATTGTACTGGCCCTGTTTTGCTGGCAAAATTGATTTGGCACCCAGGATTTCAATATTAATGGCATAATTTAAATGTCATTAGTGAGCCCCGGACTTACCTGCTAGTCGGCCGAGCTTCTCATAGGCGAGAGTCACAGCTGGTCTACAGCAGCAGAGACCAGATGTGATGGCCTTGCCACTGGGATCGGAGGCCATTGAAGCCCCCAGGTGGTTGGGGGCAGGGCCAGGCAGTGCCCATGGTGGCACTGTGGCGTTGCCAGCCTCGCACTCTGACACTGCCCATTGGGCACCCTGACACTGCCCACCCAGCACCATAACTGTGCTGGGGCTGTGCCAAGGCAGTGGGGCCTGAATGGGGGAAGAGCTTGAATGGGGGTGGAACTACATTGGGGGGGGGGGAAGAGAAAAGGAAATCCAGAGGGATTGGAGGGAGGGAACTCGACCAGCCGATCTACCGCCCCTCCCCTCCCCGATTGTTGCCCCATCGGATCAACCCCCTCCCTCTGCAGAGTTCCCCCGTCCCTTCAGACCCTGTCCCCTCAAGCCTCTCCCCCTCAGTGCCAGGGTGTCAGGCTGGCATTCATAGGCTGGCACTGCCCAAAGGGCACTGCCCGGCCCAGCCCCAAACCACCTGGGGGGCCTCCGGTCCCACCGGCAAAACCATCACCTTGGTGGAGACCATACATGATCGTCACCAGTGAGGAAATCAAATGGTGAGCAAATAAGAACAAGTGAGCCTGGACAGTTGCATCTGGGACTCACTAATTTAAATTAAGTAATGAATATTGAAAATCGGCTTCATGCCCTTTATGGGCACAATGCCAATTTTGCCAGCAAAACAGTGCCGGTAATATCGTGAGAGGTGCAAAACTGTGCGCGAACCTGATTTTTCACCTCTCTCTGATCTTATGTTTATCACACCAGTTAACCGGCAGGGCAAGCGGTAACATCACTCCCAGAATTTATTTTGTAAGATCACGCCCAGAGATTCAGTAAACCCTTTGCCATGGTTGTCCATGCACTAGGAGCTCTTTCAAAGTGCAAACACAGGGACATTATTTTGATTGGCCTCCTGTACTGCACAATTCCCGGGGTATTGTTGGTTTGCATCATTTTTGCCTGGCACTGGTCCACTGCTGCTAGATTCATTTCTCATTCATGTGTTATTCACAATCTCCCCCAGAAGGTTTTCAGTATTTATAGCCAGGTGGAGAAGCAAAATGGAGACAGATGTGGGACTGTCCCAAATGAGCTTGCAAGCATGGACTCAAAATCATCTGGTATTTTTCCAGTTTCAGGCAGAGGCCAACTATTACTTGTTCCAATTTCAGTAGGGATGTGTTTCAGAAATATTTGAATTACGTAGTGAAGGAACCCTCTTACAGCCAGCCCTGAGAGTAATACTAGCTTGTACTTTGAGCAAGAGAATGGAGATTCTGCTTCATTATACTGAGTTGGCTTACTGCCATTAGTAAGTTGTCCTGGTTTGTTCAGCTGCATTTGCAAAGCCAGTCAATAGAAGTGTTTTTCAGAGTCTAGACTAAGTTACTTTGGGATTTAATTTTTGTGTATTTCTCTCAATCATCTGCCATAAGTTCAGGACATGATCCACAGTAACTCCAAAGGAGTGGCATAAACAATATAGTGGATGATAGGGAGAACCCCGACAGAAATATAACCTAATTTTTGGGTTAGTAAAGAAGGTATGCTGTTTCTGATCTGGTAATATTCGGTTTTGTTTCCCATCCTTCAGCTTCGTCCAAAAGTCCATCTGATTTAAATATTGCAATAAAATAAAACAGGAATACAAATGTCTCCAAAATAAACATCCATGTTGTGGGGTATCTGTTGCAGCAGAATTATATTCCATTGCAATATGTAACCTATGACCCAACATATTCCCCACACTACCATTACCATCAAGCCAGGATATCAATCTTGATTCAAAAAGTAGTGTAAAAGGAAATACCAGAGCAACAGCATGCCTAAAAATGAAATGCAGACCTGACAAAACTATAATCATGACTACATGGATGATAATAACAACAGAAGCAGCTTGACATACACATAGATAAGCAATTTCACAACCAATGGATCAGATCAAAGCTCTGCAGTCCATCCATGTCCAGACAATTAAGTAACTAACAGAAGGAGGAGGCTCCATGAATGTTCTTATCATCAATAATGGCAGCCCAGCATGTGAGTACAGAAGACAAAGTTGAAGCATTTGTAACCACCTTCATCTAGAAGTGTCAAGTAGATGACCCAACCTGGTGTCTTCCTCAGGTCTCCATCATCACAAGTGCCAGATTTCAGCCAATTTGATCCACTCAAAGTGATGAGCGCACTCATAAAGGCAGTAGGTCCTGAAAACAATTAGCTGGTTGAACAACAAATGTTATGTCATGTTCACAAAAAGCAGAAAAATCTAATAGAATTCATTACTTCCTGTTACATTCTTCTCTTCAACATTATTGTACCAATCATACAACAAGGACTGGTAAAGTAATAATGAAGCAGTCCATGTCCAAATGCAGCAAGACCTGGACAATAACCAGGCCTGAGCTGACAAGTGACAAGTAATTTTCATGCCACACAGGGATCAGGCATCTCCAACAAGACAGAATGTAACCATCGCCCCTTGACATTCAATGGCATTATCATTGCTGAATCACTCACTGTTTCCACACTCTGGGGATAGAAACTGAGCTGGACATATAAATACTGTGACTACAAGAGCAGGTCAGAGGCTAGGTAACTAACTGTCTAGTAACTAACCTCCTGTCTCCCACTAGTTTGTTCACAATTTACAAGGCACAGGTCAGGAGTGTGATGGAATACTCTCCACTTGCCGAGATGAGTGTAGCTTCAACACTCAAAAACCAGTGAGTTCATTTGGTGAGGCCATTTTGTCCACTGAGTCTGCACTAACTCTCCCCTTTGACCTAACCCCATAACCCCATGCATTTACCATAGCAAATCCACCTAACCTACACATCTTTGGACACAAAGGAGCAGTTTAGTATGGCCAATCCACCTAACCAGCACATCTTTGGACACCATCTAGGACAAAGCAGCCCGCTTGATTGGCACCTCATCCACATACATTCAGTCCATTCACCACCCTATTTTACTTGATCTTCTGAGCAAGTCAAAAGGACATCTGCCTAATCCCAGTAGGTAAATTTTTGGCACGTACAAGGAAGAATTCCAATGACATTAGCAGGATGTGACTGCAATTTTTATTACAAGGCTTAAATAGGAGTGTACCTTGTCCAAGATGCACTGCAAGAACTGACCAAGGTTGCTTAGACAGCACCTTCCAAATCTACAACCACTACCCTATAGAGGGATAAGGGCAGCAGACACATGGGAACACCATCGCCTGGAAGTTCCCTTCCAAGTTACACACCATCCTGACTTGGAACTCTATTGCTGCTCCTTCACTGCCATTGGAACAACATAAAGTCATAGAGGTTTGCAGCATGGAAACAGGCCCTTCGGCCCAACTTGTCCATGCTGCCCAGTTTTTACCACTAAGCTAGTCCCAATTGCCCGCATTTGGCCCATATCTCTCTATACCCATCTTACCCACGTAACTGTCTAAATGCTTTTTGAAAGACAAAATTGTACCCACCTCTACTTTTGCCTCTGGCAGCTCGTTCCAGACAGTCACCACCCTCTGATTGAAAACATTTCCCCTCTGGACCCTTTTGTATCTCTCCCCTCTCAACTTAAACCTATGTACTCTAGTTTTAGATACCCCTATCTTTTGGGAAAAATGTTGACTATCTACCTTATCTATGCCCCTCATTATTTTATAGACCTCTACAAGATCACCCCTAAGCCTCCTATGCTCCAGGGAAAAAAGTCCCAGTCTATCCAGCCCCCTCTCCTTATAACTCAAACCTTCATACCCTGGTAGCATCCTAGTAAATCTTTTCTGCACTCTTTCTAGTTTAATAATATCCTTTCTATAATAGGGTGACCAGAACTGTACACAGTATTCCAAGTGTGGCCTTACTAATGTCTTGTACAACTTCAACAAGACGTCCCAAATCCTGTTTTCAATGTTCTGACCAATGAAACCAAGCATGCCGAACACCTTCTTCACCACCCTGTCCACCTGTGACTCCACTTGCAAGGAGCTATGAACCTGTATTCCTAAATCTCTTTGTTCTATAACTTCCCTCAACGCCCTACCATTAACTGAGTAAGTCCTGCCCTGGTTCGATCTACCAAAATGCATCACCTCACATTTATCTAAATTAAATTCCATCTGCCATTCATCAGCCCACAGGCCCAATTGATCAAGATCTCGTTGAAATCCTAGATAACCTTCTTCACTGTCCACTGTGCCACCAATCTTGGTGTCATCTGCAAGCTTACCAACCATGCCCCATAAACTTTCATCCAAATCATTAATATAAATAACAAATAACAGTGGACTCAGCACAGATCCCTGAGGCACACCGCTCATCACAGGCCTCCAGTTTGAAAAACAACCCTTTACAACCACCTTGTGGTCTTCTGTCATCAAGCCAATTTTGTATCCAATTGGCTACCTCACTCTGGATCCCGTGAGATGTAACCTTATGCAACAACCTACCATGCAGTACCTTGTCCAAGGCCTTGCTAAAGTCCATGTAGACAATGTCAACTGCACTGCCCTCATCTGCCTTCTTGGTTACCCCTTCTAAAAACTCAATCAAATTCATGAGACATGATTTTCCACTCACAAAGCCATGCTGACTGTCCCTAATCAGTCCTTGCCTCTTTAAATTCTTTGAGAACATTACATGTTAGGTGGACATGTTAGGGGAACCTGTGGATGTGGTGTATCTGGATTTCCAGAAGGCGTTTGACAAGGTGCCGCACCAAAGACTGCTACATAAGATAAAGGCGCACAGTGTTACGGGTAATGTATTAGTATGCATAGAGGATTGGTTATCTAACAGAAAGCAAAGAGTGGGGGTAAATGGGTGTTTTTCTGGTTGGCAATCAGTGACTAGTGGTGTGCCAAAGGGATCAGTGTTGGGACTGCAATTGTTTACGATTTACATAGATGATTTGGAGTTGGGGACCAAGTGTACTGTGTCAAAATTCGTAGATGACACTAAGATGGGTGGAAGAGCAAAGTGTGACCTTCCACCCATCTTACTGAAAGTCTGCAAAGGGATATAGATAATCTAAGTGAGTGGGCGAGGGTCTGGCAGCTGGAGTACAATGTTGGTAAATGTGAAGTCATCCATTTTGGTAGGAATAACAGCAAAATGAACTATTATTTAAATGGTAAAAAATTGCAGCATGCTGCTGTGCAGAAGGACCTGGGTGGCCTTGTGCAGGAATCTCAAGGCGTTGGTTTGCAGGTGCAGCAGGTAATTAAGAAGCCAAATGGAATTTTGTCCTTCATTGCGAGAGGGATGGAGTTTAAAAACAGCGAGATTATGTTGCAGCTGTATAAGGTGTTGGTGAGGCCACACCTGGAGTACTGTGTACAGTTTTGGTCTCCTTACTTGAGAAAGGATATACTGGCATTGGAGGGGGTGCAGAGGAGATTCACTAGGTTGATTCCGGAGTTGAGAGGGTTGACTTTTAGAGGCATAGAGTCATAGAGGTTTACAGCATGGAAACAGGCCCTTCGGCCCAACTTGTCCATGCCGCCCTTTTTTTTTAAGCCCCTAACAAGACGTCCCAACTCCTGTATTCAATGTTCTGACCGATGAAACCAAGCATGCCGAATGTCTTCTTCACCACTGTGTCCACCTGTGACTCCACTTTCAAGGAGCTATGAACATGTACCCCTAGATCTCTTTGTTCTGTAACTCTTCCCAATGCCCTACCATTAACTGAGTAAGTCCTGCCCTGGTTCAATCTACCAAAATGCATCACCTCACATTTGTCTAAATTAAATTCCATCTGCCATTCGTCAGCCCTCTGGCCCAATTGATCAAGATCCCGTTGCAATTGGAGATAACTTTCTTCACTGGCCACTATGCCACCAATCTTGGTGTCACCTGCAAACTTACTAACCATGCCCCCTATATTCTCATCCAAATCATGAATATAAATGACAAATAACAGTGGGCCCAGCACTGATCCCTGAGGCACACCGCTGGTCACAGGCCTCCAGTTTGAAAAACAACTCTCTACAACCACCCTCTGGCTAATCTGACGAAAGAGCAGCGCTCCGAAAGCTAATGGTATTTGCTACCAAATAAACCTGTTGGACTTTAACCTGGTGTTGTTAAAACTCTTACTGTGTTCCAACGCCGGCATCTCCACATTCTGTCAAGAAGCCAATTTTGTATCCAATTAGATACCTCACCCTGGATCCCGTGAGATTTAACTTTATGCAACAACCTACCATGCGGTACCATGTCAAAGGCCTTGCTAAAGTCCATGTAGACAACATCAACTGCACTGTCCTCATCTACCTTCTTGGTTGCCCCTTCAAAAAACTCAATCAAATTTGTGAGACATGATTTTCCACTTACAAAGCCATGCTGACTGTCCCTAATCAGTCCTTGCATCTCTAAATGCCTGTAGATCCTTTCTCTCAAAATACCTTCCAACAATTTACCCACCACAGATGTGAGGCTCACTGGCCTGTAGTTCCCAGGCTTTTACCTGCAGCCCTTTTTAAACAAAGGCAGAACATTTTGGGGCGGCACGGTAGCACAGTGGTTAGCAATGCTGGTTCATAGCTCCAGGGACCTGGGTTCGAATCCCGGCTCGGGTCGCTGTCTGTGTGGAGTTTGCACATTCTCCCTGTGTCTGCGTGGGTTTCCTCCGGGTGCTCCGGTTTCCTCCCACAGTCCAAAGATGTGCGGGCTAGGTTGATTGGCCATTCTAAATTTCCCCTTAGTGTCCCGGGATGCATAGGTTAGTGGGTAAATATGTAGGGATATGTGGATAGGGCCTGGGTGGGATTGTGGTTGGTGCAGACTCGATGGGCTGAATGGCCTCTTTCTGCACTGTAGGATTCTATGATTCATTTGCTACCCTCCAATCTTCAGGCACCTCACCTGTGGCTGTCGATGATTCAAATGTCTCTGCTAGGAGACCTGCAATTTCCTCCCTAGCCTCCCACAACGTCCTGGGATACATTTCATCAGGCCCCAGGGATTTAGCTATCTTGATGTGCTTTAGGATTTCCAGCGCCTCCTTCTCTGCATGGGTTTCCTTCAGATTCTCCGGTTTCCTCCCACAGTCCGAAAGATGTGCTGGTTAGGTGCATTGGCCATGTTAAATTCTCTCTCAGCATACCCGAACTGGCACCGGAGTGTGGTGACTAGGTGATTTTCACAGTAACTTCATTGCAGTGTTAATGTAAGCCTACTTGTGACACTAATGAATAAACTAAAAAAAAAACTGTTATATGTACATTCCTCAAGACATCACTATTTATTTCCCCAAGTTCCCTAACATCCATGCCTTTCTCAATAGTAAATACTGATGACAAATATTCATTTAGGATCTCACCCATCTCTTGTGGATCCACACCGCTGCATGGTGGCACAGTGGTTAGCACTGCTGCCTCACAACGCCAGGGACCCCCCTTCAACTCCTAGCTTGCACCACTGTCTGTGTGGAGTTTGCACGTTCTCCCTTTGTCTGTGTGGGTTTCATCTGGGTGCTCCGGTTTCCTCCCAAAGATGTGCAGATTAGGTGAATTGGCCATGCTAAATTCTCCCTCAGTGTACCGAATAGGTGCTGGAGTGTGGCGACTAGGGGATTTTCACAGTACATTCATCTCAGGGTGAATGTAAGCCTACTTGTGACTAATAAATAAATTTTACATAGATTACCTTGTTGATCCTTAAGAGGGCCTATTCTCTGTCTAGTTACTCTTTTGCCCTTTATGTATTTGTAGAAACTCTTTAGATTCTCTTTTGCCTTATCTGCCAAATCAATCTCATGTCCCCTTTTTGCCCTCCTGATTTCTCTCTTAGCTCTACTCTGACAACCTCTATGCTCTTCAAAAGTCTTGGAACTCCCTCCCTCAACTATGTGGGTGTGCCTACACTACATGGACTGCAGTAATTCATGAAGGCAGCTCACAACCACTTTTGTGAGAGCAATTAGAGATGAGCATATATGTCGGCCCAGTCAGCAAAGCCCACATCCATGAATGAATTTTTTAAAATGTGCATAAATTATTTGAAGAGAGAAGTATATACAGACAATGCTAACTAGGAGGCTAAATATATTTGACTCTTTCTGCTGCTGCTTCCGGACTGAGTCCAAGTCAAGAGCTAATACATCACACCAAGGTAGTGATTGACAGCAGTTGAAGACAGGCTTGAAGGTACTCATCCTTCATTTCACAACACTGCTCAGTCTGCTCTTATTCAGGTCTCATAATAAAAATTGCAGTCACATCCTGATAACGTCTGGGCCAAACATTTTATGGACATTCATTGCTTATGAATTAAACATTTTTAACTTTAACTTTCCACAATTTCTGAACATGACAGGGTGATTACCGTAAAGATGCTTAAAGGTCCATGCTAAAGCTACCAAATTTCTACTTTGTTTGATCTCCTCAGCAGGCAGAAAAGTTATCTGCCCGAGCCTAGTAGATAAAATTTTAGCACGTGCAAGGAAGAATCCCAATGATCATCAGCCATGATCTTGTTGAATGGTGGGGCAGGCTCGAAGGGCCAGATGGCCTACTCCTGCTCCTATTTCTTATGTTCTTATGTTCAATGATGTTATCAGGATGTGATTGCAATTTTTATTAAGTTTAACAACTTTTGCTGTTTAAATTTCCTTCATAGACTTTTCCTCACTGGCATTGTTGATAAATTTCCAGCAGTGGGGTTAAAACTGGTCCCCATCAATGGGGACCAGGCAGGTGGGGACAGAGGCCATTGAGGTCCCCTGGGAGGTCGGGGAAAGGGGGGTGCCCCTTTTGCAGTACCAGCTTGGCACCCTGGTACTGCCCACCTGGCACCCTGGCACCAGGTACCGGGTGGAGTCATAGAGGTTTACAGCATGGAAACCGGCTCTTCGGCCCAACTTATCCATGCCGCCTTTTTTTTTAACCACTAAGCTAGTCCCAAGTGTGCGCGTTTGTCCCATGTCCCTCTATACCCATCTTACCCATGTAACTGTCTAAATGCTTTTTAAAAGACAAAATTGTATCTGCCTCTACTACTACCTCTGGCAGCTTGTTTCAGACACTCACCATCCTCTGTGTGAAAAAATTGTTCCTCTGGATCCTTTTGTATCTCTCCCCTCTCACCTTAGACCTACGCCCTCTAGTTTTAGACTCCCCTACCTTTGGGAAAAGATGTTGACTATCTAGCTGATCTATGCCCCGCATTATTTTATAGACCTCTATAAGATCACCCTGAAGTCTCCTACATTCCAGGGAATAAATTCCCAGTCGATCCAGCCTCTCCTTATAACTCAAACCATCAAGTCCCAGTAGCATCCTAGTGAATCTTTTCTGCAATCTTTCTAGTTTAATAATATCCTTTCTATAAAGGGTGACTAGGGTAGTGCCAAGGCAGTGGGGCCTGAGGGGTGGGGGCCTTCTGGGGGGATGGGGCCAGACCGGGTCGGGCCAATCTGTGGTGGTAGGGGGTGGGGAACTTCTGTGCCCTCCGCACAGCAATCAGTGCATGAGAGAGGGGGAGGGCGATCAGGAGTGGTGATGGGGGTGGTCGGGCTGGCCATTGGTGGGGGGGGGGGGAAGAGTGATTGGGGCTGGCCATGACGGGGGGGGGGAGGGGGATGGGCAATTGGGGCTGGCCCAGGTGTTGACAATCAGGACATGCCCGGGTGGGGAGAGGGGAGGGGGTGGGGGGTGCATGTCGGGGCCGGCGATCGGCAGTGGTCTGGTTGGGGGTGGGGGGGGGGGTGCTGGCAGAGCAACAGGGGAGGGAGTGCTGGTGTCAGGAAAGCTTTCAGGAGGCCAGCCATCGGGAAGTCGGTGATTGGAATGCTGGCAGTGAGGGGGCCAGTGCGGAGATCGGCACATGCGCAGTGGTCCGCTCACAGTACTGATGCTGGCCTCTCAGGTGGGATTAGGCCCTGCCCCACCCACTGGCATGAATCCCCCGGCAGACTCTGTGACGCAGCGAGTGCTGGAAATTCAACTGACTAAGCTCGCCCAAAAAATGGGCCAGAAAATCTCCTGTTTTCCAGCTCGTTGGGCACTTAATTTTTTGGGGGGCCCTTGTGGGGAGTTGGCTTGGGGGAAGTTTCACCTAAGTTTTGATCAGGGCGCTCTTTAAATACGACTCCCTGATCTCTGTGGTACAGGCCTTGCTGGCTCTATCAGGTCCCAGCCGCCAAACTGATGGCGTAATCCAGGATCTCGATTGTTTTTGTCAGAGTGGCCCAAGATCTGGTCTGAAAACTCGGCAGTGCATCTGGAGAGATACACACCAGTTTTCAGTCAGAGCTTGACACTCTGATAAATTATGGCAAAACTCCGCTCTAGGGCCTTTAAACCAAATTAATATTGTACTGTAATTTTTAGTTCTGCAAAATATTTAAACTCCTTGGGTGAACTTATATTCATGTTGTCCACACAAAATTGCAGCCTGAATGTTAAAATGCCTGCTCTCAAATGCCACTTAGAACATAGAACATAGAATAGTACAGCACAGAACAGGCCCTTCGGCCCACGATGTTGTGCCGAGCTTTGTCTGAAACCCAGATCAAGCTATTTCCTCCCTATCATCCCGAAGTACTCCATGTGCCTATCCAATAGCTTCTTAAATGTTCCTAAAGTTTCTGACTCCACTATCCCTGCAGGCAGTCCATTCCACACCCCAACCACTCTCTGAGTAAAAAACCTACCTCGGACATCCTTCCTATATCTCCCACCATGAACCCTATAGTTATGCCCCCTAGTTACCGCTCCATTCACCTGAGGAAATAGTCTTTGAACGTTCACTCTATCTATCCTCCTCATCATCTTATAAACCTCTATCAAGTCTCCTCTCAACCTCCTCCGCTCCAATGAGAAAAGCCCAAGTTCCCTCAACCTTTCCTCATAAGACCTACCCTCCAAACCAGGCAGCATCCTGGTAAATCTCCTTTGCACTCTTTCCAGTGTCTCCACATCCTTCTTGTAGTGAGGTGACCAGAACTGCACACAATATTCCAAATGTGGTCTCACCAAGGTCCTGTACAGTTCCAGCATAACCCCACGGCTCTTAAACTCAAACCCCCTGTTAATGAACGCCAACACACTATAGGCCTTCTTCACGGCTCTATCCACTTGAGTGGCAACCTTCAGAGATCTATGGATATGAACCCCAAGATCTCTCTGTTCCTCCACATTCTTCAGAACCCTACCTTTGACCCTGTAATCCACATTTAAATTTGTCCTACCAAAATGAATCACCTCGCATTTGTCAGGGGTAAACTCCATTTGCCATTTTTCAGCCCAGCTCTGCATCCTATCTATATCTCTTTGCAGCCTACAACAGCCCTCCACCTCATCCACTACTCCACCAATCTTGGTGTCATCAGCAAATGTACTGATCCACCCTTCAGCCCCCTCCTCCAAGTCATTTATAAAAATTACAAATAGCAGAGGACCAAGCACTGTTCCCTGTGGCACTCCGCTGGTAACCGGTTTCCAGTCCGAAAATTTTCCATCCACCACCACCCTCTGTCTCCTGTTAGATAGCCAGTTACCTATCCAATCGGCCAAACTTCCCTCTATCCCACACATCCTTACTTTCTTCATAAGCCGACCGTGGGGGACTTTATCAAACGCCTTACTAAAATCCATGTATATGACATCAACTGCATTACCTTCATCTACACACTTAGTTACCTCCTCAAAAAATTCTATCAAATTTGTGAGGCAAGACTTGCCCTTCACAAATCCGTGCTGACTATCCCGGATTAAGCTGCATCTTTCTAAATGGTCGTAAATCCTATCCCTAAGGACCTTTTCCATCAACTTACTATTTCAACTCTTAGTAATGATTTGATTTGATTTATTATTGTCACATGTATTAACATACAGTGAAAAGTATTGTTTCTAGCGCGCTACACAGACAAAACATACTGTTCAGAGAGAAGGAAACAAGAGAATGCAGAATGTAGTGTTACAGTCATAGCTAGGGTGTAGAAAAAGATCAACTTAATGCGAGGTAAGTCCATTCAAAAGTCTGACAGCAGCAGGGAAGAAGCTGTTTTTGAGTCGGTTGGTATGTGACCTCAGACTTTTGTATCTTTTTCTGAAGGAAGAAGGTGGAAAAGATAATGTCCAGGGTGCGTGGGGTCCTTAATTATGCTGACTGCTTTGCCGAGGCAGCGGGAAATATAGACAGAGTCAATGGATGGGAGGCTGGTTTGCGTGATGGATTGGGCTACATTCACAACCTTTTGTAGTTCCTTGCAGTCTTTGGCAGAGCAGGAGCCATACCAAGCTATGATACAACCAGAAAGAATGCTTTCTATGGTGCATCTGTAAAAGTGCATCGTAGCTGACATGCCAAATTTCCTTAGTCTTCTGAGAAAGTAGAAGCCATTGGTGGGCTTTCTTAACTATAGTGTCTTAACTATAGTTAGAATATATAGAAACTATAGTTTCTTAACAATAATGTTTGGCATAATTTATAGTCAGAGACTTTTTAAAAGGACTGAATTTCCTTATTACAATTGACTGACTGCAGTAACACAGCTACTTAGGGCAATTTTTACTTAAATATCTTTGGGTCATACCTTACAGTGAGGCAGTTCCTCAATTTCAATATAATTGTAACTATTTCTACATTTAAATAAATACAACAAATAGATTTTATCTGTAAGCAGTGGTGTGACAATATATTTTCTCTGCTTTTAGAGGTCTATAAAGTTATGAGAGGCATAGACAGAGTGGATAGTCAGAGGCTTTTTCCCAGGGTGGAAATGTCAATTACAAGGGGGCACAGGGTCAAGGTGGGAGGGGGAAAGTTTAAGGGAGATGAGTGAGGGATGTTTTTCACGCAGAGAGTGGTGGGTGCCAGGAACATGCTGCCAGAGGAGGTGGTGGAAGCAGGCACATTAACAACATTTAAGAGGCACCTGGATGGGTACATGAGTAGGGAGGGAATAGAGGGATACAGACTGAGTAAGGGCAGAAGGTTTTTTCTTTAGTTTAGTAGGTCATGACGATCCACACAGGCTTGGAGGGCAATAGGCGTGTTCCGGTGCGGTACGTTTCTTTGTTCTTTGTTCTAAGACAGGCGATTATGTAGGGAGTCCCATGTATTGTTTAGCAATAATGATAAGGAGCTATTGTTGAAACATTAGCATGCTGACCCACACACAGCATGTTTCAACAGTTTATTTTTTGGTTCCAATGAAATTGATCACATTATGGAAGCTACCTTTTAATTATAAACACCAGACAAAACTACTGGAGGAAAGCCTGACTGTATTACAGCAGCTTTACTATACATTTTCTCAAGTGAATTGAATGCTGTCTGCCAAAAATGTGGCTGTAATACTGCAATTCGCTTACACAATGATCTCATTCCATGGTTCTAATTTGAGCAAACACACACTTTTTCTCAAAGTATTTTATCAAAAGTTGATGGCATTGTAATATCTATTGCAAATGTACTTTGCTTTGTTCATTTTATTAGCTTTAGAAAAGTGAGTTGAGTATGAAGAGTAAGTTCAGCAGGACAGTGTTGAGCTGGAGTGTCAGCTGGAATGTGTTAAAGAGGGTGAATGGCCTACTTGGCCAGATAACAGACCTAACGCCTGTTGAATTTGATGTCTGTAGGCTGCTCTCTTTTCAAAAGAAAACAATATCTTCTGTCCTGCAAAAGATAACACACACCCATTTCCTCCATAGTGGCATAACTGCAGGTGTGGAATTTGACCCGGACTGCTAAGGAAATCTTGTAACTAAGCCAGCCTGTCACTGGTTAACCAATTGCAATGTAAATAATCTTCCAATGCGCTTTGCAGCATTGTATATGTAAACGTGAGAAGCATATATCTGCTGTCTGTCTAATTTTCTTGGATTCATATAAATTATGGCCTTAATTTTATTGTTACCATGGCAGCAAAGTTTATTGGCAATGACTGAGTGTAAAATTCCTCAGCTGGGTTTCTAGCACTGACGCCCCCCCCCCCCCCCGCCCCACCCACCCAACCCCCTGCTCCCACCCCCACATCTCTGCAATTTCACACTGGGGTGGTTGAGGCCTTGGATGGGCTGCCTGCCCTTGCCCAATTGAGGCCCTTAAGTGACAAAATTATTGACAACTTGAGGGCCATTTTCTGTCTACCCTCAATATTTAGGCTGACAGGAGGAGTTCCCAGGTATGGGGGGAGCCCAAATATATATGGATTCAGGCTTCAGATGGGAAGGTTGGTGGGGGGAGGGGGGGTCGCCCCCATCAGACATCCCTTTTTAATTTCATGTGCCTCCTGCTTGAGGTCTGGTAACAACAGGACCTCCCTTCCTTCCTCTGTCTTCTTCCCTGACATCCTAATCCCCCATTGTACATCCCACCAGGCCTTCCCTCCCCTCCCCACCTGATACCCACAAAATTGACCTCTTCCTAGAATCCCGGGACATGGGCTCTGAAAACTGTCCGATTCCTGTCCTCTGCAGCCTCTGGTTGGCTGGCAACAATATGATTGGCCAGCAGTTCTCTAAATGGAGTTTCCTTCTCAGTGAGGGGAGAAGTCCCGCCTGAAGCCAATTAATGCTCATTGGAGCATGAAATGGCTGCAGGCTGACAGGGTTGGCAGGGATCTGTTCTCTGCTGACCCTTTGGAGAGTGGAATGGGAAACCCCACCATCTTAAAAATCCTGGCCCATGTTTTAAAAAGAAGGCATAGCCATTAGCTAAATATACAATATGCTGCGCACTACTCAGTAACTTTCAAAATATTTAAAATAGTGATCATTTAGTCTAAATATAAATTTTTCATTTTGTATTTGTGCGCATTGGGACTAATTTTCCTGTTGAACAAAGTTCCCTGCTGTGAGTGCCAGATCTCAGAATCAACCTTTATCTACTCTAACAACAAAAACAGAAAATGCCAGAAAATCTCTGCAGGTCTGACAGCATCTGTGGAGAGAGAATAGGGCCAATGTTTTGAGTCAGGATGACCTGTGTCAGAGCTAAAGACAAGGGAAATAGGACAAGATTTATACTATGGGGGCGGGGGAAGGCGGCGGGGGCGGGGTGTTGTGAGTGGGGCTGTAATTGACCGACCTCCTCAGAAAACAAACACGGGACAAGGCGGACAGAATACCCTTCGTCGTCCAATACTTCCCCGGAGCGGAGAAGCTACGACATCTTCTCCGGAGCCTTCAACACGTCATTGATGAAGACGAACATCTCGCCAAGGCCATCCCCACACCTCCACTTCTGGCCTTCAAACAACCGCACAACCTCAAACAGACCATTGTCCGCAGCAAACTACCCAGCCTTCAGGAGAACAGTGACCACGACACCACACAACCCTGCCACAGCAGCCTCTGCAAGATGTGCCGGATCATCGACACGGATGCCATCATCTCACGTGAGAACACCATCCACCAGGTACACGGTACATACTCTTGCAACTCGACCAACGTTGTCTACCTGATACGCTGCAGGAAAGGATGTCCCGAGGCATGGTACATCGGGGAGACCATGCAGACGCTATGACAACGGATGAATGAACACTGCTCGACAATCACCAGGCAAGAGTGTTCTCTTCCTGTTGGGGAACACTTCAGCGGTCACGGGCATTCGGCCTCTGATCTTCGAGTAAGCGTTCTTCAATGTGGCCTTCACAGCACACGATAACGCAGAGTCGCTGAGCAGAGACTGATAGCCAAGTTCCGCACACATGAGGACGGCCTCAACTGGGATCTTGGGTTCATGTCACACTATCTGTAACCTGCACGACTTGCTTGGGCTTGCAAAATCTCACTAACTTTCCTGTCTGGAGACAATACACATCTCTTTAACCTGTGCTTAAGCCTCTCTCCACTCACATTGTCTGTACCTTTAAAACTTGATTACCTGTAAAGACTTGCATTCCAACCATTATTTTGTAAATTGAGTTTGTGTCTTTATATGCCCTGTTTGTGAACAGAACTCCCACTTACCTGACGAAGGAGCAGCGCTCCGAAAGCTAGTGGCTTTTCCTACCAAATAAACCTGTTGGACGTTAACCTGGTGTTGTGAGACTTCTTATTCTGTTTACCCCAATCCAACGCCGGCATCTCCACATCATTGATAGGGATGGCATAGATAAAAAGACAAAGGGAATGTAAATGGTGATGTAACGGCTAGGAATAGTGCTAAGAGCGTCCATTAATAGTTCGGAACGTGTAAATGGCAGAACAAAGATGTAAAAGGTAAATGTCAGTATGCCCAATAACAACAGCACCACCCTTGTTGGTGGGTTTGATAACTAAGTCAGGGAAGCGCAGTAAGTTCAGAAGGAAACAGGTTAGTGGATAAGAGGAACAGAGAAACTGAGACGGCTGATGTAATGCCGACAGTTCTTGATGAAAAGATCAGGAACAGATAAGAGGCCAGAGGAAGGGGTCCAAGTGAGGGAGAATGTTGGAGCTGGATGAAAGGATCTGCTAAACAAGGGGAGGACTACTGCCCAAAGAAGTGAGCACGGAGACAAAGGCGGCGGAAGAAGAGTTCAGCATCATGTCGAGCCTGAAATTCGTTGAGGTGAGAATGTAAGGGTACGAAGCCAAGTCCTTTGCTAAGTTCGGCACATTCAGCCTCAGAGGGTATGGTGAATATACAGCAAGGGCTGGGGTTAGGAGGGATGGGATCCAAGGGATGGGAAGGGAGGAGGATCCAGGATGGACATTGGTATCGATGAGCTGTTGAAGCTTGCATTCCTTAACACCTGAAAACAAGAGAAAAAGCTTCTTGTTAAGATGTGGATGAGACAAAGAATGAAATGAAACTGGGGATAAGGACAGCCTTGAGATAGAGTGACTTGGTGCTGCTGAAGAGAGATGTATGGCAACATATGGCACTGAGTGTGAATCTCAGGATGTGGCGAGAACAGAGAAAGGAACGTTGTGTGTCCGAAAGACATACTGGTTAGGTGCGTTAGCCATGCTAAATTCTCCCTCAGTGTACCCGAAAAGGCGCTGGAGTGTGACGATTAGGGGATTTTCACAGTAACTTCATTGCAGTGTTGCTGTAAGCCTACTTGTGACACTAATAAAAATTTTAAAAATGTCCTGGAGATACCTGTAATCCTGGGTGGATTCAAAAGATGAGTGCTGGAACTTCAGTTGGAATCTACGTGGGGTAAGTTGGAGATGGAGGCAGTCGCTGAGGAAGGAAATATGGCTGCGAAAGCAAGTTTTGACTCCGGTTTCCTCCCACAGTCCAAAAGATGTGCTGATTAGGTGCATTGGCCATGCTAAATTCTCCCTCAGTGTACCCAAACAGGCACCGGAATGTGGCGACTAGAGGATTTTCACAGTAACTTCATTGCAATGTTAGCGTAAGCCTACTTATGACTAATAAATAAAATTTAACTTTACCTCAAGAAGAATTGCCATCACATTTAAAGATGATCAAACTTGTAAAATTGTGGACAATGTCAATTGTAGGAAATTAATGGCAGACATTTCTTCATGCAGGAATTGATAAACATATGCATTTGACTTCTGGGTAGAATAGTGGAATCATTTCAGAGTTCATCAACTGCTATGTTAGAGGGATTGTATGACTTTATAAATAAACTTAAGATGTGCCAAAAGCCATCATAATCCATTTCTAGATCAATGCAGTCCTATTAAAGGATCATTTCTGCAAGTATTCAGATCGATGCAATCATTACCAAAGAACAGTTTTGATATGTATAGTTTACTCTTAAAACTTGTTTTTGTTCTCAATCTATTATTATATATGTCAATCTTATATTGTATATAAGACACAAAGAGTAGAACCACAATATGACCTAATGGATTGAATCATTTTCTCTTGGGGTTACTGCTACACTACCTAGCTAACAGCAGTCTAACTGGATTGAATTCTTATTGGATAGTCACTTGCATGCAAGCCCTACTAGACAGGTATGAGGTCCAACAGTTTCTATGCGATAATGATGGCCGCAGTTGAGGGAAGGTTTTGAAAGCATTACCTATTTGGCAGTGCCTTCAATAAAATATCAGTGTTGGTGTGCCAGAAGAATTCTTCAGTCAAGATTTAATTCTAAAGGGACACTTTGGTAGAATATGTTTTTTTAATTCATTCATGAGATATTGGTGTAACTGGTAATGCTAGCATTTATTACCTATCTCTTTTTGACGTTCAATTGCCCTTTAGAATTATGATAATCCACATGGTGAAAGTAGTTTCCCAAGTGCTGTTCGTAGGGAGTTCCAACGATATTGGAGAAACAGAAATATATTTCCAAGTGGATGACTTGGTGAGGAGCTTGAAAGTAGGATGTCTTCATATACTTATTGCCAATTGATGGTGAAGGTTATGGGATTGAGAGGGCCTGTCAAGAAAGCTTTGGCAAATTGCTACAAAGCCAAGTTGTATCATGATGGAGAAAGTGGATGTTTAATCGGGTAGGTAAGTTGCCAGTCAATGGGCTGCTTTGTCCTGGATGGTATTGCAATTCTTGAGCATTGTTGAACCTGCACTCATCCAGGCAACTGGAGGGTATTCCATCATAGTCCTGTCTTGTGCGTATATATGTTGGAAAGGCTTTGGGGAATCAGTTGGTAAGTTACTTGCCACAGATCTCCTAGCCTCTGAGCTGCTCTAGTAGCCAAAGTATTTTTGTAGCAGGTCCATTTAAGGTTCTGGATATTGATGACCCTAGGATGTTGATGGTGGGTATTAATGATGGTAATGCCACTGGATTTCAGGGGGAAGTAGTTCATCTTAGATTCTCTCTTGTTGAAGGTGGTCTTTGCTTGGCACTTTGTGTATCTTGAATGTTACTTGCCACTTATCAGACCAAACCCAAAAGTTGTCCAGGTCTAGTTGCATCTAGATTTCGACTGCTTCATTTTCTGAGGAATTACAAATGGAACTAAACACAATGCAATCATGAGTGAGCATCCCCACTTTTAACTTTATAAGAGTGAAGATATTTATAAAGAAGCTGAAGATTGTTGAGTCAGGGATAATGTTCTGGTGAATTCTTGCAACAATAGCGTGGGGCTGAGATGATTGTCCTCCAACAACCACAAATATCTTCCTTTGTGCTAGGTATGATTTCAACCAGTGGATCCTTTCCCCCGAATCCCATGGACTTCAATTTTGTTATTTCTTGATGTCACAGTCAGTCAAATGCTGCCTTGATGTCAAGGGTGTTACAATGAAACCAATGGCAACATGCTGTGGTGATGAGCTGACCCGGTGGAAATACGAAGCAGATGGGGTTTGGGAAAGACTTTTATGGGTCAGGGTGTGGCCCAAGTAGAAAACCCATCGTAGCTTGGTGCTTTTTTTTGTAAGACTTGAAGAGGTGTTACAGTCTCAGGACACAACAATGGCAGAAGGTAAAAGCAAACTTATATTGTTTGAATATCCCCCTGTCTTTTCAGACACTGAACCTTACCAACAATGGAAGGCAGAAGCAGAAATTTGGACTCTTGTTACAACAATACCAAGGAAAACAAAGTATGGCCTTGGCTTTGTCATTTCAGCCAGAAAGAAGAAACCATGTCTTCAAAGTCACACATAAAACAGAATTTGTAGAAAGCAACAGTGATGAGGACAAGGACCATGAAGACACCATTTTGGTCACAGAAATTCTGAGCCCAATAATGAGTGTACTGATAATAGACTCTTTTAACTGTGCATTGTTGGATAGTGGATGCATGTCAACTGTATGTGTTTATTTATTTGTTAGTGTCACAAGAAGGCTTACATTATCACTTCTCCTAGTCGCCACACTCCGGCGCCTGTTTGGATACACTGAGGGAGAATTTAACATGGCCAATGCACCTAACCAGCACATCCTTCAGACTGTGGGTGGAAACTGGAGCAACCGGAGGAAACCCACGCAGGCATAGGAAGAACGTGCAGACTCCGCACAGACAGTGACCTAAGTCGGGAATCGAACCCAGGTCCCTAGCGCTGTAAGGCAGCAGTGCGAACCACTGTGCCACCGTGCCGCCCCCACCGCGGCAAAGATTGACTAAATTGCTCTTTAGGGTCCCTTGATCAGAAAGACCAAAAGAAAGTTAAAGAATATGACAGTTTCACCTGTTTTTGATTTGGAGATGATAATACTTTAACTTCTCCCAAAAGGGTGGTGCTCCCTTGTAGAATTGCAGGAATCAGCCTGTTCATAAGTACGGATGTTGTTCCAAGTGACATACCTTTATTATGAAGCAGGTCTGCCATATAAAAAGCCCAGATAACTATAGATTTGAAGCATGACAAAGCTGTGCTACTTGGAAGATGTGTAGATCTACATTTTACGAGGTCAGGCCATTATTGCCTTCCATTAAGTGAACTGAAAATGTCTAATCAGAGGATTCATGACATGTTAGTGTCAATTACAGACAACAGCTTGATGGATAAAAAGAAGATTATTTTGAAACTTCATAAACAGTTTGCTCACCCAGCACCACAAAGACTGAAAGTACTGCTTCAGGATGCAGGTATGCTAGATAATGTATATAATCATCTCATAGAGAAAACATCAGCCCAGTGTGAGATTTGTACTAAATATAAGATGCCTCCCCGTCCAGTCGTAAGTCTACCATTGGCTCTGGATTTCAACGATGTAGTGGCTATGGATTTGAAGATCAGGAATAAAGAGAAAGGTATACATTTATTACACTTTGTGGACATAGCCACCTGGTTCAGCATATCTATGGTGATTTATAACAAAAACAAAAGACTATTGTGGACAAAATTATTGAATTGGAACAGAGTTGGGGGCACCATCTAAATTCTTGATGGACAACGAATTTACGAATGATGAGTTCCAAGATGTGTGTGAAAATTTAAATCTTGTGGTGCTGCACACTGCAACAGAAAGTCCATTCACCATTGGTCTCTGTGAATGGAATCATACAGTAATAGATGATATGTTGCCTAAGATTTTGGCTGATCAACCAGGCTGTAGATTGCAGATTGCATTAGCATGGGTGGTGCATGTGAAAAATTCATTACAAATGGTGGGGGCTATAGTCCGTACCAATTGGTATATGGGAGGAACTTAAAGTTGCCATCAGTATTGACGACGCTCCTCCGGCATTAGAAGGGACAAGCATTCGTTCAATTTTTTTCCGCATATCTGAATGCCATGCATCAGATGTGAATCATAGTTTGGAGGTGGGAACCATATGCAAGATCAGTACAAAAGCTGTTACTGTCTTCACGTGTCATTATGAAATGATGTATTTGTAAATTGTGTCAGGTTTTACTGAAGTGGATGATGACAGTGCTATGATATGTAAATAATGAGGTTGCCAAGTTGTCTTATCTGACAACTGGCAAGCTGTTAGGGGAAAGTAGTGTGTGGTGAAAGTGGAATGGTCTTCAGATATATTAAAGTAGATTATCCACTGGATAAAATGCTATTCTACATTGTGCAATATTGAAAAACCAGCTCAGTTTGAAATCCAGAATTGATTGTGTCCCCATTGCTTTTGCTTTTCATTTTCCTTGAAGTACAGTTCAGCAATCTGTTTGTCTGTTTCAAAGCTTTGACAGATATCTAGGCTTTCACTAAGGATGGGATTTTCCAGTCCTGCCAACAGTGGGAATCATGGCAGGCATCTAGAGTGATGTCAAAAGACAGCTTTCCTCCAGCTGGAAAATAAGTTGGAATTTTCCCTCTGAACTTTCATGGAGGATTGAGTTTCCCACTGCTCCATTTTGGGAACCATATTTGAATCCCTTTGCATCTCATGAATGCTCATTAAAAACCCAGCTCACTGGAATCATGCTCGCCTTCCAATTCTAATTGTCCAGCCAGTTAATAGTTAGACCAGATATAATCCCCGTGCCTCAGGGATCGGTGCTGGGTCCACTGTTATTTGTCATTTATATTAATGATTTGGATTAGAATTTAGGAGGCATGGTTAGTAAGTTTGCAGATGACACCAAGATTGGTGGCATAGTGGACAGTGAAGAAGGTCATCTAGGATTGCAACGGGATCTTGATCAATTGGGCCAGTGGGCTGATGTATGGCAGATAGAGTTTAATTTAGATAAATGCAAAGTGATGCATTTTGATAGATCAAACCAGGCAGGACTTACTCAGTTAATGGTAGTGCGTTGGGGAGGGGTATAGAACAAAGAGATCTAGGGGTACAGGTTCATAGCTCCTTGAAAGTGAAATCACAGGTGGATTGAGTGGTAAAGAAGGCATTCGGCATGCTTGGTTTCATTGGTCAGAACATTGAATACAAGAGTTGGGACATCTTGTTGAAGTTGTACAAGACACTAGTAAGACCATACTTGGAATACTGTATACAGTTCTGGTCACCCTATTATAGAAAGGATATTATTAAACTTTAATAATCATAAAAGGATATATATCATCAGAGAAGAAATAGCGAAACATCTGGATATAAATTGTCCCATTGGTAAGACGCAGCATGGGTTCATGAAGGGCAGGTCATGTTTGACTAATTTGGTGGAATTCTTTGAGAACATTACATGCACAGTGGACAATGTGGTGTATCTGGATTTCCAGAAAGCATTTAACAAGGTGCCACACCAGAGACTGCTGCATAAGATAAAGGTGCACGGTATTACGGGTAATGTATTAGCATGGATAGGGGATTGGTTAACTAGCAGAAAGCAAAGAGTGGGGTTAATGGGTATTTTTTCTGGCTGACGATCAGTGACTGGTGGTGTGCCTCAGGGATCAGTGTTGGGACCACAATTGTTTACAATTTACATAGATGATTTGGAGTTGGGGACTAAGTGTAGTGTGTCAAAATTCGCAGATGACACTAAGATGGGTGGCAGAGCAAAGTGTGCAGAGGATGCTGAAAGTCTGCAAAGGGATATAGATAGTCTAAGTAAGTGGGTGAGGGTCTGGCAGATGGAGTACAATGTTGGTAAATGTGAGGTCATCCATTTTGGTCGGAATAACAGCAAAATGGACTATTATTTAAATGGTAAAAAATTGCAGCATGCTGCTGTGCAGAGGGACCTGGGTGTCCTTGTGCAAGAATCACAAGGAGTTGGTTTGCAGGTGCAGCAAGTAATTAAGAAAGCAAATGGAATTTTGTCCTTCATTGCTAAGGTTATGTTGCAATTGTGTAAGGTGCTGGTGAGGCCACACCTGGAGTACTGTGTACAGTTTTGGTCTCCTTACTTGAAAAAGGATATACTGGCACTGGAGGGGGTGCAAAGGAGATTCACTAGGTTGATTCCAGACTTGAAAGGGTTGGCTTATGAGGAGAGACTGAGTAGACTGGGGCTAAATTCATTGGAATTCAGAAGAATGAGGGGAGATCTTATAGAAACATATAAGATTATGAAGGGATTAGGTAAGATAGAAGCAGGGAAGTTGTTTCCACTGGCGGGTGAAACTAGAACTAGGGGGCATGGCCTCAAAATAAGGGGGAGCAGATTTAGGACTGAGTTGAGGAGGAACTTCTTCACATAAAGGGTCGTGAATCTGTGGAATTCCCTGCCCAGTGAAGCAGTTGAGGCTACCTCATTGAATGTTTTTAAGGCAAGGATAGATACATTTTTGAACAGTAAAGGAATTAAGGGTTACGGTGAGCGGGTGGGTAAGTGGAGCTGAGTCCACGAAAAGATCAGCCATGATCATATTAAATGGCGGAGCAGGCTCGAGGGGCCAGACGGCCTACTCCTGCTCCTAGTTCTTATATTATTATGGTGAATGTCTGGAACAAGCTGCCAGAGGTAATAGTAGAGGCGGGTACAATTTTGTCTTTTAAAAAGCATTTAGACAGTTACATGAGTAAGATGGGTATAGAAGGATATGGGCCAAACGCTGGCAATTGGGACTAGCTTAGTGGTTAAAAAAAAGGGCGGCATGGATAAGTTGGGCCGAAGGGCCTGTTTTCGTGCTGGAAACCTCTATGACACGAAGTGGCATGCACCTGGTAGCCTGTATTTCATTCATAACTTTAAGGTTTGTATGCGTAGCATTCACTTATGTTCTACTGTGCAGATCTCGTGGCTCCTCTGACTCCATGCCAAGGCTGCTCAGGCAGGAGCAACAGAAAGGGAAGGGGGTGGAACGCAGACATTTGAGTGCGGCGAGCAGGAGTTGACTGGACACCAGCACTGAAGAGAGGGGGTGACTGGACAGAAGAAAGGGAAGAGTTAGTAGCCAAGCACATAATTGAGGGAGGGGATGACTGGAGCCCAGGAGGGAAGGATGGACAGAGACACTTGACCGGGGTTGAGGATGGTTAAAAGGAAGGAGGAGGGATAGGTGTGAGTCAGTCCTGAGGCATTATGCAGCACAGTGTCGGGGCCAAAATTGAAAGTTAGTCCGAAGGTAGTGTGGACTGGGCTACGCTTGGCACATATGTTTTGGTCATGGGTCCAGAAAGGGGTAGGGTCTTTCTGTGAAGTGTTTATCATGCATAGTCCCTCACATTTGAGTCCTGGGGGTTGGTGGGTTGGTATTGGGCAGCAGATGGCGCTGTCACAGTCAGGGGAGGCATCTGCAGCCTATAAATGGGGAACTGGTAAGTAAGATGGAGATAGTCAATGGTCTCATGGGGGGAGCAGATTTAGGACTGAATTGAGGAGGAACTTCTTCACACAAAGGGTTGTGAATCTTTAGAATTCCCTGCCCAGTGAAGCAGTTGAGACTACCTCATTTAATTTTTTTAAAGGCAAGGATAGATAAATATTTGAACAGTAAAGGAATTAAGGGCTATGGTGTGCAGGTGGGTAAGTGGAGTTGAATCCACGAAAAGATCAGCCATGATCTTATTGGATGCTGTAGCAGGCTCGAGGGGCAAGATGGCCTACTCCTGCTCCTAGTTCTTATGTTCTTATGTTCTAACCCATTTAAAGCAAGGGCTTACCAACATGAAGGGAAGGTAAGACCTACAAGTGACACCTCCTGATCCCTCTCTTCAAAATGGTCATTCTGGGGCCCCGACCCCTGGCCCCAAGTTGAACTTATCTCTGTCCCCAGGTCCTCTCATAAGAACATAAGAACATAAGAAATAGGAGCAGGAGTAGGCCATCTAGCCCCTCGAGCCTGCCCCGCCATTCAATAAGATCATGGCTGATCTGACGTGGATCAGTACCACTTACCCGCCTGATCCCCATAACCCTTAATTCCCTTACCGATCAGGAATCCATCCATCCGCGCTTTAAACATATTCAGCGAGGTAGCCTCCACCACCTCAGTGGGCAGAGAATTCCAGAGATTCACCACCCTCTGGGAGAAGAAGTTCCTCCTCAACTCTGTCTTAAACCGACCCCCCTTTATTTTGAGGCTGTGTCCTCTAGTTTTAACTTCCTTACTAAGTGGAAAGAATCTCTCCGCCTCCACCCTATCCAGCCCCCGCATTATCTTATAAGTCTCCATAAGATCCCCCCTCATCCTTCTAAACTCCAACGAGTACAAACCCAATCTCCTCAGCCTCTCCTCATAATCCAAACCCCTCATCTCCGGTATCAACCTGGTGAACCTTCTCTGCACTCCCTCCAATGCCAATATATCCTTCCTCATATAAGGGGACCAATACTGCACACAGTATTCCAGCTGCGGCCTCACCAATGCCCTGTACAGGTGCATCAAGCCATCCCTGCTTTTATATTCTATCCCCCTCGCAATATAGGCCAACATCCCATTTGTCTGTTGTCCCCTGAACAGTGCACACTGTGGAGAGTGCTGGCTGCCTGAGCATTCACCTCTGAAATCTCCCTTGGAGGTAAAGGCGCCAGGATCATGTTTATGTAGACCTGAGCTTGCACCTGCTGAATATCCAGTGAGGGGGGTGTCCTGGAGAGAGTGCTTGCTAGTGACATGCTAATGTATTAAAATGAGCTTTCTACGGTCCCGGGCATGTTTCACGCCACTCTATCGGCGAGGGACCGGTAAGGTCGGAACTCAAACTCGCCAGCACGAATTGGGTTTTCCAGACCTTGAGCACACATCACCAGTCCCTCGGACGGAGATTGCAGGCTCAAAATTGCCCCCATAGTGTTAGTGAAAAGCTGTCATTTCCTACCTGTAAATGCAAAGAATGTAATTTCTGAATGCACTCTGCTAAATGTTTTTTGAAGAAGATTATTGTATTCTATTTCTCTCAGGTTCACTGGGTTTCTCTTACTGATAACTAGAGGAGAGCAGCCTTTGGTCATCTGGGACTATGGAAACTTTACCTTTTTTACTGACAACTAGAAGGCAAAAGTTAAAACTAAACTTATTCGTATTATGACCTAAGCCCTCTCGACACTCTTAAATCTCCTGTGTTTAAAATGACACAGTTTGTATTTGGACATGTTCATCAGAACAGCATGCCGCTTCAATTTATTAACAATGGCTACTCAAATACAAATTTTTTTGGTTTTCATGTGAGTTATAGTATATGTATATATTTTTTCTCTTGAAGCACACACTGAAACAATATGGTGCCCTACAAAATGTTGGTCCTTTCATATGAAAAACTGGCGTGGGAATTCTCCCAAAAAAATTCTAAGTGTTGAATTCATGTAAAAACTGGAGTAAATCCCGCTCTTTCTATCAGGGGGAGTTTCATAGAATCATAGAATCCCTACAGTGCCATTCGGCCCATTGAGTCTGCACCAACCACAATCCCCTTAACCCTACATATTTAACCTACTAACCTTACACGAGGGTCAATTTAACATGGCCAATCAACCTATCCTGCACATCTTTGGACTGTGGGAGGAAACCGGAGCACCCGGAGGAAACCCACGCAGACACGGGGAGAATGTGCAGACTCCACACAGACAGTGACCCAAGCCAGGAATCGAACCCGGGTCCCTGGCGCTGTGAGGCAGCAGTGTTAACCACTGTGCCACCATGCCGCCCCAAAATGAATCTTCCACACTTAGTGCACTGCAGAGGGCACTAGCGTAAATCACTCAGTGGGAGGGGCCTATTCCCACCCGAGAGGCCAGTAGCATAGCACTGAGCAGGCCACTGCGCATGCGCCGATCTGTCTGTGCCAAGATCGGCGCATGCACTGTAGCCCTGCACTGCCAGCCTCCCAATAGCTGGTCAGCTTGATTGCTGGCCAGCTCTGCGACCTCCCGCTTTGATGACCGTGCAACCTCGCCCCCTCCCCCACATCCCGATCGCTGGCCCCCAGCCCAGCCTCGACCATCGCCGCTCCCCCCCCCCCCCCAGCCCTGATCTCCCAATCTCCCCCCCCCCCCCCCGCAGTCTCAATTTATCTTTTATTAAACCTGTTCTGTGCAATGAGTATGTTCCTTACATTGTAGCTTCCATTCATATAACGTGATATCATCTTATTCAGCATTTCTTAAATTGAGGAAGCCGGGTGAAAGACAAAGGTCCAGTGCCATAATGCAAGACAGTAGCTTGATTAAAATATAGAAAAGGGAAGATAATGTTGTAATGGATTGGAGATCTGCATTTGTTTAGCCAAACAGCCTACTCCTGTTCCTATTTCTTATGGTCTTATGGCTTATTAGTCTTCAGTGTTTGAGGTTTGAGGTGTAACCAGTTTGACACATCTGGTTTTCTGTAGTAATGTGGCTATGCCATTTCAAGATCAGTTCAGTAAAGACTTCTCACAAAAACAGAGAGTGAAGAAGTCTGCCCTTATACATGAAACATGGTGCACAGAAGTGAATAAAAATAAAAGATCTTTGAACCCTGCAAAAGGAGCAGATACTTAGAACCCAGGAAAACAGAACAATTCAAATCTGCAAAAAAAGCTCATGAAAAATGGACAACAGAAAAGCACACAGAAGTTCCAAATGAAATTACTGGCCTCATAGAAAAGGACAAATGAAAAGCACACACTGGTTGCAAGTGAAATTAACTGGCTGCAGATAATAAGAACAAAGAACAAAGTAAATTATAGCACAGGAACAGGCCCTTCGACCCTCCAAGCCTGCACCGACCATGCTGCCCGACTGAACTAAAACTCCCTACCCTTCCATGGACCATATCCCTCTATTCCCATCCTATTCATGTATTTGTCAAGACGCCCCTTAAAAGTCACTACTGTATCCACTTCCACTACCTCCCCTGGCAACGAGTTCCAGGCACCCATTACTCTCTGTGTAAAAAATCTGCCTCGTACATCTCCTTTAAACCTTGCCCCTCACACCTTAAACCTGTGCCCCCTAGTAATTGACTCTTCCACCCTGGGAAAAAGCTTCTGACTATCCACTCTGTCCATGCCTCTCATAATCTTGTAGACTTCTATCAGGTCGCCCCTCAACCTCCGTTGTTCCACTGAGAACAAACCAAGTTTCTCCAACCTCTCCTCATAGCTAATGCCCTCCATACCAGGCAATATCCTGGTAAATCTTTTCTGTACCCTTTCCAAAGCCTCCACATCTTTCTGGTAGTGTGGCGACCAGAATTGAACACTATATTCCAAGTGTGGCCTAATTAAGGTTCTATAAAGCTGCAACATGACTTGCCAATTTTTAAACTCAATGCCCCGGCCAATGAAGGCAAGCATGCCGTATGCCTTCTTGACTACCTTCTCCACCTGCGTTGCCACTTTCAGTGACCTGTGTACCTGTACACCCAGATCCCTTTGCCTATCAATACTCTTAAGGGTTCTGCCATTTACTGTATATTTCCTATCTGTATTAGACCTTCCAAAAGGACAAAGAAAACACAAACAGATGAGTGGGATTCAAACCCGGGTCCCCATAGCATTACCCTGGGTCTCTGGAATACTAATCCAGTGACAATACCACTATGCCACTGACTTCTCATAAACCATCCTAAACCTAACAGACAAACAAAGAAAACAGACAACAGAGATTTTGAAAGCCTTGAATGCCAATTTTGAATCCCAAATGAATGTTACATAGGAACATTATGGATTCAATGCTAGAGTTCAGAATGAAAACAAGACCATTGAATGGTCTATCATGGTAGCAATGCAGCGAGAGAATCATGTGAATTTGGACAGCTAAAATATGACCTGATTAAAAATAGATCCGTTTTAGGCATGAGAGAGCCTTCGGTGAGAGGAAGCCTACTGAAAGATAAGAAACTGACGCAAGTGAAAATGACAATGATTGTCAAAATGCAGAAGTTGGGAAACATCAGCTAGAACATATGTATGGCAGAACAGACCAGGAGATACATTATGCTAAGAGACACTCCAAGTCAAAAGAGCGAAGTAATTGCAGACAAATGGCAGGATGAAAATACTGCAGAGGACAACATGAGTAAAGCAGTGTTTTGACTCAGCTCCAGGACATCTTTGCAGGAATTCCTCAGGATAAAGTCCTAGGACCAACCTCTTCAGTTGCTTCATGAATGACCTTTGTTCCATCATATGGCCAGAAGTGGGGATGTTTGCTGATGACTGCACAATATTCAGTATCATTTGTAACTCCTCAGATGCTGAAGCAATCCAAGTCAAAATGTAGCTAGACCTGGACAATATCCAAGCTTGGGCTGATAAGTGGCATGGTGGCACAGTGGACGGCACAATGCTATGGTTATCACTGCTGCTTCACAGCACCAGGAATCCAGATTTGATTCCTGGTTTGGGTCACTGTCCATGTGGAGTCTGCACATTCTCCCTCGTGTCTGCACGGGTTTCCTCTACATAGAACATAGAACATTACAGTGCAGTACAGGCCCTTCGGCCCTCGATGTTGCGCCAACCAGTGAAACCAATCTAAAGCCCATCTAACCTACACTATTCCAATATCATCCATATGTTTGTCCAATGACCATTTAAATGCCCTTAATGTTGGCGAGTCCACTACTGCTGCAGGCAGGGCATTCCACGCCCTTACTACTCTCTGAGTGAAGAACCTACCTCTGACATCTGTCCTATATCTCTCACCCCTCAATTTAAAGCTATGTCGCCTTGTGCTAGCTATCACCATCCGAGGAAAAAGGCTCTCACTATCCACCCTGTCTAATCCTCTGATCATCTTGTATGCCTCTATTAAATCACCTCTTAACCTTCTTCTCTCTAACGAAAACAACCTCAAGTCCCTCAGCCTTTCCTCATAAGACCTTCCCACCATACCAGGCAACATCCTGGTAAATCTCCTCTGCAACCTTTCCAATGCTTCCACATTCTTCCTATAATGCAGCGACCAGAACTGTACGCAATACTCCAAGTGCAGCCGCACCAGAGTTTTGTACAGCTGCAACATGACCTCATGGCTCCGAAACTCAATCCCTCTACCAATAAAAGCTAACACTCCGTACGCCTTCTTAACAACCCTATCAACCTGGGTGCCAACTTTCAGGGATCTATGCACATGCACACCGAGATCTCTCTGTTCATCCACACTACCAAGTATCTTACCATTAACCCAGTATTCTGTAATCCTGTTATTCCTTCCAAAGTGAATCACCTCACACTTTTCCGCATTGAACTCCATTTGCCACCTCTCAGCCCAGCTCTGCAGCTTATCTATGTCCCTCTGTAACCTGCACCAGGGTGTTGTAGGTGCTCTGGTTTCCTCCCACAGTCCGAAAGATGTGCCAGTTAGGTGCATTGGCCATGCTAAATTCTCCCTCAGTGTACCCAAAAAGGTGATGGAGAGTGGCAACTAGATTTTCACAGTAACTTCAATGCAGTGTTAATGTAAGCCTACATGTGACACTAATAAATAAACTTTTAAAAACAAGTGGCAAGTAACATTCATGCCACACAAGTGCCAGGGAATGACAATCTCTGACAAGAGAGGATCTAACCATTGGCCCTTGACATTCAATGGCATTACCATTGCTGAATCCCCCACTATCAACATCCTGTGGGTTACCATTGACCAGAAACTGAACTGGACTAGCCATATTACTGTGGCTACCAAAGCAGGTCAGAGGCCAGGAATCCTGCAGCAAGTAACTCACATCCTGATTCCCCAAATCTTGTCCAACATCTACCAGGTACAAGTCAGGAATGTGATGGAATACTCTCCACTTGCCTGGATGAGTGCAGCCCCAACAACACTTAATATGCTTGACACTATCCAGGACAAAGCAGCCCACTTGATTGCTACATTTTCCATATTGTGAAGTCGATGTTTGTAAAATTGTCTGTTAAAAGGTTTTTCTGGGCTTAAAAAAACTGCAAGTACATAGCGAACCCAAAAGTGAAACATTTGTATCAGAAGACCAAGCAGCAGGGTTTCCAAGGCAACAGGCTTTCAGGCTTTTGAATTTTTTTGAATTCAGCCAATCAAATTTGAATCAGGCACTTAGATACCAAGAACCTATCAAATTTAAATTTGATGTTTTTGGCAACCTAGGACCAATCATATTGCGGGGGATATTGATATATCACAGGTATAAAAGGAAGGGAGGGCAGTGTGACAGAGGAGAGAGCAACTGCCATTTGCCATAGCTCACAGCTATTAGCTCAAAGCCTCATCTTGATAATGAAGGTACCAAAGAAGACAGAAGTTCCAGACAGGAGAATCAACAGAGGAGGCCCAGAATATTCTGGAAGACATAAAACCTGGCTGTAACTTAAAGAGTGACTAAAATTCTATTTTTTTGTTAATAAATGGAAATTGTATTTATCTGAACAGCATTCCATTAAAATCTTGTTTTATTCGGTTTGTTAATAGTGTAGTTAACTTGTCCACTGTTAGACCAATAAATTGTTACGTGTTGACTTTAGAGAGTGTCAGGGAGTTATTTTGATGTAACCACTAAAAGTTGCTGAAGAGCAGATCGTACCACTTCACACTCACTTTTACAGATCACGAGACGAAGTACTCCTCTTTGAGTGGTTAGGTGTTAGTTCTCGGAGGGGGGGATCTACCTCCGCTTCATAACATCCACAAACATTCAATCCATCCACCAACAATGAACATTGGCAGCCATCTATACCATCTACAAGATGTACTGCAGGAACTCAGCAAGGTCCTTGGACAGCACTTTCCAAATCTACGACCACTACCATCTAGAAGGACAAGAGCAGCAGATACCTGGGAACACCACCACCTGGAGGTTCCCCTCTAACTCACTCACCATCCTGACTTGATGTGCAGTTGCCGGCATTGGACTAGGGTAGGCACAGTAAGTAGTCTCACAACACCAGGTTAAAGTCCAACAGGTTTATTTGGTAACACGAGCTTTCGGAACGCTGCTCCTTCATCCGGTGAATGTGGACTGTTATGTGCCACATGCTAATCAGTAGAAACAGCAGGATATATAGGATGATTACGTGGCAGAAAAGATGTTGGAGGAATTAGATTCCTTCACTGTCGCTGGATAAAGATCCTGGAACTCCCTCCCTAACAGCACTGTGGGTGTACATACACCTCAGAGACTGCAACGGTTCAAGAAGGCAGATCACCATCACCTTTTCAAGGGCAATTAGGGATGGGCAATAAATGCTGGCCTAGCCATTGATGCCCTCATCCCATAAATTAATTTTTAAAAACTAAGTAACAAAATATTTTCACACACAGTACCTAGCCAGAAAAAGACAAAATAAGTCTATCAGATGGCCACTGGAAACAAATCTGATATATACACAATGTAACAGGCTGCTCAGTCATGTCTCTTAGCAACAAATAGTTTGTAACTATTGTAATGATGAGCCCAGAAGGAGTTTCGGAGCTGGAGCAGCATCTGGGGCAACTGTGGAGCATCTGTGAGGTGGAGAGTATTGTGGATAGCATGTATAGAGTGGTGGTCACACTGCAGATTCAGACTCCACAGGCAGAAAGGGAATGGGTGACCACCAAGCAAAAGAACTAGGCGGACAGTGCAGGAACTTCCTGTGGCTATTCCACTGCAAAACAGATATACCATTCTGGATACTGTTGAGGAAAATGGCTTCTCAGGGAATAACAGGATCAGCCAAATTCATAGCACCACAGATGGCTCTGCTGTACAGGGGAGGAGCAAAAGGAGTAGAAATGCAATAGTCATAGGGGATTCAATTGTGAGGGTGATGCGCGATATATCACACGAGAGGCAGGATGTACTCGGGAAATAAAGGCTTTTATTGCCAACAATAACGGAGCTACTATATACAGTATACAATCCCAGACCAAAGGGTCACCAGGCAGAGCAGTGACCTTTATACCTCTCCCAGGAGGCGGAGCCAACTGGGGTGTACCATAGGACTATATTAACAGGTAGAACAGCCCAACCCTAACCCCGACAGTAACATATCTACAGACTCATAGTACTGGCCAGACCATGGCTCAGCACTACCTGGTGGGAACCAACAATGGTTCACCACAGAGGGCAATAGATAAATGTTTCTGAGGCCACAAAACAGACTTCAGGATGGTATGTTACCTCCCTGGTGCTAGGGGCAAGGATGTCTCACTGCAGTTGCAGGACATTCTGAAGGGGGAGGGTGAACAGCCAGTTGTCATGGTACACTTTGGTTTAAATAATGTAGGAAAAAAAAGGGATGAGCTCCTAAAAGCAGAAAAAAAGTAGCTAGGAAACAAGTTGAAAAGTAGGATCTCAAAGGTAGTTATCACAAGATTGCTACTCGTGCCACATGCTAGTCAGTAGAAACAGCAGGATATATAGGATGATTACGTGGCAGAAAAAATGTTGTCAGATTTCTGGGGCATTGGGACCTGTTCTGAGGTGGGGGGGAAATGATACTGTACTTTTAAGAAATATATGAATATCATGTTTCGTGTAAGGGGTATGTTTGGAATTCAGATCTGTTTTGCTAGGTGCTGATTTGTCTAGCAAAACCTTTTGGTAGCTGGGAGCACAGGATAAGTACTCATTTTAGACTTGATGTGGAGATGCTGGTGTTGGACTGGGGTGAGCACAGTAAGAAGTCTCACAACACCAGATTAAAGTCCAACAGGTTTATTTGGTAGCATGAGCTTTCGGAGCGCTGGTGAGTGGAGAGTTGAGTTCACAAACAGGGCATATATAGACACAGACTCAATTGCAAGATAATGGTTGGAATGCGAGTTTTAACAGATAATCAAGTCTTTACAGATACAGACAATGCAAGTGGAGAGAGGGTTAAGCACAGGTTAAAGAGGTGTGAATTGTCTCAACCAGGACAGTTAATAAGATTTTGCAAGCCCAGGCAAGTCGTGGGGGTTACAGGTAGTGTGACATGAACCCAAGATCCCGGTTGAGGCTGTCCTCATGTGTGTGGGACTTGGCTTTCAGTTTCTGCTTGGCGATTCTGCATTGTCGAGTATCTTGAAGGCCGCCTTGGGGAACGCTTACCCGAAGATCGGAGGCTGAATGCTCTCTACTTCTGAAGTGTACCCCGACATGAAGGAAACATTCCAGCCTGGTGATTGTCGAGCGGTGTCCATTCACCTGTTGTCGTAGCGTCTGCATGGTCTCGCCGATATACCATGCCTCAGGACATCCTTTCCTGCAGAGTATCAGGTAGACAACATTGGCCGAGTCGCATGAGTTAATGTGACATGAACCGAAGATCCCAGTTGAGGCCGTCTTCATGTGTGTGGAACTTGGCTATCAGTTTCTGCTCAATTATTCTGCGTTGTATGTCTTGAATGCTGCCTTGGAGAATGCTTACCCGAAGATCGGAGGCTGAATGCTCATGCAATTTGGGAGGTAGAGAGAAGGGAGATAGAGAGAAAATAGGGATCTATAGACGAATGAGCCTAATATCGGGACTGGGGAAGTTGCTAGAGTATTATCAAGGATTTCATAACTCGGTTGGGAGACAGTGGTACAATCAGATGAAGTCAGCATGGATTTACAAAAGGGAAATCATATTTGACGAATCTATTGGAATTTTCTGAGGATGTAACTTGATGTGGAGATGCTGGCGTTGGACTGGGGTGAGCACAGTAAGAAGTCTCACAACACCAGGTTAAAGTCACCAGAGTTGACTGAGGAGAACCAATAGATGTGGTTAATTTAGACTTTCATAAGGCTTTCGACAAGGTCTCAGAATAACAGAATACTATGTAAAGTTAAAGCACATGAGATTGCAGGTAATGTCCTGAGATGGACAGAAAGCTAGTTAGCAGGTAGGAAGCAAAGAGTTAGCATAAATGAGTCTTTACCTGATTGGCAGTCAGTGACTAGTGGGGTTCCACCGGGATCTGTGTTAGGACCCTAACTGTTCACATTATACATTAATGATTTGGAAGAGGGAGCTGAATGTATTATCTCCAAATTTGCAAATAATACAAAGTTGGCTGTGAGGAGGATGCAGAGATGCTTCGGCGTGATTTGGACTGGCTGAGTGTGTAGGCATCTGCATGGCAGATGCAGTATAATGTGGATAAGTGTGAGGTTATCTGCTTTGGTAGCAATAATAGGAAGACAGATTATTACTTGAATAGGTATAAATTGAGAGAGGTGGATACTCAGCGAGACCTTGGAGTCCTTGTGCATCAGCCGCTGAAAGTAAGCGCGCAGGTACAGCAGGCAGTAAAGAAGGCAAATGGTATATTAGCCTTCATAGCGAAAGGATTTGAGGATAGGGTTAGGGGTGTTTTGCTGCAATTGTATAGAGTATTAGTGAGGCCACATCTGGAGTATTGTGTGCAGATTTGGTGTCCTTATCTGAGGAAAGATGCCCTTGCTATAGAGGGAGTACAGTGTTAAGGTTTACCAGGCTGATTCCTGGGATAGCAGGTCTGTCTGTGAGGAGAGACTAAGTCAGTTAGGATTATATTCATTGGAGTTTAGGAGAGTGAGAGGGGATCCCATAGAAACTTATAAAATCCTAACAAGATTAGACAGGGTAGATTCAGAAAGAATGTTCCCGAGGATTAAATAGGGTGGATAGTGAGAGTCTTTTTCCTCAGATGGTGATGGCTAGCACGAGGGGACATAGCTTTAAATTGAGGGGTGAGAGATATAGGACAGATGTTAGAGGTAGGTTCTTTACTCAGAGAGTAGTAAGGGCGTGGAATGCCCTGCCTGCAGCAGTAGTGGACTCGTCAACATTAAGAGCATTCAAATGGTCATTGGATAAACATATGGATGATATTGGAATAGTGTAGATTAGAGGGGCTTTAGATTGGTTCCACTGGTCGGCGCAACATCGAGGGCCGAAGGGCCTGTACTGCGCTGTAATGGTCTATGTTCTAATGGTGGGGGAGTCCAGAACTAGGGGGTCATAGTTTGAGGATAAGGGGTAAACCTTTTACCACTGAGGTTAGGAGAAATTTCTTCACCCAGAGGGTGGTGAATGTGTGGAATTCACTACCACAAAATGTAGTTGTGGCCAAAATGTCTGATTTCAAGAAGAAATTAGATATCCTCCTGGGGCTAAAGGGATCAAGGGATATGAGGGGAACGGGGATCAGGATATTGAATTCGATGATCAGCCATGATCAAAATGAATGGTGGAGCAGGCCTGAAGGACTGAATGGCCTACTCCTGCTTCTAGTTTCAATGTTTCTATGTCACGACCCTGGCTGATTTTATCTGCAAGGGTGTCACAAACTGGAACACTGGTGCGTGGTGGTATATAATTTTGTTTGCCCAAATGGTGTGAGGGGTCACGTGCAAGACTCAGTGAGAACCGTAACCAGCCCAGTCATAGTATAACGCTTATTAAGGACTAATTATTACAATATAGAAATGACACATATATATCTGAACAGGACTATAATGATCTAAGGCAGTTACATATAGGAACTACTAAACACACCCACACGGTTTATTTAGAAATTACCCTTTTTGAACCAAAATACATTTATGAGAAGTGAATTCTTTCAGAACTTCCCTCTTCCCAACAGGATCCAATTCAATAGACCTGTAAGTCAAGGCCAGCTTATAGTAACCACACTGCACAAATTTGGGGAGTTATTCTGAGAAGTGTCTTTTCTTGGTCCAGCGGAAATATGGCTTTAACTGCTTCCATGAAGGTTCCTATACTCTTGTTTCTAGTCTGCTAGCTAGAACTCAGCTTACAGACGGTTTAGTGGAATCTGTCTTCCTGCTTCTATGAAATGTTGGCAATTATACTATTTTTCCCTTGATGGTTCTCTCTGTATATTTACTTTCTGTCCCCTCAGCTTCTGTGGCTCTAAAAAATTAACATATGTTAGCCTCCCCTGGATGGTGCAATCATCTAACTAAGGTAATTTGGAAGTGGAAAATAGAATACGAGAGTAGGCTTGCAGAAAATATAAAAACTGACTGCAAAAGCTTCTATAGATATGTCAAGAGAAAAAGACTGGTGACAACAAATGTAGGTCCCTTACAGTTAGAATCAGGTGAATTCATAATGGGCAACAAAGAGATGGCAGACCAGCTGAACAAATACTCTGGATCTGTCTTCACTAAGGAGGACACAAAAAACCTTCCAGAAATACTAGGGGACTGAGGGTCTAGCATGAAGGAGAAGCTGAAGGAAATCCTTATTAGTCAGGAAATTGTATTGGGGAAATTGCTGGGATTAAAACCCGATAAGTCCCCAGGCCCTGATGCTCTGCATCCCAGAGTACTCAAGGAAGTGGCCCTAGAAATAGTGGGCGCATTGGTGATTATCTTCCAGCATTCTATAGACTCTGGAAGAGTTCCAGTGGATTGGAGGGTAGCTAGTATAACCCCACTTTTTAAAAAAGGAAGAGAAAACAGATAATTATAGACCAGTTAGCCTAACATCGGTGATGGGGAAAATGTTGGAGTTAGTTATTAAGGATGTAATAACTGAGCATTTGGAAAGTGGTGACAGGTCCAAGTCAGCACGGATTCATTAAAGGGAAATCGTGCTTGACAAATCTTCTGGAATTTTTTGAGGATGTGACCAGTAGAATGGACAAGGGTGAACCAGTGGATGTTGTGTATCTGGACTTTCAAAGGGCTTTTGACAAGGTTCCACACAAGAGATTAGTGAGCAAATTTCAAGCTCATGTTACTGGGGATAATGTATTGACGTAGATATACGTAGATTGGTCAGCAGACAGGAAGCAGAGAGTGGGAATAAATGTGTCCTATTCAGAGTGGCAGGCAGTGACTAGTGGGGTACTGCAGGGTTCAGTGCTGGGACCCCAGATATTCACAATACACATTAATGATTTGGACAAAGGAAATTTGCAGATGACACTAAGCTGGGTGGCAGTTTGTGTGTGCTATGAGGAGGATGGGCTGCAGGGTGACTTGGACGAGCTGGCTGAATGGGCAAATACAATATAAGTGGATAAATGTGAAGTTATCCACATTGGTGGCAAAAACAGGAAGGAAGATTATTATCTGAATGGTGACAGTTTAGGAAAAGGGGAAGTGCAATGTGACCCGGGTGTCATGGTGGAACAGTCACTGAAGGTTGGCATGCAGGTACAGCAGGCGGTGAGGAAAGCTAATGGCATGCTGGCCGTCATAGCAGGGGGATTTGAGTATAGGAGTAAGGATGTCTTGTTGCAGTTATACAGGGCCTTGGTGAGGCCACACCTTGAATAATGTGTGCAGTTTTGGTCTCCTATTCTGAGGATGGACATGGTGGGAGTCCAGCAAAGGTTCTCCAGACTGATTTTTTAAAAATTCATTCATGGGACATGGGCAGTGCTGGCTGGCCAGCATTTATTGCCCATCCTGAGTTGCCCTTGGAGGGCAGTTGATAGTTAACCGCATTGCTGTGGTTCTGGAGTCACATGTAGGCCAGACCAGGTAAGGATGGCAGATTTCCTTCCCTAAAGAATATTAGTGAACGAAATGGGTTTTTCCGACAATCAGCAATTGTTTCATGATCATCAGTGAATTCTTAATTCCAGATATTTTTTATTGAATTCAAATTGCACCATCTGCTGTGGCGGGTTTCAAACTCGGGTCCCCAGAACATTAGCTGAGTTTCTGGATTAGTAGTCCAACGATAATACCACTAGGCCATCACCTCCCCTGTACTGATTCCTGGAATGGCAGGACTAACATATGAAGAGAGACTGGATCAACTGGGCTTGTACTCACTGAAATTTAGAAGAATGAGAGGGGATCTCATCGAACCATATAAAATCCTGATGGGACTGGACAGGCTAGATGCGGGAAGAATGTTCCCGATTTTGGGGAAGTGCAGAATTAGGGGGCCACAGTCTAAGAATAAGGGGTAAGCCATTCAGTACTGAGATGAGGAAGAACTTCTTCACTCAGAGACTTGTGAACCTGTGGAATTCTCTACCACAGAATACAGTTGGGGCCAGTTCATTAGATATATTCAAGAGGGAACTGGACGTGGTCCTTGTGGCTAAAGGGATCAAGGGGTATGGAGAGAAAGTGGGAGTGGGATACTGAAAGTGCATGATCAACCATGATCATATTGAATGGTGGTGCAGGCTCTAAGGGCCAAACAGTCAACTCCAACATGACCTCCCTGCTTTTATAATTTATGCTTCAATTGACAAAGGCAAGTGTCCCATATGCCTTTTTCACCAACCAATTAACATGCCCTTCCACCTTCAGAGATCTGTAGACAAACATGCCAAAGTCCCTTTGTTCCTCAGAATTTCCAAATGTTATATCGTTCATTGAATTCTTCCTTGTCAAATTACTCCTTCCAAAGTGCATCACCTCACACTTTTCAGGGTTAAATTCTATCTGCCACTTATCTGTCCATTTGACCATCCTGTCTGTATCTTCCTGTAGCCCAAGACGCTCAACCTCACTGTTAACCAAAACAAAAACAGAAAATGCTGAAAAATCTCAGCAGGTCTGACAGCATCTGTGGAGAGAGAATAGAGCCAACGTTTTAAGTCAGGATGACCCTTCGTCAAAGCTGAGATTTTCTAGCGTTTTCTGTTTTGGTTCAGATTCCAGCATCCGTAGTATTTTACTTTTATCTCAATGTTAACCACCCGGCCAATCTTTGTGTCATCCGCAAATTTACTAATCCCACCTCTCACATTGTTTATATAAATCAAAAGTTAAATGAATGTTTTTAACTGGTTGGCATTTTGATAAATCAGAGCAAATGAGGCCTTATTTGTAGCGAAGGGATGAAATTAGTTGTGAAGATGGGGCGCTCTTGTGGGGGTGCTAAGTGATATTACTACACTTGGGGCGACAGCCACTTCTCCAGGAACTGCACAATAGGCATCCTGACAAACCAAGATGAAGATGTTGGCCAGGAGCTACATTTGGTGGCCTGGGATTGGCAAAGCAATAGAGAGTGCACTCAGCCATTGTGAGCATTGCTAATCACAGCAGACCTTTCCACCCGCAGCTCAATTGCACCCTTGGGAGTGGCCTGGCCACATTAGGATGAGGCTCCACATTGATTTTGCTGGCTCTTTTATGGGAATCATTTTAAACATAGTGAATTCTCACTCAAAATGGTTGGACGTCCGAGTCTTGCGATTGGCTACTTCTTCAGGTACTATCAACAAGCAACATATTTTCGCAATATCTGGCATCCCTGAGGTAATAGTTTCTAATAACAGCACCGTCTTCACAACCAAAGAGTTTCAACTTTTTCTCAAGATTAATGGGATCCAGCACGTATGAATGGCCCCCTTATCACCCTACATCCAACGGGCTGGTGGACAGAACAGTCCAAACCTTTAAAGTCTCAAAGTGGAAGCAGTACAACAGGTTATTGAAGCTACAGTTAGCCAATTTTCTTCTCTCATACAACACAACCCCTCACACTACGACAGGGGTTACATCGGCCGAGTTGTTGATGGGTCAGAGAAACCCTCATTGCAAGTCAGGGAGTCAGAGGGACAAGAACTGTATCCGTGTTAGGATTATGTATATTGTTTTGCTGCTGTTATTTAATAAATCACCGTTGTGATTTAATCTTCCTTGGTGTATTACTTTGCACTACAATAAATACTGTTAGGTATTTTCTCAACTTCTGCTCCACCACCATAAGTTTAGCAGAAGATTAGTTGAAACTCCACTTATGTTAAAGTTATGCAAAGTGGGAGAAGCACTGAGAGAATTCCGAGTGTGTTTTTCCATCATTTTATAGTTAGCTATATGTGCTTTAAGTAACTTCAAATACAGTACAGTACATTTTGAAGAAACTGACTCCGGAGTAACATAGAAATTACATGGTAAAATGCTTCAAGCACAACACTATACAACTGAATCCCTTACAAGAACTGAGATTTGAAACTCAGGCTAATGACAGTAATAATGGCAGCATAGTATCTGTGTTTAAGTATCCGAGACACTCCTGAAGAAGCCAAGAATTTTTCAGTCAAGAACAGCTAAAATATTTTTTCGAGAGATACTGCTTGTGAATGCCTTTAAAAATGTAAAGGTCAGTTCATAAAGTTTCAGGAAAATTATTATTTTTATTTGCTAAAACTATTTTCTGTCTTCTAACTGATAAAAATGTAGCTATTACCCTTGGAATCCCCCTTTTGTGAATGGTGCAGCCTGAGATTCAAGCCACGTCCTGATTTGTAACAGGATCTAACAGCACTAGTAAGGATCCTTCAATGAAAACAGGAATGTGATTTTTTTCATGTTAGTTTATACCCTTCATTTTGTTTATTCCTTCCTAGGGTCAAAAAGGTTGTAGAATTTCATGAATGCTCATTCCCTCACTGGCCACAGTGCCATTTCTTGGTGCTGTTTTGAATGATGTTTCGCAAATGGGAAAGAAAGTGAGAACCTACCGTATTTTGTCAATAGTTTAAGAAAGATTTCAGCAGAAGACCTTGCAATGCCTTAACACTTCAGTAAATTGTCCACAGCCTTAGAAATGGTGCAAAGGTGGTAGCTCCAAAGGGAGACCAATGAATGCAGTTTACACATTCTTCAACTCATAACTAAGTATAAAAGTTGTACAGAATAGAGGGAAAAGTAAGGGATTTGCTTGATGTGGGGAAGTTCCTGGAGAGCTGGAAGTGCTGTCCCCAGGCCCCAGGGATGTTCCATGTAGTCTCTGTTTGGTGCGATGGGGTCATTTACTGAGTGCTGTTCAGGCTGTTGGCAGTAGCCACTGGGATGTGCCATTGTTCTGGCTGTAGGGTATGGTGAGTGACTGCACTGAGTGCTGGGGTTTATGGGAGGGGAGGAGGAATACACCATATGCTGCCTGAGGGCTCACCAATCAGGCAGCTGGTGCTCCAAGCAGGGATGCTCAGGTTAACACAGCCACTCATACTGCATATATTCTGCAGCGATTGGGAACCCATCTTGTGATAATTAGGAGTCTGTTCCTGCCCCGTGTCCCTTACCTGTAACGCATGCCTGGAAGGGAATTGAAGGAGGAAAAATATACAGATGGGTACACATAAGATGGTTGCCTGGCACACAAACAGTCACCTGGGAAAGAGACATTAAACGGACACTGACTTTCAGTACAAACAGCCACCTGAGATTAAAACATAAAGGACAGACAGCTATCCAAAGTTAAACATGCAGGAATCAAATCCTACAGGAAGCCAGCCAGGGCTTAAAGATAAGTACAATAGGGATAGATAATGAGATTAACTACAGGTGGGATCAGGAATACATAACTGCAGGAAAACCAATTACTGTAAACTACTGTATGAATAGACCGAAACTAAAGTCATTGATAGTCACTGACGTAGGAAATGTATCCATTCATAGAACAATGCGATGTTAACATGCTTATGTCTGTATCTGTCTGTATTTGTCTATAACAATGTGTTTAACGATCGATCACCTACTTGATTACAATGATGTGATAATGGCTAGATGTCCAGTCCATCTATTGTGTAAAGGGTATAAAGATGGACCGCTCCTATTGTCTCATTGAGAGAAGGTTTTGCTGCTTGTTAGTGCCTTTTCCCCACGGAGCTTCGTTAAATAAAACTGTATTGTTGAAACCTTCAAGCCTGACTCACAAGTGGCATTTTTCCCACAACAGGAATGCTGTTGTTGCACTCATTGCAATGGCTCAAGGGATCGCAATGGCCACACCCGCACACCAACCTGTATGCTTTCCCTGCCTGCCATGTTGACAGGCAACCTAATCAGGTAACGCATGGCATCACAGATTGTGTTGTGTTGCCACCATCCACAAGTGGGAGTACTGATCCCATTGAGAGATGGAGGGGCAATGGGTAGTTGCCAGCAATGACATGTATCCAATCAATCTCTCTCTCTCTCTCTAACCCCCACCGTGCAGAATGGATCTTGGTTTTATTGACCTAGGGCTGGCCATCATGGTGGCGGCTCAGGAGAAGGAGGCGGTTCAGGAGGTGGAGGGTGTAGACAGGCCACCCCAGGAGCAGCCAGTGGCGGGCCTTCAGGAAGGAGGGCAGGGGGCTGCCGGTGATGCTCATGAGGTGGGAGAGCAGTCTCCCAAAAGGGTGGCCAGGAGAAGGAGGATATGGAGACCAAGGCAATACCGGACCAGGAGGTCATTTGAGGGCCTATCGGAGGCTATGCGCCATCGCCGGCTCTGCCTATCTAAGGAAACGGTCCGGCACTTGTGTGAAATGTTTGCACACATGGCACCTCAGGGGAGGGGAGGCCACCTGCTCCCAGTGGAAGTTAAGGTGATGGCGGCACTTCTTCGCAACGGGGTCGTTCCAGGCGACCAGTAGGGACATTAGTGGAATCTCGCAAGCCTCATTCCACAAATGTGTTCGCCAGTCACAGATGCCTTGTATGCCCGGGCAGGCCAATACATCCATTTTGATGTTGGCCAGGTTTAGCAGGAGGCCCGGGCTGCAGGCTTTGCCACCATTGCTGGGATGACCCATGTTCAGGGGGCAGTGGGTGGGACACACATCGCCATGCGAACCACGCGAGGTGAGGGCCAACCATTCATTTACAGGAAGGGGTTCCATTCACTGAATGTTCAAATTGAATGTGATCATCGGATGAACATCATGCAGGTCTGTGTACGCCACCCAGGGAGTGTGCATGATAACTATGCCTCGAGATGGTTGGGCATCCCTAGACTATTTGAAGACCAGCCCAGACTGCCAAGATGGCTCGTGGGGGACAAGGGCTACCCGTTGAGGTCATGGCTGATGACACTAGTGCAGAGGCCCCAGACCGAGGCAGACGCCTGCTACAATGAGGCTCATGCTGCCACCCGGTAGATAGTGGAGTGTTGCATAGGCCTGCTGAAGATGGTACAACTTTCTAAACTTGTGCAGCTTACTGCTTCATCTAGGTGCTGCGCCAGGATTCACATCGGAGGTGGAGGTGTCGAGCTGTGATCCTCGCTCCATTGCCTGTGATGCCCTTGGCGGCCGTCCCCTGGGGGGTTCCGAGACCTGGAGAGCCCTAGCCAACTTGCGGATGACACCGATGTTTCTGTGCCACCCTGTTCATCCTGAGATGCCTCGGTGTGAGGAAGAGGGGAATTGGAAGGTCTCGGGACGTCCGGACTCTCCTGTTTGGAAGACCCCGCATGGGCTTTTCCTCCTCCCTCGGGGTGCCCATAGGCCCCGGGGACACTCCATGGGACACGGACTGGACTGAGCTGCAGAAGCTCTGGTATCACCTGGCTCTGCTTGTCGTGGAGGCTCAGGTGGGTCTGCTTGGCTCACTCAGAATACTGCAGCGGAGCGGCTCCAGAGCTTGGCCCAGTCTCAGAGGGGCCAGCACAAAGGGATCACAGGCTCTCACTCAACGAGGGGGAATGTCGGAGGCAGGGGGTGTGCATGACACCACAGAACTCTGTGTGTGAAGGAAGGGTGGAATGGGGAGGCCAGGAGGCCAGCGATGTCCGGGTCAGTAGGGGATGGGGAGGCCGGGAGGCCAGCGATGTCTGGGTCAGTGGGGGATGGGGAGGGCAGCGATGTCCGGGTCAGTGGGGAATGGGGAGGGCAGTGATGTCTGGGTCAGTGGGGGATGGACAGGGCAGTGATGTCCGGGTCAGTGGGGTTGGGGAGGCCAGCGATGTCCAGGTCAGTGAGGGATGGAGAGGCCAGCAGGCCAGCAATTTTCTTGTGGGGCTAAGGGGGATGAGAGGCCAGTAATGTACGTGAGGGGAGTGAGAGACCAGCGATCTGGCCAACAATGTCTGTGGGAAGGTTGAGGCCAGCGATCTCAATGCTGGGGGGACATGTTTAGCGATCTCCAGCCTCCTCAGCGGAAATAGGCCCCCAACCCCCTGGATTTTTCATGTGATTCATGCTAGTGCCCTCTGCAATGCACAGAGCGTGGGAGATTTATTTTGAAAACCCTACTGAAAAAAACAGCGTGATTTATTCCAGTTTTTACGAAAATTCAACATTTAGAATTTTTTGGGGAGAATCGCCCCCGATATTTTTGATCCTGGTGGATGTCCACTTGAAGTGGCTTGATCTGGAAGTCATTTGCTTCACAACTGCATCAGACACTGTGGACAAATTTGTGCAATACACGGCCTTCCAGAAGTAAGTGTTTTTATCAATGGCCCCGCTTTTATAGCTGAAGACTTCCAGCACTTTGTCAGAATGAACAACATCCAACACATATGCACGGCCCCATACCACCCTGCGTCCAATGGTCTGGCAGAAAGGACAGCGCAGACTTTCAAAATAGTTACAAAGAAACAGTCCAGCAGCACACAGCCCCTTCAATTTGCCAATTTCTTACTCTCCTATAATACCACCCCCCAAACTACTATTGGGGCTATGCCAGCCGAATTACTGGTGGGGTGATGTCTGAGACCTGTCTGGACCTAAATTTGATGGGGAGGGTGGAGGCTAAACAAACATCTCAGAAATACTCTCATGATTCCGAGACAGGTCACTTAACCTGAAAAATTTGGTTTTTGTCCAGAACTGGGTACCTGGGAAGATAATTTGAAAAACTGGCCCAGTATCTTATACTATCGACCTGAAATGCCAGGAAGTGCAGAAGAACATTGATCACATTAGGAGGGAAGCTGCAGTTCCTGCCACCAGTCGTCAAGACTTCATAACAGAGTCCAGTGTGTCAGCAGCTGAGTCAGCGCGAGCAGGACCTAATGTTCTCCAGGAAGATTCTCAAAAGTCAATTGAAGGAAATGACGAGGATGGTGGCCCGAGTTCAATGTCAGAATCTCTTGACCCACATATCACTATGGAAGACTCAGTTACCCCCTAACTCAGAGAACCTGGGTGCGGGGTTGCGCCATTCCACAAGAGTCCGGAAGACCCCCAGAGCAACTGACTTTGTGAACTCTGCCGAATGATCCCTTTTGCAAATTATATTTTGTCTGTATATATCTGTACATAAAGTTTTTGTTTGTATTATAGTAAAATAACAAGGGGGGGGGGAAGAATGTGGTAATATAGCCCTTTAAGGGGTGGGTGTCTGTGGGTCACAGGACCCTCCTGGGCCCATCAGGAAGAAGCACACGAACCAACACATATTGCGTGTTAGGGCTCAGTTTCTGGTAGAAGGGAGCCTTTAGTATGTGACTGGAAATCGGTGGCACTAGACCTGTGCTTTAATTGCACTTGTTTATATATATTTTTATCTTTCCTTCAATAAATCACTGTTGCGATTCGAGGCTTCCTTGTCTTGAAACTTCACACTACAACAGCGAGGTAGAGTGTAAATAGGACATTATAGAACAGTCAGCCTGACATTGGTACTGGGGAAAATTCTAGAGTCCATTACACAAGATTTAATAGCAGAGCACTTGGAAAACGGGATTTTCACAGTAACTTCATTGCAGTGTAAATTTAAGCTTACTTGTGACACTAATAAATAAACTTTAAAAAAACTTTTAAAAACAGAATCAGAGTCAGCATGGATTTACAAAAGGGAAATCATACTTGACAAATGTGTTGGAACTCTTTGAAGATGTAACTAGTAGAGTTGATGAAGGGGAGCCAGTGGATGTGATTTATTTGGAAGGCTTTCAACAAAGTCACATATGAGAGATTAGCATGTAAAATTAAAGTGCATGGGATTGGGGGTAGTGTATTGGGCTGGATAGAAAACTCGTTGGTAGGCAGGAAACAAAGAGCAAGAATAAACGGATCTTTTTCCAGTTGGCAGGCAGTGACTAGTGGGGTACCACAGGGATCAGTGCTGGGATCCCAGCTATTCACAATATAAATGATTTAGATGAGGGAACTAAATGCAATATTTCCAAATTTGCAGATGGCACAAAGCTGGGTGGGTGAGCTGTGAGGAGGATGCAGAGATGCTTCCATATGATTTGGACAAGCTGAGTGAGTGGGCAAATGCATGGCAGATGCAGTATAGTGTGGATAAATGTCTGGTTATCCACATTGGTAGCAAAAACAAGAAGGCAGATTATTATCTGAATGGCTATAAATTGAGTGGGGAATGTGCAATGAGACCTGGTTGTCCTCATACGCCAGTCACTGAAGGTAAGCATGTAGATGCAGCAGGTAAATTGTATGTTGCCTTCGTAGTAAGAGGATTTGAGTACAGGAGCAGGTATGTCTTGCTGCACAGGGTCTTGCTGAGTGCAGTTTTGGTCTTCTTATCTGAGGAAAGATGTTCTTGCTTTAGAGGGAGTGCAGACAAGGTTCACCAGATTGATTCCTGGGATGATGGGATTAAAGTATAAGAGATTGAGTCAGTTAAGATTATATTCCCTGGGGTTCAGAAGAATAAGGGGGGATCTCATAGAAACCTATAAAATTCTAACAGGACTAGACAGGGTATATGCAGGAAGGATGTTCCTGATGGCGGGGGAGTCCAGAACCAGAGGTCATGGTCTAAGGATAAGGGGTAAACCTTTTAACACTGAGATGAGGAGACATGTTTTCACCCAGAGAGTGGTAAGCCTGTGGAATTCCCTACCACAGAAAGCAGTTAAGGCCAAAACATTGTATATTTACAAAAAGGAGTTAAATAAAGCTCCTGGGGCGAAGGGGATCAAAGGATATGGGGGAGAATGTGGAATCAGGCTATTGAGTTGGATGATCAGCCATGATCATAATGACTGGTGGGACACGCTCAAAGGGCTGAATGGCCTACTCCTGCTCCTATTTTCTATGTTTGATTGGAGTCTTAATTGGCTTAATTTCCTGTCTTCCTCTGTGAACCCCTATGAATGCAAATTATGTTCTAAAATTCTCTTCAATTTAAACGTAAAACCAATAACATTTGCACAAGAAGTGCAACACTGTAAACCAAGGAACTTAAAATTCCAAATCAACGGGTTATTTTTGTTTACATTTAATTGACATGATTGTAATCATTCTTGTTTAGCTTTTTGCGCATTCTTCTGTGCTCGATTTTCCAGTGTTAAGTTGGTCTCAACTTTCTGTCGAATAGAAGACATTTGCATTGATAACTCTTCCACTGGCTAAAGAATAGACATGCTCATACAACCACTGACATCAGTTATGGAACAAACAGTCTGCTCTCTTCTATTTTAAACAAAGAACGTTAAGCTGTAGATTTACACCCATGTTAAAATAGTGGGATGAGAACGTTAGGCAAAAATATTGACACAAGCATCACTAACACAGTACATTGCAATTTGAATGTGAAAGAAAAAGAAAAATTGTAAAATGCTAGAAATCAAAAATAAAAATAGAAAGTTTTGACATTGAGTCAGTCAATATCTGAAAAGACACATCAACATTTCTGATGAATGGTCTCACCCAAACTTTAACCTTTCTCAAATGCTGGCCCCTTTCTCTGCCCAATGCTTGCTAACTCATTGCGCATTTTCAACATTTCTTGTTTTTATTCACTGCATTTTCCAATATTGGCAGGAAGCCCATTAAGTTCTCCAATGGCAATATTCTGCTGTTCTAACAAAAGATTATTGCTAGTTGCAAGAGGGTTTCTGATCCAGCAGCAAACTGTGAGGAGATGCAAAGATTTTTGTTTCACAAAACTCTAATGCCACATAAAACTATGGCTTGAACCCTGCTTTGTTGAAGACTAGGCTCCATGAGGGCAAAAATGTATTAAAGCCTGGGTCCAACAGTGCAATTGTAACAACCATCCCCTTTGCTGCCTTTAGAAAATTAACACAAAAGTTGCAATTCCAAAGCTTGCTTATAATTTCTACCCTGCTTACAATGGCAAACCTATTATCTCCAGCACAGCAGTTTCATGAAGATAGTTTCACATGATAGATGCTATTGGCATTTGTTAAAAAGAAATGGTTCTAGTGGCTAAGCCTTTGAGTATCCAAGCCGTGCAGATCAACAAGGTCTCAGGTCCAATCCTAGCTTGTGCTCAGCAGTGAATGGGTCCTGGATGAGGGAGGAAAAAAGAAAACAGGGTTCCAGCTTTTGTCTACTTACCTACTGGAAGTGTGCATGCCAGATGATGATAGGATTAGCTGAGTCTGTGATATTCGTTGCAATTGAAACAGACTCATATAAATTCAAAGAGAGGAAAATAATTACACATAAATCAAATAACACAAATCATTGGCAACTGGAATGATGAAATGTTTTCATACAAACAGATCTCAAAAATAGTTTATTCATATAAAAAAGCCCTATGTACATTTGCTAAATAATTTTCAATATCTATAAATGGTAGTTATTTACATATAAATCGATCCACAATGTAGTTCACTTTTAAATAAATGTAATATCGTTAAAACTTTTAATACTACTAAAACCCAGTCTTGTGCTATATTTTAAAAACTTCTCAAAAAATACACCACATATCCTATTCCCTTTCTTCAGCCCCCTCATTTGCTCTGGTATTGTAAAAAGGGAAACTGTGGACAGGAAGTATCAACTAAACACACAAATTCATGAAAATGAGCAATATCATCAGCATCCACAAAGGAAAAAGATAGGCTAACGTCACAGGTTTGGGCCCTTCAACCTATCTGTCACAGCTTTGACTTGAAATAAGAGCCTGTCTTTTCTCTTTTTGACTGCAAAGGTAGTAATCTCGGGATTGCTACCTGTGCCACGCGACAGTGAGAGTAGGAATGGAATGAGGTGGAGGATAAATGCGTGGCTGAGGGATTGGAGCAGGGGGCAGGGATTCAGGTTTTTCTGGATCATTGGGACCTCTTTTGGGGCAAGTGTGACCTGTACAATAAGGACGGGGTGCACTTGAATCCCAGGGGGACCAACATCCTGGCGGGGAGGTTTGCTAAGACTACTGGGGAGAGTTTAAACTAGTATGGTTGGGGGGTGGGAATCAAATTGAAGTGACTGGGAGAGAGGAGGTTAGCTCACAAATAGCGAAAGCTTGTCGACAGTGTGAGAGGGAGGATAGGCAGGTGATAGAGAAGGGGAGCGCTCAGACCGAAGTTTTGAGATGTGTCTATTTTAACGCAAGGAGTGGTGTGAACAAAGTGGATGAGCTTAGAGCGTGGATCACTACTTGGAAATATGATGTGGTGGCCATTACAGAGACTTGGATGACTCAGGGACAGGACTGGTTACTTCAAGTGCCGGGTTTCAGATGTTTCAGAAGCGGCAGGGAGGGAGTCAAAAGAGGTGGGGGAGTGGCACTGTTGATCAGAGATCATGTCATGGCTGCAGAAAAGATGGACACCATGGAGGGATTGTCTACGGAGTCTCGGTGGATGGAGGTTAGGAACAGGAAGGGGTCAATAACTTTACTGGGTGTTTTCTATAGGCCGCCCAATAGTAACACGGATGTTGAGGTGCAGATAGGGAAACAGATCCTGGGAAGGTGTAATAATAACAGAATTGTCGTGATGTGGGATTTTAATTTCCCAAATATTGATTGGAATCTCCCTAGAGTAAGGGGTGTAGATGGGGAGGAGTTTGTTAGGTGTGTTCAGGAGGGTTTCTTGACATAGTATGTAGATAAGCCTACAAGAGGAGAGGCTGTACTTGATTTGGCATTGGGAAATGAACCTGGTCAGGTGTCAGATCTCTCAGTGGGAGAGCATTTTGGAGATAGTAATCATAATTCTATCTCCTTTACAATAGCATTGGAGAGAGAGATAGGATCAGACAAGTTAGAAAAGTGTTTAAGTGGAGTAAGGGGAATTATGAGGCTATCAGGCAGGAAATTGGAGGCTTAAATTGGAAAGAGGTTTTCTCAGGGAAATGTACGGAAGCCATAGAAAGGGTGCAGAGGAGATTTACAAGGATGTTGCCTGGGTTGAGGACCTGCCTTATGAGGATAGGTTGAGTGAGCTCGGCCTTTTCTCCTTGGAGAGACGAAGGATGAGGGGTGACCTGATAGAGGTGTATAAGATCTTGAGAGGTATTGATCAAGTGGACAGTCAGAGGCTTTTTCCTCGGGCTGAAATGGTTGCCACAAGAGGACACAGGTTTAAGGTGCTGGGGAGTAGGTACAGAGGAGATGTCAGGGGTAAGTTTTTCACTCAGAGGGTGGTGGGTGCGTGGAATGGGCTGCCAGCAACGGTGGTGGAGGCGGATTCGATAGGGTCTTTTAAGAGACTTTTAGATAAGTACATGGAACTTAGTAAGATAGAGGGTTATAGGTAAGCCTAGTAATCGCTAAGGTAGGGACATGTTCAGCACAACTTTGTGGGCTGAAGGGCCTGTATTGTGCTGTAGTTTTTCTATGTTCTATGATATGCCAGCTGACCTGCTGTCTATTTGCAATGTTTTCTATTTTTAACTATAGGTGTGACATGGTCTTCTGAAGTATTGTTATCCACAGGACAATGCCAATGACCAGAAAACGAAACCTAATCACTGTTAATAAAATCGAATTTTATGTTCAATTGTGCTACTATGACCTCTGCTGAATGCTCCTGAATTGATTATGACTGTGCAATAATAAGCAGGTTGATACTTTCATTGGGTGTGTGTGAATTTCAATTTCAATTAAAACAATATATGTCTATTAGAACATTAAATTAGCTGTCTGGTTTTCAGAAATTTGAACACTGTGTGAATGAGTAAAATGGAACAATGCTAACATCATTAAAAACTGCAAAAGCTTTGCACCATTAAAAAAAATCTTTCCTCTAGATCCTCCCCTATCACCACCACTAGTTTAACCATCAGTTCGATGCCAATTCTCAACTCCAAAATTTATATTACGTGGAACAGATAGGGTAAATAGAAGGAAACTATTTCCATTGGTTGGGTAGACAAAGATTAAGGGATAGAATCTAAAAATTAGAGCCAGATTTTCAGGCGTGAAATACACACAAAAAAACAATAGGAGTTTGGAACTCTTTTCCACAAACGGCATTTGATGCTAGGCCAGTTATACAGTTTAAATCTAAGATTTTGATAACCATCTGCTCTGGTGAGGAGTGATACAGATAAGTTTAAAGGGATGGGGAGCAAAGTTCAGTAAATGGAATTCGGTTGCAGATTAGCCATGATCTCTGGATGAGGGGTTTGTTTTATGAGAAAAGGTTGAACAGGTTGGGCTTATACTCAATGGAGTTTAGAAGAATGAGAGATGATTTTATTGAAGCATATAAGGTGCTGAGCAGGTTTAACAGGATATGCTGTTAAAGGAGGATTTTTTTCTCTCAGAATGACATTAGTTTCCCCAATGAGCAGTGGAAGTTGAATCATTGAACATATTCAAGGCTGAGTTAGACAAATTTTTGATTAACAAGGGAGTTAAGTGTTATGGGGGACAGACAGGAAAGTTGAGTTAAGGCCACATCAGATCAGCTATGACTGTTGGAGCAGACTTGAGGGTCAAATGGCCTGCTCCTATCATGTTCTTATCTCACTGAATGGTGGAATAGGCATGAAGAGCTAAATGGCTTATTCATATTTCCATGTACGTTTTGTGATATTGTTTAACAAATGTTAAACAATCTGAAATTCCTCTCTCCAAAGTTGTAACTAAAATAATGAGAAATTTCAGTAAAATGCATTATATTTTGTACGTTACTATCACACAGTATACATTTTAGGACCACTATTTATTTTAAACCCAAGATGAATTAGGCAATATCATAGGACGATACAATGACTCAGCTAGTTAATTCATGGAGAACTGAACTTGTAGATGGGTTCCAAGTTTGGCCCCTTCTCCATGTTGATTTCAGTTGGAGTATGTGAGCAATTTTGGGCCCCACACCTCAGGAAGGACATACTGGCACTGGAGCGGGTCCAGCGGAGATTCACACGGATGATCCCAGGAATGGTAGGCCTGACATACGATGAACGTCTGAGGATCGTGGGATTATATTCATTGGAGTTTAGGAGGTTGAGGGGAGATCTGATAGAAACTTACAAGATAATGAACGGCTTAGATAGGATGGACGTAGGGAAGTTGTTTCCATTAACAGGGGAGACTAGGACGCGGGGGCACAGCCTTAGAATAAAAGGGAGTCACTTTAGAACAGAGATGAGGAGAAATTTCTTCAGCCAGAGAGTGGTGGGTCTGTGGAATTCATTGCCACAGAGGGCTGTGGAGGCCGAGACGTTGAGCGTCTTCAAGACAGAAATTGATAAATTCTTGATTTCTCGAGGAATTAAGGGCTATGGGGAGAGAGCGGGTAAATGGAGTTGAAATCAACCATGATTGAATGGTGGAGTGGACTCGATGGGCCGAATGGCCTTACTTCCGCTCCTATGTCTTATGGTCTTATGGTCTTATAGTATTACATGAGCTACTAAAATTGGTCTCAGTGTCCCTAGATTAGGAAGTAGAAAGTCTATTTAGTCTCTGCTGGAAATTGCATGTGTGCTTCTTGGATGAAGACAGCTTGAACCCCTCTTGTAGCCACAGTATTTAAATGGCTGGTCCAGTCCAGTTTCTGATCAATGGTAATCCCCAGAATGATAATGGTCGGGGATTCAGTTATGGTAATGTCATTATCATGGGGCAATGGTTGGTTACTTTCTTGTTGGAGATGGCCATTGCTTGGCATTTGTGTGGTGCAAATCTAACTTGTTGTTTATCAGCTGAAGTCTGAATATTGTCAACTTTATTGCAAAGGGAATGAAAGTAGGAACATCTTGTTACAGTGGTAAAAGGCATTGGTGAGACCACAGCTAATGTACCACATACATACTGGATAGGAAATCCAGTTGGCCAGCCAGCGATGCCCATGTCCCACAAATGAATTTTAAAAAAACAAAAGAGAAAATGTTGGAAAATCTCAGCAGGTCTGGCAGCATCTGTATTGAGAGAAAAGAGCTGACTTTTCAAATCCAGATAACCTTTGTTAAAGCTGCTGAGATTTTCCATCATTTTCTCCTTTGGTTTCAGATTCCAGCATCCGCAGTAATTTGCTTTTATTATATTAGAAAAAAATACAGTTTTGGTGTCCTTATTTAAGGAGGGATATACTTACAGTGGTGGCAGGAAAGGTTCATTAGGTTGATTCCTGGGATGAAGGGGTCGTCCTATGCAGGAAGGTTAACAAGGTTAGGCCTATACATATAAGATTCTGAGGGGGCTTGACAGGGTGGATGGTGAGAGGGAAAATCTTCATGGAAAAATCTAGAACTAGAGGGCACAGTTTTAAAATAATTTAAGATGGAGATGAGGAGAAATTTTTTCCCTGAGGGCCATTAAGATTTGGAATTCTCTACTCCTGATGGCAGTGGAGGCTGGGTGGTTGAATATATTCAAGGCTGAATTAGACAGCTTTTTGATAGACCATGGAGTCTATGGTTATAGGAAGTAGACAGATAAACAACCACAAACAGCTGTAATCTTATTTAATGGCAGAGCAGGCTTAAGGAGCTAAATGGTCTGTTCCTGCTCCTATTTCTTATGTTCTTATGGATGTGTACATTTGAAAAAAACAAATAGGAATATAAGCTGAAAAGCTGAGAAGAGGTAGATGGAAAGGGAGGAAATCTGCAAAGACCTGGCAGTGGTGCTGGTTTCAGTAGCCTACTTGCTCGTCATTTAACAATGTACAAACTAAAGAATGTTTTAAGATTCTCAAAACCTTTTCACTCCATCCTGGATTTCTCAGAAAAAAATCCTAATGATGTTGAAGTAATGTTTAAGGAGACGTAATACAGGATTACAATTCTATACAGTAGATCAATGCTCAAAACATGAATCAAACTGTATTTAATACTACATGTATTGCCAACATCCACCTCAAGCCCAGAGTTAGAAGAGCCCAGGTGGCACCCATGATTCCCCTTGCAGTTCTTTCCATCTTGGTTGAGTGATCAGGATGCTGAGCTGAAAGTGCTTCACAAACACGAAAGGGAAGTAAACGTCACAGTTCAGATAATTACCAGTATCTTTTCTGTGTGACACAGAAATGAGAGTGTAAGGCATTACAGCTGCTTTGTTTTGATAAAGTGAGATTTCACAGCTTTTCAGATTCTCCTGGCATAATGATTCATGCAATGCACTACAGTTCTGTTTCTTCACTGTTTCTGCCTTCTTCTAAAACAGTATTGCTTGAATCATCTTCAAACTTTGAATGTGCCGTAAATTGTCTTGTTGGCCATTTCAGTTTGTTTCAAGTCCAAAGAGGTGGCATATAGATGGGTCAATATCAAAGTGGGCTCTTATAGCCATAAGGCACCCTAAGATGTAGACAGTCATGGATTGGGAGTGTGTGCTTATGGTAAAACTCGACCATGCTTGCAAGGCATGTGAACTTTATCTCAGATTCTAGATAGAACTTGGATTCCTAAAAGAAAAGCAAAAATGTAATTTAGAACAATACTCTCTTACCTTTTCTACTGCTATCAGGAATACAAATACTGTAAAATTGATAAATAATTAACATTGAATTCAAATGCAACTCTCTTTCATGGGATGTGGGCATCACTGGCTAAGCCCATCCGTAATTGCCCTTGAGAAGGTGGTGGTGAGCTACCTTCTTAATAGCTGCAGTCCATGTGGTGTAGGTACATCCACAGTGCGTTAGGAAGGGATACTCGTCGGATGGCATTGCCTGAAATCTCTGAATACAAGTCATGAATTGGAGAGAATAGGAGTGGTGAGTTTTAAACGTGGATTAGATTTATGGCAGATTATAATTACTAAGCTTTTGCCCAGGGCCACAATCTCAATTCTTTAAATGAGCTTTAAGGAAGAAATGTTTCAGGTACATTCCGGCAAGAGGGAAAGGTAGGGGCACCATGGATGACAAGCAAGATGGGGATATATGATGTAACATATTAGTTGAATTCTTCAAGTGAAAACCAGGCCAAGTACAGTGGCACAGTCACCTAGTTTGGGTGGCTTGCATCCGAGTTTACCAAGGGAAGTGGGATGGAGACAGCGGAAGGGCTTCCCATAATCTTCCATTCTTCCCTTGATATGGGAGAGGTGCCAGGTGATTGGAAAATGGCACAATTTCAAGTCTTATTCAAGGAATAGTGTAAGGACACTCCTACTAACTATTGGTCAGTAAGTTCAACATTTGTGGTGATTAAGATTTTAGAAACAATATTCAGGGGGAAAAATGACAATACTTGGAGAGGTTTGAGTTAATTAAATGGAACCATCACAGATTTGTAAAAGGCTAACCTAATTGAATTTTTGATTAAGTAACAGCGAAGGTTAATGAAGAGAATGCAGTAGATTTTGTCAATCCAAATTGATTTATTATTGTCACATGTATTAGTATACAGTGAAAAGTATTGTTTCTTGCATGCTATACAGACAAAGGGCCTGATTTTACCATTTTGAGTCTAAGTGCCGAATCTGGGCATCAAATAGATCTGCGCCTGGAATCCTCTTTCCAGCGCGCCCATACGCGTTTTGCCGGCTCTGGCCCGATTCATGCCGTGGGTGGGGCTTAGCGCTGGCGGACCGATTGGAGCTCTGAATTGCGCATGCGCAGTTCGAAAAAAATCTGACAGAGCGCCCAGGCGCGTAAGAAAAATAAAGCAGAAAGCGGAGAGCGCGGCTCTCTGACGTTCATCCTCCGGTCGGGGGGAGGGAGGGTGGGACCCAGATCATCCTCTGGTCGGGGGGGGCGGGACCCAGATCATCCTCTGGTTGGGGGGGGGGGGGGGTGGGGGGGGGGGGGGGTCCGCTGCCAGTCTGCAGCCGATGCCTCCTCCCGGAGTGGACGTGCAGCCATGTCATCCCACAAAACCTTCAGGATGAAGCGATTCCTCGCAAAGAAGATGAAGCAGAACCGGCCGATTCCACAGTGGATCCGCATGAAAACCGGCTACAAGATCAGTACAACTTCAAGAGGTACACTACCAGCCACAGATTACTCTTCCCTGCAGGAGCGAGAGAGCGGGAGTGATGGCTGTGGCTGGTAGTGTACCAGTGATGGTGTATCCCTTTACAGGCCCAGCTTGGTCCTTCTCCAGTGTCTCCTCTTGGACTTGTACTGATCTTGTAACCGGTTTTCATGCGGACCAATGTGGAATCGGCCGGTTCTGCTTCATCCTCTTAGCGAGGAATTGCTTCATCCTGAAGGTTTTGTGGGATGGCATGGCCGCACGTCCACTCCGGGAGGAGGGATCGGCTGCAGACTGGCAGTGGACCCCCCCACCGACCAGAGGATGATCTGGGTCCAGCCCCCCCCCCATCTCCTCCTGCCCCCCCTCTCCTCCTCCCACCCGTGCCCCCCTCCTCCCCCCACCGACCAGAGGATGATCTGGGTCCCGTCCCCCTCCTCCTCCCACCGCACCTCCCCCCCCTCGACCCCCCACCCCAACCAGAGGATGTCCTGGGTCAGAGAGCCGTTGGAGGCTCTGACCCCGCTCTTCGGAAGCTGCAGCGACGACTTCAGACTTTTATTTTGCTGGTTGCTTACAGCGCGGATGTGGATCGGACCAGAAGACGGTAAAGTGGGATTTGGCGGTAGAGTTGGGCGCGCCGTTCATTTAAATCGTCGGGCCGCCCGATTTGAGCACGGGCCGGACCCGCGCCCGAATCGGGTGTCGGTAAAGCCGCGATCTGCTCGGAATCGGGTGCAGATCGTGGTATAGGCCCGACGCCCAACTTTACCGCGATTTCATGCCCGAAAATGGGCGCGAAGGTTTGATAAAATCAGGCCCAAAACATACCATTCATAGAGAAGGAAAGGAGAGAGTGCAGAATGTAGTGTTACAGTCATAGCTAGGGTGTAGAGAAAGATCAACTTAATGCGAGGTAGGTCCATTCAAATGTTTGTTGGCAGCAAGGAAGAAGCTGCTTTTGAGTCAGTTGATACATGTCCTCAGGAGGCTACTGGGATAAGGTGGAGGAATGGGACTGACTGAATTGTTCTACAGATAGCCAGCATGGATTTGAAGGTTGGAATGGCCTCCATCTGTGTCATAAAGACTTCATAATTAGAATTGTATACCCACCGGGGGGCAGGCGTGCGGACATAAAATCAGGTGGCGTCACTGGAATTTTACAAACGGCAGAGTGGTGTCAGGCCTTCTCTTTGGCCAGCCGAGGCCCTTCAGTGGCCAATTAATAGCCACTTGAGGGCCTCCTCCCGCTACTGCTTATATTTTCCATGATGGCTTACTGCTCATTTTTATATACTTATTAAAATACAACTAACCATATCTGAAATTCTAATTAGTCACATGGACCTAGTGTCTAGTGTACTGGACATTAATGTTCTGGAAAGGTTTTCCACTGAACGGAGGGTTATACTCTTAAAAAAGGAATTCAGAATTAAAGCAGCAAATGTGGGTTACCACCCATTATTTAAACAAAGTTTACTGACCTTTTCAAAAATTCTGTAGTTCCTCACTTTCTTCTCTGAATCATCCCATACGACTAAAACCTTTTGCAAGAGAGGAAAAAGTAGGATATGTTTTACAACGGACTGATTACTTATTAGTAATGGAGCAAAGTCATACACTTGTACAAATTATTAAACTGCTACCTTTCCCGACTTTGAAGAATTCCTTATGCAATACAATCCTTTCTCTGGGTTGGAACCAGGACTTGTAGAAATGAACAACCTTTGTGAATAGATGAGAATGATTTTATTTAATTACTTCATGAGTCTGTGTACTTTATTAAAATTGTGCTCAGTTTTATTCAACAAAACATTATCTTGCCCCAAAACTTGACTTCCATTCCCCCTGTAGCATATTCTGACTATGGCATCACTGCTCTTTGTTGACTTAGCTAATCAGAGCCAGTGCAGCATTAGGGTTGAAATAGGGTGAAGGGGAAAATCAATCAAGTCAGTGTTACCACTTCTGATTGTTATTCAGATGGAAATGAACATATTTGGACATGGGTAGAATGTGGCTAGACTGTGAAGCTCCCCACAGTCCAAATCCCTGATGCTATTGACCATCAGGGTTGACAGATCAATAATCATTTTGGCAAAGGACAAGAGGATGCCTAATTTATATGTAAATATGCTACGGAAGAGAGAGGGAAAAACTAACATGTGAAAGGAATAGTATCACCGTTGGGTTGTCTGTGCACAATTGAGGTGCTTCAATACAACTTTGAAAGATATTAGTATTTACTTTACGTTGAAAAACTTCCCTGGAGAATGATGTTGTACATTGCAGAAAGAGATGCAATTGCATTTCCACAATTGCTTCAAGATGGTGGAAAAATTGAATGGTGCCATTCAGCCTGAATGATTGGTAATATATCTATATTTATTAGTTTAATTAATAATTACCTTTCAACATCATTGGATTCCGTTGTATTCACAAATACAGAAGACGGCAGCGGTACCTATGATCAAACCAAGCAATGAAATTGTTAGTGAATAAACAAATGTGACAATTCAGTCTAAGATTTTCATCCATTTAAACCTTTTTGTTCAACTGCTTTTCTGTGCAGCCTCCTTGATTACCCTGGTGGACCAGCAACACCACAACTAGAATTGTGGAATTCACTACCACAGAATGTAGTTGAGGCCAAAACGTTGTTTGATTTCAAGAAGAAATTAGATATAGCTCCTGGGGCTAAAGGAATCAAGGGATATGGGAGGAAGGGGGAAATCAGGATATTCAATTCGTTGATCAGCCACGATCAAGATGAATGGTGGATCAGGCTCGAAGGGCTGAATGGCCTACTCCTGCTTCTAGTTTCTATGTTTAACTGGAACATAGTGCTTTGGGTCAGCTTTTAGGTCTGGAATAAGTCATGTTAAGGTAAGATTTTTTTTTTAATGAAACCTACCTTTTTGATGGCTGCTTAGGAAGCATTTAGACCTTGTAATCCTGCCGTTTACTTGCTAATTTCAGGGCAAACCAATGACACAAAAGTGATCTTATTTAGCAGGTTTATTGCGCCAGCACCTATTTTAGGCAGTCGCTAGTATCTGAGCTAATATGGCAATATGATACTGTTCAAGTGTGGGAGTTTGTCACCATGGGGGCGGCCATACGAAAAAAATTCCATGTCCAGAATGAGCGTGCAAACGGGAGAGTTTCGGATCCGTTTTTTGGTGAGGAAAAGCTGTATTGTCAGAGCAGCCCTCATGTAAGTACAAGTTCTTTCTTTACCTCAATGGTTTACACATCTATAGTGCTCTCCTCGTAAAAAGGGACATCTCAAAATACTTTACAGGGCAAATGAAAGGAAAAAAGTTGGTATTTCTTGTTCACCACCACATAGCTCAAAGCTTTAGCAACCAAAGAAATGTGATCACTAGCTGTGGATCACCTGGTGTGGGAGTGCTTGATATTGACACTGGATGGACCAAGTGAAAACTGTTCTATTCCTTCACATCAACAAATGCAACAGTCCTAAATGCTGGTCCATAAAACAAAATGATAATTGTAAACTAACCATGACAGCATTATTAGATGGACTTGCATTTATATAGCATTAATTACATTGGATATCCCAAAATGCTTTACAGCAAATGAAGTATAAGGACACAATCTTTCCAGAACACTTTAATTTACCCTCTCAAAAGTAGAAGAGTGATCCAGTTTGGATTGGGTGAATCCTGGGTTACTGAGAAAAGTATGGTTGAACATTATGAAGGCTCTGGCCATAATCCTGCACTGCTTAGATAAGGGGGTGATGCCAGAGGCCTGGAGAATTGTAAAAAAGGAGAGAGATAAATCAAACAAGTATAGGTCAGTCAGCCTAACGTCATGGGGAAACCTTTCGAGGCAACCATTTGGGACAAATATAATTGGCACTTGGAAAATTATGAAGATTACTAAATGAAGATCATCATGGATTTGTTTAAGGCGAATCTCAAAAGAAAAAACAACTAAAAGAGCCATGGTCCCAATTGCCACTTTCTCCAGTGCAGTCAGGGATGGGCAATGAATGACTAATTTGATTGAGCTTTCTGCTGAAGTAACAGAGATGGTTGAGGAGGGTGATGTAGCTGATGTGTATATCTATATTCAAAAGACATTTTTAAAAGTAGCACATAATAGATTAGTAAGAAAAGTTAAAGCTCATGGGAATAAAGGGAACGTGACAATGTGGATAGAAAATTGGCCAAAGGACAGAAAGCAGGGAGTAAGGGATAATAGCTTTTTAGATTAGAGATATGCAGTGGCCTTTCTTAGAGATTTATATTCGGACCATTGCTCTTTTAATTTTTTTTTCGTTTTGGGATGGGGGCACCATTGACAAGAATTATTGCCCATTCCTGTCTGCACTGGGGAAAGTGGCAATTCAGATCACTGCTATTTTTCCATGAAAGATCTGGACTTGGGTATGCAAAGCATAAATTCAAAATTTTCAAATGTCACAAAATGTCAGAAATGTAGTAAACAATGATAAGGATAGTTACAGTCTTTGGAGGACTCTGGCTCCCAGGAGCCAGAGTCCACGATGTCTCGGATCGTGTTTTTGAAATCCTTAAGGGGGAGGGGGACCAGCCCCAAGTTGTGGTTCACATAGGTACTCAAGACATAGGTAGGAAAAGGGGTGGGGATGTAAGGCAGAAATTCAGGGAGTTGGGGTGGAAGCTTAGGGCTAGAACAAACAAAGTTGTTATCTCTGGTTTGTTACCCGTGCCACGTGATAGTGAGGAGAGGAATAGGGAGATCGAGCAGTTGAACACGTGGTTACAGGGATGGTGCAGGAGGGAGGGTTTCAGATACCGAGACAATTAGGGCTCTTTCTGGGGTAGGTGGGACCTCTACAAACAGGATGGTCTGCACCTGAATCAGAGGAGTACCAATATCTTGGGGGGGAAATTTGCTAATGCTCTTCGGGAGGGTTTAAACTAATTCAGCAGGGGGGGGGGGGTACCTGAATTGTAGCTCCGGTGTACAGGAGGTTGAGAGTAGTGAGGTCATGGATGAGGTTTCAGGGTCGCAGAAGTGTACTGGCAGGCAGGAAGGTGGTTTGAAGTGTGTATACTTCAACGCCAGGAGCATCGGAATAAGGTGGGTGAACTTGCAGCATGGGTTGGTACCTGGGATTTCGATGTTGTGGCCATCTCGGAGACATGGATAGAGCAGGGACAGGAATGGTTGTTGCACGTTCCAGGGTTTAGATGTTTCAGTAAGTGCAGGGAAGGTGGTAAAAGAGGGGGAGGTGTGGCATTGTTAGTCAAGGACAGTATTATGGTGGCAGAAAGGACTTTTGTTGAGGACTCGTCTACTGAGGTAGTTTGGGCTGAGGTTAGAAACAGGAAAGGAGAGGTCACCCTGTTGGGAGTTTTTTATAGACCTCTGAAAAGTTCCAGAGATGTAGAGGAAAAGATTGCAAAGATGATTCTGGATAGGAGCGAAAGTAACAGGGTAGTTGTACTGGGGGACTTTAACTTTACAAATATTGACTGGACAAGATATAGTTCGAGTAATTTGGAGGGGTCGGTTTTTGTCCAATGCATGCAGGAAGGCTTCCTGACACAGTATGTAGATAGACCAACAAGAGGCGAGGCCACATTGGATTTGGTACTGGGTAATGAACCAGGCCAGGTGTTAGATTTGGAGGTAGGTGAGCACTTTGGTGACAGTGACCACAATTCAATTACGTTTACCTTAGCTATGGAAAAGGATAGGTATATACCAAAGGGCAAGAGTTATAGCTGGGGGAAAGGAAATTATGATGCGATTAGGTGAGATTTAGCTGGCATAGGTTGGGGAAGGAAACTGTAGGGGATGGGCACAATTGTAATGTGGAACTTGTTCAAGGAACAGCGACTATGCGTCCTTGATAAATATGTACCTGTCAGGCGGGGAGGAAGCAGATGTGTGAGGGAACCGTGGTTTACTAAGGAGGTTGAATCTCTTGTGAAGAGGAAGGAGACTTATGTAAGGATGAGACGTGAAGGCTCAGTTAGGGAGCTTGAAAGTTACAAGTTAGCCAGGAAGGACCTAAAGAAAGAGTTAAGAAGAGCCAGGAGGGGACATGAGAAGTCTTTGGCAGGTAGGATCAAGGAAAACCCTAAAGCTTTCTATAGGTATGTCAGGAGTAAAAGAATGACTAGGGTAAGATTAGGGCCAGTCAAGGACAGGAGTGGGAAGTTGTGCGTGGAGTCTGAAGAGATAGGAGAGGCACTAAATGAATATTTTTCGTCAGTGTTCACACTGGAGAGGGACAGCGTCGAGGGGAGTACTGAGATGCAGGCTGTTGGACTGGATGGGATTGAGGTTCATAGGGAGGAGGTGTCAGCAATTCTGGAAATGGTAAAAATAGATAAGTCCCCTGGGCCGGATGGGATTTATCCTAGGATTCTCTGGGAGGCTAGAGAGGAGATTGCAAAGCTTTTGGCTTTGATCTTTGGGTCGTCATTGTCTACTGGAACAGTGCCAGAAGACTGGAGGATAGCAAATGTTGTCCCCTTGTTCAAAAAGGGGAGTAGAGACAACCCTGGTAATTATAGACCGGTGAGCCTTACTTCTGTTGTGGGCAAAGTATTGGAAAGGATTATAAGAGATAGGATTTATAATCATCTGGAAAGGAATAATTTGATTAGGGATAGTCAGCATGGTTTTGTGAAGGGTAGGTCGTGCCTCACAAACCTTATTGAGTTCTTTGAGAAGGTGACCAAAGAGGTGGATGAGGGTAAAGCGGTTGATGTGGTGTATATGGATTTCAGCAAAGCATTTGATAAGGTTCCCCATGGTAAGCTTTTGCAGAAAATACGGACACATGGGATTGAGGGTGATTTAGTGGTCTGGATCAGGAATTGGCTAGCTGGAAGAAAACAGAGGGTGGTGGTTGATGGGAAATATTCATCCTGGAGTTCAGTTACTAGTGGTGTACCGCAAGGATCTGTTTTAGGGCCACTGCTGTTTGTCATTTTTATTAATGACCTGGATGAGGGCATAGAAGGATGGGTTAGTAAATTTGCGGATGACACTAAAGTCGGTGGAATTGTAGACAGTGCGGAGGGAAGTGGCAGGTTACAGAGGGACATAGATAAGCTGCAGAGCTGGGCTGAGAGGTGGCAAATGGAGTTTAATGCGGAAAAGTGCGAAGTGATTCACTTTGGAAGGAGTAACAGGAATACAGAATACTGGGCTAATGGTAAGATACTTGGTAGTGTGGATGAACAGAGGGATCTGGGTGTCCATGTGCATAGATCCCTGAAAGTTGGCACCCAGGTTGATAGGGTTGTTAAGAAGGCGTACGGTGTGTTAGTTTTTATTGGTAGAGGGATTGAGTTTCGGAGCCAGGAGGTCATGTTGCAACTGTACAAAACTCTGGTGCGGCCGCACTTGGAGTATTGCGTACAGTTCTGGTCGCCGCATTATAGGAAGGATGTGGAAGTGTTGGAAAGGGTGCAGAGGAGATTTACCAGGTTGTTGCCTGGTATGGTGGGAAAATAGTATGAGGAAAGGCTTAGGGGCTTGAGGTTGTTTTCGTTAGAGAGAAGAAGGTTAAGAGGTGACTTAATAGAGGCATACAAGATGGTCAGAGGATTAGATAGGGTGGATAGTGAGAGCCTTTTTCCTCGGATGGTGATGGCTAACACTAGGGGACATAGCTTTAAATTGAGGGGTGATAGATATAGGACAGATATTAGAGGTAGGTTCTTTACTCAGAGAGTAGTAAGGGCGTGGAATGCCCTGCCTGCAGCAGTAATAGACTCGTCAACATTAAGAGCATTCAAATGGTTATTGGATAAACATATGGATGAGATTGGAATAGTGTAGGTTAGATGGGCTTTAGATTGGTTTCACTGGTCGGCGCAACATCGAGGGCCGAAGGACCTGTACTGCGCTGTAATGTTCTATGTTCTAAAGGTAGTAGTAGAGGCGGATACAATTTTGTCTTTTAAAAAGCATTTAGATAGTTACATGAATAAGATGGGTATAGAGGGATAGGGACCAAATGTGGGCAATTGGGATTAGCTTAGAGGTTTAAAAAAAAAAGGGCGGCATGGACAAGTTGGGCTGAAGGGCTTGTTTCCATGCTGTAAACTTCTATGACTCTATGACTTGATGAGAATGTCAACATTCTCCTTTCTACACTCACCATCCACCACATCCTTCTCCTTTGTGAATACTGGGGGGAATTTTACCATTTTGAGTCTAAGTGCCGGATCTGGGCGTCAAATAGATCCGCGCCTGGAATCCTCTTTTGCCGGCTCCGGCCCGATCCACGCTGTGGGCGGGGCTTAGTGCTGGCAGACCGATCGGAGCCCTGAACTGCGCATGCGCAGTTCGAAAAAAATCTGACAGCGCGTCCAGGCACGAAAAAAAAAGCAGAAAGCGGAGAGAGCGGCTCTCTGACGGTCATCCTCTGGTCGGGGGGGAGGGGTTGGGAGGGGAGGGGGTGTGACGCCTCATCTCATCCCCTGGGGGGGGGTGATGGAGAGGGGAGGGGGTGTGACGTCTCATCCTCTGGGGCGGTGGGAGGGGGTGTGACCGATCATCCCCTGGGGGTTCGTGACGTATCATCCTCTGGTTGGGGGGGGGGGTTCCGCTGCCTGTTTGCGACCGATCCCTCCTGGCACCATCACTGGTTCACTACCAGCCACAGATTACTCTTCCCTGCAGGTGCGAGAGAGCGGGAGAGATGGCTGTGGCTGGTAGTGAACCAGTGATGGTGCCAGGAGGGATCGGCCGCAGACAGGCAGCGGAACCCCCCTGACCAGAGGATGAGACGTCACACCCCCTCTCCTCCCCCCCCCCCCCCCCCCCCCCCAACCCCCGCCGGAGGATGAGACGTCACACCCTCTCTCCACACCCCCCCCAGGGGATGATCGGTCACACCCCCTCCCCTCCCACCCCTCCCCCCAGGGGATGATCGGTCACACCCCCTCTCCTCCTCCCACCCCCCTCCCGCCCCGACCAGAGGATGACCTGGGTCAGAGAGCCGTTGCAGTCTCTGACCCCGCTCTCTGGAGGCTGCAGCGGCGACTTCAGACTTTTATTTTGCAGGTTGGTAACAGCGCGGACGCGGATCGGGCCAGAAGACGGTAAAGTGGGATTTGGCGGTAGAGTTGGGCGTGCGGTTCACTAAGTCGTTTTAAATGCATGCAAATGCATTTAAATCGTCGGGCCGCCCGATTCGGGCGCCCGCCAGACCCGCGCCAGAATCAGGTGTCTGTAAAGCCGTGATCTGCTCGGAATCGGGTGCAGATCCCGGTATAGGCCCAACGCCCAACTTTAACCGCTATTTCGCGCCAAGTTTTGGTAAAAACAGGCCCACTGATGCAAAATACTTGTTAAGGACCTCACCCACCTCATCTGGCTCCACACACAAATTCCCTCCACTGTCCTTGAGTGGACCTACCCTCACCTTAGTTACCCTCTTCCTCCTTATATACGCATAAAAAGCCTTGGAATTCTCCTTAATCCTACCTGCCAAGGACATTTCATGGCTCTTTTTTGCCCTCCTAAGTTCCTGTTTAAGTTCTTTCCTGCTATCATGAATTCTTCAAGAGCCTTGTCCGTTTTCAATTTTCTGAAATTTATTTGTGCTTCCTTCTTCTTTTGCACTAAGCTCACAATCGCTCTTTCATCCAGGTTCCCGAATCTTGCCATCTTTTTCCTTCATTTTTACAGGGACATACTTGTCCTGTTAACAACTGACTTTAAAATTTTTTTTATTCCAATTCAATCAAATCAAGTCCAATTCAGAGTCTCAACAAGTTGAGACATTTCCGATCCAAGCTGACAAGACAGGGTATGCCTCCTGTCTTAGGCCTGATCTACATGAGCCAAGCTGATTGGAGTAGGTGCAGGTCCTCCTCCTCCAAGGCTTGATCTTATTTGCATCTTAGCCAAAAGGCCGAGATGCCGCTTTTAAAAATTGCTTCAAATGAAGCTAAAATGTAACCTAATGACCTCAACCAGGCGCAGCATCCTATCCATACTACACTTGATCTTAGCCAAAAGGCTGAGAACTGACTTTTTAAAAATACTTTTCCAATTCAATTAAATCAAGTCCAATTCAGAGTCTCAACAAGTTGAGACATTTCCGATCCAAGCTGACAAGACAGGGTATGCAACCCCTACCCTGTCTTGGGCCTGATCTACATGAGCCAAGCTGATTGGAGTAGGCGGAGGTTTCCTTCTTCAAGGCTTGATCTCATTTGCATCTTAGCCAAAAGGCCAAGATGCCGCTTTTAAAAATTGCTTCATATGAAAATGAAGCTTAAATGCAACCCAATGACCTCAACCAAGTGCAGCATCAGCAGACCACACTTGATCTTAGCCAAAAGGCCGAGAAGAGGCCGAGAACTGACTTTTTAAAAATACTTTTCCAATTCAATCAAATCAAATCCAATTCAGAGTCTCAACAAGTTGAGACATTTCAGATCCAGGCTGACAAGACAGGACGGGAGACCAAAACCACCCTGTCCTGGGCCTGATCTACATGAGTCAAGCTGATTGGAGAAGGGGGAGGATCCTCCTCCAAGACTTGAGCTCATTTGCATCTTAGCCAAAAGGCCGAGATGCCGCTTTTAAAAATTGCTTCATATGAAACACATGAAGCCTCAGTGTAACCTAATGACCTCAACCAAGTGCAGGCGATCCATACTACACTTGATCTTAGCCAAAAGGCCGAGAAGCGAAGAAACCCTTTGGAGCCACTTGTTTGACTTTTTTAAAATACTTTTCCAATTCAATCAGATCAAATCCAATTCAGAGTCTCAACAAGTTGAGACATTTCCGATCCAGGCTGACAAGACAGGGTGGGTGACTAAGCCACCCTGTCCTGGGCCTGATCTACATGAGTCAAGCTGATTGGAGAAGGGGGAGGATCCTCCTCCAAGACTTGAGCTCATTTGCATCTTAGCCAAAAGGCCGAGATGCCGCTTTTAAAAATTGCTTCATATGAAACATATGAAGACTCAGCGTAACCTCATGACCTCAACCAAGTGCGGATCCGATACTACACTTGATCTTAGCCAAAAGGCCGAGAAGCGCCACTTGTTTGACTTTTAAAAGACTCCCACATATCAGATGTGGATTTACCCTCAAACAGCCGGCCCCAGTCTACATTCTCTAGCTCCTGCCTAATACTGTCATAGTCAGCCTTTCCCCAGTTTAGTACTTTCACTCTGGGACTACTTCTATACTTATCTACAAGTATCTTTAAACTTACAGAATTGTGATCTCTGTTCTCAAAATGGTCCCCCACTGAGACATCAATCACCTGTCCGGGCTCGTTTCCCAGAACCAGGTCTAAGATAGCCCCTTCCCAAGTTGGACGATCTATATATTGCCTCAAGAAGCACTCTTGGACACACTGAACTAACTCTGCCCCATCCAATTTCATGGCACTAAAGGAATCCCAATCTATGTTGGGAAAGTTAAAACTGTCCATCACATCAACCCTGTTGTGTTTACATCTTCCCATAATCTGCTGACAAATCAGTTCCTCCATTTCATGCTGGCTGTTGGGAGGTCTGTAATACAACCCCAACAGTGTGATTGCACCACTTTTGTTCCTGAGTTCTACCCATATGGCCTCACTGCATGGTCCCACCAACATGTCTTCCCTCTGTATAGCTGTGAGATTCTCACTAATCAATAAAGCAACAGCCCCATCTCTTTTGTCACCCTCCCTATCTCACCTGAAGCATCTAAATCCTGGAATGCTAAGCTGCCAGTCATGCCCTTCTTCCATCCAAGTCTCCGTAATTGTCGCAACATCATAGTTACATGTAATAATCCAAGCTTTAAGTTCATCCGCCTTACCTGTCATGCTCCTTGCATTAAAGCAAAGACACCTCAGACCATCTGTCCTGTAATGTTTTGTACACTCTCCCTGTGTTTTATTTCTCTTAGCCTTACTGAACCCATTCACAGAGTTCTCCACAGTCTCAGTACTCTGTACTGTGGCCCTATTTGATTTTTGACTTTGGTTTCTCTGCTTTTCACTTTTCCCCTTAGTGCCTTTGTTTCTGTCCACACTTAACTTCCTTCTGACTCCCTGCATCAATTCCCATTTTCCTGCCACATTATTTTAAATCCTCCCCAACAGCACAAGCAAACACTCCCCCAAGACATTGGTTCCAGTCCTGCCCAGGTGCAGACCGTCCGATTTGTACTGGTCCCACCTCCCCCAGAACCCGTTCTAATGTCCAGGAATTTGAATCCCTCCCTCTTGCACCCATCCCTCAAACCATGTATTCATCTTAGCTATCCTGACATTCCTACTCTGACTAGCATATGGCACTGTTAGCAATCCTGACATTACTACCTTTGAGGTCCTACTTTTTAGTTTAACTCCTAACTCCCTAAATTCAGCTTGTAGGACCTCATCCCGTTTTTTACCTATATGCACCACGACACCTGGCTATTCACCCTCCCCCTCCAGAATATCCTGCAACCGCTCCGAGAGATCCTTGACCCTTGCACCAAGGAGGCAATATACCATCCTGGAGTCTTGTTTGTGGCTGCAGAAACGCCTGTCTATTCCCCTATCACTATTGCTCTGCCACTCTTTATCCTGCCCTCCTGTGCAGCAGAGCCAGCCACGGTGCCATGAGCCTGGCTGCTGCCATCTTCCCTTGGTGAGCCATCTCCCCCAATAGTATCCAAAACGGTATATCTGATTTGGAGGGAGATGACCGCAGGGGACCCCTGCACTGCCTTCCTACTCTTGCTCTGTCTGGAACTTTGGGCAAAGAGCAGGAGAGTGGGATGAATTGGATCGCCCTTTCAAAGAACAGGTGCAATGGGCACAATGGCCTCCGTCTGTGCTGTATCATTCCACGATTCTATGACAACATAGCCCTAATATTTCAAATCTTGAAACATTTTGATCATGTGGTTTTACAATAAATTAGCTGTGATTTTCTGTAAATTGTCTATACTGCAAATGTTATTACCCAACAGCAATAGTTCATCCTTCCCCTCTCCCTGAGCATGCTTACTTCAGATTCCTCCTCCCCATTATTGCTAGATAATTCCACCAGAGGCCACTATTTGCTAACCTCTGTCACTCCTTTCTAGTTGCTCCATAAATACTTCCCAATACTCAAAATTAAATGCAACCGTTTGCACATTTTAGGAATTTAATATGGCAACAAATTTCTGATTCTCTTAATTGGCACAAAATACAATGCTTTAAAATTCAGAATCCAAAGCAAAGGACTAAGGCAGTGCAGGTCACCAAGACTGGGTAAAAAAATAAAGTTCTGTTCAATTTAAATTTTTGCCTGAACATTGTAAAAAAAAAGTGAAGACTGAGGAAGGTAAGGGATTCTACTGAAACAAGATGGCAGGAAAGAATGAGTGTGCAATGAACATTGGATTTCAATGCAATAAAGGTATAGGAAGGATAAAATAATTAAGGGCAGTTTAAGATCACAAGCGGGATTTTCCGGCCGGTCTCGCCCCGAAACCAGAAAATCTCGCCCGAGGTCACCGGACCTTTCCATGCATGGTCCGCTTCCCGCCCACTCCGATTCCCGTGGCGGGGGGAGGGGGGGGGGGGGAACGGTAAAATTCACCCCAAATATCAGATGAGACGTTAAACAATGGTCACCTTCCTTTTCCAGTGGATGTTAAAGATCCTACGGTACTAATTGTAAAGGAGAAAAAAGATTGCCTGATGTCCTAACCAACATTTCTTCCTCGAGCAAAGTCACCAAAAAAATTAACCAATCATCTCATTACCATTACACAGCTATTGCTCGTGCAAAATAACAGTCGTATTTGACAATATAATTCATTATGAAACACTAACGTTTTGATAATTTGATAATGTTTTATACAAGGAGGCCAATATTATCAAAAGTCACTATTTACAGATTAAAAACAATAAAATATTGTGACATGCACAGAGATAAGAGATGGGAAATAAATATTTCACTTCACACTCAAACTCCAACATATAGATAATAGGAACAGTAGCATTTCGACATTAAATATTTTAAAAGTAACAATATAATTCAAACAGTGTTTTTTATCTCTTGTTGTCCAACACACTCTGCTGTGCTCTAATCTGAGCCATTGGGTAGGGAACTGGGGGAATAAATATTGATGGAGTGCCCATTGATTACAACCAGCGAGTGGAGGGTATTCACAAAAGAAAAGCACGTTCTTACATTTTCATAATCATCATCATCCTCCTCAGATTCATGACATTGTGCCGGCTGTGATTGAGACCTTTGTCGAAGGACTGGTTTTTCAGTTTCAACAGACCGAAAACTTTGTCCTTCAGGAGATGAACGGCTGCAAGAAATAACGTTTTATTAGTTTTTAGTCGTTGTGTATTAACCATGATTTTCTTACATTCTGCATCAGTATACAATAAGAGTTGTTCTATATTACATGTATCAGTTATGCATGAACGCCTGATCGTTCAAACTATTACAAAAAATGCCCTTTTGGTGAACCCACAGATACGGTTAAAATATGGATATCACGAAGTTATACCTCCTAATGCGCTGCTCCTCCCTTACCTTTAGGAGGTGATGGCCTGGTGGTATTATTGCTGGACTATTAATCCAGAAACTCAGCAAATGTTCTGGGGTCACGGGTTCAAATCCCGCCACGGCAGATGGTGGAATTTGAATTCAATAAAAAAATCTGGAATTATGAATCTACTGATGACCATGAAACCATTGCCGATTGCCAGAAAAACCCATCTGGTTCACTAATGTCCTTTAGGGAAGGAAATCTGTCATCCTTACCTGGTCTGGCCTACATGTGACTCCAGAGCCATAGCAATGTGGTTGACTTTCAACTGCCGTCTGTACAAGGGCAACTATGGATGGGCAATAAATGCTGTAAGAAGTTTAACAACACCAGGTTAAAGTCCAACAGGTTTATTTGGTAGCAAAAGCCACACAAGCTTTCGAGGCTCTAAGCCCCTTCTTCAGGTGAGTGGGAATTCTGTTCACAAACAGAATTTATAAAGACACAGACTCAATTTACATGAATAATGGTTGGAATGCGAATACTTACAACTAATCCAGTCTTTAAGAAACAAAACAATGGGAGTGGAGAGAGCATCAAGACAGGCTAAAAAGATGTGTATTGTCTCCAGACAAGACAGCCAGTGAAACTCTGCAGGTCCACGCAACTGTGGGAGTTACAAATATTGTGACATGAACCCAATATCCCGGTTGAGGCCGTCCTTGTGTGTGCGGAACTTGGCTATCAGTTTCTGCTCAGCGACTCTGCGCTGTCGTGTGTCGCGAAGGCCGCCTTGGAGAACGCTTACCCGAATATCAGAGGCCGAATGCCCGTGACCGCTGAAGTGCTCCCCAACAGGAAGAGAACAGTCTTGCCTGGTGATTGTCGAGCGGTGTTCATTCATCCGTTGTCGCAGCGTCTGCATAGTTTCCCCAATGTACCATGCCTCGGGACATCCTTTCTTGCAGCGTATCAGGTAGACAACGTTGGCCGAGTTGCAAGAGTATGTACCGTGTACCTGGTGGATGGTGTTCTCACGTGAGATGATGGCATCTGTGTCGATGATCCGGCACGTCTTGCAGAGGTTGCTGTGGCAGGGTTGTGTGGTGTCGTGGTCACTGTTCTCCTGAAGGCTGGGTAGTTTGCTGCGGACAATGGTCTGTTTGAGGTTGTGCGGTTGTTTGAAGGCAAGAAGTGGGGGTGTGGGGATGGCCTTGGCGAGATGTTCGTCTTCATCAATGACATGTTGAAGGCTCCGGAGGAGATGCCGTATCTACGGCATCTCCCCCGGAGCCTTCAACATGTCATTGATGAAGACGAACATCTCGCCAAGGCCATCCCCACACCCCCACTTCTTGCCTTCAAACAACCGCACAACCTCAAACAGACCATTGTCCGCAGCAAACTACCCAGCCTTCAGGAGAACAGTGACCACGACACCACACAACCCTGCCACAGCAACCTCTGCAAGACGTGCCGGATCATCGACACAGATGCCATCATCTCACGTGAGAACACCATCCACCAGGTACACGGTACATACTCTTGCAACTCGGCCAACGTTGTCTACCTGATACGCTGCAAGAAAGGATGTCCCGAGGCATGGTACATTGGGGAAACTATGCAGACGCTGCGACAACGGATGAATGAACACCGCTCGACAATCACCAGGCAAGACTGTTCTCTTCCTGTTGGGGAGCACTTCAGCGGTCACGGGCATTCGGCCTCTGATATTCGGGTAAGCGTTCTCCAAGGTGGCCTTCGCGACACACGACAGCGCAGAGTCGCTGAGCAGAAACTGATAGCCAAGTTCCGCACACACAAGGACGGCCTCAACCGGGATATTGGGTTCATGCCACAATATTTGTAACTCCCACAGTTGCGTGGACCTGCAGAGTTTCACTGGCTGTCTTGTCTGGAGACAATACACATCTTTTTAGCCTGTCTTGATGCTCTCTCCACTCCCATTGTTTTGTTTCTTAAAGACTGGATTAGTTGTAAGTATTCGCATTCCAACCATTATTCATGTAAATTGAGTCTGTGTCTTTATAAATTCTGTTTGTGAACAGAATTCCCACTCACCTGAAGAAGGGGCTTAGAGCCTCGAAAGCTTGTGTGGCTTTTGCTACCAAATAAACCTGTTGGACTTTAACCTGGTGTTGTTAAACTTCTTACTGTGTTTACCCCAGTCCAACGCCGGCATCTCCACACAATAAATGCTGGCCAGTCAGCGACGCCCATGTCCCAGGAATGAATTTTTAAAAATCTCGCTGAGAGACACAGCATTCAAATATATGGAATGGCATGAGGTTCCAGTACTAACGTAATAGATGTCCACTTAATTTGCCAGAATAAGTTAATGTTTGCTCATTCCCTTCAGTATAGAAGACAAATGGTATGTTGACCTTCATAGCAACAGAATTCAAATAGAGGAATAAGGATGTTTTACTGCAATTGTATCAGGCGTTGGTAAGGCCACACCTGAAGTTTTGGTGTCCTTATCCGAGGAAAGATGTCCTTGCTATAGAGGGAGTACAGCAAAGGTTTATCAGGCTGATTCCTGTGACGGCATATGAGGAGACTAAATCAGTTAGGATTATAGTCATTGGAGTTCAGAAGAGTGAGAGAGGATCTCATAGAAACTTATAAAACTCTAACAGGATTAGAAAAGGTAGATTCTGAACGAATGTCCTTGATGGTGGGGGAGTCCAGAACGAGGGGTCATAGTTTGCGGATAAGGGGTCAGACCTTTTAGGACTGACATGAGGAGAAATTTCTTCACCCAGAGGGTGGTGAATGTGTGGAATTCACTCCCACAGAAAGTAGTTGAGGCCAAAGCGTTGTGTGATTTCAAGAAAAAATTAGATGTAGCTCTTGGGGATAAAGGGATCAAGAGATATGGGGGAAGGATGAGATCAGGATATTGAATTTGATGATCAGCCATGATCTAAATGAATGATGGAACACGTTCAAAGGGCCGAATCGTCTACTGCTGCTTCTGTTTTCTATGTTTTCTATATTATATGATAGGGCGGTATGGTGGCACAGTGGTTAGGACTGCTGCCTCACATCGTATTAACAGGATGCAAATAAGGTTCACGCCCGCCTCTGGTGGGTTTTCCAACTCACATGGCAGGCACCACCGGATTTCCCGCTGCAAATTCACACTGGTGTGATTCCTGGGCCTCCTGCCATTTTATTCTCCCCCCTGCCCACCATCGAACATGCTGGCAGGGACTTGGGAGAATTCTGTCCTCTGGATTTGTATTTCCTCATACCAGACGCAATCCTGGCAAATATGCATTATACCCTTGTGATGTAATATCCTTTCTATAGAATAGAACGTAATACTTGACACAATAATTTAACCTGGGTTCGATTCCCGGCTTGGATCACTGTCTGTGTGGAGTTTGCACATTCTCCTCGTGTCTGCGTGGGTTTCCTCCGGGTGCTCCGGTTTCCTCCCACAGTCCAAAGATGTGCAGGTTAGGTGGATTAGCCATGCTAAATTGTCCCAGGAGTGTCAGGAGGACTAGCTAGAGTAAATGCATGGCGTTATGGGGATAGAGCCTGCACGGGGTTGTGGTCGGTGCAGACTCGATGGGCCGAACAGCCCCCTTCTGCACAGTGGGATTCTATGATTCTATGTTTTGAAATATAGCATGAAGAGAGCAGAGTATGAGAACAGCTTTTAAACATAGCTAAAAGTGGGTTCCTGGTACTTCTGGGTTCAGTTCAATGACATGAACAATTTGGATATAGGCCTCTAGGGAGTAATGTTGAAGTTTCATCTGACAGCAAGATAAGAGGTATCTCAGTTGCAAATGGATATTGATAAGATGAGGGATAGGGCTGAAAGTGGCATGTAGAAATCAATGTCACTTAGTGTGACATCATCAATTTTGTCTAAAATTAGCAATGACCGTATTCTGAAGGGCATTGGGTTGTTTTACTACTTTACAATGACATTATATAAATGCAAGTTATTGTCGATGTAGGTTTCATGCTGTGTCAGAGAAAAGAGATTTGGGGTTACAAGTTCACAGGACATAGACAGGGTAAGGGTTTAAAGCAAAACCTAATTGAATTTTTGATTTCTTAAAAATAGAATAGAATATACATACTAAGAAGTAATGAGGCTATATTGAACCTTAATAAGATCTCAGTTAAATTATTGTGTCAAGTATTACATTCCATACTATAGAAAGGATATTACATCTAAAGGGTATAATGCAGATTTGCCAGGATTGCGTCTGGTATGAGGAAATACAAATCCAGAGGACAGAATTCTCCCAAATCCTTGCCAGCATGTTCGATGGTGGGCAGGGGGGGAAGAAAATGGCAGGAGGCCCAGGAATCACACCAGTGTGAATTTGCAGCGGGAAATCCGGTGGTGCCTGCCATGTGAGTTGGAAAACCCACCAGACGAGGGCGTGAACCTCATTTGCATCCTGTTAATACGATGCAGATCAAAGCCCGATCCCCCTGCCAGATTCCCTACGATGCTGCAGGGGAAACATGTCAGCATGAAACATGGTCGGAATAATGTGGCACACAGATCCCTTGGACTACCTCTGGAGTTCAGGATGGAGGTCACCTACAGCCCTATTTTTAATCATTTTACGGGATGTGGCTAGATCAGCATTTTTATTGCCCATCTCTAATTGCTCTCCAGTAGGTGGCGGTGAGCTGCCTTCTTGAACCGCTGCACTCCTTGAGGTGGAGATACACCGACAGTACTATTAATGAGAGAGTTCCAGGATTCTTCACTGACCCAGCGACAGTGAAGAAATAGCATTATATTTCCAAGTCACAGTGGTGAGTGGCTTGGAGGGGAACTTCCAGGTGGTGGTGTTCCCAGGTATCTGCTGCTCTCGTCCTTCTAGAAGGAAGTGGTTGTCGGTTTGGAAGGTGCTGCTTAAGGAAGCTTGTTGAGTTCCTGAAGGCATTTGTAGATGGTACACACAGCTGCTGTCATTGGAGCTGTAATCATCCAGGCAACAGGGAACAGGCAACATTACACTCCTGACTTGTACCTTGTAGATGGTGGACAGGCATTTTGGGGTGGGGGGGGGGCGGGTGGAGGTCAGGTAGTGACTTACTCGCTGGAGGGTTCATAGCCTTTTACCTGCTCTGGTAGCCACAGTCCTATAGAATCCCTAAATCCCTACAGTGCAGAAGGAGCCATTTGGCCCATCAAGTCTGCACCGACTCTCCAAAAGAGCATGTTACCCAGGCCCACTACCTCCCCCCCTCCCCAAACAACTGTACTACCATGCCACCTCCACACTAGCCCCTACCCCACTCTTTTGGAAAGTCCAGTTCAGTTTCTGATCAATGCTAACCCCCAGGATGTTGATAGTGGAGGATTCAGCGATGGTAATGCCATTGAATGTCAAGGGGTGATGGTAGATCCTCTCTCGTTGGAATGGTCATTTCCTGGCACTTGTGTGGCGCGAATGTTATTTGCCATTTGTCAGCCCAAACTTGGATATCATCCGGGTCTTGCTCCATTTGGACATGGGCCAGCATAGCCGTGGGTTGGGGAAACATTTGCAGGTGGACTTTCCAAATGAGGGGGTCCATCTTCCAGCCTCAGAATGTTCCTGGAGATCCATCTTCATTCTCAGGAGGCTCATCTTCTGATCTCAGAGTGCTCCCAGAGAATTATTTTCATTTTCAGGTTGTTAACCTTCTTTCTTAGAAGGTGATGTTGGATGCCTTTTCAATATGGCACCTGGACATAACGACGGACTAATTGGCATTCAGGCCTCTCCCGCCACTGAATATGGTGCAAAATACCCAGGTGCATAAATAATGAGGTTGGAGCCAAAAGAGGTTGCATATTTTCCCGCCAGCTACTGCAGCGGGAAACTCTCTCGCCATGGCACTTAATCTCAAAATGGGAGAATTCCACCCAAAGACTTATAAAATTAGGTCTTTCTATGGAAGGAGACATAATACAAAATAAATGCTGGAAAAGGACACAGATAAAAGACTAATGCAATGCATCTCAGTGTGATTAGTCACATGACATGCTGTGACAGCATCAGGGGCATTCATGGTTTTTATCTCTCTTCCATGTTGGACTTCAATCAGGCAACACCTTGTAAATAAATCTGCATTGAGTTGGTCCAAAACCTACAGTGTGGCACCTTAGAACATAGAACATTACAGCGCAGTACAGGCCCTTCGGCCCTCGATGCTGCGCCGACCAGTGGAACCAATCTAAATCCCCTCTAATCTATACTATTCCAATATCATCCATATGTTTATCCAATAACCATTTGAATGCTCTTAATGTTGATGAGTCCACTACTGCTGCAGGCAGGGCATTCCACGCCCTTACTACTCTCCGAGCAAAGAACCTACCTCTAACATCTGTCCTATATCTCTCACCCCTCAATTTAAAGCTATGGCCTCTCGTGCTAGCCATCACCATCCGAGGAAAAAGGCTCTCACTATCCACCCTATCTAATCCTCTGATCATCTTGTATGCCTCTATTAAGTCACCTCTTAACCTTCTTCTCTCTAACGAAAACAACCTCAAGCCCCTCAGCCTTTCCTCATACGATTTTCCCACCATACCAGGCAACATCCTGGTAAATCTCCTCTGCACCCTTTCCAACACTTCCACATCTTTCCTATACTGTGGCGACCAGAACTGTACGCAATACTCCAAATGCAGCCGCACCAGAGTTTTGTACAGTTGCAGCATGACCTCCTGGCTCTGAAACTCAATCCCTCTACCAATAAAAGCTAACACACTGTACGCCTTCTTAACAACCCTATCAACCTGGGTGCCAACTTTCAGGGATCTATGCACATGGACACCCAGATCCCTCTGTTCATCCACACTACCAAGTATCTTACCATTAGCCCAGTACTCTGTATTCCTGTTACTCCTTCCAAAGTGAATCACTTCACACTTTTCCGCATTAAACTCCTTAGCAGTTATTGTTTTGTTCTTACTGCTGGTCAAAACATATAACAAGTAAACATAAGAAATTTAAAACCGAAAGCAAAGAGACGCTTTCATTTTAAGTTATTCGTTCATGGGATGTGGACAAATGCTGGGAAGGTCAGCATTTATTGCCCGTTGGTAATTGCCCTCAAGAAGGTGGTGATGGTGAACTGCTTTCTTGAGCAATCACAACTATATTTGGCTCAGAAGAGTAACACTCTCTCTCCACAGATACTGCCAGACCTGCTGATTTGTTCCAGCATAAGGGGTGCAAGTGATGTAGAGGTATTGTCACTGGACTAGTAATGTAGACACCTAGGGTAATTCTGGTGACCGGGTTCAAATCATAGAAACCCTACAGTGCAGAAGGAGGCCATTCGGCCCATCGAGTCTGCACCAACCACAATCCCACCCAGGCCCTACCCCCATATTTTACCCGCTAATCCCTCTAACCTATGCATCCCAGGACTCTAAGGGGCAATTTTTAACCTGGCCAATCAACCTAACCCACACATCTTTGGACTGTGGGAGGAAACCAGAGCACCCGGAGGAAACCCACGCAGACACGAGGAGAATGTGCAAACTCCACACAGACAGTGACCCGAGCCGGGAATCGAACCCAGGACCCTGGAACTGTGAAGCAGCAGTGCTAACCACTGTGCTACCGTGCCGCCTTGGCAAATGGTGGAATCTGAATTCAATAAAAATCTGGAATTAAAAGTCTAACAATGACCATGAAACCATTGTTGATTGTCATTAAAAGCCAATCTGGTTCACTAATGTCCTTTAGAGAAGGAAATCTGTTGCTCTTACCTGGTCTGGCCTACATGCGATTCCACACCCACAACAATGTTAATGCCCTTAAATGACCTCGGGAATGGACAATAAATGCTGGCCTAGGGAGCGATGCCACTACCAACAAACATTTATTTTTAATGTTGTGTTTATTTCACAACTATCTTCCTTTAACTGGTGGAAAGTTTGCCTCTTGGTCCCTGTGATTTCAATTTTGTCAGGATTCCTTGATACCGCTCTACGTCAAGGGAGTCACTCTCATTTCATGGCTGGCATTCACTTCTTTTGTTCATTTTTGAATAAAAGCTGTAATGTGTTTAGTGCTTAGTAGTTCATAGAATCCCTACAGTGCAGAAGGAGGTCATTCAGCCCTTCGAGTCTGCACCGACTCTGACAGAGTATCTTATCCAGGCTCCCTTCCCTCACCCTATGCCTGTAACCCACACATTTAACATGGTTAATCCATCGAAGACATGAAGGGGCAATTTTTTACTATGGCCAATCCACCTAACCTGCACATTTTTGGACTGTGGGAGAAACCAGGGCACCAGAAGGAAACCCACATAGACACGGGGAGAATATATAAACTCCATACAGACAGTCACCCAAGGTTGATTTGATGTATTATTGTCATGTATTATTTTTACAGTGAAAAGTATTGTTTCTTGCACGCTATACAGACAAAACATACCGTACTTAGAGAAGAAAAGGAGAGATTGCAGAATGTAGTGTTACAGTCATAGCTAGGGTGTAGAGAAAGATCAACTTAATATGGGAAGAGACTGTTCTTGAGTTGGCTGGTACATTTCCTCAGACTTTTGTATCTTTTTCCCGGCGGAAGAAGGTAAAGTGTACTACAGGCCCCCCAACAGCCCAAGGGAAGTGGAAGAATGGATATGTCAGGAGATACTGGATAGGTGCAGGAAAAATAGGGTTGTTGTAGTGGGAGACTTCAATTTCCCTGGTATAGACTGGAAATCGCTGAGGGCAGGGACTCTGGATGGGGAGGAATTTGTAAAATGTGTACAGGAGGGTTCGTTGGAACAATATGTAGACAGACCGACTAGAGAGGGGGCTATACTGGACCTGGTACTGGGGAATGAGCCCGGTCAGGTCTTCAAAGTTTTGGTAGGGGAACATGTGGCAAATAGTGACCACAATTCTGTTAGCTTTAGGATAGTGATGGAAAAGGATGAGTGGTGTCCCAAGGGTAAGGTGTTGGATTGGGGGAAGGCTAACTTTAGTGGGATCAGGCAGAAATTGGCAGCTCTTGATTGGGAGAGGCTATTTGAGGGTAAATCCACATCTGGTATGTGGGAGTCTTTTAAGGAACAGTTGTTAGGGCTACAGGACAAGCATGTGCCTGTAAAAAAGAAGGATAGGAAGGGTAGGATTAGAGAACCGTGGATAACCAGGGAAATTGAGGGACTGGTCAAAAAGAAAAGAGAGGCGTATGTTAGGTCCAAGCAGCTAAAAACAGAGGGAGCTCTGGAGGAGTACAAAGAAAGTAGGAAAGTACTCAAACGGGGAATTAGAAGAGCAAAAAGGGGTCACGAAATGTTCTTGGCAGACAGGATTAAGGAGAATCCCAAGGCATTTTATTCATACGTTAGGAACAAAAGGGTTGTTAGGGAAAAAATCGGACCTCTCAGGGACAAAAGCCCAAAGAAGTAGGGGAGATCCTAAATGAATACTTTGCGTCGGTATTCACAAAGGAGAGGGATGTGTTGACTGAGAGTGTCTCGGAGGGGAGTGTTGAACCGTTGGAGAAAATCTCCATTACAAAGGAGGAAGTGTTAGGTTTGTTAGAGAATATAAAGACTGACAAATCCCCAGGGCCTGATGGAATCTATCCAAGGCTGCTCAGGGAGACGAGAGGTGAAATCGTTGGGCCTCTGACGCAAATCTTTGTCTCGTCACTGGACGCAGGTGAGGTCCCAGAGGATTGGAGGATAGCTAATGTGGTCCCATTATTTAAGAAGGGTAGGAAGGATAACCCAGGTAATTATAGGCCGGTGAGCTTGACGTCCGTGGTGGGGAAGTTGTTGGAGAAGATTCTTAGAGATAGGATGTATGCGCATTTAGAAAGGAATAAACTCATTAACGATAGTCAGCATGGTTTTGTGAGAGGGAGGTCATGCCTCACTAACCTGGTGGTGTTTTTTGAAGAAGTGACCAGAATGGTTGACGAAGGAAGGGCCGTGGATGTTGTCTATATGGACTTTAGTAAAGCGTTTGACAAAGTCCCTCATGGTAGGCTAGTGAAAAAGGTTGGATCTCATGGGATAAAGGGGGAGGTGGCTAGATGGGTGGAGAACTGGCTTGGTCATAGAAGACAGAGGGTGGTAGTGGAAGGGTCTTTTTCCGGCTGGAGGCCTGTGACTAGTGGTGTTCCGCAGGGCTCTGTATTGGGACCTCTGCTGTTTGTGATTTATATAAATGATCTGGAAGAAGGAGTAACTGGGGTGATCAGTAAGTTTGCGGACGACACAAAACTGGCAGGACTTGCAGACAGTGAGGAACATTGTCAGAGGCTACAGAAGGATATAGATAGGCTGGAAATTTGGGCAAAGAAATGGCAGATGGAGTTCAATCCTGATAAATGCGAAGTGATGCATTTTGGTGGGAATAATGTAGGGAGGAGCTACACGATAAATGGAAGAACCATAAAGGGTGTAGAGACGCAGAGGGACCTGGGTGTGCAAGTCCACAGATCTTTGAAGATGACGTCACAGGTGGAGAAGGTGGTGAAGAAGGCATATGGCATGCTTGCCTTTATAGGACGGGGCATAGAGTATAAAAGTTGGGGTCTGATGTTGCAGATGTATAGAACGTTGGTTCGGCCGCATTTGGAATACTGCGTCCAGTTCTGGTCGCCACACTACCAGAAGGACGTGGAGGCTTTGGAGAGAGTACAGAGGAGGTTTACCAGGATGTTGCCTGGTATGGAGGGGCTTGGTTATGAGGAGAGATTGGGGAAATTGGGGTTGTTCTCCTTGGAAAGACGGAGGATGAGGGGAGGCTTAATAGAGGTGTATAAAATTATGAAAGGCATAGATAGGGTGAACGGTGGGAAGCTTTTCCCCGGGTCGGTGGTGACGTTCACGAGGGGTCATAGGTTCAAGGTGAAGGGGGGGAGGTTTAACACAGATATCAGAAGGACATATTTTACACAGAGGGTCGTGGGGGCCTGGAATGTGTTGCCGGGCAAGGTGGTGGAGGCGGACACACTGGGAACGTTTAAGACTTATCTAGACAGCTATATGAACGGAGTGGGAATGGAGGGATACAAAAGAGTGGTCTAGTTTGGACCAGGGAGCAGCGCGGGCTAATTGTTCTTTGTTTCTCGTTTCAAGGCTTCATTCTATGATCATCTTGCTGGTGCCAGTACAGAGCGAGACTGCGGATAGTTGGGAACCTGTCTCGGGGGCAGGGAATTCAGATGGTGTTCGTAAAGCAGAAGTGGAAATGAATAGGGTTGGGAAGCATTTTCTGATCAGGGCCAGTGTGATCTCCTGGACTCGTTTCGATCGCCACAGGGGATCGGAGAGGAATTTCACAGATTTTTTTTTCCCCATATTGGCCCTGGGGTTTTCACTCTGGGTTTTCGCCTCTCCCTGGAGATCACATGGTCTGGAATGGGGGGGTGGGGGTGAGTTAATAGGTTGTGATGAACAAAGCATCGTAGCTGTGAGGGACAGCTCGGTGGATAGGATATTAGGATGTAGATAGGCTGGAAAATTGGGCGGGGATCCTGGATTCAGGATTCAATCCTGGACCGGGGAGCGGCGCGGGCTTGGAGGGCCGAAGGGCCTGTTCCTGTGCTGTATTGTTCTTTGTTCTTTGAGAATATGTCCAGGGTGCGTTGGGTCTTGATTATGCTGGCTGCTTTTCCGAGGCAGCTGGAAGTGTAGGCAGAGTCAATGGATGAGAGGCTGGTGTGCGTGTTGGATTGAGTTTTGTTCATGACTCTTTGTAGTTTATTGCGGTCTTGAACAGAGCAGAAGCCATACCAAGCTGTGCTACAACCAGAAAGAATGCTTTCTATGGTGCATCTGTAAAGGTTAGTGAGAGCCGTAGCGGACATACCAAATTTCTTTAGCCTCCTGAGAAAGTAGAGGCGTTGGTGGGCTTTCTTAACTCTAGCGTCGGTGTGGAGGGACCAGGACAGGTTGTTGGTGATCTGGCCATCTAAAAATTTGAAGCTCTCGACCATTTCTACTTCGTCCCCATTGATGTGGATAGGGGCATGCCCTTCAGTATGCTTCCTGAAGTCGATGACAATCTCCTTCATTTTGTTGACATTGAGGGAGAGATGCATGGTTCTCTAGGTTTGTTATACCTTCCTATTATCCAGGATAATAGGAAGGTGTAACAAATGGAGAACCATGGACAACCAGAGACATTCAGGATACAATGAGAAGGAAAAGAGAGGCTTTTAACAAGTATAAGGGGAGTAAGTTTGCGGAGGCATTAGTGGAGTACAGAAAGTGCAGGATGGAGCTTAAGAAATCAAGTAGGAGAGCAAAGAGGGGATATGAGAAAGCTCTGGCTGGTAAAAGTAGGGAAAATCCTAAGATATTCTGTAAGTATATCAATCGGAAGAGGCCAACCAGGGAAAGAGTAGGACCCATTAGGGACTAAGGGGAAATCTGAGGGTGGAGGCAGAGGACATTGATAGGATGTTAAATGAATTTTTCACATCGGTCTTCACCCATGAGAGTGAGGAGGCAGTTATGGAACTTGGGAAGAGAGACTGTGAGGCTCTAGAGAAGATTATCATAGGGAGTGACAAGGTATTAACAAAGAACAAAGAACAGTACAGCACAGGAAACAGGCCCTTCGGCCCTCCAAGCCTGTGCCGCTCCTTGGTCCAACTAGACCAATCGTTTGTATCCCTCCATTCCCAGGCTGCTCATGTGACTATCCAGGTAAGTCTTAAACGATGTCAGCGTGCCTGCCTCCACCACCCTACTTGGCAGCGCATTCCAGGCCCCCACAACCCTCTGTGTAAAAAACATCCCTCTAATTTCTGAGTTATACTTCGCCCCTCTCACCTTGAGCCTGTGACCCCTCGTGAACGTCACTTCTGATCTAGGAAAAAGCTTCCCACTGTTCACCCTATCTATCCCCTTCATAATCTTGTACACCTCTATTAGATCTCCCCTCATTCTCTGTCTTTCCAGGGAGAACAACCCCAGTTTACCCAATCTCTCCTCATAGCTAAGACCCTCCATACCAGGCAACATCCTGGTAAACCTTCTCTGCACTCTCTCCAATGCCTCCACGTCCTTCTGGTAGTGCGGCAACTAGAACTGGACGCAGTACTCCAAATGTGGCCTAACCAGCATTCTATACAGCTGCATCATCAGACTCCAGCTTTTATACTCTATACCCCGTCCTATAAAGGCAAGCATACCATATGCCTTCTTCACCACCTTCTCCACCTGTGTTGCCACCTTCAAGGATTTGTGGACTTGCACACCTAGGTCCCTCTGTGTTTCTATTGGAGGTATTGGCGGGCTTAAATGGGGACAAATCTCCAGGTCCAGATGAATTGTGTCCCAGGGTGTTGTGGGAGGCAAGGGAGGAAATTGCAGAGGCTCTGACCCAAATTTTTAATTCCTCCCTGGCCACCGGGGAGATGCCAGAGGACTGGAGAACAGCTAATGTGGTCCCACTATTTAAGAAAAGTTGTAGAGACAAGTCAGGGAACTACAGACCAGTGAGTCTTACGTCTGTGGTTGGGAAACTACTGGAAAAGATTCTGAAGGAGAGAATCTATCTCCATTTGGAGAGGCAAGGTTTGATCAGGGGTAGTCAGTACGGTTTTGTCAGAGGGAGGTCATGCCTAACAAATTCGATTGCATTTTTTGAGCGGGTAACCAAGTGTGTGGATGAGGGTAGTGTGGTTGATGTAGTTGACATGGATTTCAGCAAAGTCTTTGACAAAGTCCCACATGGGAGACTTATTAAGAAGGCTAAAAGCAAAATACTGCGGATGCTGGAATCTGAAACCAAAATTATTATTATGGTTATTAAGAAGGCTAATGCACATGCGATACAGGGTGATCTGACAAGGTGGATACATAATTGGCTTAGCAGTAGGAGACAGAGGGTGGTGACAGATGGCTGCTTTAGTGACTGGAGGCCAGTGACCAGTGGCATACCACAGGGATCCGTGCTGGGCCCCCTATTGTTCGTCATTTATATAAATGACATAGATGACTATGTGGCGGGCAGGATCAGTAAGTTTGCCGATGACACAAAGATTGGCCAGGTGGTTAACAGTGAGCTTGGGTGTCTTGGGTTACAGGAAGATATAGACGAGATGGTCAAATGGGCGGATAAGTGGCAGATGGAATTTAAAGTTAAAGTTTCTTTATTAGTCACAAGTAAAGCTTACATTAACATTGCAATGAAGTTACTATAAAATTCCCCTAGTCGCCACAGTCTGATGCCTGTTCAGGTCAATGCACCTAACCCCCTGAAAAATGTGAGGTGATGCACTTTGGAAGGAGTAATTTGACAAGGAAGTATACTATAAAAGGTCTAACACTGGGAGGTTTCGAAGAACAAAGGGACCTTGGCGTGTTTGTCCATAGACAAGGTGGAAAGGCAGGTTAAGAGGATGGTGAAAAAGGCATATGGCACACTCGCCTTTATCAATCGGGGTGTAGATTAGAAAAGCAGAGAGGTCATGATGGAGTTGTATAGAAGTTTGGCGAGGCCACAGCTGGAGTACTGCATGCAGTTCTGGTCACCACATTATAGGAAGGACATGAACACAATGGAGAGGGTGCAGAAGAGATTTACCAGGATGTTGCCTGGGATGGAACATTTAAGTTATGAAGAGAGGTTGGATAGACTTGGGTTGTTTTCACTGGAGCAGAGAAAACTGAAGGGTGACCTGATTGAGGTGTTCAAGATTGTGAGGGGCATGGACAGGGTGGATAAGGAGCAGCTGTTCCCCTTAGTTGAAGGGTCAGTTACAAGGGGACACAAGTTAAGGGGTGGGAGGTTTAGGGGGATTGGAGGAAAAACTATTTTACTCAGAGGTGGTGAGGGTCTGGAATGCACTGCCTGGGAGGGTGGTGGAGGCGGGATGCTTTACATCCTTTAAAAAGTACCTGGATGAGTACTTGGCACGCTAGGCTATGGGCCAAGTGCTGGCACATGGGATTAGGTGGGCAGGTCAGGGCATTTCATGTGTCGGTGCAGACTCGATGAGTCAAAGGGCCTCTTCTGCACTGTAGTATTCTGTGATTCTGATTATTGTTGTCACACCAGCTCACCAGATTCTCTATCTCTTTCTTGTACTCTGTCTCATCATTTTTGAGATCTGACCCACTACGGTGGTGTCATCAGCAAACTTGAAAATTGAGATGGAGGAGAATTTGGCCACACAGTCATAGGTACATAAGGAGTATAGTAAATTGAACCCAAGTCCCTGGCACTGTGAGGCAGTTGTGCTAACCATTGTGCCACCGTGCCATCCTGGCAGTTCTGGCAGCTTCATTCTGACCAATGGTGATCAGGCTATTGGTGATCAACTGCTGCTTAGAATCATAGAATCCTACAGTGCAGAAAGAGGCCATTCGGCCCATCAAGTCTACACCAACCACAATCCCATCCAGGCCATATCCCCATATATTTATCCACTAATCCCTCTAATCTATGCATCCCGGGACACTAAGGAGCAATTTAGAATAGCCAATCAACCTAGCCCGCACATCTTTGGACTGTGGGAGAAAACCAGAGCACCCGGAGGAAACCCACGCAGACACGAGGAGAATGTGCAAACACAGACAGTGACCCGAGCCGGGAATCGAACCCAGGTCCCTGGAGCTGTGAAGCAGCAGTGCTAACCACTGTGCTACCGTGCCGCCCATTGTGCTTGATAGCAGGTTCAGTGACAACTTCTATCACTTTGCTGATGGTTGAGAGAGGACTGATGATGTGGTAGATCATTCCAACACATTCCTTGCTGGTTACCCACAATTTGCCCTCCATAAACTTGAAGTCTTCCAAACCTCTACTGCCTGAGTGTTCACTCACAGCAAGTCTCTTTCCACTTTCAGTCTTGTGCTTGCTGACCTAAACTGAATCCTGGTCAAGACGCATCTTGATTTTAAAACTCTCATCCTTATATTCAAATCTCTCCATGTCCTCTCCATCTCTGTAATCTCCCGCAGCCCCACGATCCTCTAATTCTGACCTCTTGGGCATTCCCAACTATAATTGCTTCACCAAGCCTTCAATTGCCTAGGCCCCAAACCACATCCTCCTCCCCCACCTCACTTTCAAGACACTTCTCAAAACCTATCTCTTTGATCAAGTCATCTGGGCGGCACGGTAGCGCAGTGGTTAGCACTGCTGCTTCACAGCTCCAGGGTCCCGGGTTCGATTCCCGGCTCGGGTCACTGTCTGTGTGGAGTTTGCACATTCTCCTCGTGTCTGCGTGGGTTTCCTCTGGGTGCTCCGGTTTCCTCCCACAGTCCAAAGATGTGTGGGTTAGGTTGATTGGCCAGGTTAAAAATTGCCCCTTAGAATCCTAAAATGTGTAGGTTAGAGGGATTATGTGGGGGTAGGGCCTGGGTGGGATTGTGGTTGGTGCAGACTCGATGGGCCGAATGGCCTCCTTCTGCACTTTAGGGATTCTATGATCTATGATCTGACCTAATATCTCCTTCTGTATCTCAGTGCCATACTTCGTTTTATAATGCTCCTGTACATTTCCTTACGTTAAAGTTATTGTCCTTGTTCATAATTGGTTGATTTGGACTTGCCCTACTTTTGGGAACTGAACATGCATGAAAATGCATGGGTGACATGGTGGCACAATGGTTAGCACTGCTGCCTCATAGCGCCAGGAACCTGGGTTCAGTTCCGGACTTGGATCACTGTCTGTATGGAGTTTACACATTCTCCCAGTGTCTGTGTGGGGTTGCTCTGGGTGCTCCGGCTTCCTCCCAAAGTCCAAAGATGTGTGGGTTAGGTTGATTGGCTATGCTAAATTGCCCCTTAGTGTCAAGGAGATTAGCAAGGTAAATATGTTGGGTTATGGAGATAGGTTAGGGACAGGTTGTTATCGGTGCAGGCTCAATGAGCCAAATGGCCTCCTTCTGCACTGTAGGGATTCTATGATTCTATGAAATGTTATTGAATAGGTGCCAGTGTTGTTGCTGTGCTGGAACAGCTTAGCTCAAGACACAGCTAATTCTGCAGTACCATCTTCAGTACGAAAGATGGCACATAGTAGGGGTCCATAGGCTCCACTATATCCAGTGTACTCAGCTGTTTTCTTGATATCATAGAATTCCCATAGTGCAGAAGGAGGCCATTCAGCCCATTGAGTCTGCACCAACTCTCTGACAGCGCATCTTACCCAAGCCCTCTCCCTCACGCTATCCCCATAATCCTATATGTCTAACATGGCCAATCCATCCAACCTTCACATCTTGGGACACTAAGGAGCAATTTACCATAGCCAATCTACTTAATCTGCACATCTCTGGACCTTGGGAGAAAACCGGAGCACCCGGAGGAAACACAGGGTGAACGTGCAAACTCCACACAGTCACCCAAAGCTGGAATTGAACCTGGATCCCTGGCGGTGTGAGGCAGCAGTGCTAACCACTCTACTACCGTGCCACCCAGAATATCACATGAATGAACCAAACTGAAGCAGTTCATGTTCAAATGCCACAAGATCTGGACAATATCCAGGCTTGGGCTGACAAGTGGCAAGTAACATTTGTGCCACACAGATGCCAAGCAATGACCAACACCAATAAGAGACACTCTAACCACCGCCCCTTGACATTCAATGGTGTTACCATCACAGAATCCCCCACTGTCAACATCCTTGGGGTTACCATTGACCAAAAACTCAAATGGACTCACCACATAAACACAGTGGCTACAAGAGCAGGTCAGAGGCTAGGAATACTGCGACGAGTAACTCACCTCCTGGCTCCCCAAAGCCTATCCACCATCTACAAGGCACAAGTCAGGAGTGTGATGGAAGAATCCCCACTTACCTGGATGGGTGCAGCTCCAACAACATTCAAGAAGCTTGACACCATCCAGGACAAAGCAGCCCACTTGACTGGCACCACATCTACAAACATCCACTCCCTCTACCACAGACATTCAGTAGCAGCAGTGTGTACTATCTACAAAATGCACTGCAGCAATTCATCAAAGATCCTTAGACAGCACCTTCCAAACCCACGACCACTTCCATCTAGAAGGACAAGGGTAGCAGATACAGGGGAACATCATCACCTGCAAGTTCCCCTCCAAGCCACTCACCATCCTGACTTGGAAATATTTTGCTGTTCCTTTGCTATCGACGGGTCAAAATCCTGAAATTCCCTCCATAACGGCATTGTGGGTCAACCCACAGCACATGGACTGCAGCGATTCAAGGAGGCAGCTCCCCACCACCTTCTCAAGGGCAACTAGGAATAGACAATAAATGCTGGCCAGCCAGCAACACCCATGTCCCACGAAAAAATAAAAATAAATTAGCTGAAGAGTGATGTCTGAGATATGAACATAAGGAATAGGAGTAGACCATATGAGCACTTACGCCTACTCTGCCATTAAATATGATCATGGTTGACCTTGTGCCTCAACTCCTATCAATTTCCCATACCCCTTGATTCTCTGAAAGAACAAAAATCTGGCTATCTCAAACTTGAATATACTCAGTACTGGAGCATTGACAACACTCTGGAGTAGACGATCCCAGAGATTCACAATGCTGTGAATGAAGAAATCTCTTCTGATCAATACTAAATGATTGACTCCTTACACTGAGACTGTGCCTGGGATAGTGGGACTTCAGGAAGGGGCTAAAATGAGCTGTTTGTAACAGCACCGTCTTATAGGAACATTGGACTTAGGAGCAGGAATAAGCCATTTGGCCTTTCGAGCCTGCTCTGCTATTCAACAAGATGATAGTTGATCTGATTGTGGTCTTGACTCCACTTTCCTGTATTCCCGGCATAACCTTCACTCCCTTGTCTATCAAAAATTGAAATCAGCCTTGAATAAGTGCAATGGCTCAGGTCCCACTGCTTTCTGGGGAAGAGAATTCCACCAACTAGCAATTTCTCCTCATCCCAATCTTAAAAAAAAACCTCTTATTCTTAAACTGTGTCTTCCACAAGTGGAAACTTCCTCTGGGTATCAATTCTGTCGTCCCCTCAGGATCTTGAGTGTTTCAATATGATCACCTTTCATTCTTCTGTACGCCAATGAGTACAGGCCAAACTGTTCAATCTTTCTTCATAAAATAAGCTCTTCACTCCAGGAATGAGATGAGTGAACTTTCTCTGGACTACTTCTAATGCAATTATATCTTTTTTCAAATAAGTACACCATAACTGTACCCAGTATTCCAGATGTGGTCTCATCAATACCCTATATAACTACAGTAAAACTTCCTTACTTTTACATTCTGTTCACCTTGCAAAAAATGCCAACATTCCATTTGCCATCCTAATAACTTGCTGTACCCACACACTAATATTTTGTGTTTTATGTACCAGGACACCCAGTACCCACTGTAGCACTGAGTTCTGCAATGTTCCTCTATTTACATAGTATACTGCTGTGATGATATTTCATGTTTAAGGGGAATGTTTTAAGACTCAGTTTCGTTTGTAGGCAGTCAGTATGTATGGAAGAAATACAGCTCAGATGCTGGGAAAGCAGGATGATTAGTCATTTTAGCCATGTAGTGTTTATTTAAGAGAGAGCTAATGGATTTTTGTTTACAGATGAAAAGGTCCCCTGGGTTTTTTTGATTAAAGGAATAGAAGCTAGGGTTTTTGTTTATGTATACAGGATCATGTGATAGTCTGGTTAATGGGAGGAGCTGGGTATGTAGCAGAGAGAGAAAAACAGCTTTATGTTCAATTTCTGGCTGGGGTTGTTTAAATTCAGAAGTCTACAATTTGCTCTGAAAATCAAAATCTTCCTGAAAGCTTCAAGGTTATTCACAATTTATAGCAAGTATGTCTGGGTCCGGTAACTGTATTTAAAGTGGCATTTGAGTCTAAGAGAACTGTTACTTATTTGGAATTGAAATAGTGATAAATTAGAACTGTTTCCTTTCATTTTTTAACTATTTTCAACTGTTAAAAGGTAAGCTGCTTCATTTTATTAGAGTCATATTTGAACTGTGTTATTAATAAAACATGTTGTGTTAAAAAAAATCTCTAATTTGTCAGTAGAATTACTCCTGGAGCGAAGCATCCAACCACATATATGCCAAAAATAAAATAAAATGATGGGGGTCTTATCTAGCTTTACACTATATCTTGGGGTTTGAATCCAGGACCCTAACAATGCTTTTCTATTCTTCCTGTCAAAGTGGACAAGTTTAAATTTTCAAATTTTCCCACATTATACTCCATCTGCTAATTTCTGCCCACCCTTTAACCTCTTCTACACTCCTACACTTCAGTGAGGAATGTAGAAGAGGTGCTCTTCTACATTCCTCACTGAACCAGGGCTTGTCCCCTAGCTCGATGTTAATGATAGAGTGAGAGATATGTCCTCTTTACACAAATAAACTATGCTGTGGAATTTGCTTCCAGGGTTAGTAATTGAGTTGTTGCATGAAGGAAATGCTTTGCAAGTATATGGGAACAGGATGAGTAAATGTGTGTAGAACAAGATCTGGACAATATCCAGGCTTGGGCTGACAAGTGGCAAGTAACATTCGCGCCACACAATTGCCAGGCAATAATCATCACCAATAAGAGACACTCTAATCACTGCCCCTTGACAATCAATGGTGTCACCATCACTGAATCCCCACTGTCAACATTCTTGGGGTTACCATTGACCAGAAACTCAACTGGATTCGCCACATAAACACAATGGCTACAAGAGCAGGTCAGAAGCTGGGAATACTGCGACGGGTAACTCACATCCTGACTCCCCAAAACCTATCCACCATCTACAAGGCACAAGTCATGAGTGTGATGGAATACTCCCCACTTGCCTGGATGGGTGCAGCTCCAACAGCACTCAAGAAGCTTGACACCATCCAGGACAAAGCAGCCCACTTGATTGACACCACATCCACAAACATCCACTCCCTCCACCACCGATGCTCAGTAGCAGCAGTGTGTACCATCTACAAGATGCACTGCAGCAATTCACCAAAGATCCTTAGACAGCACCTTCCAAATCCATGACCACTTTCATCTAGAAGGAGAAGGGCAGCAGATACATGGCAATACCACCACCTGCAAGTTCCCCTCCAAGCCACTCACTACCCTGACTTGGAAATATATCGTCATTCCTTCACAGTCGCTGTGTCAAATTCCTGGAATTCCCTCCCTAACGGCATTGTGGGTTAACTCACAGAACATGGACTGCAGCGATTCAAGAAGCCAGCTCACCAGCACTTCTCAAGGGTAACTAGGGATAGGCAATAAATGCTGGCCAACCAGCGAGGTCCACGTCCCATGAATGCATAAATAAAACTGTTCACATGGAAGGTAGGCTGTCAAAGCATATTGATGAGGACATAAACAGTTTACTTGAGACATCAAGTACACATCAATTATATAAATAATTTATATCAAACCACTTACTGCAAGGGTGTTGTTGGAAGTGTGTTGTGCTTTGGAAACTTAGGTTTAACAGCAACAGGTGGTGGTTTGGCCAAAGCTGAAGGTCCCTTTGGCAACAGTTCTGGTTTGTATAGTTTAGGCTTAACATGTACAGTTTCAGATGAAATTGATAACAACATGAGTTTGTCGCCCGCACTAGATATTTTGGGCATAGGCACTGGAGGAGATTCAGTGCTAGATCCTTTGCTCAAAGGCACTGCAGGAGGTCCAGCACCAGAACCTCTGTTCACCAACCCTGAAGGAGATCCAGCACTAGTTTGTTTGCTCACAGGCAGCAGAGGAGGTCCTGCGCTATATCCTTTCTTCACGGACTCTGGAGGAGGTCCAACATTAAGTTCTTTGGTCACGGGCACTGGAGGAGGTCCAGCACTAGATCCTTTGTGGATGGGCAGAGATGAAGGTGCAACATCGAGTGATGTCCTTTTTCTAGTCATCTGTTGTAAATGCATGTTTAAATCCATTGGAAAGTTCCTTTTCACTTTCATATCAGAGTCTATAGTTTCTGAAAGTCTCCTCGGTTGCTCCTTTTCACGAAAAGTCGGTTTTAAATGTACAGGAGGGGGTTTTGGGCAGCCTGGTGATGCACTGGAAGATGGATGTCTCGGCACTGCACTATTTTCAGTTTTTGCAGGGAAGGGAGAAGACAAATGATCCTGTAGTGAATTTGGTAATTCCTCTTTTATAACAACCAACCCATGTGATGTGCGTCGTTGATGGGGAGGTGGCAGAGGAGGTAGTGGTTTTTTAATGCTTCTTCCTGGCTGGATCGGAGAAGAATTCAACACATGACGAAAATCTAAACACATTGGAAAGAGAAAAAGAGTATTCCACTTCACTGATAAAGCCACTGAATTGCCTAATAAATTACTACAGAAACAATCTGCAAATAGTAATTTTTTTCACACCTTCCTGCAAATTAAGAAATTAACTGATTTAATATATTTTACAAACTTTAGCGCTTCTGATTGTGTTAATTGAATAAATGGACATAAATGGACAGTCCCAACATTGGGCCTTACAGCAATCTTATTATAGTTCTTTACGCATACGATAATAGCAATTGTACTTCAAAAAAGCAATTCACTGCCTGCTGCATTTGGGGATTATTTTTTTGAGATGAGATACAAGACAAGACAGACAGACTTGCATTTCTGTAGTGCCTTTTACCACCTCAGAACATGCCAAAACTTATATTTACGGTATATAGCACCGTAAATCTAATAAAATGTTTCTAGGTGCTTCACAGGAGCACTATGAAACAAACTATGACACAATGCCACAAAAGGAGATATTGGGGGGATTTTCTGCACCCCCTGTGACATATTTCGTGGTGTTGGAGGTGACCCATCATTGGCCAGCAGTGGGATTTTCCGGTCCCGCCTCTGTCAATGAGGTTTCACATTCTATGCACCCCCCCACCGCCAGTAAACCCATTATAGGAGTTTGCTGTCACCAGGGCTGGAAGATCCCACCAGCGAGAATGGCCAGAAAATTCCAGCCATCGGGTCAGATGACCAAAAGGTTGTTTAAAAACATGGTTTTTAAGGAATGTCTTAAAGGACAAAACCAACTTAGAGAGGTGGGGAGGTGTAGGTAGTGGCCTAGGCAACTGATGGCATAGCTACCAATGATGGAGCAATAAACGCACAAGAAGCCAGAATTGAAGAGAGCAGATCATAGAATCTGTACAGTGCAAAAGGAGACCATTCGGCCCAGTGAGTTGGCACTAACTCTCCAACAGAGCATCTTACCCAGGCCCTATCCCAGTAAGCTGATGTATTTACCCTATTAATCCCCCTAATCTACTCATCTTGGGACACAACAGGACAATTTAGCATGGCCAATCCACCTAACCTGCACATCTTTGCATTGTGGGAGGAAACCGGAGCACCCAGAGGAAACCCACGCAGACACTGGGAAAACGTGCAAACGTCATATAGACAGTCACCCAAGCTTGTAATCGAACCTGGGTCCCCAGCGCTGAGGCAGCAGTGCTAACCACTCATAGAATCATAGAATCATAGAAACCCTACAGTGCAGAAGGAGGCCATTCGGCCCATCGAGTCTGCACCGACCACAACCCCACCCAGACCCTACCCCCACATATTTACCCACTAATCCCTCTAACCTACACATTTTAGGATTCTAAGGGGCAATTTTTAACCTGGCCAATCAACCTAACCCGCACATCTTTGGACCGTTCTTGGAGGATTGTGGAGCCAGAGAAGATTACAGAGATGGGAAGGGAAAAGTTATGGAAGAATATGGAGACGTAAGATGAGAATTTTAAAGTCAATGCATTGCTTGACAAGGAGCCATTTAGGTCAGTGAGCACAGAGGTTATAGGGGAAATTGAGGATATGACCCGCTTGCTTCCAAAGCGATTTACAACTAATGAAGTCTAGGCACTGTTGTAATGTAGGAAATGCTGCAGCCAATTTGCACACAGTAAGCACAATGTGATGGTGGCCAGCTAATCTGTTTTTAAGTGATGAGGGCTGAAGGATAAATATTGTCCATGGCACAGGGTAATTCATGTGAAATTTTTCTTCTTCAAAAGTAGAATAAAGGTATCTTTTACATTCACCTGAGATAAGGATTTAACGACTCATTAGAAAGACAGCATCTCTGACAACGCAACACTCTTAATTCTATACTGAAGGGTCAGTCTGAATCATGTGCTCCAATTTTTGGAGCAGGATTTGAACACGCAACCTTCTGTCTCAAAAGCCAAGAGTGCCACCACTGAGTCACCTCTGAAACCTCAACGTTTCAATACAAATTTCTTTTTTAATAATTATTATCATTTATTTTAAATTTTGATTGATAGAAGTTAAGAAATTTAACTTTGCAATGATGTCAGAATACATAGAACATAACATATTACCAGTGGCCAAACAATCTCTACACTGTTCCGAGACTGCACAGATAACCCTCTATGATGGTGGTTGAATAGATTTGGTCTATACTCTCTGGAGTTTAAAAGAATGAGAGGAGATTTTATTGAGGGGGCTTGACAAACTAGCTGCCGAGAAGTCGTTTCTCCTGGCCACAAAGTCAAAAGCTGTTCGATATAGTCTCAGCATTAGGAGTCAATTATGTAAGCCTGAGATGAGGAGGAATTTCTTTGTTCACAGAGTTGTAAATCTTTCAAATTCTCCACATCAACGGGCTATCTGCTCAGTCACTGAGGATATCCAAGGTTGAGACTGATTGATTTTTGGACACAGAGGAATCAAGGAAATTGACCTCAATTCAGTTTCCTACTCAATGACGGGCCTGATCTTATTGAATGGTGAAGCAGATCCCAAGGGTAGGTAAGGCCTATTGTTACTCCAAATTATTTCGTGCTTGTGGTCTTTTTTCTACCTAACATAAAATGGTACTGAAGTAAAATGATTGGGATGGTTCATTACCTTCTGATTCTGGGCTTACATGGAGTCCATCTGGTCTCAGATAGTCATCCTCATCCTCATCATCATCATCATCATCTGCATAATCTGAAAAAGACAATTGAATTCTCTAAGAATACACAAAAGAAAAACACAGGGTTGAGGATTCCTCTGGGTACTCTATACTTATAAATATTTCCTCCGTTTAATAGCTTGCTACGCTGCTGGAAATATTCATAGAACATAGAACAGTACAGCACAGTACAGGCCCTTCGGCCCACGATGTTGTGCCGAAACTTTTCCGAAACCAAGATCGAGCTATCCCACTCCCTATCATTCTAGTGTGCTCCATGTGCCTATCTAATAACCGCTTCAAAGTTCCTAAAGTGTCCGACTGCACTATCACTGCAGGCAGTCCATTCCACACCCCAACCACTCTCTGAGTAAAGAACCTACCTCGTACATCCCTCCTATATCTTCCACCACAAACCTTATATTTACCCCCTAGTAACAGCTACATCCACCCGAGGAAATAGTCTCTGAATGTCCACTCTATCAATCCCCCTCATCATCTTATAGACCTCTATTAAGTCGCCTCTCAACCTCCTCCGCTCTAAAGAGAAAAGCCCTAGCTCCCTCAACCTTTCCTCGTAAGACCTACCCTCCAAACCAGGCAGCATCCTGGTAAATATCCTTTGCACTCTTTCCAGTGCTTCCACATCCTTCTTATAGTGAGGTGACCAGAACTGCACACAATATTCCAAATGTGGTCTCACCAAGGTCCTGTACAGTTGCAGCATAACCCCACGGCTCTTAAATTCAAACCCCCTATTAATAAATGCTAACACACTATAGGCCTTCTTCACAGCTCTATCCACTTGAGTGGCAACCTTCAGAGATCTGTGGATATGAACCCCAAGATCTCTCTGTTCCTCCACATTCCTCAGAACCCTACCTTTGACCCTGTAATCCGCATTCAAATTTGTCCTACCAAAATGAATCACCTTGCACTTATCAGGGTTAAACTCCATCTGCCATTTTTTGACCCAGCTCTGCATCCTATCAATGTCTCTTTGCAGCCTACAACAGCCCTCCACCTCATCCACTACTCCACCAATCTTGGTGTCATCCGCAAATTTACTGATCCACCCTTCAGCCCCCTCCTCCAAGTCATTGATAAAAATCACAAATAGCAGAGGACCCAGCACTGATCCTTGTGGTACTCCGCTGGTAACCGGTCTCCAGTTAGAAACATGGAATATATTCAAACCTACTTATAATTTTGCTATATGTAGTAATCAAAGTAAATCTCATCTCCCTCCTTCCACTACATCAGCACGATCACATCTGCTGTATGCTCTGGTCAATAAAGAGAGGAGTTGAATTGTTGTATTCAGCAACATTTATATCTATACTGGCACAGGCTCAATTCAATTATTGGAGAGCAGTGAGTGACTGAATGAAAAGAAAGTGAATGAGTGAAGATAGACTTCTGCCTTTCTCAGCTCCATTCCTCCTTTCTTTGGATCTCTGGCCCCCTGCACTACCTCAAAGATCTGTATTCCCTAATTCTCATCTCACCACCTTCTGTTCAGTAAGGAGTTTATGCTTAATTAGTCACAGTTGACGTAAAATTACAACTAAAGCAAACAGGCTCTCTGATACATGATTGCCAGTCAGGAATCATTCATTCGATCAGCCTTTGGCTCCTCCACCACCTTCCTCTCCCCCAGCCCCTTCTCCCCCCCCCCCACCACAGCCCCTCTCCCTGCCCCTCATCCCCACCCAAAATAGTTTTACAGCTAACAAACAGAAATCTTAAAATAAATAATTTGGAGTCAAAGGTTTACAGGAGAAAAAGTAACTGATTAACGGGCCACCTCCCATTAATCAGAGAAGAGATAATTCAGGCATAACCAAGGTAACTCAAAAGGAAAGGTAGGGCAAACAAAGCCAAAGCTCCCTGAATGACAAAGGAGATAGAAATAAAGATGAAGAAGGATGTTTATTTATGACCTGGAAGGTTCAGAGGAGTGGTGAAAAAGCAAAGAAGAGAAGCAAAGAGGGAGTATGAAAATAGACTGACAGCTAACATAAAAGGGAATTGAAAAGCTTTAAGAAGTTGATTAGGAACCAAGAAAGGGAATTTACACGCAGAAGCAGAGCACATGGATATTAAATGAATACCTTACATCTGTCTTTACCGAGGAAGAAATTACTATCCAGGCCATGGTGCAAGAGGAGGTAATTGAGACACTTGATGGGTTTAAAATAAAAAAAGAAGTGGTATTGGATAGTTTACCTGTACTTGAAGTTGATAATGCATTGAGGAGAAGATGGCCTACTGGTATTATTACTAGACTATTAATCCAGAAACTCAGCTAATTCTCTGGGGACCTGGGTTCGAATCCTGCCATGGTGGAATTTGAATTCTTTAAGGGCAGAATTTTACCAGAATGATTCTAAGTGTCCAGCTAGCATGAAAATGGGAGAGTTGCAGATCCGTTTTTTGGGTGAACTTTCAAGCCCAATCTTGTGTACAGTGAATGGTAAAATGGTCTAGACCATTTCTAGCTGCTGCAGGCAGTGGGCTGGGGTTAAATCACCAGCCAGCCTGCAGAGGGAACTATTGTGCATGCGCAGACCTCTGATTCTGCACATGCGCAATAGCAATTGCAGAGTGAGCTACTGCGCATGTGCAGACCTCTGACCTCTGATTCTGCACATGCGCAATTCCAGCAGCAGAAGTCTGACAAACAGAGAGAGAGAGCTGCCTGCAAGCAGCCTGAACACAGCCCCTCCATCCCCACAATTGTGGGGGCCCATGGCTGATCATGAGCCCTACACTGCACGTAATACAGCAACCGCTGCCCCCACCACCACCCAGACTAATCACGCCCCCCCCCGCAATGCCGCGATGCAGAGTGGGCCCCTGTTCTCCCCGATCCGATCACCTGTAGAGTGACAGCAGGCCCCCCCCCTTCCGCCTACTGATCCGATCACAGGCAGAGTGCGCAGCAGCCTCCCTCTCCCCCGATCAGGCTGCCCCTTCAGGCCCTGCACCTATAAGCCCCATCCACGTAGGCCCTACACCCATAGGCCCCGCCCAGTGGGCAGTGCCAAGGTGCAAGGCTGGCAATGTCAAAGTGCCAGGTTGGCAGTGCCCAAGGGGCGCCCCCTTACGAGCGGCCTCCCTGGTTGGCCTTAAAGGCCTCTGTTTCTACCAGCGAGGCCAACATCACTGTTCCCTGTTCATGGGGAGCAGGTGTTTTCCTTGCCGGAGAGAACTTCGCCCAGCAAGGCCATAAAAGCAAGCGAGCCCACTGAGCGGCGGGCTCACTATTGCCATTTAATCAGTATTAAAATGAATTTACATAATTTATTCAGCCTCTCGCTCATTTCCAGCAAGAGGCTGACTTTGCCAGAAATCCAGCTCTCGTAAGATCGCAAGAGCCGAGAAATCGGGCGTGATCCTGATTTCTCCGCTCTCGCGCGATTTTACCGGCTCTCTCTGCCCATCGATGGGCGGGGCGAGCTGGTAAAATCCCAGCCTAAGAATCCACAGATGACCATGAAACCAATGTCGATTGTCGGAAAAACCCATCTGATTTACTAATGTCCTTCAGGGAAGGAAATCTGCCGTCCTCACCTGGTCTGGCCTACATTTTACTCCAGAGCCACAGCAATGTGGTTAACTCTCAACTGCCCTCGGGCTACTAGGGTTGGGCAATAAATCCTGGCCAGCCAGCGACACCCTTATCCCATGAATAAACAAAGGGACAAGATGAGATGCTCCCAAGGATACTGATGGAAGTGAAAGTGGAAATTGCAGAGGTATTGGCTGTCATATCTACATTATTGCTGGCACTTGCCTTGTGGAATTTGGTTCATATATTTGACAGCATGAAAGATGCGTGTTATTACGTAGTGAAGTAAAGGGTTCCAGTAAAAATAGCAAGAAAAGAAATACAAATCACCTACCTCCAGATTCTGATTCTCTTGATGTGTATTTTATCAGCACCGGGAGCTCTATTGAGCCATAAAACTTCTCAGTATCAGAGTAATCACTAAAAGGAAGAATGTACAAAATAATTTGTTACAATCCAATCATTGGATCTATTCTTTTGCAGCACTGCCCGAGGCTACCTCATCCTGAGCTCACTTTAACATTAGAGTTTCACAGTCCCATTTTGATGAAGAATTTGCAGCTGAAACCTGAACTTTTTTTTTAGTTTCAAATGTTGGCTTTCTGTGTATTGGTTATAGGTATTCTACTGTCAGGCACAATAAATAGCAGCATGGATAATTAGCAAGCAACGAGAAACAGATCACATTGGTCTAGATTTTTACTCCCAGTATGGTGCGCAGAGCTAGGACATTTCCGAGCTCCACAATTGCAACCTGGGAAAGAGACCCGGAAGTTTGGATTTTCATTCTGGGGGCATGAGCGGAATTAGAAATCAGGCAACCACTGTTCCTGGAACAAACACGGAAGCTGCCAGGTGCAGAAATGGGCTGAAAGGCCTGCACTTGTGCACCGGCACCATGCGAAAAATGGAAAAAAACCCAATAAAACATAAAACATCCCCCCCAAGCCTTGATTCTTTCACGCACTCCCAATGTCCCAACCATGCCAACTCAGGCCAACCCATGCCTCTGTATCCATCCTCATACCATCCATGCCAACCTATGTCCCTGTAGCCATCTTCATGGGATATCTACACCTCTACCTCAAACATATTCCCAAGTACCCGCCCCATGTCCCCTAAACCCTCCATGCCAACCTATGCCCTTGTACCCATAGCAAGTTTTAAAAAAAATTCCAGACATTAAAAATTTAAAGAGCAGTTTTTTAAAATGCTTTGACAGTTCAACAGATCCCTTTGACAGTTACGATTGACAGGTCCTCTTGACAGTTGATTTTGACAAGTCTGTTGGTATTAATGGGTTTATACATTTTGCGCGCAGTTACGCCTACTTTTAATAATTCTAAAGGGTGCCTGATCCACTCCAAAGACCATCTAACCTCTAAAGTGGCAAGGTCTGCAAGACATAACAAGCTACAAGATGAAGGCATGTAAAGTCATCGGCTCCAATGCACCCCTCCCTGATGAGCTCAATGCATTCTACGCTCGTTTTGAGCAGGAGATCAGCGAGACCATGCCCTCCACCCTGGAAGAACCTGTATCTGGGGTCACCATTGCAGATGCCAGAGCAGCTTTCTCGAACGTCAACCTATGGAAAGCGACTGGCCCGGATGGGGACCCGGACGGGCACTCAGATCCTGTGCGGATCAGCTGGTGGGGGTATTCACAGACATCTTCAACCTCTTTTTACAACAATCTGAGGTCCCTATCTGCTTCAAGAAGACGACCATCATCCTGGTACCTAAGAAAAACCAAGCAGCGAGCCTTAATGACTATCGGCCGGTGGCTCTGACATCCATCATTATGAAGTGCTTCGAAAGGCGAGTCATGGCACGAATCAATTCCAGCCTCCCGGCCTACCTGGATCCACTATAGTTTGCCTATTGTCGCAACAGGTCCACAGCTGACACCATCTTCCTGGCCCTGCACTCAACCCTGGAACACCTAGATAACAAGGACACCTATGTCACACTTCTATTTATTGACTACAGCTCAACCTTCAACACCATTAATCCCAGGAAACTCATCTCCAAACTCCGTGGCCTGGGCTTTGGCACCTCCCTCTGCGACTGGATCCTGAACTTCCTAACTCGCAGGCCACAATCAGTAAGGATAGGCAACAACACCTCCTCCACGATCATCCTCAACACCGGTGCCCCACAAGGCTGTATTCTCAGCCCCCTACAATACTGAACAAGAAGAACAAAGAACAATACAGCACAGGAACAGGCTGTGGTGAACCATCGTTCACCACAGCCTGGGGTTGGCCAGGACTACAAGGATGTACATATGTTACTGTTGGGTTGTGCTATTGTTGCTGTTGGGGTTAGGGTGGGGTTGTTACACCTTTGTACTGTAGTGTTGTGGCACATCCCAGTCGGGCTCCGCCTCCTGGGAGAGGTATAAGAGTCCCTGCTCTGGCCGGGACCCCTTCAGTCTGGGATAGTGTATATAAGTTCTGGTAGCTTCGTTAACAGTAAATAAAAGCCTTTCATTTACTGAGCTTCAAGCCTCGTGTCTGAATAGCGCATCAATTTTATTTACTGTCGTTAAACTCTCGTCGAAAAAAAAAGAGAGAGAGTATGGAGCAAATTCTGAAGCCGGAATGCCTTACGCTAGATCCACGTGCGGTGGGTGCCTCTAACACCTTCGACCACTGGCTGAACTGTTTCGAAGACTACCTGGCAGCCTCCGCAGCGGTCACCACAGATGATGACAGACTCCGGGTCCTCCATGCGAGGGTAAGCGACACTGTCTACCTCGCGATCCGTGCGGCCACTAATTATCCTAAGGCCCTCGAGCTTCTAAAGAAGCGCTATGCCAAACCACCTAACGAGATACACGCTCGTTACCTCCTAGCCACTCGACGACGGCAGTCTGGCGAAATGATGGAGGACTATGCGAATGAGCTCCTACAGCTAGCCAGGGGCTGTGACTGCAAAGCTGTGTCGGCTGAGCAGAGCATGTACGACCTCGCCCGAGATGCGTTTGTGGCCGGGGTCGGATCGTCGTACATTCGACTTAAACTGTTGGAGAAGGGTAACCTTAATCTTACCCAGGCCATCGAGTTAGCAGAGATGCTCGAGTCGGCCTCCAAGAGCTTAGTTTTATATCCGGAGGACCATGTGGAGACAACGTGGCAGGAGCGATCGCAAATCCCTCCTCGTCCCTCGGGTTCGAAATGCTGTGTAATGGGGTGCTCCCATTCGGGCCAGACGATGGCTGCAGCCCCGAGTGGCCCGCGGTGCTATTTCTGTGGAGGAGCGAAGCATACTCGGCAAAAGTGTCCCGCTAAAGCTGTGTTGTGCACCGCATGCGGTAAAAAAGGGCATTATTCAAAAGTGTGCCGATCTAAACCCAGGAATGGCAGTGCGGCCTGCGATTCTTCAGAGCTTGGGTCTTCATCGTCGAAGTCGTCGCGGGGTTCGTCCACGTGCGAGACCAGGACGACGCCATTACGGTCGACGGAGTCGGAGGAGTATGACCACCAAGGGTCGCTGAGTTTGGCGCCCTCACCCACGTGCGATTCATGGGGACAGCCATGTTGGTCGACACTGACCACGAACGACCAGCAGGGGTCCTCCTCATCGACTTCAGCTGCCTGCAGTGGTGCTCATGAACCAACGGTGGCGTCGATCATCCTGGACCAGGCCAAGCCTCATAGACTTGACAAATCTATGATGAATATCCAGGTAAATAACCACATGGTTTATTGTCTGTTTGACAGCGGGAGCACTGAGAGCTTTATCCACCCAGACACTGTGAAGCGGTGTGGACTCCAGATTCAACCTGCCAAACAGACAATCTCTATGGCATCAAGGTCCCGGTCTGTTGCCGTGCTAGGGAGTTGCGTGGTAACCTTGAAGGTGCAAGGCACAGTTTACGAGCGTTTCAAGCTCCTTGTGTTGCCGTATCTTTGCGCGCCAATACTTCTCGGACTAAACTTCATGGTCCACTTGAGGAGTGTAATCCTACAGTACGGTGGGCCACTCCCTTCACTGGCAGTGGGAAAGCAGCAGCAGCCTCCAAATTGCCCAACGCCTGTAGCCTCTCGACGCTGAAGATCACCACACCCTCCTTGTTCCAGAATCTTGTGCCAGGCTGCAAGCCCATCGCGACTAAAAGTAGGCGTTACAGCACTGAGGATCGGATCTTCATTAGATCTGAGGTTCAGCGGCTCCTCAAAGAAAGGATCATACAACCCAGTGCTAGTCCGTGGAGAGCGCAGGTCGTGGTGGTCAAGAGCGGGAACAAACCCCAGATGGTCATTGATACAGTCAGACCATTAACCGATATATGCAGCTGGATGCGTATCCCCTCCCGCGCATATCTGATATGGTCAATCAGATTGCGCAGTACCGGGTGTTCTCCACCATAGACCTCAAGTCTGCCTACCACCAACTCCCCATTCGCCCAGAGGACCGACAATACACGGCTTTTGAGGCGGATGGTCGCTTGTATCACTTTCTCAGGGTTCCCTTTGGTGTCACCAATGGGGTCTCGGTCTTCCAGCGTGCTATGGACCGAATGGTGGACCAGAACGGGCTGCGGGCTACCTTCCCGTACCTGGATAATGTCACCATCTGCGGCCATGACCAGCAGGACCACGACACAAACCTCCTGAACTTCTTACGCACTGCATCTCGCCTGAACATGACCTACAACAGGGAGAAGTGTGTGTTTCATACGCGCCGATTAGCCATCCTAGGATACGTGGTGGAAAACGGGGTCATTGGCCCTGATCCAGACCGTATGCGCCCCCTTTCTGAACTTCCCTTACCTGCTAGTGCAAAAGCACTGAGAAGATGCTTAGGCTTCTTCTCTTATTATGCGCAGTGGGTTCCCAACTACGCAGATAAAGCCCGTCCGCTCATTAAGTCCACGACTTTTCCCTTAACGCCAGAGGCCAGATTGGCCTTCGATAAATTGAAAGCCGACATCGCGAAAGCCACGATGCACGCTGTAGACGGGTCCATCCCCTTTCAGGTGGAGAGCAATGCATCTGATTTCGCCCTGGCCGCCACACTTAACCAGGCGGACAGGCCCGTCGCATTTTTTTCCCGCACCCTCCAAGGCCCCGAAATTCGGCATTCAGCGGTGGAAAAGGAGGCCCAGGCCATTGTGGAGGCCGTCAGGCATTACTTGGCGGGAAAACGGTTCACCCTGATCACGGACCAGCAGTCCGTGGCGTTCATGTTTAACAACACGCAGAGGGGCAAGATCAAGAATGACAAGATCTTGCGGTGGAGAATTGAACTCTCCACCTATAACTACGACATCATGTATCGTCCAGGGAAACTCAATAAGCCCTCGGATGCCCTCTCGCGTGGAACATGCGCTAGTATACAGGAGGACCGTTTGCACGCCCTCCATAATGACCTGTGCCATCCTGGGGTCACTCGGCTCTACCACTTTATAAAAGCCCGCAACCTGCCTTACTCGGTGGAGGACGTCAGGTCAGTAACAAGGAGCTGTCGGGTTTGCGCAGAATGCAAACCGCACTTTTACCGACCTGACCGGGCACATTTAGTCAAGGCCACTCGTCCCTTCGAGAGACTGAGTGTCGATTTTAAGGGCCCCCTTCCCTCAACAGATCGGAATGTGTACTTCCTCAATATCATTGACGAGTACTCTCGGTTCCCTTTTGTTGTTCCCTGCTCTGATACATCCGCTGCCACGGTTATCAAGGCATTCCGTGATCTCTTTACCCTGTTCGGGTACCCCAGCTACATCCATAGCGACAGAGGCTCGTCGTTCATGAGCGATGACTTGAGGCAATTCCTGCTCTCATACGGGATTGCCTCTAGTAGGACCACGAGCTACAACCCTAGGGGTAATGGACAGGTGGAACGCGAGAATGCTACAGTCTGGAAGGCTGTCTTACTGGCGTTGAAGTCAAAAGGTCTTCCAGTCTCCCGTTGGCAAGAGGTGCTCCCTGATGCGCTCCATTCTATTCGCTCCCTCCTGTGTCCGGCAACCAATGCTACTCCCCACGAGAGGATGTTCTCATTCCCTCGGAAGTCTTCCTCGGGGACCTCATTACCGTCTTGGTTGACGTACTCAGGACCCGTCCTCCTGCGGCGACATGTGAGGGCCCGCAAGTCCGACCCGTTGGTCGAACAGGTCCATCTCCTCCACGCCAACCCTCAGTATGCCTATGTGGCATACCCTGACGGGCGAGAGGACACGGTCTCGATCCGAGACCTGGCGCCAGCAGGGGACGTAGCAACCCCTGTCGCTCCCATATCCCCTGTAACAAACCCTTTATCTCTTGTTTCTTCCCCGGACACGGCGCGGGCAGCATCGGGACCATTGCTTAACCATTTTACTCCCATGTACAGCTTGCCTGAGCCCAGAAGATGGTCGCCACCGCAGGGCGTGTCAGGATCCCCTGGACTACCGTCACCTCAGGGTCAACCGGCCTGTGAGTCCGTGGAAGAACAGCTGGACGCTGCTTTGGGGAGAACGCCACCGCAAGTGCCTACTCCGGTGTCACCGCCGGTATTGAGGAGGTCACAACGACGGTGCGGTCCCCCTGACCGTCTGAACTTATAGACTGCTGACATTTTATTCTGTTTTTTTGTACCCCGCTGGCCTTTGTTCTCAAAGGAGGGGTGAATGTGGTGAACCATCGTTGGTTCCCACTGGATAGTGCTGAGCCAGGGACTGGCCAGGACTACAAGGATGTACATATGTTACTGTTGGGTTGTGCTATTGTTGCTGTTGGGGTTAGGGTGGGGTTGTTACACCTTTGTACTGTAGTGTTGTGGCACATCCCAGTCGGGCTCCGCCTCCTGGGAGAGGTATAAGAGTCCCTGCTCTGGCCGGGACCCCTTCAGTCTGGGATAGTGTATATAAGTTCTGGTAGCTTTGTTACAGTAAATAAAAGCCTTTCATTTACTGAGCTTCAAGCCTCGTGTCTGAATAGCGCATCACAGGCCCTTCGGCCCTCCAAGCCTGTGCCACTCCCTGGTCCAAACTAGACCATTCTTTTGTATCCCTCCATTCCCACTCCGTTCATATGGCTATCTAGATAAGTCTTAAACATTCCCAGTGTGTCCGCCTCCACCACCTTGCCTGGCAGCGCATTCCAGGCCCCCACCACCCTCTGTGTAAAATATGTCCGTCTGATATCTGTGTTAAACCTCCCCCCCTTCACCTTGAACCTATGACCCCTTGTGAACGTCACCACCGATCTGGGGAAAAGCTTCCCACCGTTCACCCTATCTATGCCTTTCATAATTTTATACACCTCTATTAAATCTCCCCTCATCCTCCGTCTTTCCAGGGAGAACAACCCCATTTTACCCAATCTCTCCTCATAACTAAGCCCCTCCATACCAGGCAACATCCTGGTAAACCTCCTCTGTACTCTCTCCAAAGCCTCCACGTCCTTTTGGTAGTGTGGCGACCAGAACTGGATGCAGTATTCCAAATGCGGCCGAACCAACGTTCTATACATCTGCAACATCAGACCCCAACTTTTATACTCTATGCCCCGTCCTATAAAGGCAAGCATGCCATATGCCTTCTTCACCACCTTCTCCACCTGTGACGTCACCTTCAAGGATCTGTGGTCTTGCACACCCAGGTCCCTCTGCGTATCTACACCCTTTGTAGAACATAGAACATAGAAAGCCACAGCACAAACAGGCCCTTCGGCCCACAAGTTGCGCTGATCATATCCCTACCTCTAGGCCTATCTATAGCCCTCAATCCCATTAAATCCCATGTACTCATCCAGAAGTCTCTTAAAAGACCCCAACGAGTTTGCCTCCACCACCACCGACGTCAGCCGATTCCACTCACCCACCACCCTCTGAGTGAAAAACTTACCCCTGACATCTCCTCTGTACCTACCCCCCAGCACCTTAAACCTGTGTCCTCTCGTAGCAACCATTTCAGCCCTTGGAAATAGCCTCTGAGAGTCTACCCTATCCAGACCTCTCAACATCTTGTAAACCTCTATCAGGTCACCTCTCATCCTTCGTCTCTCCAGGGAGAAGAGACCAAGCTCCCTCAACCTATCCTCATAAGGCATGCCCCCCAATCCAGGCAACATCCTTGTAAATCTCCTCTGCACCCTTTCAATGGCTTCAACATCTTTCCTGTAATGAGGTGACCAGAACTGCGCGCAGTACTCCAAGTGGGGTCTAACCAGGGTCCTATAAAGCTGCAGCATTATCTCCCGACTCCTAAACTCAATCCCTCGATTAATGAAGGCCAGTACGCCGTACGCCTTCTTGACCGCATCCTCCACTTGCGAGGCCGATTTAAGAGTCCTATGGACCCGGACCCCAAGGTCCTTCTAATCCTCTACACTGCTAAGAATGGTACCCTTCATATTATACTGCTGCTTCATCCCATTGGATCTGCCAAAATGGATCACCACACACTTATCCGGGTTGAAGTCCATCTGCCACTTCTCCGCCCAGTCTTGCATTCTATCTATGTCTCGCTGCAACTTCTGACATCCCTCCAAACTATCCACAACACCACCTACCTTGGTGTCGTCAGCAAACTTACCAACCCATCCCTCCACTTCCTCATCCAGGTCATTTATGAAAATGACAAACAGCAAGGGTCCCAGAACAGATCCCTGGGGCACTCCACTGGTCACTGACCTCCATGCAGAGAAAGACCCCTCCACAGCCACTCTCTGCCTTCTGCAGGCAAGCCAGTTCTGGATCCACAAGGCAACAGCCCCTTGGATCCCATGCCCTCTCACTTTCTCAAGAAGTCTTGCATGGGGGACCTTATCGAACGCCTTGCTGAAGTCCATATAGACCACATCCACCGCTCTTCTTTCGTCAATGTGTTTGGTCACATTTTCAAAGAACTCAACCAGGCTCGTAAGGCACGACCTGCCCTTGACAAAGCCGTGCTGACTACTTTTGATCATACTAAACTTCTCTAGATGATCATAAATCCTGTCTCTCAGGATCCTCTCCATCAACTTACCAACCACTGAGGTTAGACTCACCGGTCGGTAATTTCCCGGGCTGTCCCTGTTCCCTTTCTTGAATATAGGGACCACATCTGCAATCCTCCAATCCTCCGGAACCTCTCCCGTCTCCATCGACGATGCAAAGATTATCGCCAAAGGCTCCGCAATCTCCTCCCTCGCCTCCCACAGTAACCTGGGGTACATCCCATCCGGTCCCGGCGACTTACCAACCTTGATGCCATTCAATAGTTCCAACACATCCTCTTTCTTTATGTCCACATGCTCGATCCTTTCTGTCCACCGCAAACCAGCAGTACAACCACCCAGATCCCTTTCCACCGTGAATACCGAGGTAAAGTATTCATTAAGCACCTCCGCCATTTCTAACGGTTCCGCACAAACTTTTCCCCCTTCACCTTTTAAGGGTCCTATGCCTTCACATCTCATCCTTTTACTCTTGACATATTTGTAGAAAGCCTTGGGATTCTCCTTAATCTTACCCGCCAAGGTCTTCTCATGACCCCTTCTCGCTCTCCTAATTTCCTTCTTAAGCTCCTTCCTACATCCCGTATACTCCTCTAAATCCTTAACACCTCCTAGCTCTCTGAACCTTCTGTACGCCTCTCTTTTCTTATTCACCAGGTTCATCACAACCTTCGTGCACCACGGTTCCCGTACCCTACCAACACCCCCCTGTCTCATCGGAACGTTGTCATGCAGAGCTCCAGACAAACATTCCTTGAAAATCCTCCACTTTCCTTCGGTACTTTTCCCCAAGAATGCCTCCTTCCAATTTACCCGTCTAATTTCCTCCCTGATGACACTGTATTTCCCTTTACACCAGAGAAACACTTTCCTAGCCTGCCTGATCCTATCTCTTTCCAATGCTATCGTGAAGGAGATAGAATTATGATCGCTATCCCCAAGATGCTCACCCACCGAGAGATCCTCCACCTGTCCAGGTTCATTAGCCAGCACCAGATCAAGTACAGCCTCTCCTCTAGTAGGCTTATCCACATACTGTGTCAGGAAACTCTCCTGGACACACCTAACAAACTCCTCTCCATCCAAACCCCTAGCCCTAGGGATATTCCAATCTATGTTTGGGAAATTAAAATCTCCCATCACGACAACTCTGTTATTCCTACATCTCTCCAGGATCTGTTTCCCCATCTGCTCCTCAACATCTCTGTTACTATTGGGCGGCCTATAGAAAACACCCAGCAAAGTTACCGACCCCTTCCTGTTCCTAACCTCCACCCACAGAGACTCCGTAGTCAATCCCTCCACGGCGTCCACCTTCTCTACAGCCGTGACACTATCCCTGATCAACAGTGCCACTCCCCCCCCTCTCTTGCCTCCCTCCCTGTCCTTCCTGAAACATCTAAAACCCGGCACCTGAAGCACCCAGTCCTGTCCCTGAGACATCCAAGTCTCCGTAATGGCCACCACATCACAATTCGAAGCAGCAATCCACGCTCTAAGCTCATCCACTTTATTCACTACACTCCTGGCATTAAAATAGACACATCTCAGACCTTCAGCCTGAGCACTTCCCTTCTCCATCACTCGTCTAACCTCCCTCTTACCCTGTTTACATTCCTTATCTATTTGCAAGCTAACCTCCTCGCTCTCAGTCCCCTCATTTCGATTCCCTCCCCCCAACCTTTCTAGTTTAAAGTCTCTCCAGTAGCCTTAGCCAACCTTCCCGCCAGGATATTGGTCCCCCTGGGATTCAAGTGCCACCCGTCTTTTTTAAACAGGTCACACCTGCCCCTAAAGAGGTCCCAATGATCCAAGTACCCAAATCCTTGTCCCTTGCTCAAGTCCCTCAGCCACGCATTCATTCTCCACCGATTCCTGTTCTCACTCTCCCGCGGCACAGGCAGCAATCCCGAGATTACTACCTTTGCATTCCTCTTTCTCAGCTGTCTACCTAACTTCCTATATTCTCTTTTCATGACCCCTTCCCTCTTCCTACCTATGTCAGCAGTACCTATATGCATCACGACCTTCGGCTCCTCTCCCTCCCCCTTCAGGATTTCTGGGACTCGACCAGAGACATCCCGGACCCCTGCACCAGGGAGGCAAACCACCATCCGAGAGTCCCGTCTGTGTCCGCAAAAACGCCTATCTGACCCCCTCACCGTAGAGTCCCCAATTAGCACTACCCTCCTTTCCTTACCCTTTTGCACTACTGGGCCAGGCTCAGCTCCAGAGACACTGCCACCACTGCTTCCCCCAGGTGGGCTGTCCTCCCCAGTAGTACTCAGACAGGAGTACTTATTATTAAGGGGCACATCCACCGGGGTGCTCACCATCAACCGAGCTTTCTCCTTCCTCACTGTTACCCAGTTACCCTCCTCCCGTGGTCCCGGTGTGACCACCTGCCGATAGCTCCTGTCAATGACCTCCTCACTATCCCTAACCCGGCGAAGGTCCTCGAGCTGCAATTCCAGTTCCCTAACATGGTCCCTTAGGAACCGCAGCTCAACACACCCAGCACAGATATGGTCGTCCGGGAGGCTAGGAGCCTCCAGGACCTCCCACATCCTACATTGGGAACAACATACTGGCCTCACACTCATAATTGCCCTTTTAAACACACAGGGAAAAAAAAAGTGAATGAAAATTTTAAACTTACCTTTCCTCCTCCTGTTTTCTCCAAAGCCCTGCTCTCACTGGGTCTTTTTTTTAGGTTAGAGGAGGAGGGAGGGTGGGATACTCTACAAGTGTAGAGTATCGGGATTCCTCTCTGTTCCAATTTATTGGGGGAAAAAAAAATCTCTCTCTCCCAGACCTCCCTGCGCGACCACTTCCGGGTTTAGATATTTAAAAAAAAACCCGCGAAAAAGTAAGTTAAAAAATAAAAGAAATTTATGGTTCTGCCATTTATCGTATAGCTCCTCCCTACATTATTTCTGCCAAAATGCATCACTTCGCATTTATCAGGATTGAACTCCATCTGCCATTTCTTTGCCCAAATTTCCAGCCTATCTATATCCTTCTGTAGCCTCTGACAATGCTCCTCACTATCTGCAAGTCCTGCCAATTTTGTGTCGTCCGCAAACTTACTGATCATCCCAGTTACACCTTCTTCCAGATCGTTTATATAAATCACAAACAGCAGAGGTCCCAATACAGAGCCCTGTGGAACACCACTAGTCACAGGCCTCCAGCCGGAAAAAGACCCTTCCACTACCACCCTCTGTCTTCTGTGACCAAGCCAGTTCTCCACCCATCTAGCCACCTCCCCCTTTATCCCATGAGATCCAACCTTTTTCACCAGCCTACCATGAGGGACTTTGTCAAACGCTTTACTAAAGTCCATATAGACGACATCCACGGCCCTTCCCTCGTCAACCATTCTCGTCACTTCTTCAAAAAACTCCACCAGGTTAGTGAGGCATGACCTCCCTCTCACAAAACCATGCTGACTATCGTTAATGAGTTTATTCCTTTCTAAATGCGCATACATCCTATCTCTAAGAATCTTCCCCAACAACTTCCCCACCACGGACGTCAAGCTCACCGGCCTATAATTACCCGGGTTATCCTTCCTACCCTTCTTAAATAACGGGACCACATTAGCTATCCTCCAATCCTCTGGGACCTCACCTGTGTCCAGTGACGAGACAAAGATTTGCGTCAGAGGCCCAGCAATTTCACCTCTCGTCTCCCTGAGCAGCCTTTGATAGATTCCATCAGGCCCTGGGGATTTGTCAGTCTTTATATTCTCTAACAAACCTAACACTTCCTCCCTTGTAATGGAGATTTTCTCCAACGGTTCAACACTCCCCTCCGAGACACTCCCAGTCAACACATCCCTCTCCTTTGTGAATACCGACGCAAAGTATTCATTTAGGATCTCCCCTACTTCTTTGGGCTCCAAGCATAAGTCCCCACTTTTGTCCCTGAGAGGTCCGATTTTTTCCCTGACAACCCTTTTGTTCCTAACGTATGAATAAAATGCCTTGGGATTCTCCTTAATCCTGTCTGCCAAGGACATTTCGTGACCCCTTTTTGCCCTTCTAATTCCCCGTTTGAGTTCTTTCCTACTTTCTTTGTACTCCTCCAGAGCTCCCTCCATTTTTAGCTGCCTGGACCTAACATACGCCTCTCTTTTCTTTTTGACCAGTCCCTCAATTTCCCTAGTTATCCACGGTTCTCGAATCCTACCCTTCCTATCCTTTTTTACAGGCACATGCCTGTCCTGTAGCCCTAACAACTGTTCCTTAAAAGACTCCCACATGCCAGATGTGGATTTACCCTCAAACAGCCTCTCCCAATCAAGAGCTGCCAATTTCTGCCTAATCCCACTAAAGTTAGCCTTCCCCCAATCCAACACCTTACCCTTGGGACACCACTCATCCTTTTCCATCACTATCCTAAAGCTAACAGAATTGTGGTCACTATTTGCCACATGTTCCCCTACCGAAACTTTGAAGACCTGACCAGGCTCATTCCCCAGTACTAGGTCCAGTATAGCCCCCTCTCTTGTCGGGCTATCTACATATTGTTCCAAAGAACCCTCCTGTACGCATTTTACAAATTCCTCCCCATTCAGAGTCCCAGCTCTCAGCGATTTCCAGTCTATACCAGGGAAATTGAAGTCTCCCACTACAACAACCCTATTTTTCCTGCACCTATCCAATATCTCCTGACATATCCGTTCTTCCACTTCCCTTGGGAAAAAGATACTGCTTATATACTTATGACTGTGTGGCCAAATTCCCCTCCAACTCCATTTTCAAGTTTGCTGACGACACCACCATAGTGGGTTGAATCTCAAACAATGACAAGACAGAGTACAGGAATGAGATAGAGAATCTGGTGAACTGGTGGCAACAATAATCTCTCCCTCAGTGTCAGCCAAATGAAGGAGATTGTCATCGACTTTAGAAAGCATAAAGTAGAACATGCCCTTGTCTACGTCAACGGGGACGAAGTAGAAAGGGTCGAGAGCTTCAAGTTTTTAGGTGACCAGATCACCAACAACCTGTCCTGGTCCTCCAATGCCGACACTATAGTTAAGAAAGCCCACCAACGCCTCTACTTTCTCAGAAGACTAAGGAAATTTGGCATGTCAGCTACGACTCTCACCAACCTTTACAGAGGCACCATAGAAAGTATTCTTTCTGGCTGTATCACAGCTTGGTATGCCTCCTGCTCCACCCAAGACCACAAGGAACTACAAAAGGTCGTGAATGTAGCCCAATCCATCACGCAAACCAGCCTCCCATCCATTGACTCTGTCTACACTTCCCGCTGCCTCGGAAAGCAGCCAGCATAATTAAGGACCCCATGCACCCCGGACATTCTCTCTTCCACTTCTTCCATCGGGAAAAAGATTCAAAAGTCTGAGGTCACGTACCAACCGACTCAAGAACAGCTTCTTCCCTGCTGCTGTCAGACTTTTGAATGGCCTTACCTTGCTGAGTTGATCTTTCTCTACATCCTAGCTATAACTGTAACACTACATTCTGCACTCTCTCGTTTCTTTCTCTATGAACGGTATGCTTTGTCTGCATAGCGCTCAAGAAACAATACTTTTCACTGTATGTTAACACACGTGAAAATAATAAATCAAACCATAAACCAATCAGGCTCTTTGAAATACTTCCCAGCCTATTTTGTTCTTCAAGGGACATCACACAAAAGAAAATACAAGCTTCTCCCAGTACATAAATCATCATAGTATATCGTTATGAACCTTTGTTAGACCCCACATTGTTGGTGAGATCTGGTTATGAACTAATAACATTTTGTTTAAAGTATACAAAATTTGAGGTTCAGGACACTTGCTAATTGAGTAAAGCTACAAGATTCCATAGGTTTTGAACAACAAAAATAAATTTTACTACAAGATCAAAGGGATAAAACAGTTTACAATATCTATCTTACATTCTAACGCTCAGAATATGTTTGAAGTACTTACAAATTACAAGCCAACTGTGATCGAACACATTACATTTCACAATAAATGTCAGATGTGACCAAGACAAAATCCATATATTTCTCAACAACCCACCCTGACCTCAGTCAATCAGTCAACTCTTGAGAGTCAAGCAATCTCACTGAAACTCTGTCTCTCTCATGAAGAATTCTAATCTTCACCTTTGAAGATCTCGCCTTAGAATTCTCTCCGAAGGTCTCTCCAAATTGGATGGCTTCAACAATAGCTCGCCTTCCAAGGGTTTAGGCTTGCCTTCAGAGATTCCATTTTCCTGGATTCCCAAATACACTCAAGCATCAGTTCACAAGCACAGCTTTAGCTCTTCAGCCACACCAAGCAAAACACTACTGCTTCAAAAAGGGTACCTTTTGCTCCAATAGTCCACAGCACAGAGTCACCAGCCTTCAGCTGCCTTTTTGGATCTTCATGGCCTCTCCTCCACCCTCTTCTATTACCAGGGTTTCTCCTGAGTTCACTTCATTTAGAGTCTGCTCTCTGCAGCCCTTTTCTCTAATCGGAGACTGTTCTTCCACTCCTCCCTTTTAACTAAACTTAACTGGGATCAGTTTCTGTCCCTGTCTTCGTCCCTTTTGCGACTTTAGGGAACACTTCCTATTCCCCTCCCTTGTCCGTTGTGTGGGACACTTGCTGGCTATAGCATGCCACACGTGGTCAATTGACCTGGGTTTTTGTGCTGTCTTCTGCACAAACAAACTGGTTCAAAGAATGTCAAAAATGCAGAACTGCGCAGCAAGTCTGAAGACCGTCAGGATTGGAGTTTCCAACAAGGGAGGTTTGGGTTTCTTACACACATAGAGACATACATAGAAAATATAAGCAGGAGTAGGCCACTCAGTCCTTCGAGCCTGCTCCACCATTCATTTTGATCATGGTTGATCATCAAATTCAATATCCTGATCCCATCTTCCTCTCCATATCCCTTGATCCCTTTAGCCCCAAGAGCTTTATCTAATTTCTTCTTGAAATCACACAACGTTTTGGCCTCAACTACTTTCTGTGATAGTGAATTCCACAGATTCACCACTCTCTGGGTGAAGAAATTTTTCCTCACTTCAGTTCTAAAATGTTTATCCCTTATCCTCAAACTATGAGCCCTAGTTCTGAATTCCCCCACCATTGGGAACATACTTTCTGAATCTACCCTGTCTAATCCTGTTAGAATTTTATAAGATCCCCTCTCACTCTTCTAAACTCCTTTGAATATAATCCTAACCAACTTTGTCTCTCCTCATATGACAGTCCTGCCATCGCAGGAATCAGCCTGGTAAATCTTATTTATACTCCTTGTATAGCAAGAACATCCTTCCTCAGATAAAGATACCAAAAGTGCACACAATAATCCAGGTGTGGCCTGACCAACACCCTATACAATTGCAGTAAAACACTCTATTCCTATATTCTTGCTATGAAGGTCAACATATCATTTGCCTTATTTATTGCCTGCTGCACTTGCGCGCATACTTTCAGCAACTGATGCACGAGGACACTAAGATCTTGCTGAGTATCCACCCCTCTCAATTTACACCCATTCAAATAATCTGCCTTCCTATTTTTGCCACCAAAGTGGATAACCTCACATTTATTCACATTATACTGCATTTGCCTTGCGTATGCCCTCTCACTCAGCCTGTCCCTCCCACCCAACTTTGTATCATCTACAAATTTAGTTCCCTGGTCTAAATCATTCATATATAATGTGAACAGTTGGGGTTCTCGCACAGATACTGTGGTACACCACTAGTCACTGCCTGCCAATCAGAAAAAGACCATTTATTCCAATATTATTAACAATATACATTACAGAGTTTTCATTCTTGGAGATATGTTAGAAGTGAAATATATAACCTAGAGTGTAAGTAAGGTAAAAACTGGAATGATATCTCCTGTGGAGGTTAGTTAAATTAATACAATGGGACAAAGCTCATTTCCTCTCTGTTCAGACAAAGGAGTTGTCCTTTAAACAAAAACAGCAAGCTGTGTCTCTGTTATGTTGTAAGCAAACTGTATACAGTTTGCCTGCCACATTTCCTATATTATAACAGTGATTATACTTCCAAACTGCGAATGTGTTAATACATTATTTGGTAAAATTTCACAGCCTGATTTTAACCTGGGAGGCACATTAATTGATAGATAAAGAGACATCTTGAAAAAGGTTATATTTTAAACCACAAAATGATTGAGTCTCACTGTTTATGTGTAAGGATTTCCAGGTCTGATATTACAGAAAACATCTTCCTGCTGCGAGTTCAGTGGTTAACGCATGTCTGAATCAGAATGTTGTGGGACTAGGTCCCATCCCAAGGGCTGGGATGAGACCTATTTGAGGCTGCAGTGCAGTGCTGGGAGCATGCTTTCTGCCCTGTCAGTTGGATATAAATGATTCCAATGCATTATCTTGAAGAAGAGCAGTACTCCCCAGGCTTTAGCCATTATTTATTTACCCATCAAAACAATCGCAATAAATTATCTGGTCATTATTACATTGTTGCTGCATTTCCAAAAGTACAAGTGTGACTACAGTTAAAAAGTACTTCATTCGGTATAAAGCACTTTGGGATCTCCTAAAATCATGAATATGCTTTATATAAGACACAGTCAGTCGGATTGGAATGGACAATAAATACTGGCTTAGCCAGCCAGGCCCACATCCCATAAGTGAATAAAAGAGTATTTTCTTATTTGACAAAAAACTCCAATCATCTTTTTCCATCAAGTGTTCCCTCTTCTCTGCTGTCTTGGTGGATACTGTGTAATAAACACCAGTTCTCTTAAGGGTATTGCACACAAGTAGCCATTATTAAGGCATGAATCTAAGTATGAATGACTCATTCTAGTTGGGGGCATCACAGCAAGGAGAGAACCAAGACTGGGGTTATGCCTCACTTGCCCACAAACGATGAGGACAATTAAATGTCCTTTGTCGCTGCCCAGACTGAACCTGATGCACAATGAAAATTCACTTATGACAACGGAATCAGTGAGAGATGACACAAGGCAAGAAATATCTAAGTATTTAGTTTGGCTGATGGGAGAGTTAATAGTTAAAATATCTGTATCTAAAAAATGAACTTTATTTATAGTTGGAATGTTTTCAATGTGACTGGGTACCTTAGATTTCCATGCGAGTCCACCTTCTCATGATAACGATCGATTTCTTTTCGTAAACCCATCATCCACTTCTGAAAAGAAAGGACAATCGGGCTAGTTTGCATCTGCATCTGTTCAGCACCAATTAACCATGGAGATTATAGCGGGATTTTCCAGCCCTATTGTGGCGGGACCTGCCATGGGAGATTCCGTGGCCCAGCCAAAATCCATTGATTTTTGGCGAGACGGGATGATTCCGGTGGCAGGTGGGACTGGATGATCCAATCCATGAGCGCAACCAAGGCTCTCAAGCCTTTGGGGCCTAGTTTTTCAGCTGTGATATTGCATACAAAGTGCATTGTCACAGCTCTTATAATTCTATTACTGTAGGTCAGTACATCATTCTAGAACAAAAGCTGGAGGCTGTGACAACTAAAGATGTTATATGGAAAGAAACTAAGAGGATCCATTGTCAATATAGGAGATAAGAAATCCCCAATGGCCTTTTTAGTATGTTGAATATTTTTTAAATTAACAGTAATTACATCAGTATTCTTTCTATCCTACAGCTGCTACAGCCCAGTGTGTGATGTGGCGATGCCAGCGTTGGACTCGGGTAAACACAGTAAGAAGTCTCACAACACCAGGTTAAAGTCCAACAGGTTTATTTGGTAGCAAAAGCCACTAGCTTTCGGAGCGCTGCCCCTTCATCACCTGATCAGGTGATGAAGGAGCAGCGCTCCGAAAGCTAGTGGCTTTTGCTACCAAATAAACCTGTTGGACTTTAACCTGGTGTTGTGAGACTTCTTACTACAGTCAGTGTCATACAGCAGAGAATAAGACCAGATGGCTAATCTAGACTGTGTCAGGTCTTTCAAAAAGTGGCCTATTTCCTTTCATTTGGAGGGAACTGTCACAGATGAGCACATTCCTATTTCCAGCCAATATCCACGTGAATTCATACTTCCAATAGAGTTACTGAATAGTGATCAGGAGCAGGAACTAATTCACTCCTCTTTTTTAAATTGCTGAACACAATGACTAACCACAGAGTCGCAAAGGATTGATGCGGTTCACCTAGCAAAAGGATTAACAGAGAAAAGAATCAACCAACAAAGGTTGAAAATCATAATTGGAAATATGTATGACATTCTAAATTTGATTTGACACTTCTGATCAGTTCAAAGGTTTACTTAGCCTACAACCATCCTTGATTTTTAAATATTTTCTCCTTGACCCTGCTATTAATGCAACGACTGTACATGACAGAAGACCATTCTCCACTGTTCTTCTTTCTGCAAGGGGTGCTATGCTTTGCTAAGACATAGGGCTGAAATTTCACAGCGTCAGTCTGTGGATGTTTAAAAATGATGGGCAAAAACCCAGATTCAGAAGTCCTGCCCCCATCTCCAGCTGAAACCACAGGCTTAGGTTAGAAAATCAAATTAACATCTGTGCTGTTTTAATAGAGCTATTTGTTGACATTTCCACAAGAGAAATTATGATGTCATGATCAATGCGTGGCTGAGTTTTAAAAGCTGCAATTATCTAAGCATAGCATTCTTAATATTCAGAATCCAATCATTGTCATCTTGCGCCATGCCTCCATAATGGCTATCAAATCATATTTATTTACTTCAATGTGCACTATCAATCAATTTATTATCTTATGAATGCTACGCGCATTCAGATACAGAGCCTTTAGTTTTGTCTTTCTGCTATCTTTGTAACATTTAGTCTTGATTGTTGGTGCATTTTTAGGTTTTTTTCCCCTGTCCCCCTTCCTGCCATTCTCTGACCTTCACTTTGCATATTACTATTTTCCTCTCTTACCTTGTCTCTACTCTTTCAAAATCACATCTTTCCACATTTGATCCCTTGTCCCCACTAGTTAATTTAAAACCCTCTCTACTTTCCTACTGATGCGATTTGCATGAACATTGGTTCCAGCATAGTTCAAGTATAGACTATTCATCTCCTCCACTTTCCCTAGTACTGCTGACATGCCCCCACAAAGTGGAATCCACTTCTCCCACACCAGTCTTTGAGCGACGTATTCATCTTTGTAATGAGGGATGAATGAAGGAGAAGGGCAACAAGCTCTTGGAACGCTTTCAAGTTCCCCTCCAAGCCACACACCATCCTCACTTGGAAAGGTATCAGGATTCTTTTATCATGGCTGGCTCTAAATACTGCAATGTCCTATTCAACAGCACTCCTGGAGTATCTGCACCAGATGGACTGCAGTGACTCAAGAAAGCATCTCATCAACACCTTCTCAAGGGCAATAGGGATGGGGAGTAATTGCTGGGCTAGCCAGTGAAGCCTACATCCCTTGAATAAACTTAAAAAAACAAACAGATCTCATACGTGTTTCTTTATTTCACAAATATTACACAAAGTTCACATGCATAAACTGAGTGAAGGATGAAATTACATGCCTGCCTTTTAATAATCTTACTTGTTAATCAAAATGTATTGAAATCTAGATTCTCAATTAGCCACATGTAGTAGCTAACATGCTGGGTAATATTGATGTACAGGCAGTTAATTATGCTTTCAAAGTTTTCAGTTAATGATGGACAGGAGCAGGAATTGAAGTTGCACTTAAGTAATATAAATTGGACAATTTGTTCTACTTAGAAACCATAAGAACATAAGAAATAGGAGCAGGAGTAGGCCATCTAGCCCCTCGGGCCTGCCCCGCCATTCAATAAGATCATGGCTGATCTGAAGTGGATCAGTTCCACTTACCCGCCTGATCCCTATAACCCCTAATTCCCTTACCAATCAGGAATCCATCTATCCGTGATTTAAACATATTCAACGAGGTAGCCTCCACCACTTCAGTGGGCAGAGAATTCCAGAGATTCACCACCCTCTGAGAGAAGAAGTTCCTCCACAACTCTGTCCTAAACTGACCCCCCTTTATTTTGAGGCTGTGCCCTCTAGTTCTAGCTTCCTTTCTAAGTGGAAAGAATCTCTCCACCTCTAACCTATCCAGCCCCTTCATTATCTTATCGGTCTCTATAAGATCCCCCCTCAGCCATCTAAATTCCAACGAGTACAAACCCAATCTGCTCAGTCTCTCCTCATAATCAACACCCCTCATCTCTGGTATCAACCTGGTGAACCTTCTCTGCACTCCCTCCAAGGCCAATATATCCTTCCGCAAATAAGGGGACCAATACTGCACACAGTATTCCAGCTGCGGCCTCACCAATGCCCTGTACAGATGCAGCAAGACATCTCTGCTTTTATATTCTATTCCCCTTGCGATATAGGCCAACATCCCATTTGCCTTCTTGATCACCTGTTGCACCTGCAGACTGGGTTTTTGCGTCTCATGCACAAGGACCCCCAGGTCCCTTTGCAGAGTAGCATGTTGCAATTTTTTTCCATTTAGATAATAATCCAATTTGCTATTATTTCCTCCAAAGTGAATAACCTCGCATTTGTCAACGTTATACTCCAAAACAATTTGTCTTGCACATTTGGGATACTTTAAAATGGAAGGGTAAGGTAATGCATTTAGGGAGGTTAAACAGTAATGGGGGATACACAATAAATGGAAATATACTAAGTGGGGTAGATGAGTGAGCGATCTTGACGTACAAGTACACAGGTCCCTGAAGGCAACAGTTGAAGTAGACAAGATTGTAAAAAAGGCATATGGAATGCTCTCCTTCATTGGCACAGGTACAGAATATAATAGTGAGGATATAATGTTGGAATTGTATAAAACACTGGTGAGGCCACAACTGGAGTATTGTGTGCAGTTCTGGCCACCATATTGTAGGAAGGACGTAATTGCTTAGGAGAGAGTACACAGGAGGTTTACAAGAATGTTGCCAGGGCTAGAAAAGTGTAGCTATCAGGGGAGATTGGATAGGTAGGAGTTATGTTCCTTGGAAAAAAGAAGGCTGAGGGTTGACTTGACTGAGGTTTACAAAATTATAAGAGGAAGAGATAGAGTGGACAGGATAAAATTGTTTCCCTTGGTGGAGAATTTGAGAACCTGGGAACATAGATTCAAGATAAGTGGCAGAAGGTGTAGAGGGGACATGAGGAAGAACTTTTTTATACAGAGGGCAGAGTTCACTGCCCAAGTTGGTGGTGGAGGCAGAGATCCTAAACTCTTTTATAAAAGTACCTGGATCTGCATCTTCAGTGCTGTAAGCTACAGAGCTATGGACCGGATGCAGGAAGGTTGGATTAGAAAGGGCACTTGTGTGTCCTCGGGCTGGCATGGACAAGATAGGCAGAATAGCCTCATTCTGTACTGTAATCTTTCCATGGTTCGATAGAACACAGTAAGAAGTTTAACAACACCAGGTTAAAGTCCAACAGGTTTATTTGGTAGCAAAAGCCACACAAGCTTTCAGAGCCTTAAGCCCCTTCTTCAGGTGAGTGGGAATTCTGTTCACAAACAGGGCATATAAAGACACAGACTCAATTTACATGAATAATGGTTGGAATGCGAATACTTACAGCTAATCAAGTCTTTAAGATACAAACAATGTGAATGGAGAGAGCATCAAGACAGGCTAAAGAGATGTGTATTGTCTCCAGGCAGGACAACCAGTGAGACTCTGCAGGTCCAGGCAAGCTGTGGGGATTACAGATAGTGTGACATGAACCCAATATCCCGGTTGAGGCCGTCCTCATGTGTGCGGAACTTGGCTATCAATTTCTGCTCAGCGACTCTGCGCCGTCGTGTGTCGCGAAGGCCGCCTTGGAGAACGCTTACCCGAATATCAGAGGCCGAATGCTCATGACCGCTGAAGTGCTCCCCAACAGGAAGAGAACAGTCTTGCCTGGTGATTGTCGAGCACCGCTCGGGATATTGGGTTCATGTCACACTATCTGTAATCCCCACATCTTGCCCGGACCTGCAGAATCTCACTGGCTGTCCTGTCTGGAGACAATACACATCTCTTTAGCCTGTCTTGATGCTCTCTCCACTCACATTGTTTGGATCTTAAAGACTTGATTAGCTGTAAGTATTCGCATTCCAACCATTATTCATGTAAATTGAGTCTGTGTCTTTATAATGCCCTGTTTGTGAACAGAATTCCCACTCACCTGAAGAAGGGGCTTAAGGCTCCGAAAGCTTGTGTGGCTTTTGCTACCAAATAAACCTGTTGGACTTTAACCTGGTGTTGTTAAACTTCTTACTGTGTTTACCCCAGTCCAACGCCGGCATCTCCACATCTTGTCTATGGAACACACACAGCAGCACTTAAAAGAGGTCAGGACAGTATAGCTTTTAACCTCCAAATAATAATGTCACCATAAGACATGGCCTATTTACCTGCTGCAGTTACCATCAACTGTCTCAACAACCACAAACTGTATTGCGCACAATAAAACAAATGCTCTCACCTTTCTCTCCTCCTCGCATGCTGCTGAGAAGTACCAGGTTCTGTGTTTCTTATTAATGTGAATGATTTTGAATGGAAACACATTGCTTGAAGTCGTTTCCTCAGTTGACCTCAAAACCCTGAGGAAATGAAAGAAAGAGAAATAAACATCGGGATAAAGTTATTTAGGAAGCTGTAACTTGCTCCAGACGTCTCAGTGGATTACAATACAAGATCGGTCTGTTAAGTAATATCACACTTTTAATCCAGTTCCCAGTGATAAAAACTAGAATTTGCAAAATGCCTTTCACAACCTCAGGATGTATTGAAGAACTCTGCAGACAATAAAATACTCTTGAAGTTTAGTCATTTTTTCTTTTACTTTTTCATGGGATGTGGGCAAAGCTGGCAAAGCCAGCATTTGTTGCCCATCCCTAATTGCCCTTGAACTGCATTGATTCTTAGGCCAGTGCATAGGGTGGTTAAGAATCACCCACATTGCTTAGAGTCTGGAGTCATATATAGGCCAGAGCAGGTAAGGATGGCAGATTTGCGTCCCTAAAAGAACATTAGTGAGCCACGGTGGCACAGTGGTAGCACAACTGCCTCACAGTGCCAGGGACCCGGGTTTGATTCCCAGCTTGGGTCACTGTCTGTGTGGATTTTGCGCATTCTCCCTGGGTCTGCGTGGGTTTCCCCCGGGTGCTCCGGTTTCCTCCCACAGTCCAAAGATGTGCGGGTTAGGTGGATTATCATGCTAAATTGCCCCTTAGTGACAGGGAGACTAGCTAGGGTAAATGCATTGGGCTATGGGGATAGGGCCTGGGTGGGATTGTGGTCGGTGCAGACTTGATGGGCCAAATGGCCTCCTTCTTCACTGTAGGATTCTATGATGTATGCTATGGGGTTTGATGACAATAAATGGGACTCGCTTTACTTCAAGATTTCCAAAGAATCCATAGAAATCCTACAATGCTGAAAAGAAGCCATTCGGCACATCAAGTCTGCAACTCTCTGAAAGAGCCCCTTACCCAGCCACCTCCCATCGCTCTATTCCTGTAACCCCGCACATTTACCATGGTTAATCCACCTAATCAATACATCTTTGGAAATTAAGGGGTAATTTAACATGGCCAATCCACCTACCCTGCACATCTTTGGACTGTGGGAGGAAACCGGAGCACCCAGAGGAAATATATGCAGACACAAGTCAAATATGCAAACCCCACACAGACAGTCGCCCCAGACCGGAATCAAGCCCGGGTCCCTGGCGCTTTGAGGCAACAGTGCCCTCTCCTTTCCTTCTTACTTTTCACTGTATACTAATACATGTGACAATAATAAATCAAATCAAAATCAAAGATGAATAACACATGCGTTAAATGGAAAGCAAGATAAACACATGAGGGAAAAGGAAATAGAAGTGCATAACGATGTGGTTAGATGAATTAGGAAGGGAGGAAGCCCATGTAGAACATAAACAGTGAGCATCAGCTTTGGTTGGATCACACTTGGAGTATTTTAAAGTTTATTTATTAGTGTCACAAGTAGGCTTACATTAACAGTGCAATGAAGTTACTGTGAAAATCTCCTAGTCGCCACACTCCGGCGCCTGTTCAGGTACACTGAGGGGGGATTCAGCATGGCCAATGCACCTAACCAGCATGTCTTTCGGACTGTGGGAGGAAACCGGAGCACCCAGAGGAAACCCATGCAGATATGGGGAGAACATGCAGATACTCCACAGATGGTGACCCAAGCCAGGAATCGAACCCGGGTCTCTGACGCCATGAGGCAGCAGTGCTGACCACTGTGAAAATGTGCTGCCCGATTACTGTGTGACGGTATAGTCTTCATATTGTAAAAAGGATAGAGACACTAGAAAAGGCCAAATAGAGGAAAAGAACCAAATAGAGGGATTTAGTACTGTGAGAGAGTTGATTAAGGCATCAAGATGATGTTTCCATGTGTGGCAAACCAGAATTATGGGCCATAAATAAAAGATAATCACTAATAAATGCAGAAAACTCCTCTATCCAGAGAGTAGTGAGAGCTCACTATCACAAGGAATACTTAAGGCAAATAGCATCAATGTATTTAAGGGAGCGCTAGATAAGCACATGAGGGAGAAAGGAATAGAGGATATGTTGATGAGATTTGCTGAAAGGTGGAGCAAAATGTTGACTTGGGTCTGTTGGACCAAATGGCCTGATTGTGTGTCTTAAAGTTCTCTTTCATTCTGTATAACAAAAATAGAACAAGGCGTACGCCTATTTTTAGCATTCAGCTTCCTCTGGCCATCTACAACTGTATCGAACAAGAGGCCAGCTCCCAGATTGCATAACACCATTACGCAGATGACAATAAATTAATTTTGAATTTCATAAAATGTCTTTGATTTGATTTATTATTGTCACATGTATTAACATACAGTGAAAATATTGTTTCTTGCGCGCTATACGGACAAAACATACTGTTCATAGAGAAGGAAAGGAGAGGGTGCAGAATGTAGTGTTACAGTCATAGCTAGGGTGTAGAGAAAGATCAACTTTGTGTGAGATAGGTCCATTCAAAAGTCTGATGGCAGCAGGGAAGAAGCTATTCTTGAGTCGGTTGGTACGTGACCTCAGAGCTCTACACCTTATGATAGCAAGTTCCACATTCTGACTGCTCTCTGGGTGTTGCTGAATTAGCCTTCATGGTTTTAGTTAAGTTTGCAGTCTGCAAATGAGGCAGGTTTTGTTTCACAAATAGGTCATGAAGTAAAAACCGACATTCTGGTGTACACCTAAAGTAACAGGACATCGCTCTTTGGAGTATGGTTTAAAATGTGTGTGGTTGCGAACTGGGGATTATTCAAGGGCAAGTATAGTGTCCACTTGAGTAGAGGCAGGATGTGAGTATTAGTGTACCAAATCTCGACAAAACCTGAACATAGTATTTGCAACATTTCAGCCTCTGCATTCAAGGCTGCCATGCCTTGGTAAATCATCAAGACTGATCCTGCAATGTGTCTGGTTTCTTGACTCTGATACTGTTCAGAATCGAATGTCAATCAGACACATTTGTGCAACTCCGTTACAGGCTGTATGCTATTAATGTTCTGACCCCACATAGTTTTAATTCAGCCCAAATGTTCAACTAATTTCCTGACTATATTCCACTAAGGGAGAATTTTGTGGTAATCCACTCTTGGAATATGGGAGATTCTGATAATTCTTGAGAAGGTTTGCCTGAATCACTTTCCTGAAAATTGAATTGCTTGCTGGACCATTTCAGAAGACAGTAAAATGATTTTTGTAAAATCATTTTACAGGATGTGGGTGTTGCTGGCTAGGCCCGTCCATAGTTGGCCTTGAGAAAGTGCTGGTGTGCTGCCTTACATTGAAACATAGAAACCAGAAGCAGGAGTAGGCCATTCTGCCCTTTGAGTCTGCCATCCATTTTGATCATGGCTGATTGAAGAAGGGAAAGGGTTAATGTTTTTTGTACTCAATGTATTTTGTGCCTAAAAGGTTGAACTTTGTACCTGGAATGTATCACAAACATAACTCTTCCTTATGGCTAGCCTCCTTTTTGTTTATATTGCTCCTGGTAGTAATACAAGCCATTTGTTCATGTCTTTCATCTTTTACTTTTAGTATAAGCCATTTGTTCTTGGTTTCATCTTTTACTTTTAGTATAAGCTATTTGTTCATGGTTCCCTCGCTTGTTTATATCATTCTGATAAAACAGACAGTTAAATATAGATGTTAGGGGGTAAGTCTTTCTTTCTCATAGGCTTGTGTATGATTTAAACAGAGGAAGCAGCGACCAAATGGTAGAGTGCGAGAATGGCCGTTTGAAGGAGGACTCCCACTGGGACAGTTGCACTCAGTCACTCAGTCACTTCAAAGGAAACGCTGCAGGAAGAGCAGGGGACCAGAGGTGACACCTTGACTGCAACGACCAGAAGAATTGTGCTTTATGACCCAAGGATACCAGATGGTCTCTAACCATGATCCAGAGACTATCAGAAGCTGTTAAAGGAACTATAATTTATGATCAAGGACTGTTAACTGGACTTTGCTTTATGGCTTGTATTGGGAACCCTGATGTATAAATATCCACGCTTCTTGTGTTCAGGGAGAACTTTGGCTTCCGCTTTCAAGGGGTCAAGTTCTCCTAAAGCTTATGAGAATAAAGCATGACTGTATTTTGACTCATACCAGCCTCAAGAGGTATATTTTCCGACTTCATTTTGGTGCCGAAACCCGGGAAAACCCGGATCTGTTTGCGGGACTCTGTTTGCGGGCTCAGGTTGAATGGCCACAACCTGGGTACTGGAATAGAGTTCTGAACCTAATAGGGTGAGTCAAACTACAGTGGGCTGATCATATGTGGTGCGAGTGTGTGAGAGTGAAAGACGTCTGAACTGAACATATACGGACAAGGAGGCATTTGTCTTTTATACCCAGCCTTAGACCAAAAGTTAAGAGGGGAAATCCACCACGCTGAGGCCAGGATTTTGAAGTGGGTATAAAGACTGGAGAAAGGTTGCCTGAGATGTGATGTTCAGACGTGAGTGAGAAAGAAACTGTCTTTGTGAGAGAGAGACTGTCTAAGTGATCACCGGAGTAGAAGCCGGCTTAATAGTGTAAGCGGTGGTACGGAGGGATTTGATCGCCCCTGACAGGTATCACCGGACTCCGATAAGAGCAGCCTAGGAGTGGGAGAGTGAAAAGGGGGAGTAGAAGACTCCAGGTGGTGAGTATAAAACTTATCTATATTATGGCGGGATCACAAGGACAGTGGGGGCCCCCGGGCTCCCTGATAAATGAATATATGTCTGAGAGGGATAAACTTATTAAACAGATGAAAAAGGGGGGTGGGACCTGTTTCACCCGCTAGACCAACAACGGGAATGGTTGGAAAAAGAAAAGAAAGACAGAACTAAGAAAATTGGAGTTCTCTTGGTTCACCAATTAACCGGATTAATTGAACAGGTCTCAGTCTCGGGTAAGAACTGGGCTGACGACAAAGCAAAAATCAAATTGTTGGAATCACGCATTAGAGAATTAGAAAAGAGAAACCAAAGTTTGGAGGACTCCGGTTGGGGATCCTTGCCTCCCTATAGGATGGCCATAAAACCCACAGCACCCATAGGAGACTTCGACCCCGATGAGGAAGAGGTCTATGATCTTGCTCCTATAACTCGGGGTGGGACATTGCAGAACCCCGTTGCCCGATACCAACCCTTTACCCCAGGAGAAAGACAACAAGTCTTGGCTTCCCTGGGAAAGCTCCAGCCTCGGAGTAACAATAGCAAATTTTGGGCAGAACTGGATACCATTTGGGTTGGACATCAGTTACACTTGCGGGATATACACCAGTTGGTACGGGCCGCTTGCCCACAGGATAAGTGGAGACTAATGGGTGACGGAGCGGGCCAGGTTAACGCTGCTGACCAGGCTCGGTTGGATTACCGAGGCGGAAGGTGGACGTACACAACAGCGACAAACGCCGAGATCGAGGAAATGATTGAACCATTTACTCGGTTTAAGGCGGAAGTCCAACGAGTCTTGGGCAACACACCAACCAACTGGTCCAGAATTACCAATACTAAACAACAAAGGGGTGAAGGAGCCTCTGAATTTGGGGAACGACTCTTTAGAGTATATCAAGAATGTTCAGGAGTGCCCGACACTGCCCAAACAGATAGAGCCTTTTTACAAGCATTTAAAGATGGGCTGTCGCCAGCTCACCAAAAAATCCTTAAAATGGGAATTCTCAGTACCCCGAACTATGATGAGTTGGTAGAATGGGCTAATGGCATACCTGGAGGTGGATAGGAGAGATCTTAGTTTTTGTACTTCAGTGTGTTTGTGTGATCTGGTTTCTAGTCGAATGTAGGTGGTTGTTGTTGTATTAAATTGAGAGCAGGAATTGTTGAAACCTTTGTTCTTGTGGAGTGTTTATTGCGGGTAATAAATGACCTTAGTTTAGCCTCAGGAGTGCTGGGGAGGTGTGAAGACTGTTAAAGATTAAAGTGATAAGATTTCTTGCATTTACTTCTGTTTTGAGTTTTAATTACAGTTTGGAAGAAAGAAGAATAAAAGTGACTGTCTTAATCCAAGTTCTGTGTTCTTTTAAATGTTTTACTTACATCTCAGTTTAAGATGTTAAGTTTGAATGAGTGGTGGAAGCTTCCATGTGTGTCTGTGTGTGTTTAACAGAGTTAAATGAAGTCGGAAAATATACCTCTTGAGGCTGGTATGAGTCAAAATACAGTCATGCTTTATTCTCATATGCTTATGGGAGAACTTGACCCCTTGAAAGCGGAAGCCAAAGTTCTCCCTGAACACAAGAAGCGTGGATATTTATACATCAGGGTTCCCAATACAAGCCATAAAGCAAAGTCCAGTTAACAGTCCTTGATCATAAATTATAGTTCCTTTAACAGCTTCTGATAGTCTCTGGATCATGGTTAGAGACCATCTGGTATCCTTGGGTCATAAAGCACAATTCTTCTGGTCGTTGCAGTCAAGGTGTCACCTCTGGTCCCCTGCTCTTCCTGCAGCGTTTCCTTTGAAGTGACTGAGTGACTGAGTGCAACTGTCCCAGTGGGAGTCCTCCTTCAAACGGCCATTCTCGCACTCTACCATTTGGTCGCTGCTTCCTCTGTTTAAATCATACACAAGCCTACGAGAAAGAAAGACTTACCCCCTAACATCTATATTTAACTGTCTGTTTTATCAGAATGATATAAACAAGCGAGGGAACCATGAACAAATGGCTTATACTAAAAGTAAAAGATGAAGGACATGAACAAATGGCTTGTATTACTACCAGGAGCAATATAAACAAAGGGGAGACTAGCCATAAGGAAGAGTTATGTTTATGATACATTCCAGGTACAAAGTTCAACCTTTTAGGCACAAAAAACATTGAGTACAAAAAACATTAACCCTTTCCCTTCTTCACTGATCATCGAATTCAATATCCTGATTCTCCCCTCTTGAAATGCTGCAGTTCCTGAGGTGTAGGTACATCCACAATGCTTTTAGGGAGGGAATTCCAGGATTTTAACCCAGCGACGGTGAAGGAACGGTGGTATACTTCCAAGTCAGGTTGGTGAGTGATTTGGAGGGGAAGTTCCACGTGGTGGTGTCCCCAGGTATCTGCTGCCCTTGTCCTTCTGGATGGTAGTGGTTGTGGATTTAAAAGATGCTGCCTAAGGAATCTTGGTGAGTTCCTGCAATGCATCTTGTAGATGGTACACAATGCTGTCACTGTTCATCGGTGGTGAAGGGATTGAATGTTTATGGAAGGCATAGCAATCAAGTGGGCTGCTTTGTCCTGAATGTTGTCAAGCTCCTTGAGTGTTGATGGGGCTGCACCCACCCAGGCAAATGAAGAGTATTCCATCACACTCCTGACATGAGCCATGTAGATATGGTGGACAGGCTTTGGGGAGTCAGGAGGTGAATTACTCGCCGTGGGTTTGAGCTTTTGACCTGCTCTTGTAGCCACAGTACTTATACAGTTAGTCCAGTTCAGTTTCTGGTCAATGGTAACCCCCAGGATGTTGAGGAAATCAGCGATGGTAATGCCATTGAATGTTAAGGGATAATAGTTAGATTGTCTCCTGTTGGAGATGGTCATTGTCTGCCATTTGTGTGGTACGAATGTTACTTGGCACTTGTCTGCCCAAGCGTGGACATTGTCCAGGTATTGCTGCATTTGGACATGTATCTGAGGAGTCGCAAATGGTGCCAAACATGGTGCAAACATCCCCATTTCTGACCTTATGATGGGAGGAAGATCATTGGTGAAGCAGCTGAAGATGGTTGGGCCCAAGACACTACCCGGAGGAACTCCTGCAATGATGTCCTGGAGCTGAGACGATTGACCTCCAACCATAATAACCATCTTTCTTTGTGCCAGGTATGTTTCCAACCAGCGGAGAGTTTTCCCCCTGTTTCCCATTGCCTAGTTTTGCTGGGGCTCCTTGATGGCATTCTAAGTCAAATGCTGCCTTGGTGTCGAGGACAGTCACTCTCAGCTCACTTCTGGCATTCAGCTCCTTTGTCCATGCTTGAACCAAGGCTGTAATGAGGACAGGAGTTGAGCGACTCTGGCGGAACCCAAACTGAATGTCCAAGGGTAGGTTATTGCTGAATAAGTGCTGCTTGATAGCATTACTGATGACACCTTCCATCACTTGCTGATGACTGAGAGTAGACTGATGGGGCGGTAATTGTCTGAGTTGAATTTGTCCTGTCTCTTGTGTACAGGACATACCTGGGCAATTTTCCACATTGCCAGTTGGATGTTAGTGCTGTAGCTGTACTGGAACAGCCTGGCTAGGGTGCGGCAAGTTCTCGAGCGCAAGAGTTCAGGGCTATTGCTGGAATATTGTCAAGGCCCATAGCCTTTGCAGTATCCTGTGCCTTCAGCCATTTCAGCAAAGTATTGGAAAGGATTATAAGAGATAGGATTTATAATCACCTAGAAAGGAATAATTTGATTAGGGATAGTCAGCACGGTTTTGTGAAGGGTAGGTTGTGCCTCACAAACCTTATTGAGTTCTTTGAGAAGGTGACCAAAGAGGTGGATGAGGGCAAAGCGGTTGATGTGGCGTATATGGATTTCAGCAAAGCGTTTGATAAGGTTCCCCATGGTAAGCTTTTGCAGAAAACCCGGACACATGGGCTTGAGGGTGATTTAGCGGTTTGGATCAGGAATTGGCTAGCTGTAAGAAAACAGAGGGTGGTGGTTGATGGGAAATATTCATCCTGGAGTTCAGTTACTAGTGGTGTACCGCAAGGAGCTGTTTTGGGGCCACTGCTGTTTGTCATTTTTATTAATGACCTGGATGAGGACGTGGAAGGATGGATTAGTAAATTTGCGGATGACACTAAAGTCGTTGGAGTTGTAGACAGTGCGGAGGGAAGTGGCAGGTTACAGAGGGACATAGATAAGCTGCAGAGCTAGGCTGAGAGGTGGCAAATGGAGTTTAATGTGGAAAAGTGTGAGGTGATTCACTTTGGAAGGAGTAACAGGAATACAGAGTACTGGGCTAATGGTAAGATACTTGGTAGTGTGGATGAACAGAGAGATCTCGGTGTCCATGTGCATAGATCCCTGAAAGTTGGCACCCAGGTTGATAGGGTTGTTAGGCGGCGTACCGTGTGTTAGCTTTTATTGGTAGAGGGATTGAGTTTCGGAGCCAGGAGGTCATGCTGCAACTGTACAAAACTCTGGTGCGGCCGCATTTGGAGTATTGCGTACAGTTCTGGTCGCCGTATTATAGGAAAGATGTGGAAGTGTTGGAAAGGGTGCAGAGGAGATTTACGAGGATGTTGCCTGGTATGGTGGGAAAATCATATGAGGAAAGGCTGAGGAGCTTGAGGTTATTTTCGTTAGAGAGAAGAAGGTTAAGAGGTGACTTAATAGAGGCATACAAGATGATCAGAGGATTAGATAGGGTGGATAGTGAGAACCTTTTTCCTCGGATGGTGATGGCTAGCACGAAGGGACATAGCTTTAAATTGAGGGGTGAGAGATATAGGACAGATGTTAGAGGTAGGTTCTTTACTCAGAGAGTAGTAAGGGCGTGGAATGCCCTGCCTTCAGCAGTAGTGGACTTGTCAACAAATAGTTATTGGATAAACATATGGATGATATTGGAATAGTGTAGATTAGAGGGGCTTTAGATTGGTTCCACTGGTCGGCGCAACATCAAGGGCCGAAGGGCCTGTACTGCGCTGTAATGTTCTATGTTCTATTTCGTGTATCATGTGGAATGAATCGAATTGGCATCTTTGATGCTGGGGACCTCCAAGGAGCTAGAGATGGATCAGCCACTCAGCACTTCTGACTGAAGATTGTTGCGAGTGCTTCAGCTTCATCTTTTGCACAGATGTGCTGGACTCCTCCATCATTGAAGATAGGATTATTTGTGGAGCCTCATCCAACAGCGAGTTGTTTAATTGTTCACCACCATTCAAGGCTGGATGTGGCTAGACTGCAGAGCTTAGAAATATAGAAAATAGGATCAGGGGTAGGCCATTTAACCCTTCAAACCTGCTCCACCAGACATTACGATCATGACTGATTATCCAACTCAGTAGACTGATCCTGCCTTTCCCCCCCATATCCTTTGATCCCCTTCACCCCAAGAGCTATAAAAAGGCACGATGGCACAGTGGTTAGCACTCCCGGCTTAGGTAACTGTGGAGTTTGCATGTTCTCCCCATGTCTGCGTGGGTTTCCTCCAGATGTTCCGATTTCCTCCTGCAGTCCAAAGATATGCTGTTTAGGTGGATTGGCCGTGCTAAATTCTCCCTCATTGCACCCGAACAGGTGCCGGAGTGTGGCGACCAGGGGATTTTCACAATAACTTCATTGCAGTGTTAATGTAAGCCTACTTGTGACTAATAAATAAATTTTAAACTTTAACTTCTTCTTGAATCTTAGATCTGATCCGTTGACTGTGGGATTGCTTAGCTCTGTCTATTACTTTCCGCTTATACTGTTTGGCACTCAAGTAGTCCTATGTTGTTGCTTCACCAGTTTGACACCTCATTTTTAGGTGTGCCTGATGTTGCTCCTGGCATGCCCTGTTGCACTCTTCATTGAACCGCTGTTGACCTCCTGGCCTCATGGTGATGGTAGAGTGGGGGTTATGCTGGGCCATGATGTTACAGATTTAGGTTGAGTACAATTCTGCTGCTGTTGATGGCCCATGGAGTGTCATGGATGACCAGCCTTGAGTTGCTAGATCTGTTTGAAGTTTATCCCACTTAGTAGTGCCACCAAACATGATGAATGGTATCCTCAATGTGAAGATGGGACTTCATCTCCACAAGTGGTCTGCTAGGCCATTTTAGCGGACATTTAAAAGTCAACCATATTGCTGTGGGTTTGGATTGCCATGTAGGCCAGACCAGGTAAGGATGCCAGAATTCCCTCCTTTGAGAGACATTAGTGAATCGAATCCGGGTTCCTGGCGCTGTGAGGCAGCAGTGCTAACCACTGCGCCACCGTGCCACCCGATTACTATGTGACATTATAGTGACTTTTGTATCTTTTTCCTAACAAAAGAAGATGGAAGAGAATATGTCTGGGGTCCTTGATTAAGCTGGCTGCTTTTCCAAGGCTGCGGGAAGTGTAAACAGAGTCAATGGATGGGAGGCTGGTTTGAGTGATGGACTGCGCTTTGTTCACGACACTTTGTAGTTTTTGCGGTGTTGGACAGAGGAGGAGCCATACCAAGCTGTGCAGCAAAGGTTTACCAGGCTGATTCCAGGGATGGAGCGACTGATATATGAGGAGAGACTGGCTAGAACTCCAGCAATTGTTTTCGCTGGAGTTCAGATGAATGAGGGAGGATCTCAAAGAGACTTACAAGATTCTAACAGGACTAGATAGGGTAGATGCAGGGAGGATATTCCCGATGGTGGGGGAGTCTAGAACCCGGGGTCACAATCTGAGGATTTGGGGCAGACCAGTTAGGATGGAGATGAAGAGACATTTCTTCACCCAAAGAGTGGTGAGCATTATCACAGTAAGTAGTTGATGCCAAAACATTGAATGTATTCAAGAGGTGGCTAGATATCCACTTGGGGTGAATGGGATCAAAGGTTATGGGGAGAAAGCAGGACTAAGCTATTGAGTTGGATGATCAGCCTTGATTGTGGTGAATGGCGGAGCAGGCTCGAAAGACCAAATGGCCTCCTCCTGCTCCTATCTTTTATGTTTCTATGTACACAACTAGAAAGAATGCTTTCTATGGTGCATCTTTAAAAGTTGGTGAGAATCGTAGCGGACATGCCAAATTTCCTTAGTCTTCTGAGGATGTAGAGGCGTTGGTGGGCTTTCTTAATTATAGTGTCAGCATGGGGGGACCAGGATAGGTTGTTGGTGATCTGGACACCTCAAAGCTTGAAGCTCTCAACCATTTCTATTTCGTACCCATCGATGTAGAAAGGGGAATGTTCTCCACTATGCTTCCTGAAGTCGATGACTATCTCCTTTGTTTTGTTGCCCTTGAGGGAGAGAATATTGTCGTCTCATCCGTTCACCAGATTCCCTATCTCTTTCCTGTACTCCGTCTTGTCATTGTTTGAGATCCAACACAGTACCGTAGTTTCATCAGCAAACTTGAAAATCGAGTTGGAGAGGAATTTGGCCACACAATCATAGGTTTTATATAGCTGCAACATGACTTGCCAACTCTTGTATTCAATGCCCCAGCCAATGAAGGCAAGCGTGCTGTAAGCCTTCTTAATCACCTTGGCCACCTGTGTTGTCACTTTTAGGGAACTGTGGACTTGCATGCCCAGATCCCTCTGTATGTTAATATTCCTAAGGGTTCTGCCATTTACAGTATAATTCACACCTAAATTTGATCTTCCAAAATGAATCACCTTGCATTTGTCTGGATTAAACTCCATCTGCCAATTCTGTGCCCAAGTCTCCAATCTATCAATATCCTGTTGTATCCTCTGACAATCCCCAGCACTATCAGCACTTCACCAATCTTCACCTCATCTGCAAACTTCCCACCCACCTTTCCTCCAAATTATCTATCTAATATATATATATATATATATATATATATGTATATATATATAACAACGAAGGTCCCAGCACTGATCCTTGCAGAACACCATTAGCTACAGATCTCCATTCTGTAAAACACCCTTCCACCACTACACTCTGTCTTCTATAACCAATAAGAGTTTTAACAACACCAGGTTAAAGTCCAACAGGTCTATTTGGTAGCAAATACCATTAGCTCTCAGAGCGCTGCTCCTTCGTCAGATGGAGTGGAAATCCATTTGCTACCAAATAAACGTAAGACCATAAGACATAGGAGCGGAAGTAAGGCCATTCGGCCCATCGAGTCCACTCCACCATTCAATCATGGTTGATTTCAACTCCATTTACCCGCTCTCTCCCCATAGCCCTTAATTCCTCGAGAAATCAAGAATTTATCAATTTCTGTCTTGAAGACACTCAACGTCTCGGCCTCCACAGCCCTCTGTGGCAATGAATTCCACAGACCCACCACTCTCTGGCTGAAGAAATTTCTCCTCATCTCTGTTCTAAAGTGACTCCCTTTTATTCTAAGGCTGTGCCCCCGCGTCCTAGTCTCCCCTGTTAATGGAAACAACTTCCCTACGTCCATCCTATCTAAGCCGTTCATTATCTTGTAAGTTTCTATCAGATCTCCCCTCAACCTCCTAAACTCCAATGAATATAATCCCACGATCCTCAGACGTTCATCGTATGTCAGGCCTACCATTCCTGGGATCATCCGTGTGAATCTCCGCTGGACCCGCTCCAGTGCCAGTATGTCCTTCCTGAGGTATGGGGCCCAAAATTGCTCACAGTACTCCAAATGGGGCCTAACCAGTGCTTTATAAAGCCTCAGAAGTACATCCCTGCTTTTGTATTCCAAGCCTCTTGAGATAAATGACAACATTACATTTGCTTTCTTAATTACGGACTCAACCTGCAAGTTTACCTTTAGAGAATCCTGGACTAGGACTCCCAAGTCCCTTTGCACTTTAGCATTATGAATTTTGTCACCGTTTAGAAAATAGTCCATGCCTCTATTCTTTTTTCCAAAGTGTACGACCTCGCACTTGCCCACGTTGAATTTCATCAGCCACTTCTTGGACCACTCTCCTAAACTGTCTAAATCTTTCTGCAGCCTCCCCACCTCCTCGATACTACCTGCCCCTCCACCTATCTTTGTATCATCGGCAAACTTGGCCAGAATGCTCCCAGTCCCGTCATCTAGATCGTTAATATATAAAGAGAACAGCTGCGGCCCCAACACTGAACCCTGCGGGACACCACTTGTCACCGGTTGCCATTCTGAGAAAGAACCTTTTATCCCAACTCTCTGCCTTCTGTCTGACAGCCAATCGTCAATCCATGTTAGTACCTTGCCTCGAATACCATGGGCCCTTATTTTACTCAGCAGTCTCCCGTGAGGCACCTTGTCAAAGGCCTTTTGGAAGTCAAGATAGATAACATCCATTGGCTCTCCTTGGTCTAACCTATTTGTTATCTCTTCAAAGAACTCTAACAGGTTTGTCAGGCACGACCTCCCCTTACTAAATCCATGCTGACTTGTCCTAATCTGACCCTGCACAACGTGTTGGACTTTAACCTGGTGTTGTTAAAACTCTTACTGTGTTTACCCCAGTCCAACGCCGGCATCTCCACATCACTTCTATAACCAAGCCAGTTCTGTATCCATCTAGCCAGCCCACCCTGAATCCCATGTGACTTTAGTTTTTGTACCAGTCTGCCATGTGGGATCTTGTCAAGCGCCTTGCTAAAATCCATATAAACTACATCCACAGCCCTTCCCTCATCAATTATCTTTGTCACCTCTTCAAAAAACTCAAATCAGGTTGGTGAGACATGATCTTTCCTGTACAAAACCATGCTGCCCGTCACTAACTTGTCCATTTTTTTCCAAAGTGCATATATAGGGGAATATATATATAGGGGAATTTCACAGTAACTTCATTGCAGTGTTAATGTAAGCCTTGTAACTAATAAATAAACTTTAAAAACCTTACTTTTTCACGTCCTTCAGTATCTTCTCAAAAAGCTTCCCCACCACAGACATCAGGCTCACCGGCCTATAATTTCCTGGATTATCTCTGTTAATAGGGGCAAGTACAGGAGGAGACCCATGTGAAATATAAACAGTATGGACTGGTTCGGACAAATGGCTTGTTTTTGTGCTTTATGTCCTAATTCATTTTAAAATATGTGAACAGATGACATCAATAGCTCTCAGGAAACTGTAGAAACTGTATCTGATGCCAAGCTGTGCCTAAGACTCTGACAATCTAATGGATTCTCTCAAAGTTTACATAAATCTTTTTAATGGTTTATAATGGAATATTATTTGGAATTGTCCCTCACTCATCACATCTCTGCTGACTACAGTATGTATAAAGAGCAGGAAAAAGTAGAAGTTCAAATCAGATGGGATGTGTGTGCCCACGCACTGATGCACATACACATCTGTGCAACCCAGTCCAACTGAATTTATTGATGCCCACTGACAAAGGCCACACTACAATTCACATTTCATGCTCAAATCCAGATCCAACTTAATACACGTTAACACAAAATCCAGACTCAAGGGAGTACTGCATTCTCTCCTCTTTCTCATGAAACATTAATTCAAGGCCCCATTTGCTGTCCATGGTGAACATGAAAGATCCTATGGCCACAAGGACAAGGGAGGTTTCTCCTGATGAACTGACCAATATTTATCTGTCAACCATTACCTAAAATAGAGGATCTAATCATTTATTTTGCAGCTGTTTGTGGGAGCTTACCATGCGCAAATTGGTCGTCGTCTTTCCGACATTACAATAGTCTCAAATACACTGTTTATTCAACCAATACCAAACTTTTTAATACACTTAAAAAGCATCTTGAGATAACTTGAAATGTGATGTATAAATGCAAACTCTCCTTTCAATACAGGAACAACCAAATCTTAATATCAGTGAACACTCCTCGATCTACTTTTTTTTTCTATTCATTCATGGGATGTGGGCGTCGCTGGCTGGCCAGCATTTATTGCCCATCTCTAATTGCTCTTGAACTGAGTGATTTGCCAGGCCATTTCACAGGGCAGTTAAGAGTCAACCACATCACTTGGGTCGAGAGTCACATGTAAGCCAGACCAGGTAAGGATGGCTTATGTCCTTCCCTAAAGGACATTAGTGAGCCAGATGGGTTTTTACAACAATCGACAATGGCTTCATGGTCATCAATAGACTTCTCTAATTCCAGATTAAATTCCAGATTTATTTAATTCAAATTCCACTATCTACCGTGGTGGGATTTGAACCCAGGCATTACCCTGGGGCTCTGGATCCCTAGTCCAGTGACAATGCCACTACACCACTGCCTCCCCCTATACAAAGAACAAAGCAAATTACAGCACAGGAACAGGTCCTTCGGCTCTCCAAGCCTGCACCGACCATGCTGCCCGACTGAACTAAAACCCCCTACGCTTCCGGGAACCATATCCCTCCATTCCCATCTCATTCATGTACTTGTCAAGACGCCCCTTAAAAGTCACTACCGTATCTGCTTCCACTACCTCCTCCGGTAACGAGTTCCAGGCACCCACCACTCTCTGTGTAAAAAATCTGCCTCGTACATCTCTTTTAAACCTTGCCTCTTGCACCTTAAACCTATGCCCCCTAGTAATTGACTCTTCCACCCTGGGAAAAAGCTTCTGACTATCCACTCTGTCCATGCCTCTCATAATCTTGTAGACTTCTATCAGGTCTCCCCTCAACCTCCGTCGCTCCAGTGAGAACAAACCACGTTTCTCCAACCTCTCCTCATAGCTAATGCCCTCCATACCAGGCGACATCCTGGTAAATCTTTTCTGTATCCTCTCCAAAGCCTCCACATCCTTCTGGTCGTGTGGCGACCAGAATTGAACACTATATTCCAAGTGCGGCCTCACTAAAGGTTCTATAAAGCGTCAACATGACTTGCCAATTTTTAAACTCAATACCCCGGCCGATGAAGGCAAGCATGCCGTATGCCTTCTTGACTACCTTCTCCACCTGCGTTGCCACTTTCAGTGACCTGTGTACCTGTACACCCAGATCCTTTTGCCTATCAATACTCCTAAGTGTTCTGCCATTTACTGCATATTTCCTATCTGTATTAGACCTTCCAAAATGCATTACCTCACATTTGTCGGGATTAAACTCCATCTGCCATCTCTCCGCCCAAGTCTCCAACTGATCTATATCCTGCTGTATCCTCTGATGGTCCTCATCGCTATCCGCAAATCCACCAACCTTTGTGTCGCCCGCAAACTTACTATTCAATCCAGTTACATTTTCCTCCAAATCATTTATATATATTACAAACATCAAAGGTCCCAGCACTGATCCCTGAGGAACGCCACTTGTCACAGCCCACCATTCAGAAACGCACCCTTCCACTGCTACCCTCTGTCTTCTTTGACCGAGCCGGTTTTGTATCCAACCTTGGCAACAGCAACCTTGGCATACCTTGGCAACAGCAACCAATTTTGGGAGCAGTAATTTGCAGAGAGGTAGGAATGAGAGGAAAACAGAACTTATTTTCGTAGGTTCTTAAAATGAACGATTCTGACCTCTACAAAAAGGATCCTGCAACTTGAATGAATGATGTGACATGCTGAGTTGAATTTAATCTACATTCATTGTGTCTATGAGGTATAGAGGGGAAGCCACAGTCCTGTTTCTAACTAGAACAGACTATCTTTAGAACAAGCATTTCCTTTACACTACATCAGGAGCTGCATCATTGAGCAGCTGCTAACAACAGAGTCTTTCAGGAATGTCTGCAATATTTTGATAATTTTGAAGTGGCAAAGCCAGCTCATTTCAGGGCATCTCCTAGGCATCGATATTCCACATCTAGCCACACTACACTACTTGTCTAATGTCACCTATTTGTAGGGCTTTCTGTGCAGTTGATAAGCTATGTATCACGTTGTTTCTAAGTCACACTCTGTCCAACATGAGCGAACTCAGTACACGCAATGCTGCCAGTTTAAAATTTATAGAGTGGAGGAGGTCTTATTTTTCTCAAGTTTAAAAAAAGTTTAACCCCTCCTGAACTGCAGAAACTAAGCAATTTGACAGTCTCCAACCACACCATCTCTCCACCTTTGATCATCCATTACGTACATCCTTGACAGTCTCACCTTCCCACAGTCAATTGAGATGTGAGCATGCTCTCAACTATCTGATATGATAATTCTTGACTGTGTCAAACAGCTTTTTGATCCCATGTCCAAAGTTTTTATGACCAATTAGTGGAAGTGTTCAAAGAAAATGAAAATAGATACACCATTTCTTCCATGGAGTTTTCTCATGCAATGTCCTGGAAATTAATCTTTAATTTCTTCATGCTCCTTCTTGGACTGTATCCTATTGAATTAACCATTTAATCATGGCTGTGTAAAGATAGTCGTTGAAGACAAAACTTTATCCAGTTATCATCTACCATCCTGATACGACAAAAACAGTGTTGTTGACTAATTACAACAATCAATCTCCAGACATTAGATGAAAAAAATCCCCAGTGGTGGAGAGCTTTGGTAACCATAGCGTGTAAGTCTCTGAAGAAGATCTGAAGAGGAGTCATTAAGGACTCAAAACATTGACTGTTTCTCTCTGTGTATGCTGCCAGACCTACTGAGTTTTCCAGTGTTTTTATTTTAGATCTCAGCATCCACAGCATTTTGCTTTTATTAATATAGACTCTAAGTCACATGTTCCCCCAAGTTATTGCCAAATCCCTACCCAATGTCACAAACTTTTGTCACCATCAGCATGCTCACATTCGTTCTCAAACTGAATTCACAGGTTCACAATGCACAATCCCCACAGAAGCAGTTTTATTTGGTTGCTTCACTCCACACATCATAAGTCACCAGGACAGCAGCAGTATCAACAGGATAAAATATGCATCCATTAGGCTAAATAAACATATTGGCCCCATCACCCATCTAGGCCACAGTATGGAAGGTATGAAACAGGTGTTGGAGTAAACTCAAAATTAAAGGATACAAGATGGTTACCTGGCACAAAATGGACTCTGGGAAAAGACATTAAGATGTGCTGACTTGGGCACAGACATTGCACAACGAGTTAAAACCTGTTAGTGTCTAAATTACTGCAGGAAACAGATCAGGCCTTGAGGCACCTTAGCTTGAGATAAAGCAGAACCAAAACAATGAGTTTTTGTAACGAGATCAGTCGTTGATGGGGGAAATAAATGCATAAATGTATTTACTCTATGTATAACGATGTGCTAACGGCTAATGTCCGTACTTGTCCATTATTTGAAAATGTATAAAAGATGCTCAACTGCCATTGTAAAGTTGAGAAGGTGACTGCGTGCACTGCAGAGAGCCCAGCGCTTCTCCCAAAGCTTTGTTCAATAAACTGCGTGTTGAATCTTTAAGTCTGACTCCGAGTGGTGATTTTCCCACAACACAGGTAATGTAGTTACTGGGTACTGACCTGTTGTAACCATTCAAGGAGAAAGCTCCCTGTGGATAAGCTGCAGTGCTGGATTTGAAGTAGTAAATACAGCCCTTGTGAATAATAACAAATCGCAGTGGCCCTGAAATCATAAATAGAATCAGTTTTAGAGCAGTAAGGACAGACCATGGGTGAAGTAAGGAAGCTAGGCGAATTAGTGAATGAAGAAAGCAAAAATCATTTTAACAATTAGAGTACATAAGAACTAGGAGCAGGAGTAGGCCATCTGGCCTCTCAAGCCTGCTCCGCCATTCAATAAGATCATGGCTGATCTTTTCATGGACTCAGCTCTGCTCACCATAACCCTTAGTGTAGGATGAACAATAAACATCTATCCACCTGCATATTTATTATCCATGGCCAGAAAGAGAGAAGGAAGCAGATTCAATAATAACTTTCAAAAGGGAATTAGATAAATATCTGAAAAGCAAAGAGTTGTGGGACTATGTGGAAAGATTATGGGAGTATTTATTTATTAAGCGTTGCATAGTCAGAGCCAAGCAAAGCCTTATCAGTGGTTAGATGAAGTTCTTTACACCCATGTTCATGTTTAGTCAGCAAACGTTTCTTGACAATTTAGGTCATGGGGGGGGGGGGGGAATTTTCCCCTCCCGCCTGCCATGGGAATCGTAGCGGGCGGGGAGGAGGGGGGGGATGTTGGGGGAACCATGCAAAGGTCCATTGACCTCGGTGGGATTTTCCGGTTTTGGGGTGAGCGCGGCCAGAAAATCCCGCCCATTCTTTGGACTGCACCACAGCTGCAGCCTGGATGGTCTTGGTGACCCCACTGATGATGGATGGCTGCATAGAGGCCACAGCTGGTCCAGTAACTGTTTAAAAGAGCTCTCTGTTGCGATGGGAGATCAAAGCCAGTTGGACGAGCAGATATTCACTTGCGCTGCTATAACCTCCAGGGCTATGGGCCAAGAACTGGAAAATGGGAGTAGTACAAAGTGGTTTCTGGTGGATGTTTTCTTCTGCCATAGGTCCTCAGCAGTTACTCCTGGGTTGAATTATATGGGGTGACATGAAGGAAGATGTACAATTGCTAGGTTGAGTAGGTCATTGAATAAGAGCAGGCTTGGGTTGGAGTAGACCTTTTCCAGTAGTTTGGATGTTGCAATTACCTTCCTGATGTGGGGAACAAGGTGAGGAAATGTTGCTCAGACTCGGAGCCAGAGGAAGTGAGTACATTGAAGAGTAACTGTGATGATGATCAGTTAGCTCAGATGGCTGATCAGCTGGTTTGTGATGCAGGGCCAACAGCGCGGGTTCAATTCCCATACTAGCTGAGGTTATTCAAGAAGGCCTCGCCTTCTGAACCTTGCCCTCGCTTGAGGTGTGGTGATCCTCAGGTTAAATCACCACCAGTCAGCTCTCCCACTCAAAGGGGAGAGCAGCCTATGATCACCTGGGACTATGGTGGCTTTACCTTTACCTGTGATGATGCGCATTGCTGAAATGATAAATTTGATGTCGGCAGATTGGTGCCATACTGAGATACAGTATTCTGCAGTTGACTACATAATGGCTGAGGTCCTTAGGATCTTAGCCTGTGATCCCCATGAGCTACTTGCCAGTTTACTGAGGAGGTTGCTGAGGGTTTTAGTTTGTTCTGCTAATTGTTTGGCTCTTTCAAAGAGGTGGCACAGGCACAATGGGCTAAACGGCTATCTTCCGTACTGTAACAATCTTGGAAATAAATGGAAAAAAGGTTTCTTGCCTCCTTAGTGTGGAAGATTCGCCACACTTCACCCCATAGGAAGGCAGAGAAATTGGAGAAACAGTTTCTTAGGGCTTCCTTGGATGCTGGTTTCAGAATGACTAACAGAGAACTGGAAGCCACATTTCTTTCTGTCTTCCTGATTACAATGTGTGGTAGCAAGCTCCCAAAAAAGGGGAAGGAGAGAAAATAGACCAGTGGTGGAAAAAAGGATGACACAGCAAGTCAACACAGCAATAGGAGGATGTTCTGCGCTGAATAATAGGAACAATAGGAGCAGGAGTAGGCCATTCAGCCCATCAAGCCTGCTCATAGATTCATAGCCATTTACAGCACAGAATAAGATCATTTGGTTCATCGTGTCCTTGTTGTTCAACAAAGATCTGACTGTACTACTCCCATTTTCCAGTTCTTGGCCCATAGCCCTGGAGGTTATAGCAGCACAAGTGAATATCTGCATCATTCTTAAATGTTACAAGGGTTTCTGACTCTACCACCCTTTCAGACAGTGAGTTCCAAACTCCCACCACCCACTTGGGTGAAAATGTTTCTCCTCAACTCGCCTCTTAACTTTCCACCTCTTACCTTAAAATCTATGCCCCCTGGTTATTGACGACTCTATTCATGGAAACAGTGCCTTCCTATCCACCCTATCTATTCCCCTCATAATTCCATACACCTCTATCAGGTTCCCTCTCAACCGTTGCTGCTCCAAGGAAATCAGCCCCAGCCTATCCAATCTCTCCTCATAGCTTTGTCCCTCCCTGTCCCAGGCAGCATCCCGGTAAATCTCCTCTGCCCCTCTCCAGTGCAATCACATCCTTCCTTTAATGTGGTTACCAGAACTACACGTTGTATTCCAGCTGTGGCCTAACCAGTGTTTTATACAGTTCTAGCATGACTGCCCTGCCCTTGTATTCTATGCCTTGGTTGATAAGGGCAAGTATCCCATATGCCTTCTTAACCACCTTATCTACCTGCCCTGCCACCTTCAGTGATTTGTGGACATGTACTCCAAGGTCCCTCTGATCGTCAGTACTTTCCAGGGTCCTACCATTCATAGTGTAATCCTTTACCTTGTTAGCCCTCCCCAGTGCATTCCCTCACACTTTTCCAGGTTCCATTTGCCACTGCTCTGTCCACCTGAACAGTCCATTGATATCCTCCTACAGTCTCCTGCTACTCTCCTCACTATTTACCACCCTACCAATTTTTGCATCATCTGCAAACTTCTTGATCATACCTCCTATATTTAAGTCCAGACCAGAAGGGTCTAGCACCAAACCCTGTGGAACCCAACTGCAAATAGACTTCCAGCCACAGAAACATTCCTCAACCGTCACCCTCTGCCCAGTTTCCCGATTCTTCTTCTTAGGACAGTCCTGCATTCCGAGAATAAGTCCTTCCTAAGGCAAGGGGACCAAAGCTGCACACAAAACTCCAGTTGTGATCCAATGAAGGATCTATGCAACTAAAGCAAGACTTTGCTACTACCCCAATAACCCCAATCACAGTTGGTCACAGCGTCCATTATCCAGCTCCTGATTTCTACTCCTATTGGAAGCAGACTATGTAGAGTGGGGGAAAGAGCAAGCTTAACTTTGATGCACCCCAAACCCACATCTTTTGGACAAGCTACAAGTGTATGCTCCCGAAGCTAAAGCACACTTTCCATATAGTGAGGCTGATGCCAGGCCTGTCAGTATCAATGGAATTGTGTTCTCCAGCCCTCAGGACAGGAAGCATGGACAGGATTGGCAGAAGTGGACATTTTCCTCTTCCAAAAAGAATTTACCACTTAACCTCATTCACACAAATAGTGAAAAATAATTTTATTGATCGACCGACCCCTCCCATCACATTATCTAACATTCGGATGAGATATTAAACCAAGACTCCTGCTTGCCTGCCTTCTAAGCTGAATGTAATGTATACCATGGCCACTATTAAGAAGAAAAGCAGGAGAGTTCTCTCCATGCGCTGGCCATGTTTTTGCTGAATTCTCTACACCTAGTTCAGAATCTGTACAGACGACGACAACTCGAATTCTTCGAAAAAAGATTTTAAAGTAGTAAACCATCCTGAAGAGTTTAAGAGAATTGGCGGGAAAAGAGTTGAGGGAGATGTGAGAGGCTGGAGTGGAAGAGAGGTTAGACAATGTAAAGAAGACTGGCATTGGAAGAGGAAGATGGTCTGTTGGTTACCAGGGCAAAAGGTGAAAAAATTGGTTTAATAAACCCGGAACAACAATCTGTGTGACTGACAAACTTACACTTCATGATTTTCCATTGGGAACCTCCTTTTTTATGAAGGTATCCAGACTGTGTAACACCTCCCGGCATGGTGAGGAGGTTCTGAGCGCCAATCGCTCGCATTGGGACTGGCCAATTCTCCTCTACTCCAGTGGCCATTGTGCTGAAAGAAAATAACAAAAATTGCTGATTAAGCATTAAATTTACACCTTTGACAAAGGGTTATCTGGACTCGAAACTTCAGCTCTTTTCTCTCCTTACAGATGCTGCCAGACCTGCTGAGATTTTCCAGCAATTTCTCTTTTGGTTACATTTATACCAGCCCAAACAAGACAAATCATTACTTTAAGCTATTACCGAGTGGTTGAGTGGACTTCTGTTTACATACATTTTTATTGCCATTGTGAAATCGTAGAATAGTTTTGGCCCATCCTATTCATGCCAGCTCTCTGCAAGAACAACTCACCTCATTCCACTCCCTGCTTTCTCCCTGAAGCCTACAGTTGTTATTCTCCTCCGATAATTATCCATTTCTCTTCTGAAAGCTAAAATTGAATCTGCCTCCATTATACACTCAGGCATTGCATTCCAGATCCTAACCACTCACTACATAAAGCAATTTCCCTTGTGTTCCCTATGGTTCTTTTGCAAATCACCTTAAATTGGTGTCCTCTGGTTCTTGAACCTTGATTTGATTTGATTTATTGTCACATGTATTAGCATACAGTGAAAAGTATGATTTCTTGAGTGCTACACAGACAAAGCATACCATTCATAGGGAAGGAAATGAAAGGGTGCAGAATGTGGTGTTACAGTCTTAGCTAGGGCGTAGAGAAAGATCAACTTAATGCCCCCTTGGGCATTCTATGCCCGTTTTGAGCCAGAGGTCAGTGAGACCATGCCCTCCACCCTGGAAGCCCTGGGTGAACCTGTATCTGGGGTCACCATTGCAGATGTCAGAGCAGCTTTCTCAAAGGTCAACCCACAGATAACCCCTAGATAACAAAGACTCCTATGTCAGACTCCTATTTATTGACTACCATTCAGCCTTCAACACCATTATTCCCACGAAACTCATCTCCAAACTCTGTGGCCTGGGCCTCAGCTCCTCCCTCTGCGACTGGATCTGAACTTCCTAACTCACAGACCACAATCAGTAAGATAGGCAACAACACCTCGTCCACGATCATCCTCAACACCAGTGCCCCACAAGGCTGTGTTTTCAGCCCCCTACTATACTCCTTATACACCCATGACTGTGTGTCCAAATTCCCCTCCAACTCGATTTTCAAGTTTGCTGACAACACCACCGTAGTGGGTCGGATCTCAAACAATGACGAGATGGAGTACAGGAATGAGATAGAGAATCTGGTGAACTGGTGCATCCACAATAATCTCTCCCTCAATGTCAATAAAACAAAGGAAATTGTCATCGACTTCAGGAAGAGTAGAGAAGAACATGCCCCTGTCTACATCAATGGGGACGAAGTAGAAAGGGTCGAGAGCTTCAAGTTTTATGTGTCCAGTACACCAACAACCTGTCCTGGTCCCCCATGCCGACACTATAGTTAAGAAAGTCCACCAACGTCTCTACTTTCTCAGAAGACTAAGGAAATTTGGCATGTCAACTACAACTTTCACCAACTTTTACAGATGCACCATTGAAAGCATTCTTTCTAGTTGTATCACAGCTTGGTATGGCTCCTGCTCTGCCCAAGACCGCAAGGAACTACAAAAGGTTGTGAATGTAGCCCAATCCATCACGCAAACCAGCCTCCCATCCATTGACTCTGTCTACACTTCCTGCTGCCTCGGCAAAGCAGGCAGCATAATTAAGAACCCCACACACCCCGGACATTCTCTCTTCCACCTTCTTCCGTCGGGAAAAAGATACAAAGTCTGAGGTCACGTACCAACCGACTCAAGAACAGCTTCTTCCCTGCTGCTGCCATCAGACTTTTGAATGGACCCAATTTGCATTAAGTTGATCTTTCTCTACACCCTAGCTATGACTGTAACACTACATTCTGCACTCTCTCCTTTCCTTCTCTATGAACAGTATGCTCTGTCTGTATAGTGCACAAGAAACAATACTAATACATGTGACAATAATAAATCAAATCAAAACAAAACGTGCAAACTCGACACAGACAATGACCCAAGCCGGGAATCGAACCCAGGTCCCTGCCGCTGTGAAGCAGCAGTTCTAACCACTGTGCCATCCCTCCAGGGGATACTCATCCAACAGGGTGACCATCTGCGCCCCCATCTGGGATGCAGTGGCAGCACTGATCAGTACAGGTGCACTACAGAAGAGGACAGGGGAGTAGTGCCTCATCACCATCTTAAATGTCTACGCTCCCACCTACGCTCTCCCCATTTGTGTCATTGCAGGAAAAACTAGAGCACAACAGGCATCAGCGGGTGCAGCCCAGGGCCAATGGTGTGCCTCTTGCCCGGTCATCCCACAGCTGCTGGAGCCACAAAGACAGAATGGCGGGTATCAGGAAGGGATAACAACAGCCTCCTCAGAGTGCAAAGCTGATTAGAAGAGTCACATCACCTTTTATCTGCAGAGATGGTGCCATCACTGTGGCACACCAAGGCGAACACTGCGGGGATGGCCTCCGCAATAGAGGCCTTGGTGTAGGACCTGCACTCTATGGCAGGAGATATTTGCGCCATACGTCACGGCTTCGATTGCATGGTACAGGCACTGGCGGGAATCCACAAGTGTCAGCACCAGAGGACGGCAGGGCTTAAAGTTTATTTATTAGTGTCACAAGTACCCTTACATTAACACTGCAATGAAGTTACTGTGAAAATCCACACACTCGCCACACTCCGGCGCCTGTTCAGGTACACTGAGGGAGAATTTAGCATGGCCAATGCACCTAACCAGCACATCTTTTGGCTTCTGGATTTCCCACCAGCTGCCCCTCCATCCTATGGAGGGGGCCCCTGTGAACCCGTAGGGAAGAGGATTGGCAGGAGTACAGCCCGGCGCCCTCCAGCCTGGGGGCCTTGGGCATTTCTGGCCCAAATGACACCATTCCTCCTCTGAGCGGCATGCCTCCAATCCCTGACACTGAGGGGGGCAGCAGTCAAACATCAGTGCTGCCCGAAAGCAGGCCTGGACCCTCAAGGCCCGGCCTCTCTGGGGGACACCCACCAAAGTCATTTTAGACAAAAGAAAGTCAACAGGCCACCTCAAACTCACCTCTGGATCCTGGGGAGACACCTAGACGTAGAGGGAGGGTCAAGAAGATTAAGAAACCGTAGGCATTTAGTGAGCACATGTGAATATAGGCACTATTGTAGTACGGTCACTATTTTATTCTGAATGTTTGTCAATAAATTTCACTTTGTTCACCCACAGAGTTTTCATTAGTCACAGGTGAGGTGCCTGAAGATTGGAGAGTGGCAAATGTGCCTTTGTTTAAAAAGGGCTGCAGGGAAAAGCCTGGGAACTACAGGCCAGTGAGCCTCACATCTGTGGTGGGTAAATTGTTGGAAGGTATTTGAGAGACAGGATCTACAGGCATTTAGAGACGCAAGTACTGATTAAGGACAGTCAGCATGGCTTTGTGAGTGGAAAATCATGTCTCACAAATTTGATTGAGTTTTTTGAAGGGGTAACCAAGAAGGTAGATGAGGGCCGTGCAGTTGATGTTGTCTGCATGGAATTTAGCAAGGCCTTTGACAAGGTACCGCATGGTAGGTTGTTGCACAAGGTTAAATCTCACGGGATCCAGGGTGAGGAATCTAAATGGATACAAAATTGGCTTCTTGACAGAAGCCATAGGGTGGTTATAGAGAGTTGCTTTTCAAACTGGAGGCCTGTGACCAGCGGTGTGCCTCAGGGATCAGTGCTGGGCCCACTGTTATTTGTCATTTATATTAATGATTTGGATGAGAATATAGGACGCATGGTTAGTAAGTTTGCAGATGACACTAAGATTGGTGGCATAGTGGACAGTGAAGAAAGTTATCTCCAATTGCAACGGGATCTTGATCAATCGGGCCAGTGGGCTGACGAATGGCAGATGGAGTTTAATTTAGACAAATGCGAAGTGATGCATTTTGGTAGATTGAACCAGGGCAGGACTTACTCAGTTAATGGTAGGGCGTTGGGGAGAGTTACAGAACAAAGAGATCGAGGGGTACATGTTCATAGCTCCTTGAAAGTGGAGTCACAGGTGGACAGAGTGGTGAAGAAGGCATTCGGCATGCTTGGTTTCATCGGTCAGAACATCAAATACAGGAGTTGGAATGCCTTGTTGAAGTTGTACAAGACATTGGTGAGGCCACATTTGGAATACTGTGTGCAATTCTGGTTACCCTTCTATAGAAAGGATATTATTAAACTAGAAAGAGTGCAGAAAAGATTTACTAGGATGCTACCGGGACTTGATGGATTGAGTTACAAGGAGAGGCTGGATAGACTGGGACTTTTTTCTCTGGAGCGTAGGAGGCTGAGGGGTGATCTTATGGAGGTCTATAAAATAATGAGGGGCACAGATCAGCTAGATAGTCAATATCTTTTCCCAAAGGTAGGGGAGTCTAAAACTAGAGGGCATAGGTTTAAGGTGAGAGGGGAAAGATACAAAAGTGTCCAGAGGGGCAATTTTTTCACACATGGGGTGGTGAGTGTCTGGAACAAGCTGCCAGAGGTAGTAGTGGAGGCGGGTACAATTTTGTCTTTTGAAAAGCATTTAGATAGTTACATGGGTACGATGGGTATAGAGGGATATGGGCCAAATGCTGGCAATTAGGATTAGCTTAGGGGTTTTTAAAAAAAGGGCGGCATGGACAAGTTGGGCCGAAGGGCCTGTTTCCATGCTGTTTCCACCCTGTAAACCTCTATTAGCAAGAGGATTTGAGTATAGGGATAAGGATGTTTTGTTGCAGTTGTATAGAGCGTTGGTGAGGCTACACCTGGAGTAATGTGTGCAGTTTTAGTGTCCTTGTCTGAGGAAGGATGTCCTTGCTATATAGAGAGTACAGCGAAGGTTTAACAGGCTGATTCCTGGGATGACATATGAGGAGACACGAAGTCGGTTAGGATTATATTCAGTGGAGTTTAGAAAAGTGAGAGGGGATCTCATAGAAACTTCTAAAATTCTAACAGGGTTAGACAGGGTGGATTCAGAAAGAATGTTCCCAATGGTGGGGGAGTCCAGAACTAGGGGTCATGGTTTGAGAATTGGGGGTAAACATTTTAGAACTGTGGTGAGGAGAAATTTCTTCACCCAGAGGATGGTGTGGCGTGGAATTCACTACCACAGAAAGTAGTTGAGGCCAAAGCGTTGTCTGATTTCAAGAAGAAATTAGATATAGCTCTAGGGGCTAAAGGAATCAAAGGATATGGGGTGGGGGGCGGGGGGGGGGGGGGGGGGGGTGGGTGGAGGGGTAATCAGGATATTGAATTCGATGATCAGCCATGATCAAAATGAATGGTGGAGCAGGTTCGAAGGGACAATTGGCCTACTCCTGCTTCTAGTTTCTATGTACCTTCTTTACAAACAAGCCTTGAAATTGAGTGTTGGCACCACAAGGGATATCATAGCAGTGCCCAACAAAGGTCCTTCAGACTTCCACAGTCAACAACGTTTGTAGCAGGGTGGGGTGGGGTTGAAGAGGGATGGTCGTTGTGGGGGGAAAAATCCGTTGGATCTTAAGCATCGCCCACTAGAATTTTGAATGTCTTACATTCAAATCCCTCCGCCATCTGCTGACTCTCGAGTCCCAATCATCAAAGCCCCAGCCTATGAGTTGGCTAAGTGGGGACGCAGATCTAAACCCACACCTTAAGGCCTCACTTCAGAAGTAGTTCACTATTCATTCTTAGATGTGAGCATTGCTGTTACTCAATTCTCATGAGCTGCTCCATGTAGCAGCACTGACTGGTTTGCTTAGCCTCCTCTGAGAGGAGCTTGGACTGCATAGTTCAAGAAGGTGGTGAGTAATCAGCTTCTCAAGAGCAATGAGGGATGGGCAATAAATGCCGAGCTTGACAGCATTGCCCACAGCCTGTGAAATAATTTTTTTAAATATTGGTGTGGGATGGGTGTCACTTATAGCTCCAGACTGGGCAGGAATGGCAGTTTTCCTTCCCTAAAGGACACTGGTGATCCAATTGGGTTTTATGAGTATTCGACTGCTTCATGGTCACTTAGAGCAATGATGTGGAGATGCCGGCGTTGGACTGGGGTAAACACAGTAAGAAGTTTAACAACACCAGGTTAAAGTCCAACAGGTTTATTTGGTAGCAAAAGCCACACAAGCTTTCGGAGCTCCAAGCCCCTTCTTCAGGCGAGTGGGAATTCTGTTCACAAACAGGGCATATAAAGACACAGACTCAATTTACATGAATAATGGTTGGAATGCGAATACTTACAGCTAATCAAGTCTTTAAGATACAAACAACATGAGTGGAGAGAGCATCAAGATAGGCTAAAAAGATTGTTTGAGAGCACATTTCCACTCCATCTGACGAAGGAGCAGCGCTCCGAAAGCTTATGATATTTGCTACCAAATAAACCTGTTGGACTTTAATCTGGTGTTGTTAAAACTCTTACTGTGTTCACCCCAGTCCAACGCCGGCATCTCCACATCTTAATAAACGCTGCCAGACTTCCTGACTTCCACATCTACAGGAAGCTGGAAGGTGTGGAAGTTGGCCAATCTGGGGCTTTTTGCTCCGATTCTGCAACAAATGTATCACCAAACACATTACCCTAGCCCACCCCCATCGACGCAACTAACGTCCCTTCCCAAACAGGATGTGACATGAAGCGTCAGTTCATCGGAGAATCAGTATCTGTTTGCAGAGTTCAGGGTTTCGGTATCAACCTCACCTCCCCCTGCTCCACTATCCCAAAACTGCAGGGGGCTTAAAATATCACATTTGCAACTCCTTCCTGATGTTTTTGCACCATTCACCATTTTTATGCAAATAGTTTTCTTTGCCTCCACATTACACTCATTAGGATATTTAAAAGTCAGTCATACATTAAATATTTTACATTAAAAGAAACATGGAACACAAAAAAGACCACTGTTCTCCCTGCTCCGCTTTGGATACATCAAAAGAAGCCACCATCTCCCTGCCCATTGTCACATCTGAAATCAGTAGGTCTCCGGATAGCAAACTGTGTGCAGAACCCAACCTCACTACTTTGCAATGCAGTATTCCCAAGAGTGACTTCCCAGGAAAGTCCCGCATATAGGAACTGGAGTAACACACTTATAATCATCCAGATCAAATCAGAATAGCAGAATAGTGAAGCTATCTCCCAGGTTTGGGAATTCAATATTGTTCACCCAATATTGGTCGAAATCTTCTAAGAAACAGCAATCAATGTTGGATTGCCACTCCACTCTATTTTTCTACACCATACCAGAGCTCTGCATTTCTGGCTGGGACTTCTGATCCCGGCCTTCTTCAGAAATGAGGAGTCCTCCTTCAATCCAACTGCTTCCTTGTAGCACTGGATTGTTGGGTAAGACAAGCTATGCCCCTTTTATAAGGCACTAACGACTGTATTCTGGTAAACATTGCTGGAAGAAAAACCTGCTGTCAAAGCTCTTCAACTTGCAGTCATCAGGAGAGTTTCTATTCCCAGCTATCCCAGCACAAACCAACATCCAATGAAGACATTGAGTGCTTGAAAGCGCACCTAGCTGATCTAGTACATGTATATTGCGGGATATCCATTGACTAGGCTGATTTTCACATGCAGCACAAATGTCCAGTAGCATTGTGAGACCTCAAGCCAACCCAGACATACATATCTATAAACTCAAAGGGACTGGAATAATCTTCCTTAACAAGCCTGACTACAATCAACAAAATGCCCGCCTTTCTTAATAACAGGTTCAAATTTGCATCTATTGGACATACTGCCAAGTGTGACAACACAGCCCTGTTCAAAAGCAAATTACAAAAATGTTTGATAGAATTGTGTAAGACTTGTGCAAGAGGAACAAGCATATAATAGGATCCAATCTCACAGTTCACTGTGTCCACATATATGGGCTGCATAAGTCGCACAAAAGTGGTGCTTTTTTACACCCTATCTTATCAATGACTGGATCTGCAGAACATGAATTGACCAAGTGGTTGAGCAAGTTTCTACAACCAGTTCTTAGCAAGTTTTCCACATACAATGGTCTTTCACCTTTACAAAGACCAGAAAGGACTTGCATATTGAAAACAATGTTATGTTCATGTGCTCATTCAACAACACTAGCCTATTCACTAATGTGCCACTTAAAGAAGCCATAGACATTTACACAATGTCACTATATCATGGTGATCTAGATGTGTTACCGATGTCTGAATCTGTATTAATTGAATTTATGAATGCAGCAACTCGCAAAGTTGTATTCCGTCTTAACGACATCATGGGGGGAATTCTCCCATCCCGCCTGCTTCGGGAATTGTAGCACACCTCGCAAATGTCCATTGACCTCGGGCAGGATTCTCCAGTTTTGGGGCAAGCGCAGCCAGAGAATCCTACCCCATGTATTTGGCGAGGCAATAGCTTGGTGGTATTGTCACTGGACAAGTAATCCAGAGACCCAGGATAATAATCTTGGGATCCAGGTTTGCAATGAGCTCTGTCCTACAGTCAAATACACCTTTGAAATGGGGGAGTAAAATGAACTTCCATTCCTCAAAGTGCTAGTTGAGAAATCTGTCAATGAGTCCTCTACTATTGTCTACTGCGAGCCTACCTTCACTGGTCAATATACACGTTAGGATTCCTTCAGTTCCATGTACTATAAAATTGGTCTTATCACCATCCTCATAAATAGGGCCTGAGCCATTTGCTCACTGTGCAAACCTGATACTGAATTAGGGTACAACAAAGCTATCAGTTAAGCTACGCTGATCAGACCATTGTGCTCTCTATATCTCTATATCTGCTGCCATCAGACTTTTGAATGGACCTACCTTGCATCAAGTTGATCTTTTTCTACACCCTAGCTATGACTGTAACACTACATTCTGCACTCTCTCGTTTCTTTCTCTATGAACGGTATGCTTTGTCTGTATAGCGCGCAAGAAACAATACTTTTCACTGCACACTAATACATGTGACAATAATAAACCAAATCAAATCAAATATCGGGTAAACTCATGAATGGGATTAAGACTGCCTCTTTCGGTCAAAGTACCAAGTCTACCTCAGAATACCCTGAAATATTAAGTCTACCTCAGAAAACCCTGAAAGGCTAAGTTATCTCAAAAAATTGAGCAACAGGTGAAGCTAGCCATTTCATGCTGATACTATGCAGTAGCAACACAAGTGGTATTTTCCCAACGGGATGCTGCCATCAAACCAACTGGATGTTCTGCCTATCACACAAATCAATAATGTGTATATGAATTTCAGTGCTGGTGCGATGCCAGGCAGGTAGGCTGCATGTCCGAACAACTGGTGGAACATATCGAACAGCAAGTCTCTTCAGTTGTTCACAACATGTAAAGTAATGACCATTTTCAACCAGCACATGCTTGCAAAACTCAGAACATGGTGTCCAATATTAGTTGTGATCCCATAATTAGACAACACTCACTAAGCAATCCTGATTGTGGTCATGACACTGAGGAAAACTTCTGTACTTCTTAAAGCAGTACAGTGAAATATTTTATGTCTATCTGATAGGGCAAAAGAGCCTCTGTTTAACCTCTTGTTCAAACGTTGACCTCCAACAGTGCTGCACTCCCTCAATACTACATTGAAAGTGCCAGCCTAAATTGTGTGCTTAAGTCACTAAAATAGGACTTGCAACAGAATTTTCTGACTAAAGAGTTATATGCGCTGAAGCACAGCTGGAGGCACACCAGAGTGGAAAATATTACTGTAAAATCAGAGAGTGGTAAATCTGTCCATTTTTATATCTCCTTCCACTTATATTGAGTGGAATGTTCTCCCCAAAATGCTATTGAGGCTGCAAGAAACTGAAAATTTCAAAACTGATTTTTGTCAGATAAGCGTATGGACGGTTATGGAACCAAGGCTGGTAGATAGAACATAGAACATAGAAAGCCACAGCACAAACAGGCCCTTCGGCCCACAAGTTGCGCTGATCATATCCCTACCTCTAGGCCTATCTATAGCCCTCAATCCCATTAAATCCCATGTACTCATCCAGAAGTCTCTTAAAAGACCCCAACGAGTTTGCCTCCACCACCACCGACGTCAGCCGATTCCACTCACCCACCACCCTCTGAGTGAAAAACTTACCCCTGACATCTCCTCTGTACCTACCCCCCAGCACCTTAAACCTGTGTCCTCTCGTAGCAACCATTTCAGCCCTTGGAAATAGCCTCTGAGAGTCTACCCTATCCAGACCTCTCAACATCTTGTAAACCTCTATCAGGTCACCTCTCATCCTTCGTCTCTCCAGGGAGAAGAGACCAAGCTCCCTCAACCTATCCTCATAAGGCATGCCCCCCAATCCAGGCAACATCCTTGTAAATCTCCTCTGCACCCTTTCAATGGCTTCAACATCTTTCCTGTAATGAGGTGACCAGAACTGCGCGCAGTACTCCAAGTGGGGTCTAACCAGGGTCCTATAAAGCTGCAGCATTATCTCCCGACTCCTAAACTCAATCCCTCGATTAATGAAGGCTAGTACGCCGTACGCCTTCTTGACCGCATCCTCCACCTGCGAGGCCGATTTAAGAATCCTATGGACCCGGACCCCAAGGTCCTTCTGATCCTCTACACTGAATGGTACCCTTCATATTATACTGCTGCTTCATCCCATTGGATCTGCCAAAAAGGATCACTACACACTTATCCGGGTTGAAGTCCATCTGCCACTTCTCCGCCCAGTCTTGCATTCTATCTATGTCTCGCTGCAACTTCTGACATCCCTCCAAACTATCCACAACACCACCTACCTTGGTGTCGTCAGCAAACTTACCAACCCATCCCTCCACTTCCTCATCCAGGTCATTTATGAAAATGACAAACAGCAAGGGTCCCAGAACAGATCCCTGGGGCACTCCACTGGTCACTGACCTCCATGCAGAGAAAGACCCCTCCACAGCCACTCTCTGCCTTCTGCAGGCAAGCCAGTTCTGGATCCACAAGGCAACAGCCCCTTGGATCCCATGCCCTCTCACTTTCTCAAGAAGTCTTGCATGGGGGACCTTATCGAACGCCTTGCTGAAGTCCATATAGACCACATCCACCGCTCTTCCTTCGTCAATGTGTTTGGTCACATTTTCAAAGAACTCAACCAGGCTCGTAAGGCACGACCTGCCCTTGACAAAGCCGTGCTGACTACTTTTGATCATACTAAACTTCTCTAGATGATCATAAATCCTGTCTCTCAGGATCCTCTCCATCAACTTACCAACCACTGAGGTTAGACTCACCGGTCGGTAATTTCCCGGGCTGTCCCTGTTCCCTTTCTTGAATATAGGGACCACATCTGCAATCCTCCAATCCTCCGGAACCTCTCCCGTCTCCATCGACGATGCAAAGATCATCGCCAAAGGCTCCGCAATCTCCTCCCTCGCCTCCCACAGTAACCTGGGGTACATCCCATCCGGTCCCGGCGACTTACCAACCTTGATGCCATTCAATAGTTCCAACACATCCTCTTTCTTTATGTCCACATGCTCGATCCTTTCTGTCCACCGCAAACCAGCAGTACAACCACCCAGATCCCTTTCCACCGTGAGTACCGAGGTAAAGTATTCATTAAGCACCTCCGCCATTTCTAACGGTTCCGCACAAACTTTTCCCCCTTCACCTTTTAAGGGTCCTATGCCTTCACATCTCATCCTTTTACTCTTGACATATTTGTAGAAAGCCTTGGGATTCTCCTTAATCTTACCCGCCAAGGTCTTCTCATGACCCCTTCTCGCTCTCCTAATTTCCTTCTTAAGCTCCTTCCTACATCCCGTATACTCCTCTAAATCCTTAACACCTCCTAGCTCTCTGAACCTTCTGTACGCCTCTCTTTTCTTATTCACCAGGTTCATCACAACCTTCGTGCACCACGGTTCCCGGACCCTACCAACACCCCCCCCTGTCTCATTGGAACGTTGTCATGCAGAGCTCCAGACAAACATTCCTTGAAAATCCTCCACTTTCCTTCGGTACTTTTCCCCAAGAATGCCTCCTTCCAATTTACCCGTCTAATTTCCTCCCTGATGACACTGTATTTCCCTTTACTCCAGAGAAACACTTTCCTAGCCTGCCTGATCCTATCTCTTTCCAATGCTATCGTGAAGGAGATAGAATTATGATCGCTATCCCCAAGATGCTCACCCACCGAGAGATCCTCCACCTGTCCAGGTTCATTAGCCAGCACCAGATCAAGTACAGCCTCTCCTCTAGTAGGCTTATCCACATACTGTGTCAGGAAACTCTCCTGGACACACCTAACAAACTCCTCTCCATCCAAACCCCTAGCCCTAGGGATATTCCAATCTATGTTTGGGAAATTAAAATCTCCCATCACGACAACTCTGTTATTCCTACATCTCTCCAGATGTAGAGATAGCCATGATCTATCTAACTCTTGTGCCTATGTTGCAAGCTCTGCAGTTAGTGATATTGCAACATGTAAATGTCAGCTCAACGCTGCTGTTTTTGTGAAAGATATTTATAGACCTATTCATCTCCAGTAACCTCCGCATTCTATATTCACACCTCCTCATTTCTGAGTTATAAATATGACTTCCTGCATCACAGTTAATGTGGTGGGCAGAGAACAAAAGGTTTCAAGGTAAATCAAAATCAAGCAGACACAGTTATCTGATTTGAAGAGATAACTATTGTATGCTAAAGACTGTTAGCAGTATGCGCATCCTTCACAACCTTCCATCATTGCAAGCTTCACGTTGCCTTTTGACATGCTGTTACATAGAATTACAATATAGATTAGCCAACGTGCCAACACCTTGAAAGAGTTATCCAATTAGTCTCGCTCCCCCAAAGATTCACCAGATTTCTTGAATTCAGAATTAATACAATTTATTTCCACACTTTGTTCTGTTGAGGTTCGAACTCATGACCCAGCTTTGCCTAAAGCAAGTTGCGATGTGGAGATGCCGGCGTTGGACTGGGGTAAACACAGTAAGAAGTTTAACAACACCAGGTTAAAGTCCAACAGGTTTATTTGGTAGCAAAAGCCACACAAGCTTTCGGAGCTCCAAGCCCCTTCTTCAGGTGAGTGGGAATTCTGTTCACAAACAGAGATTATAAAGACACAAACTCAATTTACATGAATAATGGTTGGAATGCGAATACTTACAACTAATCAAGTCTTTAAGAAACAAAACAACGTGAGTGGAGAGAGCATCAAGACAGGCTAAAAATATGTGTATTGTCTCCAGACAAGACAGCCAGTGAAACTCTGCAGGTCCACGCAACTGTGGGGGTTACAAATAGTGTGACATGAACCCAATATCCCGGTTGAGGCCGTCCTCGTGTGTGCGGAACTTGGCTATCAGTTTTTGCTCAGCGACTCTGCGCCGTCGTGTGTCGCGAAGGCCGCCTTGGAGAACGCTTACCCGAATATCAGAGGCCGAATGCCCGTGACCGCTGAAGTGCTCCCCAACAGGAAGAGAACAGTCTTGCCTGGTGATTGTCGAGCGGTGTTCATTCATCCGTTGTCGCAGCGTCTGCATAGTTTCCCCAATGTACCATGCCTCGGGACATCCTTTCTTGCAGCGTATCAGGTAGACAACGTTGGCCGAGTTGCAAGAGTATGTACCGTGTACCTGGTGGATGGTACCTGGAGATGCCATCATCTCACGTGAGAACACCATCCACCAGGTACACGGTACATACTCTTGCAACTCGGCCAACGTTGTCTACCTGATACGCTGCAAGAAAGGATGTCCCGAGGCATGGTACATTGGGGAAACTATGCAGACGCTGCGACAACGGATGAATGAACACCGCTCGACAATCACCAGGCAAGACTGTTCTCTTCCTGTTGGGGAGCACTTCAGCGGTCACGGGCATTCGGCCTCTGATATTCGGGTAAGCGTTCTCCAAGGCGGCCTTCGCGACACACGACGGCGCAGAGTCGCTGAGCAAAAACTGATAGCCAAGTTCCGCACACACGAGGACGGCCTCAACCGGGATATTGGGTTCATGTCACACTATTTGTAACCCCCACAGTTGCGTGGACCTGCAGAGTTTCACTGGCTGTCTTGTCTGGAGACAATACACATATTTTTAGCCTGTCTTGATGCTCTCTCCACTCACGTTGTTTTGTTTCTTAAAGACTTGATTAGTTGTAAGTATTCGCATTCCAACCATTATTCATGTAAATTGAGTTTGTGTCTTTATAATCTCTGTTTGTGAACAGAATTCCCACTCACCTGAAGAAGGGGCTTGGAGCTCCGAAAGCTTGTGTGGCTTTTGCTACCAAATAAACCTGTTGGACTTTAACCTGGTGTTGTTAAACTTCTTAAAGCAAGTTGCCACAGACAAAACATGATAATGACCAGGCAATCCATCTTTGTGATGTCAATTGAGGGATAAATATTGACCAGGATACTGAGACAAACTTCTTTGCTCTAAAAAAAATAGTATCACGGGGTCCTTTAGATCCACGTTAGAGAACAAGCTGGGTCTCAGTTTAACATCTTATCTGAAAGATGGTAACTCTGACAGTGCAGCACTCCCTCAGTACTTGGTAGTATCAGCCTACATTTTCATAAGATTACAAAACAGGAGTGGGCCATTCAGCTCCTCAAGCTTGCTTTGCATTCAATAAGATCAAGAATGATCTGATTTTGCCCTTAACTCCACTTTCCTGCCTACCCCACACCCTCCCCCCATAATCCTTGACTTCCTTTAGATCAATATCAATAGGTCAAGACTTTCTGTGACTCGAGATTCAATGCAATGTGGTTGAACACAAGAATTAGGAGCAGGAGTAAATCATTCAGCCTCCCAAGTCTGCTCCACCATTCAATAAGATCATGGCTGAGCTATTTGTGGCCTCAACTCTACTTTCCTGTCTACCACTTTGATTTTCTTTTCAATCAAAAATCAATCCTTAAAAATATTCAATGACTCAGAGAATTCCACAGAGAGAAAACATTTTCTCACCCCAGTCTTAATTCGGACACCCCTTATTATTAAACTCTGTCTCCTAGTTTTAGTACCTCCCCAAATTGAAACATCCTCTCAGCATCCACTCTGTCAAGACCTCTCAGGATCCTTAGTCTTGACTACATTCTGAAATGGCCTAGCAAATCATTCAGCTGTCAAGAAGGTGTCTCACTATCATCGTCCCAAGTGCAGTTAGAGGTGGGAAATAAATACTGAACTTGCTGGTGATCTCCACAAAGGAAAATCAGTGTCCACAACACTGACTTGATAACAGCTCTTCTTTAGTCCGAAGCTTAGTGCAGACAATGCAACGTCAGCATTTCACTCATGGATTTCTTACACCAGAATATGAATTGGAAGAACCATAATGAAGTAACCGTGCCAATGTTGAACAACACAGCACACTCCTGCCTGGAGAGGCCACTATTAGAGGAAGCTCATTCAATTCCTGTAGGAAACAAACAGTTAACTGTTTCTTTATTGGAGCAGATTCTAGACTGCCGACAAATCACCATTCACCAATCAAATCAGCATTCCAACATCCCAAAGGAAGACAAAAGCCTAGTGTCTCCATTCAATTGTGCTAGCTTTCTCAGTATAACCATCACAAATACAAATTGTGCCTGGATTGACAAGCGCATTCAACGTGGAAACTCTACCCCATCACAAGCACAATGCAGCATGATTCAAAATATGATTATGCAACACAATTGAATCATTAATTCTGATTTTCAAAGGATGACCTCAGAATTTAATAAAAGGATCGAATAACCGCATTTCTATGGCACCTATCATGATGTTAAAATGTCCCAAAGCGCTTTACACCCAGCACCCTTCCAATTCAAGACCACTCTGTCCTGTTTCCACTCCCACCTCCTGACCCGTTCCCTCCCAACACAGACAGCAACTCACGTGAAGAAATTCTCCAATGGGGGGGTCAGATAAGGCACCATAGGCAAAGGGAAATTCAGCAGAGTGGGGGGAAAGCTAGAGACAAAGTTGAAGATAAGGGAGTGTGGTGAACCATTGTTGGTTCCCACCAGGTAGTGCTGAGCCAGGGTCTGGCCAGTACTATGAGTCTGTTCTACATGTTACTGTTGGGGTTAGGGTTGGGCTGTTCTACCTGTAATATAGTCCTTATGGTACATCCCAGTCGGGCTCCGCCTCCTGGGAGAGGTATAAAGGTCACTGCTCTGTCTGGGACCCTTTAGTCTGGGATCGTGTATTATATATGGTAGCTCTATTGTTGTAGTCAATAAAAGCCTTTATTTCCCCGAGTACTTCTAGCCTCGTGAGTTATATCGCGCATCAGGGAGCTTTGAAAGCAAAGAGGGAGCAATCAGGCAAAGCGATGTTGGAAGAGAGTCGTGAGAGAGGGTAGAAGAAGCTTCTGAAATATTAAAACCTTGAAATATTTTCTCTCCTTTTGCTCCGATTTTTAACAGTCAGGATGTCTGTTTCTTACATCTAAATAGCTGAAAATGTTGTTACACTGATATGAGCAAACAGTCATCTAGTATTCCTGGCATGTTTGAAAGGAGGATTTGAACTTCTAGTGGTACCAGAAATCAACCATCTCTCTCTAAGGCCTCTGTGCCTCTGCCTCCTTGCTTTATGACTCCAAATGGAATCATATAGTCAGCAATCACTCTACCTAATCCAAGAAGCAGCCAGTGTGATCATTAGATACACTACACTTACATTTCCAGTCTTATAAAAGTTGTGGTCAGTTTTCAAGAGTTTCCTTTAATCTTCTGGGTTACTGTTCAAAACTTGTTAGTTTCAGCTGAGTGGAACTGGTGAGAATGTGTGTATACCAAGTGGTAATGGTCTGTGTGTGCACACCAAGTGGCATTGGTCAGTGTGCGTACATACATGCGAGTGTGCATGCCAAGTGACATTGGTCAGTGTGCGCACATGTGCATTCCAGGTGATACTGGTGTGCGTGTGTGCGCGGTTGTGTGCCAAATGACACTGGTCAGTGTGGGTGCGTTCACCAAATAGCACTGGTCAGTGTGTGACTGTAGCACTGGTCAGAATGTCCACGTGTCCAGTTTGTGTGCGTGCTTGGGCCTTGTGACATGGGTGCATTCGCGCATGTGTGTTTGTGTTTGTGTGTGCGCTTGTGGGCCAAGTGTCACTGGTCAGCGTGTGTGTGCATGTTTGGGTTGAACGGCACTGATCGGTGTGTTTGGGATGAGTCCTTTTTAGCAAAACTGACATTGAATCAACCTCTTTAAATCAAGGCTGATTTTAGGACTGATGCTCAGCTTTGTGATCTAAAGGTCCAAAACCTGAACTATTCCACCTCCTCCACCCTGAACAGCATCTGTTTTAGGATGCAAGCAGAATCAGTCTTCCACAATTTAGAAATGTTTGGTTTAGAAGTGGTTAACAATTACCCTACTTCCAGTTAAGTTTGTGATGCTCTATCTTTACAAAGAAACAAAATAATTCAACAATAATTAAATGGATGGACAGAACATAACAAAACAGGCCAAACGAGACTACAAATATTAAACATAGATCTGAGTAAAGTTAGTGATGGTTTAATTAAATCGATTGATATTAACAGAGTTGCTGCCAGTAAGTATGTAACATAAGCCTCAATTTAGGGTGCTTCCTGTCTAATGAAATTCTAGGACAAATGGCGAACTATTGAAAGGAAAACAAATGTCAGAATTTTAACCCATTGTTGTAGCAAAAGTCTCAAATTCCTACATTACAAGGGATGACACCTCAAACACTTGTTCTTTTGCCTTTTCACCATCATCCCATTTGCCATTGAATCTCTCCTGCCTTTCACTTTATCACAGACCTTAACTTTTGTACTTCACCATCCCATGTAAACCAGCCCCCACCCCCCAACTTTCCCTACCTGTCCATTTGCTTAAAAACGGTTAAATTTCTAACTTTTTCCAATTATGATGAAAGGTCATTGGCCTGAAACGATTGACTCTGTTCCTCTTTCTGTAGTTCTGCTGAGTATTTTCAGCATTTCCTATTTTTATTTCAGATTGGTACGTCGGTACCAATGACGTAGGAAGGAAGAGTGAGGATGTCCTGAAGAGTGAGTATAGAGAGCTTGGTAGGAAGTTAAAAAGCAGGACCCCGAGGGTAGTAATCTCAGATTGCTACCTGTGCCACGTGCCAGTGAGGGTAAGAGTCGGATGCTCGGGCGGATGAACACGTGGCTGAGGAACTGGTGTAGGGGGCAGGGTTTCAGATTTCTAGATCTGGGGCAGGTGGGACCTGTACAAGAGAGACGGGTTACACCTGAACTATAAGGGGAACAATATACTTGCAGGGAGGTTTGCTAGTGTTATTGGGGAGGATTTAAACTAGATTTGCAGGGGGATGGGAACCAGAGTGCCAGAGCAGATAGTGGAGCGGGGGTGAAAATAAATGTTAATAGTTCATGCAAAATCACAAATAGAAGGGCTGTGTGTGGTGGTAATAATCTTCTGAGGTGTGTCTATTTCAATGCCAGAAGTATTGTGGGGAAGGCAGACACATGGAATTATGACATTATAGCCATTAGTGAAACTTGGCTACAGGAGGGGCAGGACTGGCAGCTCAATGTTCCAGGGTTCCGATGTTTCAGACGTGATAGAGGCAGAGGGATGAAGGGTGGGGGCGGTGGCATTGCTAGTCAAGGAAAATGTTACAGCAGTGCTCAGGCAGGACAGATTAGAGGGCTTGTCTACCGAGGCCATATGGGTGGAGCTGAGAAACAGGAAAGGTATGACCACATTAATGGGGGTGTATTATAGACCACCCAATAGTCAGCGAGAATTGGAGGAGCAAATCTGCAGAGAGATAGCTGACAACTGCAGGAAACATAAAGTTGTGATAGTAGGGGATTTTAATTTTCCACATATAGATTGGGACTCCCATACTGTTAAAGGTCCAGATGGGTTAGAGTTTGTAAAATGTGTTCAGGAAAATTTTCTAAATCAATATATAGAGGTACCAACTAGAGAGGACGCAATATTAGATCTCCTATTAGGAAATGAGTTAGAACAAGTGGGGGAACACTTTGGTTCCAGTGATCATAACGCCATTAGTTTCAACTTGATCATGGATAAAGATAGATCTGGTCCTCGGGTTGAGGTTCTAAACTGGAAAAAGGCCAAATTTGAAGAAATGAGAAAGGATCTAAAAAGCGTGGATTGGGACAGGCTGTTCTCTGGCAAGGATGTGATTGGTAAGTGGGAGGCCTTCAAAGGAGAAATTTTGAGAGTGCAGAGTTTGTATGTTCCTGTCAGGATGAAAGGCAAAGTGAATAAGAATAAGGAACCTTGGTTCTCGAGGGATATTGGAACTCTGATAAAGAAGAAGAGAGAGATGTATGACATGTATAGGCAACAGGGAGCAAATAAGATGCTTGAGGAGTATAAAAAGTTAAAGAAACTACTTAAGAAATCAGGAGGGCTAAAAGAAGACATGAGGTTGCTTTGGCAGACAAAGTGAAGGATAATCCTAAGAGCTTCTACAGGTATCTTAAGAGCAAAAGGATAGTAAGGGATATAATTGGTCCTCTTGAAGATCAGAGTGGTTGGCTATGTATGGAACCAAAAGAAATTGGGGAGATATTAAATGGGTTTTTTGCATCCGTATTTACTAAGGAAACTGGCATGGAGTCTGTGGAAATAAGGCAAACAAGTAGGGAGGTCATGGAACCTATTCAGATTAAAGGGGAGGAGGTGCTTGCTGTCTTGAGGCAAATCAGAGTAGACAAATCCCCAGGACCAGACAGGGTATTCCCTCGGACCTTGAAGGAGACTAGTGTTGAAATTGTAGGGGCCCTGGCAGATATATTTAACATGTCGGTATCCACGGGTGAGGTGCCGGATGATTGGAGGATAGCTCAAGTTGTTCCGTTGTTTAAAAAAGACTCAAAAAGTAATGCGGGAAATTATAGGCCGGTAAGTTTGACGTCAGTAGTAGGCAAATTATTGGAAGGAGTACTAAGAGATAGGACCTACAAATATTTGGATAAACAGGGACTTATTAGGGAGAGTCAACATGGCTTTGTGCGTGATAGGTCATGTTTAACCAATCTATTAGAGTTTTTCGAGGAGGTTACCAGGAAAGTGGATGAAGGGAAGGCAATGGATGTTGTCTACATGGACTTCAGTAAGGCCTTTGACAAGTTCCCGCATGGGAGGTTAGTTAGGAAGGTTCAGTCACTAGGTATACATGGAGAGGTAGTAAATTGGATTAGACATTGGCTCAATGGAAGAAGCCAGAGAGTGGTAGTGGAGGATTGCTTCTCTGAGTGGAGGCCTGTGACTAGTGGTGTGCCACAGGGATCAGTGCTGGGTCCATTGTTGTTTGTCATCTATATCAATGATCTGGATGATAATGTGGTAAATTGGATCAGCAAATTTGCTGATGATACAAAGATTGGAGGTGTAGTGGAAAATGAAGGAAGGTTTTCAAAGCTTGCAGAGGGATTTGGACCAGCTAGAATAATGGGCTGAAAAATGGCAGATGGAGTTTAATGCAGACAAGTGTGAGGTGTTGCACTTTGGAAGGACAAACCAAGGTAGAACATACAAGGTAAATGGTAGGACACTGAAGAGTGCAGTGGAACAGAGGGATCTGGGAATACAGATACATAATTCCCTAAAAGTGGCGTCACAGGTAGATAGGGTTGTAAAGAGTGCTTTTGGTACATTGGCCTTTATAAATCAAAGTATTGAGTATAAGAGTTGGAATGTTATGGTGAGATTGTATAAGACATTGGTGAGGCCGAATTTAGAGTATTGTGTGCAGTTTTGGTCACCTAATTACAGGAAGGATATTAATAAGGTTGAAAGGGTGCAGAGAAGGTTTGCAAGGATGTTGCCGGGACTTGAGAAACTGAGTTACAGAGAAAGGTTGAATAGGTTAGGACTTTATTCCCTGGAGCGTAGAAGAATGAGGGGAGATTTGATAGAGGTGTATAAAATTATGATGGGTATAGATAGAGTGAATGCAAGCAGGCTTTTTCCACTGAGGCTCGGGGAGAAAGAAAACTAGAGGACATGGGTTAAGGGTGAAGGGGGAAAAGTTTAAAGGGAATATTAGGGGGGGCTTCTTCACACAGAATGGTGGGAGTGTGGAATGAGCTGCCAGATGAAGTGGTGAATGTGGGCTCACTTTTAACATTTAAGAAAAACCTGGACAGGTACATGGATGAGAGGGGTGTGGAGGGATATGGTCCAGGTGCAGGTCAGTGGGACTAGGCAGAAAAATGGTTCGGCACAGCCAAGAAGGGCCAAAAGGCCTGTTTCTGTGTTGTAATCTAGAAATCTAGAAGTAATCTAGAAACCCTACAGTACAGAAAGAGGCCATTCGGCCCATCGAGTCTGCACCGACCACAATCCCACCCAGACCCTACTCCCATATCCCTACATATTTTACCCACTAATCCCTCTAACCTACGCATCTCAGGACACTAAGGGGCAATTTTTTAACATGGCCAATCAACCTAACCCGCACATCTTTGGACTGTGGGAGGAAACCGGAGCACCCGGAGGAAACCCACGCAGAAACGAGGGGAATGTGCAAACTCCACACAGACAGTGACCCGAGCCGGGAATCGAACCCAGGTCCCTGGAGCTGTGAAGCAGCAGTGCTAACCACTGTGCTACCGTGTCGCCCTGTGGTTCTATTTCCAGCATTCTCAGTATTTTGCTTTTGCTTCAAAAGTACTTCATTGGATGTAAAGCACTGTGGGATATTGCAAAGTCTTAAAAGTTGCTGTATAAATGTATGACTTACTTTGTTTCAAATGTCTCCTTCCCCAATAAAATGCTCTCTTACATTTAATTCTTGCGGTAGGGCTCCCTATTGGAATGGCTCAACAATATAACACTTCAAAAATATAAAACTGTTTCTGCTACAAGTTCTGTAGATTTCTGCTGTAGATACTTTTCAGGATCAGTGTACTCCATCCTCCCATAAATGAATCCCATTGCATTTCTGTGCCCAGGCCAATTCACACCTCCTGGTTGTAATATAAGATATTGTTACACATCCTGGGTTGCATTATATACATCCCCCCAACCACCACCCCTGCTTTTATCAAATTAACTGAACAATGTGTCTTTATTGAGAGGGTTTCATCAAATTTTTAAAGAACAAACCGAGAAAACACTTGGTAAGACAAGGCAGGTAATGAATCGTTATGCTTCTATTTCACAAACAGCAGCAAACATAAGAGTAACAGTAATGGCCAGACACATTTCTGTATTATTAATCTTAATGTAATACAAAACAACTAAAACATTGTGATCCCGTATCTGTGGGTCATCTTGTAACTGCCTTAAACAGAACAACTGCTAACTACGCTCCTACACTGTAACCTTCTGAACCTGACCTTTGCTGAATTCTGCAAATTGCTATTAAAAAACCTGACTGACCACAGCCTTTGTCAGATCTCACTGAATGCACATCTCCACAAATTACCTTACAACACCTGAATATTTGTATTCTTGTTTGCTGTGTCATGTGAAGTTAGGCATTGATTTCTGACCACTCTACAAGCCCTGGAGTTGACCAATTTCCAAAAATAGCAATGAGATAAAGACCGAATAATCTTTTTTAATGATGTTGATTTAGGGATTTGCCAAGACAAAGTGATAGTGCACAATTATACCCTCCCCCAACTCCCTCCCTCCCTCCATCACTGCCACACAAACCCTTCTTTTCCCTTGGGTTTCCTTCAAGGTTTCCCTTGGTCTCCCCTCTTCACCTGCTAGTTAGCGGCATAACAAGTGCTGCCAAGAATCCGTAAGCAAAGATGCACAGTTGCAGGTGACAAAACCTTTATAAAGCAAATGCAATAGCAATTGCAACCAATACACGGTCACACTCCGGGTGATCAGATCTCCAGGAACATTGCCAACTATAGGTGGCAACTTTCATACTTTTTCTGAGACAGAATCAATTCCAGATTAGACAGATAGGCAAATGAGAAATCGATTACAAAGAGGTAAGATTACAGGATGAATAAGTATGATTAGCCGGCATAGACAGTAACTGCCCTGGTTGGGCAAAATGTTTCTATGATGTAAATTCTACATATCTCTGCGCAATACGAACATACAAAATTGACGAGAAGGTAAAGACATTAAGCGTACCCCACACTCCCAATGGTCAAAGCATCATGCCAAAACACTTCTCCTCCTTGCCAATTCTCCAGGATCATCCTAGAGTTTCCAGGAATTAAAGAATAATCGCCTGCCAGGAGCAGCACCAGCCATACCTAAAAATGAGGTGTCAACCTGATGAAGCTACTAAATAGGACGACTTGCATGCCAAATGGCTAAAACAGCAAGTGATAGACAAAGCTAAGTAATCCCATAACCAACGGAACAGATCTAAGCTCTGCAGTCCTTCCACATTCAATCATGAATGGTGGAGGACAATTAAACAACTCACTGGAGGAGGAGGCTCCACAAATATCCCCATCTTCAATGATGGAGGAGCCCAGCACATCAGTGCAAAAGATAAGGCTGAAGTATTCGCAGCAATCTTCAGCCAGAAGTTCTGAGTGGATGATCCATCTCGGCCTCCTCCACTGGTCCCCAGCATCTCAGATGCCAGTCTCCTGTCAATTCGATTAACTCCACGTGATATCAAGAAACAGTTGGAGGCGCTGGATACTGCAAAGGCAATGGGTCCTGATAACATTTCGCAATAATACTGAAGACTTGTGCTCCAGAAATTGCCGCTCCCCTAGCCAAGCTCTTCCAGTACAGTTACAACACTGGCAGCTACCCAACAATGTGGAAAATTGCCCAGGTGTGTCCTGTACACAAAAAGCAGGACAAATCCAACTGGGCCAATTACCGTCCAGTCGACTCTCGATCATCAGTAAAGTGATGGAAGGGGTCATCAACAGTGCTATCAAGCAGCACCTGCTCAACAATAACCCAGTGACGCCCAGTTTGGGTTTCACCAGGGTCACTCAGCTCCTGACCTCATTACAGCCTTGGTTCAAACATGGACAAAAGAGCTGAACTCCAGAGGTAAGGTGAAAGTGACAGCCCTTGACATCAAGGCCGCATTTGACCGAGTGTGGCATCAAGGAGCCTCTGGAAAATTGGAATCAATCGGTATCAGGGGGCAAACTCTCCACTGGTTGGAGTCATACCTGGTACATAGGAAGATGGTTGTGGAGGGTCAGTCATCTCAGCTCCAGGACATCTCTGCAGGAATCCCACAGGCTAGTGTCCTCGGCCCAACAATCTTCAGCTGCTTCATCAATGACCTTCCCTCTATCATAAGGTCAGAAGTGGGGATGTTCGCCGATGATTGCACAATGTTTAGCACCATCCACAATTCCTTAGACACTGAAGTAGTCCATGTTCAAATGCAACAAGATCTGGACAATATCCAGGCTTGGGCTGACAAGTGGCAAATAACATTTGTGCACACAAATGCCAGGCAATGACCATCACCAATAAGAGACACTCTAACCACTGCCCCGTGACATTCAATGGTGTTACCGTCACTGAATCCCCCACTGTCAACATTCTTGGGATTACCATTGACCAGAAACTCAACTGGACTCACCACATAAACACAGTGGCTACAAAAGCAGGTCAGAAGCTAGGAATACTGCAGCGAGTAACTCACCTCCTGACTCCCCAGAGCCTATCCACCATCTACAAGGCACAAGTCAGGAGTGTGATGGAATACACCCCACTTGCCTGGATGGGTGCAGCTGCAACAACACTCGAGAAGCTCAACACCATCCAGGACAAAGCAGCCGCTTGATTGGCACCACATCAACAAACATGCAATCCTTCCACCACCGATGCTCAGTAGCAGCAGTGTGTACCATCTACAAGATGCACTGCAGCAATTCACCAAAGATCCTTAGACAGCATCTTCCAAACCTACGACCACTGCTATGTAGAAGGACAAGGGCAGCAGATAAATGGGAACATCATCACCTGCAAGTTCCCCTCCAGGCCACTCACCATCCTGACTTGGAAATATATCACCGTTCCTTCGCAGTCGCTGGGTCAAAATCCTGGAATTCCTTCCTAACGGCATTGTGGGTCAGCCCACAGAACATGGACTGCAGCGATTCAAGAAGGCAGCTCACCACCACCTTCTCAAGGGCAACTGGGGATGGGCAATAAATGCTGGCCAGCCAGCGACGCCCATGTTCCATGAATGAAAAAAACGTCTGGGAGAAAAACCATGAGTTTTTTTTCCAAAGTGTGCACTTTATTAATCTTTGCTGAATCCTTCCATTTATTTGATGTAAAAATACTGTAAATGGGATTTACAGGGGTAAAGAATATGTGAACAGATGGGGCAGATGATGAAACGTCTCGCAATCCATCCAGAGCTGGTGACCCTCATCCTTCCCCACTGCAATTATGTAATTTCCCGCCCAGTAGCTCCCAATCCAACCCTCTTGTACCATACTCATTGTGAACCAAGTGTACAAATACAGAAGCTGCTAGTTTCATAGTGTTTCAATCTCACTTTCAATCAATCAGCCAAAAAAAAGTGAAGGGGAAGTTTCAGTGATAGGGACTTTACTGCCGCAGGATCCGTGGGCTGCAATTTCCAGTTGAATCTTCTGTTGCTAAAACAAGATGAAGAACTTGAGTTTGTGCCACAGCCAGTTTTCATTTTGAAGTGTAAGCATCTCGTTTTGCAGGAAAATACATTCTGGAGGCTTTGGAGAGAGTACAGAAAAGTTTTACCAGGGTGTTGCCAGTATTAGCTATGAAGAGAGATTGCATAAACTGGGATTCTTCTCCCTGGAAAGATGGAGGCTGAGGGGGCGACCTGATAGAAGTTTATAAAATAATGAGGGGCACAGATAACGTGAACAGTTGGAAGTTTTTTCCCAGGGCAGAAATGACAGTTACAAGGGGGCACAAGTTCAAGGTAACGGGGGGAAAGGTTCAGTAAAGATGTGTAGGGAAAGTTTTTTACACAGAGAGGGGTGGGGGCCTGGAATGCACTGCCCAGTGAGGAGGTTGAGGCAGACACGTTAGCGACATTTAAGACTTATCTGGATAGACACATGAACAGACGGGGAATAGAGGGATATAGGCAGTTGGTCTAGATAGGACAATGTGATCGATGCAGTCTTGGAGGGCCGAAGGGCCTGTTCCTGTGGTGTACTGTTCTTTGTTCTTCGATTGCAACTCCTTCAGGAAGCACTACATTTGAGAATCACCTCTTTAACCAATAGTTTTTCATCCCTTCAATCAGTCTAAATTCTGTCACTTCCAAATCAAGAATGAAACTGCTGCTGTAAAACTTGAACAGTAGAATAGAAGCTGAGCAATTGCTGTTGGTTTATGCAGCCTGCTTGTTATTTGAAAGAAGAGGTTACTTTTCCCTTCAATGTACTTCCTGATTTTTTTTACAATTTTAACATTTCAATACTACAGCCACAGGATAATACTGGAAATATGTACATACTAATAACTATAATAGTATAAAACAGAAGTGAGTGGTAGGACATTGCACTGGGACTATGTACGCACAGATGGGTTAACGGTGAAGCAATCATGACACAATGATCTCACACCACAGAGTGAGGACTTCCTTTCTAGAATTAGTAGTCAGGGAATAACTGGAAGAAGGCATGAGAGAAGATATATAACACTGGGATTATTCAGACTATAACATGGGGTGGCATGGTAGCACAGTCACACGGGGTTCGATTCCTGGCTTGGGTCACTGTCTGTGTGGAGTTTGCACATTCTCCCCGTGTCTGCATGGGTTTCCTCCGGGTGCTCCGGTGTCCTCCCACATTCTGAAAGACGTGCTGGTTAGCTGCATTTGACCCGAACAGGCGCCGGACTGTGGCGACTAGGGGAATTTCATAGTAACTTCATTGCAGTGTTAATGTAAGCCTTACTTGTGACTAATAAATAAACTTTTTTAAAAATGTGCAGCAAGTGTCACCAGCTGTGGAAATTTGAGCCCCGGGTTTCAGAGCATGAGTGGCAGTTGCAGTCACTGTGGCAGCTACACGGTAGCACACTCAGAGAGGTGCTCACACCGCAAGCTAGGAGACAGAAAGCGAATGGGTGTCTGCCAGGAGTACAAGAAAACCAGGCAGTTAGTGCCGGACTCCCCCAAGGTCTGGACGCTAATCGGTTTTCAATTATAATTATAGACCAGTGAGCCTTACTTGTGTTGTGGGCAAAGTTTTGGAAAGGATTGTAAGAGATAGGATTTATAATCATCTGGAAAGAAATAATTTGATTAGGGATAGTCAACACGGTTTTGCAAAGGGTAGGTCGTGCCTCACAAACCTTATTGAGTTCTTTGAGAAGGTGACCAAAGAGGTGGATAAGGGTAAAGCAGTTGATGTGACGTATATGGATTTCAGTAAAGCGTTTGATAAGGTTCCCCACTGTAAGCTATTGCAGAAGATACGGAGGCATGGGATTGAGGGTGATTTAGCGGTTTGGATCAGAAATTGGCTAGCTGTAAGAAGACAGAGGGTGGTGGTTGATGGAAAATGTTCATCCTGGAGTTCAGTTACTAGTGGTGTACCGCAAGGATCTGTTTTGGGGCCACTGCTGTTTGTCATTTTTATAAATGACCTGGATGAGGGCGTAGAAGGATGGGTTAGTAAATTTGCGGATGACGCTAAATTCGGTGGAGTTGTGGACAGTGCGGAAGGATGTTGCAGGTTACAGAGGGACATAGATAAGCTGCAGAGCTGGGCTGAGAGGTAGCAAATGGAGTTTAATGTGGAAAAGTGTGAGGTGATTCACTTTGGAAGGAGTAACAGCAATACAGAGTTCTGGGCTAATGGTAAGACACTTGGTAGTGTGGATGAGCAGAGAGATCGTGGTGTCCATGTGCATAGATCCCCGAAAGTTGGCACCCAGGTTGATAGGGTTGTTAAGAAGGCGTACGGTGTGTTAGCTTTTATTGGTAGAGGGATTGAGTTTTGGAGCCATGAGGTCATGTTGCAGCTGTACAAAACTCTGGTGCGGCCGCACTTGGGAGTATTGCGTACAGTCCTGGTCACCGCATTATAGGAAGGATGTGGAAGCATTGGAAAGGGTGCAGAGGAGATTTACCAGAATGTTGCCTGGTAGGGTGGGAAGAACATAAGAAATAGGAGCAGGAGTAGGCCATCTAGCCCCTCGAGCCTGCCCTGCCATTCAATAAGATCATGGCTGATCTGAAGTGGATCAGTTCCACTTACCCGCCTGATCCCTATAACCCCTAATTCCCTTACCGATCAGGAATCCATCTATCCGTGATTTAAACATATTCAACGAGGTAGCCTCCGCCACTTCAGTGGGCAGAGAATTCCAGAGATTCACCACCCTCAGAGAAGAAGTTCCTCCACAACTCTGTCCTAAACTGACCCCCCTTTATTATGAGGCTGTGCCCTCTAGTTCTAGTTTCCTTTCTAAGTGGAAAGAATCTCTCCATCTCTACCCTATCCAGCCCCTTCATTATCTTATAGGTCTTTATAAGATCCCCCCTCAGCCTTCTAAATTCCAACGAGTACAAACCCAATCTGTTCAGTCTCTCCTCATAATCAACACCCCTCATCTCTGGTATCAACCTGGTGAACCTTCTCTGCACTCCCTCCAAGGCCAATATATCCTTCCGCAAATAAGGGGACCAATACTGCACACAGTATTCCAGCTGCGGCCTCACCAATACCCTGTACAGATGCAGCAAGACATCTCTGCTTTTATATTCTATCCCCCTTGCGATATTGGCCAACATCCCATTTGCCTTCTTGATCACCTGTTGTACCTGCAGACTGGGTTTTTGCGTCTCATGCACAAGGACCCCCAGGTCCCTTTGCACAGTAGCATGTTGTAATTTTTTTCCATTTAGATACTAATCCAATTTGCTATTATTTCCTCCAAAGTGAATAACCTCGCATTTGTCAACGTTATACTCCATCTGCCAGATCCTCGCCCACTCACTCAGCCTGTCCAAATCTCTCTGCAGACCTTCTACGCCATCCACACGATTCACTTTTCCACTTATCTTTGTGTCGTCTGCAAACTTTGTTACCCTACACTCAGTCCCCTCCTCCAGATCGTCTATATAAAATGGTAAATAGTTGAGGCCCCAGTACCGATCCCTGCAGCACGCCACTAGTTACCATTTGCCAACCAGAAAAGCACCCATTTATTCCGATTCTCTGCTTCCTGTCGGATAGCCAATCCCCAATCCATGCTAATACCCTACCCCCAACTCCGTGTGACCCAATCTTCTTCAGATCTTATGAGGAAAGGCTGAGGGACTTGAGGCTGTTTCATTCGAGAGAAGAAGGTTAAGAGGTGACTTAATAGAGGCATACAAGATGATCAGAGGATTAGATAGGGTGGACAGTGAGAGCCTTTTTCCTCAGATGGTGATGGCTAGCACGAGGGGACATAGCTTTAAATTGAGGGGTGATAGATATAGGACAGATGTCAGAGGTAGGTTCTTTACTCAGAGAGTAGTAAGGGCATGGAATGCCCTGCCTGCAGCAGCAGTGGACTCGTCAACATTAAGGGCATTTAAATGGTCATTGGATAAACATATGGATGATATTGGGATAGTGTAGGTTAGATGGGCTTTAGATTGGTTTCACAGGTCGGCGCAATATCGAGGGCCGAAGGGCCTGTGCTGCGCTGAAATGTTCTATGTTCTATTTTGGATGCTGACTGCATTCCTCGGAGGCACCACAGGCAACTCAGCGGCACAGAGGGGTGGAAGGAGAGGAAGAAAAGTAGGGATGGAGGATTTGTTAGTTAGGGGAACAGACAGATATTTCTGTGGCCGTAGACGCAACTCCAGGATGGTGTGTTGCCTCCATGGTGCCAGGATCAGGAATGTCAAAGAGTGGCTGCAGGACATCCTTAAGAGGGAGGGTGAAAAGCCAAAGGTCATGGTCCACATTAGTACCAAGGTAGGAAGGGGAAGGAAGTCCTGAAAGCAGATCTTAAGAAGCTCAAAAGGAGATTGAAAGTTATAACCTCTAATGTAGTAATCACAGTATTACTTCCAGTCCCACATATTAGTGAGCAGAGAAATAGGAAAATTGAGAAAATGAACACATGGCTGGAGAACTGGTGTAGGAGAGAGGACATCAGATTTCTGTGGCTTTGGGATCGGTCCTGGGGCAGGTTGAATCTGTATAATATCTTAACAGGACTGGGACTAACATCCTCACTGGGAGATTGGCTAGTGGTGGTGGGGAGGGTTTAAAATAGATCGGCAAGAGGATGGGAACCTGACAGGGAGCTCAGATTTGAGGGAAGCAAAATGTAAAAGGAAGTAGAAAGCACAAATAGAAGACAGTTGAAGCAAAGGCAAACATCAGGTAGGATCAGAATAGAGTATAAAGTTAAAAAAGCAGAATTAAAGGCACTCTATCTGAATGTACGCAGAATTTGCAAAAAAGTTCATGATTTGGATGCACAAATTGATATAAATGGGTAAGATTTAACTGCTATTTCACAGACATGGCTACAGGGTGATGAAGATTGGAAATTGAATATCCAAGGATATTCAGCATTTAGGAGGGATAGGAAAAAAGGGGAAAGGAAGTGGGGTAACACTGTTAATAAGGGACGAGATGGTTTATGAGGAAAGACTGAGTAGACTGGGGCTATACTCACTGGAATTTAAAAGAATGAGGGGAGATCTTATAGAAACTTATAAAAATATGAAGGGAATGGAAAAGATAGAAGCAGGGAGGTTGTTTCTACTGGCAGGTGAAACTAGAACTAGGGGGCATGACCTCAAAATAAGGGGGAGCAGATTTAGGACTGAGTTGAGGGGGAACTTCTTCACCCAAAGAGTTGTGAATCTGTGGAATTCCCTGCCCAGTGAAGCAGTTGAGGCTACCTCATTGAATGTTTTTAAGGTAAAGATAGATAGATTTTTGAACAGTAAAGGAATTAAGCGTTATGATGAGTGGGCGACGGGTAAGTGGAGCTGAGCCCATGAAAAGATCAGCCATGATCTTATTGAATGGCGGAGCAGGCTTGAGGGGCCAAATGGCCTACTCCTGCTCCTAGTTCTTATGTTCTTATGAGATCAGTGCATTGATAAGAGGGGATCTTAGGTCAAAAGATCAAGATGTAGAATCAGTTTGGGTGGAGCTAAGAAACAGCAAGGGATAGTGGACGTTGCTGGCTTAGAAAAACTCCCACCAAACTGTAGTGGTAATGTTGGGCACGATATAAATCAGGAAATTAGAGATGCATATAATATGGGTAATATAGAAATAATGGGAGAGTTCAATTTGCACATAGATTGAGTTGACCAAAACAGCACTAATGCTGCGGAGGATGAATTCCTGAAACGTATATGAGATTGGTTTCTGCAGCAATCGGTTAAGAAACCAACTAGGGATCAGGCTATTATAAATTTAGTGTTGTGTAAAGAAAAAGGGCTAATTAATAACCTTGCTGTAAAGGAACCTTTGGGAAATGGTAACCATAATATGATAGAATTTTGCATTAAGCTTGAATGTAATATAGTTTGATCTGAAACTAGGGTCTTAAATCCAAAGAGAGGAAATTATGAAAGATAAGTTGGCTGTGGTGGATTGAGAAAATACGCTAACAGATTTGACATCAGACAAGCAATGGTTAGTATTTAAAGAAATACAACACGGTCCATAATAGGTATACACCCAGCCAAAGGAAAAGGTAAATCACCCACGCTTAACAAAATAAGTTAAAGGTTGCATTAGATCAAAGGAAATGGCTTATAAAAAGTGCCAGAAAAGTGTTAAGTCTGAGATTTGGGAGCAATTTCAAAATCAGCAAAGGATAATCAAAAAACTGATTGAGAAAGGGAAAGTAGAACGTGAATGCAAACTCGCAAGGAACATTAAGGTGGACTGTAAAAGCTTCTTTAAGTAGGTGTCTGGAATGTGCTACCAGGGGTGGTGGTGCAAGCAGATGTGATAGGGGCATTCAAGGGGCTTTTAGATTAGCATATGAATATGCAAGGAATAGAGGGTTATGGACCAGGGGGTAGGCTGAAGGGACTAATTTAATTTTGCTTCATGTTTAACACAACATTGTGAATCTAAAGGCCTGTTCCTGTGCTGTACTGTTCTATGTTCTATGGAACAGGGAACTAGCGGAGAAACTAAATAGTTACTTTGCGTCTGTCTTCACGGGAGAAGAGACAGAAAATCTCTCAGAAATACTAGACAACTAAGGGCTTGTGAAACAGAGGAACTAAAAGAAATTAGTATAAGTAAAAAGGTAACATTGGAAAATTAACTGAACTGATGGTTGATAAATACCCTGGGTCAGATGAGCTACATCCCAATGGCGAGAGAGATAGTGGATGCATTGGCGGTTTTCTTTCAAAATTCTTTAGATTGTGGAAAGATTCCTGTGGACAGGAAAGTAGCAAATATAACCCCACTGTTTAAGAATGGAGGAAGAGAGAGAATGGAGAACTATAGAGCTGTTAGTTTAAAGTCAGTAGTGGGGAAAATGTTAGAATCTATTATTAAGGATGTGATAAGTGGACATTTAGGAAAATAATGATAACATTGGGCAAAGTCAACATGGATTTATGAAAGGGAAATGATGTTTGACAAACCTGTTAGTTTTTTGAGAATTTTACTTGCAGCACAGATAACGAAGAGCCAGTGGATGTGGTATATTTGGATTTTCAGAAGGCTTTTGATAAGGTCCCACACGGAAGGTTAGTAAATAAAATTAGAGTGCATAAGATTGGAGGAAATATACTAGTGTGGATTGAGAATTGATTAACAGACAGAAAACAGAGTCGGAATAAATGTCAAGATGGCAGGCTGTTACTAGTGGGGAACCGCAAGGATCTGTGCTAGGTCCACAACTATTCACAATGTATATAAATTATTTGGATGTGAGGATCAATTGTAATATTTCCAAATTTGCTGATGATGCAAACTGGGTGGGAATGCAAGTTGTGAGGAGAATGCAAGAAGGCTTCAAGAGGACTTGGACATGCTAATTGAATGTACTAGAACATGGCAGATGAAATATAATGTGAATAAGGGTGAAGTTATTGTCCACTTTAGTAGAAACAAGAAGAAAAAGTTTATTTATTAGTCACAAGGGCTTACATTAACACTGCATTGAAGTTACTGTGAAATTCCCCTAGTCGCCACGCAATCTGGCGCCCGTTCGGGTCAATGCACCCAGCCAGCATGTCTTTCAGACTATGGGAGGAAGGCAGAGTATTTCCTAAGTGGTGAGAGGTTGGAAATTGCAGGTGTCCAAAGGGACCTGGGTATCTTTGTTCTGCTTAAAAGCTAGCATGCAGGTGCAACAAGCAATTAGTAAGGCTAATTGGTATGTTGGCCTTCATCACAAGGGGATGAAAGTATAGGAGTAAGGATGCCTTGGTGCAGCTTTAGTGAGCCCTCACCTGCAGTATTGTGCATACTATTCCTAGTGGTATTATCGTGAGACTATTAGAACATAGAACAGTACAGCACAGAACAGGCCCTTCGGCCCACGATGTTGTGCCAAGCTTTATCTGAAACCAAGATCAAGCTATCCCACTCCCTATCATCCTGGTGTGCTCCATGTGCCTATCCAATAACCGCTTAAATGTTCCTAAAGTGTCTGACTCCACTATCACTGCAGGTAGTCCATTCCACACCCCAACCACTCTCTGCGTAAAGAACCTACCTCTGATATCCTTCCTATATCTCCCACCATGAACCCTATAGTTATGCCCCCTTGTAATAGCTCCATCCACCCGAGGAAATCGTCTTTGAACGTTCACTCTATCTATCCCCTTCATCATTTTATAAACCTCTATTAAGTCTCCCCTCAGCCTCCTCCGCTCCAGAGAGAACAGCCCTAGCTCCCTCAACCTTTCCTCATAAGACCTACCCTCCAAACCAGGCAGCATCCTGGTAAGTCTCCTCTGTACTCTTTCCAGCGCTTCCACATCCTTCTTATAGTGAGGTGACCAGAACTGCACATTAATATTAATATTAATCCAGAAACTCAGCTAATGTTCTGGGGACCAGGGTTCGAATTCCACCACGGCAGATGGTGGAATTTGAAATCAATTTTTTTTTAAAATCTGCTATTAAGAATCTACTAATGACCATGAACCCACTGTCAATTGTCAAAAAACCCGTCTGGTTCACTAATGTCCTTTAGGGAAGAAAATCTACCTTCTTTACCCAGTCTGGCCTACATGTTGACTCTGAACTGCTCTCAGGTAACTAGGGATGGGCAATAAACGCTGCCCAGCCAGCAATGCCCATGTCCCACGAATGAATAGAAAAAAAGTTCTGGTTCCCTCTCCAAGGAATCCCGGGGAACAACATCCTGGGAGTTACCAGTGATCAGAAACTGAACTGGACTAACCATATAAATACTGTGGCTACAAAAGCAGGTCAGAGACTAGGAATCCCTTGGTGAGTAGCTCACCTCCCGGCTCCCCAAAGCCTATCCACCATCTCCAAGGCATAAGTCATGTGTTAATGGAATACTCTGCACCTGCCTGGATGAGTGCAGCTCCAACAGCACTCATTCCTTGCCAGTTTGTTAGATGATTCTTCCATTGGTACACAGACGTAATAATAAATAGCTTTTAGGTACATTACTCATGCTCTCTTCCTTAACTTCTCAGCTTGTAACTCTGTGATAATGTTGAAATGAATTAGATGTACACCCAAATCATTGCATCTAGTGTTCCTCATTGTTCCCCTTCCATTGAAACCAGTCTTCAAATAGGGCCGTGGGAGTCAGCAACAAGCTTGGTGAAACCACAAAAATATTTAGGAAGCTATCTCATAACAACACTGTTGCATTGAATAGGTTTTTTAAATTCATTTATGAGATGTGGGCATCGCTGGCTAGACCAACATTTATTGTCCATCCCTAGTTGCCCTTCAGAAGCTGTCTTCTTGAACTGCTGCAGTCCCTGATGTATAGGTACACTGACAGTGTTGTTAGGGAGGGAGTTCCAAGATTTTGACCCTGTGGCATTGAAGGAACGGCGATATATTTCCAAGTTAGAATGGTAAGGGAACCCCCAGTGGTGATGTTCCCAGATATCTGCTGCTCTTGCCCTTCTATATGGTAATGGTCCTGAGTTTGGAAGATGCTGTCTAAGAAACCTTGCTGAGTTCCTACAGTGCAAATTGTAGATGGAACACGGCTACTGCTGTTAGTCGGTGGTGGAGGGATTGATTGTTTGTAGAAGAGGTAGCAATCAAACGAGCTGCTTTGTCCTGGATGATATTAAGGTCTTGAGTGTTGCTGAAGCTATACTCATCCAGACAAGGTGTGGAGTTGCCAGCGTTGGACAGGGGTGGGCACAGTAAGAAGTCTCACAACACCAGGTTAAAGTCCAACAGGTCTATTTGGTAGCACGAGCTTTCGGAGTGCCGTTTTGGACTCACCTGATGAAGGAGCGGCGCTCCGAAAGCTCATGCTACCAAATAAACCTGTTGGACTTTAGCCTGATGATGTGAGACCACTTACTGTGCCATCCAAACAAATGGAGAGTATTCCATTACGCTCCTGACTTGTGCCTTATAGGCTTTGGGGAGTCAAGAGAAGAGTTACTCACTGCAGGATTCCTAGCCTTTGACCTGCTCTTGTAGCCACAGTATTTATATGGCTAATTCAGTTCCGTTTCTGGTCGATGGTAATCCCCAGGATGTTGAGAGTGGGGATGCAGCAATGGTAATGCCATTGATTGTCAGGGGGCAATCCATTCATCCATCCAACCAGATCTAACACCTCCTGCAGAACTCTCTACCATTATAAGGGAATAAAGAGATATGGGAAGAGTGTTGAAGTAGATCAACCATGATCTTATTGAATGGCAAAGCAGGTTCAAGGGGCCTAGTGGCCTACTCCTAGTCTTCTTTCTTATATTGTATCCTTCCACTGGAGTATCCAATCACTTAAAAGATTCCAGATTTCTGCCTCAACTACTTAGGAATAAAATTTATCAGTGTGTGTAATTAGTGTGTATTAGTCCTGAAATCATTTAGTAGTTTTCACCCATGTCCTCAATTTCTACTCTTACTGTTTAATTTAGAGCAATATTCCAGGTTGATTTTTTGTATACTCACAAACTTTGAAAAGCATATTCTCAGGTACCTCTTTTCCTGATTGAGAAGCCCCAAAATCTTTTCTTGTCCCTCAATTCCCCAACACATCCGCCACTTTTAACATTCACTCCTCCATCAACGCAGCAGTGTACCATGTATAAGATGCACTGTCGCAACTCACCAAGGCTCTTTCGATGTCACCGTCTAAACTGGCAACCTATAAACAAGGGCACCAGACACATGGGAACACCACTGTTCAGATGGTAATGGCTATAGAATGATTCTGTTGAAGAAGTTTTCGTAGTCTTCCGTATAAAAGCACGTCTTTATTAATTACTTGTATATAGAATCCCTTAAGTACAGAAGGAGGCCATTCGGCTCATCGAGTCTGTACCGATCACATCCCACCCAGGCCCTATTCCCCTAACCCCACCCATTTACTCTGTTAATCCCCTTGACACTAGGATCAATATAGCATAGCCAATCAACCTATCCCCGCACATCTTTGGACTGTGGGAGGAAACTGGAGCACCCGGAGGAACCCATGGAGACACAGGGAGAACATGCAAATTCCACACAGACAATGATCCAAGGCCGGAATTGAACCTGGGTCCCTGGCGCGGTGAGGCAGCAGTGCTAACCACTGTGCCACCGTGCCACCCTAATATACATATACATTTGATTTGATTTATTATTGTCACATGTATTAACATACAGTGAAAAGTATTGTTTCTTGCGTACTATATAGACAAAACATACCATTCATAGAGAAGGAAAGGAGAGAGTGCAGAATGTAGTGTTACAGTCATAGCTAGGGTGTAGAGAAAGATCAACTTAATGCGAGGTAAGTCCATTCAAAAGTCTGACAGCAGCAGGAAAGAAGCTGTTCTTGAATCAGTTGGCATGTGACCTCAGACTTTTGTATCTTTTTCCAGAAGGAAGAAGGTGGAAGAGAGAATATCCGGGGTGCGTGGGGTCCTTAATTATGCTGGCTGCTTTGCTGAGGCAGCGGGAAGTGTAGACAGAGTCAATGGATGGGAGGCTGGTTTGCACGATGGATTGGGCTACATTCACGACCTTTCACGACACATTCACGGCATATACAACACCCTGGGGCTTACCATTGACGATGCATATACATAAATGCAGTAAGGGGTATAGACAACGAGCAATCTCCATGGTTAGGTCTTAACATGTCTCTGTTCAACACCACGCTGACCTTTGGTTTGAGACATGTGCCTTCTTAAATCAGTATGGCAGTACAGTATTCAGTCACACATTGTGTATGTGTCAGACCTTTATACTACAACCACCACTTGCAAGTTCCCCTCCAAGCCACACACCATCCTGATTTGGAACTGTATTGCCCTTTTTTCACTGTCACTGGGTCAAAATCCTGGAACTCGCTTCCTAACAGCATCTTGAGCGTACTTAACAAATATGGACTGCAAAGATTCAAGAAGGTGGCTCAGCGCCACATTCTCAGAACGTTGACATAAGTGCAACAAGTGCTGACTTTGCTGGTGTTACCCACATTCCACAAACCAATTTTATAAAAAAGGTGGCTGGAAAAGATCACATGGCTACCTATTTAGAAGAAGAACAGGGGAATTCTGCCCGATGCCAAGGCCAATATTTATCCCTCAACCAACATCAGTTAAACAAAGTATCACCTTATTGTTTCTAAGAGCTTGTTTCCTTCAATGCAGCGGTCAATACCTCAAAAGTACTTGATCAGCTTTAAAGTGCCACAGGACATCCTGGGCTCGTGAAAAGTGTTAAAATGCAAGTTCTTTCTTTTCTTTGTAATCAAACTCCAAATTACAAATATTTTTTCAAGCAAATGCTTTTACAAGGCAAACATTAACATATCTGAAAACAGAAATAGTGGCCACTTCATTCTGAGGATAACAGATATATTTATAAAATTGGTGTTTTGTGTTTCCTGTTATGATATCTTTGCCTTGGGCTCATTGTCTCACCTCCAGTTATCTGCCATCTCCATCTATCCCCTCGAGGTCTGCACTCCCGCCCTCAATAGCTCACATAAGGAGCTTTTTTAAAATTTTTGTTCCTAGCAAGGCCAGCATTTGTCATTTATCCCCAATTGCCCTGGAGAAGATGGTGGCAAACCACCTTCTTGAACCACTGCAGTCTATATGGTATAGGTACACCAACAATGTTTCTACAAAGGGAATTCCAGGATTTTGAGCCAGCAACAGTGAAGGAACTGCTATACATTTCCAGGTCAGGATGGTGAGAGGCTTGGAGGAGAACTTGCAAGTGGTGGTGTCCCATGTATCTGCTGCCCGTGTCCTTCTAGATGGTAGAGGTTGTGGGTTTAGAAAGTGCTGTCAAAAGAGCCTTGGTGAGTTGCTGTAGTGTACGTTGTAGATGCTCCACAATGGTGGGGGAGGGATTGAGAGTTTAAGATGATGGATGGCATATCAACGAAGCAATCTGCTTTGTCCTGGATGGTGTTGAGTTTTTCAAGTGTTGTTGGAGCTGCACTCATTCAGGCAAGTGGAGAATATTCTATCACACTCCAGACTTTTGCCTTGCAGATGGTGGACAGGCTTCAGGGAGATAAGAAGTATTTTATTCACCACAGACCTCCCAGCCTCTGACCAACACTGCTGCCTCACAGCACCAGGGACCCAGGTTCAATTCTCAGCTCGGGTCACTGTCTGTGTGGAATTTGCACATTCTTCCCTCGTCTGCGTGGATTTCCTCCGGGTGCTCCGGTTTCCTCCCACAGTCCAAAGATGTGCAAGTTAGGTGAATTGGCCATGGCAATTCTCCCTCAATGTACGCAAAAAGGCGCCGAGTGTAGCGACTAGGGGATTTTCACAGTAACTTCATTGCAGTATAAGACTACTTGTGACTAATAAATAAACTAAACTAACTAGTTCCCCAGGGGTCAGTGTTGGGACTCTTACTCTTCTTGATAGAAATTAATGACTTAGACTTTGCTGTATATGGCACAGTTTCAAAATATGTGGATGATATGAAACTTGAAAGCATTGTGAACCGTGAAGAGGATAAGGTAGAATTTCAAAAGAGCATTAGTGGAATGGGTGGCAGATGATGTTCAATGCAGTGAAAGGTGAAGTGATTCATTTTGGTGAGAAGATCACAGAAAGACAAGATAAAATAAAAGGTACAATTCTAAAGTGGGTGTAGAACAAAGGGACCTGGGTGTATATATGCATAAGCCATTGAAGGTAGCAGGGCATGTTGAGAGTGCAGTTAATAAAGCATACAATATCTAGACTTTATTAATAGTACATAGAGCACAAAAGTAAGGAGATTATGTTGAACTTGTTAAAGACACTAGTTACCCCTCAGCTGGAGTATTACAACCGGTTCTGGGCACTGTACTTTAGGAAAGATTTGAAGGCATTGAAGAGAGTGCAGATAAAATTCACATGAATAGTTCCAGAGCAAGGAACTTCTGTTCTGAAGATAGATTGGAGAAATTGAGACTGTTTTCCTTGGAGAAGAGAAGGTTGAAGAGAGATTTGAGAGAGGTATTCATAATCATGAGGGGTCTAGACAGAATAGATAGGAAAAAAACTGTCCCCATTTGTGAGAGGATCAAGAACGAGAGGGCACAGATTTTTAAAAAAATTATAAATTAACAAAAGGAGCAAATGTGATATGAGGAAAAGCTTTTTTAAATGGTGAGTGGTTAGGATCTGAAATGAGAGTGTGGTGGTTGCAGATTGAATCAAGGGAATAGATCATCTGAAAGTAAGAATGTCTACGGTTCCAGGGAGAAGAAGGGGAATGGCATTAGGGGAGATGGAGAGCGGGTGCAGACACAACAATCTGAATGGCCTCCTTTTGGGCTGTAAAAAAATATAAATTAAGCACATCAATTCTTTCAAAGAGTGGGCACAGGGGGCTGAATGGCCTCTTTTGGTCTATAAATTTCTATGATTCTATGAATTACTTATAAAGTAATTGTTTAAGGAAATGCAAAAGGAATTTTACATGTCATATCTCAATGACTTTCAAAAGATAATTAATTTAGAATCGATATAATGTGCGTGGTGTGAGTTTGCTGGGCCATGGAGGAAAATAGAGGGAGTGGACAGTTTGGATAGCTCTTTCAAAGAGCTATCACAGGCAGGATGGCCAGACGGCCATTTTCTGTGCAGTATGATAGTAAGATCAATAGTATGACTAACCAGTTCATCTGTTTGTATTTTTTGGTTGATGTTCACTAAGCAAACACCAAGGAGAACACTTTTGTTCATGATCAAATATTGCCACCCAAACTTAAAGCAAGAGCTAACAGGGTAAGAATTCAATAGAAACTGAAGACTGTGACAGAAAACCACAGTGCGAGAGTGTAAAACTGCTACTTCAAGTTTATTCTGGGAGGAGCTGCTGAACTGAAAGCAAGAACATTAAACATCCATGCTGCATATGTTTCTATTCAATTGTATTTCCCGCAATACCAATTCCGAAGAAGTCGCAAGTAGTATTTCCCTCTATTTGTTCAATCTTTTAAGCAACACAGCACAGCAGGCAAACACACTGTGATAGAGACAGGGGTTTGCGACTAGGATTGGCACTTTGAAGGAAAGAAAAGGGGCAAAAACAATTCAAGGAAGAGAGGAATTTGCAGTGGGTTACCGGAACTTTCCTCTGCTCACTGTCAGTAGGCCCTATGAAATTAAGCTGCAGGTGAGGAGGCCTCGCTGGTGAGGAGCACAGATCAGGAATTTAGGTAGCAGTTCTCACTTTTCTGCCCAAAACTGAGGAATGGTTCAGTAATCAACACCCAACAATCACGACATGGATAAAGTCCAAAAAACAAAGTATCTGGAAAATACTTTCACCGCAAGATAGGCTCTTCAGTTCACCTTAGCTCATCCAAGTTAACCTACAGCCCCCCCCCCCCCCCACCCCACCCTCAGTCCTCACCTGAGTCCTCACCTGATGAAGGAGCAGCGCTCCGAAAGCTCGTGCTACCAAATAAACCTGATGGACTTTAACCTGGTGTTGCGAGACTTCTTACTGTGTTCACCCCAGTCCAACGCCGGCATCTCCACATCTTTAACATAGTACAGCAGAAGTTAGTCACCTAACTTGAGGGACCAATGAAAATTGAGAGTGATCACCCCAGAGGATAAAGTCCTCTCTCAATGGGAATCTTCTAGTAGCCATATAGAATCATAGAATCCCTACAGTGCAGAAGGAGGCCATTTGGCCCATAGAGTCTGCACCAACCCTCCAACCAAGCATCTTACCCAGGCCCTATCCCCGAAACTTCACGTATTTACCCCGCTAATCTCTCTAACCTACACATCTTTGGACATAAGGGGCGAGTTAACATTGTTAATCAACTTAACCTGCACATCTTTGGACTGTGGGAGGAAACCGGAACAACTGGAGGAAACCCCCGCAGACACGGGGAGAATGTACAAACTTCACACAGTCACCCAAGACTTGAATTGAACCCAGTTCCATGGTGCTGTGAGGCAGCAGTGTTCTGTGCCACTGTGCCACCATGCTTATGCAGGTAAGGACTGGAGCTCTGCTTCAAGGTAGCCTAGAGCTGCAACTCCTGTAACTACTTTTTCCCATTCAATAAACACCTTTTGTTCCAAACAAAGTTTCTTGACGACGCTCGTGTGCCACAACATATTGGTGACGAGATGGAATCAATTGAATAGCACAGCCTAGCTCTGAGTAAGATTTAACTGAAGTTGGAAAAGAGGACTAACTCTCAGGTGAACAAACTCAGTGAAAAGACTCAGTGAGAGTTGTTGAGCCAGTGCCAGACCCTGACGGGCAGTCAAAGTACTGAATCCAGTGTGGCTGGTAAGTAAGGAGCTTTGGAAAGATATAAAAAATAAAAATGATGAGAGATTAGCCTTCAGGAGCAAGGAAAGTGAAACTTGAGTAAAAGAAAAAAAGCATCGAAGTCTTTGAAATAAAAGGAAGATGTACTCAGCTTGAAGAAAGCTGTGTTTCAGATTTAATAAGGAGAAGTCTGGGAAGAAGGCAGATATTGGCTGCAGTTAAACAAGTTCAGAAGTAAAAATGAGAAGAAAGGGAAGAAAAGCCTCACATCCAGGGCCTTTTGCAGATCTCCCGAGCTGAACAGAGCCTGCAGGGGGTCCAGGGAAAGAAAGTCCCTGCACTGAGGTACTTCCAGCAGAGAAGTTCTGGAGTTTGGGGAGAAGAGAAGTTCCCAACCTGTTCAAAAGTTAAAAAGGAAAATGACTGGCATTAGGAAGCCATGCTTCAGCTTTGAGAAAAAAATAATAGTCGCTTCCAGAGACACTCTGTATCTGTATTAATACATTTGTTGCAAAATTTACCTCCAAAGGGAAGCCAATTATATCTAAGCAATTAACAGCCTGTGTGGAGAAAAAGATATTACAGTCCTAAAGTGGTAATACACTTAACGTGGCATAACAGTTAATGCAACAATCACAAGAAGGAACAAAGGAGAAGGGAAAGAAAAATCAGAGAAGACCCCAGATAGAGGGCAACTCTAAAAAGAGAGGGCAATTCTAAACAAGAGGTCCATAAGCAACACAAGACCTCAAAGGAGGAAATTAAGCCCTCATGGAAAAGGCAACGCCAGACTCAGAGTACGCAGTGAAAGACACTCCAGAAGGAGCGCACTGAAAGACCTTAAATGACTAAGTGCAGAGCTGAAAGCAGTAAGACTCAATTGCATCCCTGATGCGTGATTAATTCACTCGGGAGGCTAGGACGTACCCAGGAATAAAGGCTTTTATTCACAACAAGAATAGAGCATACTGCTTAACAATACTATCCCAGACTAAGGGCCACTAGGAAGTAGCAGTGACCTTTATACTCCTGTAAGAAGGCGGAGCCAAACGGAGTGTACCACAGAACAATGCTAACAGGTGGAACACCCCAACCCTAACCCCAACAGTAACAAGAATAACATATGTACAAGTACCCATAGTGGTAACCATCTATGGTTCACCACAATCCCATCGTTTTGTACTGTCATGAGAAGTTCCTTGAAAGTTTTAGCAATAACTTGCAAGCAAACAATAAAGCTGTAGTCAGTCAGGAAGTAAGACAAGCCGCAGCAGAAGAAGGAAGAGTGAAGGAAAAGAGTTGTATGAGCTTCACCAAGAAAAATTAGGTAAAAGTTTGTGACCTACTCTAAATGAGAAGCGGCCCTAAACAAGCACCACGAAAAAGATGCAAGTAGCCAGGAAATCTATTCGGACCAGTAAGAAACAGTAAGCAGTGAAGGTTCTGGAGTAAGAGCACGAAGATGTGATTAAAAGATAAAAAAGGTTGAGGGATAAAGCACAAGTGGAACTCAGCAACAGAGGTCATAGCTCGAGAAGAGCCAAGGAAATCCCATATAATGGATGCTATCACTTTTGTGATGAGTGAGAGAACTGCTCGTCTCAAAGTGAAGCACCTCAATGATTTGATTATGGCGGTTATGGAGGACATCCTGTATCATCTACTGCAAGAGTCATCGTACTGTTCAAGCAAAAATCAAACAAAAGCATCATTTTCCAGAGTCATTATTGTGGCTCTGCTAGTTAACTCAGAACTCTCTTCCACTGTATCATTTACCAGAGCCACTACTAGGAATTGAGATCCAAATGATCAAACTACCAGCTGTATGGAATACACAAATGAGCAGGAGAAATTGGCATTCTGCAGAGAGGCAGAACTGGCCAGTGCTGAGGAGGATTTTGCAATGGACAAACCCATAGCTAGAACACTTGTTGACATAGAATCACATTCACTTTTTAGTCCATTGCTCTGCTTTTGCAGTCCATTCAGTTTTATTCTAAAGCTGCAGTGGTTTGAGGAAGAACCCTGTGTTCAGTTAAGCCGGCAAAAAATGTTAGTTGACTGGAAATTTCTTGCACAGAGCTGGGAATCAAGGTTGGAATGCTGATGGAGCAACATTTACACGAGACAAATGGACTAAGAATAAAACAAGCACATGCTGAGAATGAGACTCAGAAGTTTCAGAAACTAGGAGCTTTTGAACATAAAGAGGGATCCCCAAAAAGAATTAAAACTCTAGAGAAGATATTTTTAAAAATGAAATGACTAATAACTAACGAAAAAAAACAAGTTGCAAAGTTGACAAGATGAAGGCAAGAGGAAGGACAAGTTACCGTGACAATGTAAAATAAAGCTGAGTTGGCACAAATTTGGAAACAGGTTGAAGATTGCATTCACTGCAGGGAACTCTTTTAACAAAGAGGACCACTTAAAATATACAGTCCATCTAAGGATACTTCAAATGATTACCACGATAAAGAAAATGAGTTATTGAAAAACCAACTGAGGGTGATAGAGTTGGAACGGGCTCAGACCAAACTGCCACTTGTGAAGACAGAGTGAAGGAAACTTATTGGCAAATACATTAAATAAAGAACTGCTCAGATCCAAGCAGAAGATTGGTTGCTATGGAAGACAAAAGGAAGAGATTGGTAAATTAAACCACTCAGCTGAAAGAGAGAATTAGTGAAAGCAGCAATTCAGGCAGAGATGGAAACTGAGATTACATGCCAGAACAAGATTCCCGAAATGGTTACACAAATAAAAATGTACAAGAATCAATATGATAATATAGTCGATGGAAAACATGCTGAATAGAAACGCTCGCAAGAGAAGAAACATGACATAAGTAGCAGAAATCGAGTACCAATACCATTTTCTTCACAAGTGACAAACTGAGATTGTGCAAGAACTGTCAAGATGTAAAATTGTGTTGTGTTGTGATGATGATACCTGCATGCATTGTACCGTACATTTCTTGATGGGGCGGCACGGTAGCACAGTGGTTAGCACTAGAAATCAGAGAAATCAGAGAAACCCTACAGTGCAGAAACAGGCCATTCGGCCCATCAAGTCTGCACCGACCACAATCCCACCCAGGCCCTACTCCCATATCCCTACATATATTACCCGCTAATCCCTCTAACCTACGCACCTCCGGACACTAAGGGGCAATTTTAGGATGGCCAATCAACCTAACCCGCACATCTTTGGACTGTGGGAGGAAACCGGAGCACCCGGAGGAAACCCACGCAGACAAGAGGAGAATGTGCAAACTCCACACAGACAGTGACCCAGCCGGGAATCGAACCCAGGACCCTGGAGCTGTGAAGCAGCAGTGCTAACCACTGTGCTACCGTGCCGCCACTACTGCTTCACAGCTCCAGGGACCTGGGTTCGATTCCCGGCTTGGGTCACTGTTTGTGTGGAGTTTGCACATTCTCCTCGTGTCTGCGTGGGTTTCCTCTGGGTGCTCCGGTTTCCTCCCACAGTCCAAAGATGTGCGGGTTAGGTTGATTGACCATGTTAAAAATTGCCCTTAGTCTCCTGAGATGCGTAGGTTAGAGGGATTAGTGGGTAAATATGTAGGGATATGCGGGTAGGGCTTGGGTGGGTTTGTGGTCAGTGCAGACTCGATGGGCCAAATGGTCTCTTTCTGTACTGTAGGGATTCTATGAAATCAACAGTGGACTGGAGAGTGACACTGTCTACAGAGTAAAGTATGTAGTTTTTGGTCAGCACACAGTCTAGGACAGAACGCGGAAAGCAGCAAGTCTGCATGGGAGAATCTCATGCAAGACAATATTTGGATCCGTACAGAGTTTAAGCTTTCTGGAAGTGTTATGTTAAATGAAAGTCTCAAGATCCCTCCATTGAACAATCGCTACAGCGATTTACAGATGTTTAACTTGTGTATATAATGTTTATTTCGAATGTGGGTTGAGTAAATTGATTTTGAAGATTGTATAAGAAAGTTAAAGGGGGAGGGATGTTGTGTATGTGGGCCAGTATTTTACAACCTCGCTCGGGCGAGGCTCGTAAAATCCCTCCTGAGGCCAATGGAGAATTCCGTTCTGTGAGCCTCGCCCGCCCCGATTCCGGGGTGGTGTGCCGGTAAAATTCCAGCCGTGGTGTTTGTCTCTTTAAGACAGTGCAGCAGAAGTGAGGGACCAATAGAAATTGCGAATAAGTGATCACCCAGAGGGTGGAATCCTCTCTTGAGTAGAATCTTCTAGGCAAGTAGTAAATATGTAAGGACTGGTGCTCTGCTCCAAGGCAACCTAATGCTGCAAAACTCCTATATCAAATTTCTCTTATTCAATAAATACCTTTTGTTTCAAACAAAGCCTGAAATCGCTTGATTACACCAAAGTGCCACAACACAAGAACTAAGGCGGTAAAGTGGATGGAAACAATAGAGATTTGGGGGTGGAGGCAGGGGCAGGCAGGGGAGAGCATGAGAGGGAAGGTGGCAGCACAGTGATAATGTCACTGAACTAGTAATCCAGAGGCCCAGACTAATGCTCTGGGGACATGGATTCAAATCCCATCTTGGAAGCTGGTAGAATTTGAATTCAGTTAATAAATCTGGAATATGAAGCCACTCAGCAATAGAGACCAAGAAACTATTATCAATTGTTGTAAAACCCCATGAGGTTTGTCTTCTAGGGAGGGAATTCTGCTGTCCTTACCTGGTCTGGTGTACAAATGACTCCAGACCCACAGCAATGTACATAGATACATAGAATCTCTACAGTGCAGAAGAAAGCCATTTGGCCCATCGAGTCTGCACCGACCACAATCCCAGCCAGGCCCTATCCCCATGCATTTACCCTAGCTAGCCCCCCTGACATGGGGCAATTTAGCATGGCCAATCCACCTAACCCGCACATCTTTTGACTGTGGGAGGAAACCGGAACACCAGAGGAAACCCACACAGACACAGGGAGAACATGCAAACTCCACACAGACAGTGACCCAAGCAGGGAATCGAACCCGGGACCCTGGCGCTGTGGGGCAGCAGTGCTAACCACTGTGCCACCGTGCCGCCCTTGAATCAGCCCTCTGGAATGTTCAGATTAAGAGCAATTAGAGATGGCCCACATATATATTGTTGTGCCTTTCATAACCTTATGATGAAATTAATATTCTTCTTGAATTTTTGTATTTGTTTTGAAAGGTAGCATCTGTGAAGGTGAACCTCTAGTTGACTGGAGACCATAATATTTTGGGTACAGAATGTACCCAGCTTTGGTACATTCGATTCTGCCTGGGTACAGGGATGGAACCCCACAGGGATATATTAACAGAACAGATTAGTTCAAGGGTCAGTTAATCGAGACCAGACGAAGAGGCTCTATGTAGGTAAGGTGTGCCTTTTGCTACGCTGCTGAGGGGGCTGGAGCTCAGAAAAACCCCAAGGCCATTGATAGCTCCATGTAGCAAGAAAGCCAGAAGCAGTGTTGGCAGCAGCCTGAGAAGTCGGGACGGTGTGTGTTTACACATCAGGGAGTGTAGCCTGGCCAGCAGATCAGCTCAGTGGAAAAGACCACCAAAATGGCTGGACCTGGAAGCAGATTTGACAGAGATCTGGAATAGTGTGTATTTTGTGTAGACATCGGGCCCGATTTTACCATTTGGAGTCTAAGGGCCGGATCCGGGCGTAATACAGATCCGAACCCGGAATCCTCTTTCCAGCACGCCCATACGCTTTTTGCCGGCTCCAGTCCGATCCGCGCAGTGGGCGGGGCTTAGCGCCGCCGGAACGATCGGAGCTCTGAACTGCACATGCGCAGTTCGAAAAAAAATCTGAAGCAGCGCGCCCAGGCGCGAAAGAAAAAATCAGCAGAGAGAGCAGAGAGGGGTCCCTGTAACCATGAGCCAGGTGCTCAAATGTTCAGAGTCATGTGGTGAACTTGGAAGAATTGTCCCCGCACAATGCACTACAATGTCGTGCTAAAAGCGCGGATCCAGAACGGGCCAGAAGACGGTAAAGTGGGATTTGGCGGTAGGGTTGGGAATGCGGTTCATTAAGTCGATTTAAATGCATGCTAATGCATTTAAATTGTTAAGCCGCCCGATTCGGCGCGGGACGGTCCTGCGCCCGAATCGGGTGTCAGTAAAGCCGCGATCTGCTCGGAATCGGGTGCAGATCGCGGTATAGGCCCGACGCCCAACTTTACCGCAATTTCACGCCCGAAAACGGGCGGGAAGTTTTGGTAAAATCGGGCCCATCAGGTAGACTGTTGTCTGCTGGGGATCTAACCAGCTCTTTGAATAGGAAGAGCTCAAATTTCTTGCGAGGAGGACAGATTTTGAGGAATGTTTGTGATTCTCTGACTTGCCATGAAGTTCAGGGGACCTGTCTTGGTTGCATCTGTCATTCATGTTTACCCCATGTTAATTCTTTATGTTAGAAGATAGAAAGAGATAACTGCTTAAAATATAAAAGCAAATTACTGCGGATGCGGGAATCTGAAACCAAAAGAGAAAATGCCGGAAAATCTCAGCAGGTCTGGCAGCATCTGTAAGGAGAGAAAAGAGCTGACGTTTCGAGTCCAGATGACATACGAGATTATGTTGCAGCTGTATAAGGTGCTGGTGAGGCCACACCTGGAGTACTGCGTACAGTTTTGGTCTCCTTACTTGAGAAAGGATATACTGGCACTGGAGGGGGTGCAGAGGAGATTCACTAAGTTAATTCCGGAGTTGAGAGGGTTGGCTTATGAGGAGAGACTGAGTAGACTGGGGCTATACTCATTGGAATTCAGAAGAATGAGGGGAGATCTGATAGAAACATATAAGATTATGAAGGAAATAGATAAGATAGAAGCAGGGAAGTTGTTTCCGCTGGCGGGTGAAACTAGAACTAGGGGGCATGGCCTCAAAATAAGGGGGAAACAGATATAGGACTGAGTTGAGGAGGAACTTCTTCACACAAAGGGTTGTGAATCTGTGGAATTCCCTGCGCAGTGAAGCAGTTGAGGCTACCTTATTGAATATTTCTAAGGCAAGGATAGATAAATTTTTGAACCGTAAAGGAATTAAGGGTTATGGTGAGCGGGCAGGTAAGTGGAGCTGAGTCTATGAAAAGATCAGCCATGATCTTATTGAATGGCGGAGCAGGCTTGAGGGGCCATGAAGAAAGGAAAGGGTTAATGTTTTTTGTACTCAATGTATTTTGTGCCTAAAAGGTTGAACTTTGTACCTGGAATGTATCACAAACATAACTCTTCCTTATGGCTAGCCTCCTTTTTGTTTATATTGCTCCTGGTAGTAATACAAGCCATTTGTTCATGTCCTTCATCTTTTACTTTTAGTAGCATAAGCCATTTATTGGTTCCATCTTTTACTTTTAGTATAAGCCATTTGTTCATGGTTCCCTCGCTTGTTTATATCATTCTGATAAAACTGACAGTTGAATATAGATGTTAGTCTTTCTTTCCCGTGGGCTTGTCTATGATTTAAACAGAGGAAGCAGCGACCAAATGGTAGAGTGCGAGAATGGCCGTTTGAAGGAGGACTCCCACTGGGACAGTTGCACTCATACTCAGTCACCTCAAAGGAAAAGCTGCGGGAAAAGCAGGGGACCAGAGGTGACACCTTGACTGCAACGACCAGGAGAATTGTGCTTTATGACCCAAGGATACAGGATGGTCTCTAACTATGATCCAGAGACTATCAGAAGCTGTTAAAGGAACTATAATTTATGATCAAGGACTGTTAACTGGACTTTGCTTTATGGCTTGTATTGGGAACCCTGATGTATAAATATCCACGCTTCTTGTGTTCAGAGAGAACTTTGGCTTCCGCTTTCAAGGGGTCAAGTTCTCCCATAAGCTTGTGAGAATAAAGCCTGACTGTATTTTGACTCATACCAGCCTATAGAGGTATATTTTCCGACTTCAGGCCAGATGGCCTACTCCTGCTCCCAGTTCTAATGTTCTTATACAGTAACATTTATCTTCTGTTTCTTTAAAACAATGGAATTTTGTGACTTTATTCTCTTAGTCAATATCTGGTGTTCCAAATTTCATCTACTTTAAGAAAAAAAGTTACTGGCTCCCAACTATATCCCCTCACTCCTGTCCCTCAATCCCTCCTCCACACACCCCACACCTCCTCTGCTCCTCTTCCCTCTAATAGCTTTCATTTATCCCCTCTGCTTTAGTATCTTTAAATGGTAATATCCCATAAATCCATCATCCTTTTCCTGACTCTTGTTTTTATCATTCATTCGCGGTGCCTGGTTTAGAATTCCCTACAAGTGACTGCACTGGAGGGGGTGCAGAGGAGATTCACCAGGATGCTGCCTGGGATGGAACATCTAAGTTATGAAGAGAGGTTGGGTAGGCTTGGGTTGTTTTCATTGGCGCAGAGAAGACTGAGGGGTGACCTGATTGAGGTGTTCAAGACTTTGAGGGAGGGACAACCATTCCCCTTAGTTGAGGGATCAGTCACGAGATGCCATAGGTTCAAGGTGAGGGACAGAAGGTTCAGGGGGGATGTGAGGAAAAGCCTTTTTGCCCAGAGGGTGGTGATAGTCTGGAATTCGCTGCCGGGGAGGTGGTAGAGGCAGGTTGCCTCACATCCTTTAAAAAGTACTTGGATGAACACTTGGCACGTCATAGCATTCAAGGCTATAGGCCAAATGCTGGTAAATGGGATTAGATGGGAGTTCAGGTGTTTCTAATGTGCCAGTGCAGACTCAATGGGCAGAAGGGCCTCTTCTGCACTGTATGATTCTACGATTCTGTGATGAGTGGCTTACCATCATGACCAAGACTGCTCGGAGTGTTCCCTAACCACTGATCTGCTACAACGCACATTGTGCACACTTCTGAGAATGATGAAGAATGTCAGGGTAACCAGTCCAGCTCTCTACTCACTTACTCCCCAAGCATAGTTTGATCAGTTTGGGGAGGAAGGCTGCAGGGACAAGAGACAACAAATGGGCAAAAGAACAAACACAGTACCACTGGCAGAAAAAGGAAATGAATTCTATTTTCTTAATCCCTCAATTCCTGCTGCCATCTACTTTGTCATTTAAAACTAATGACACTGAGATGTTAAAAATAATCTGAGGACAGGAATAGCTTTGACATTAGCAATCACTGACTGTCATGAAATGAGAGCAACTCATTAAAGTCTATCTCTAATTTGGATCCATCATGTCAGTGCTGATGGTGAATTCTATATCACTCCTCACACTCCACAGGATTCTTCTGTCTGTAATTTGCTGCTATTTTTATTTTAAAATGGTGTCTCACACTTTTGATTAGTTTGATAAAGGTTCAGTCCAAGTGGAAGCCATAGACTAGCTAGGAAACATCCTGCCTGCTCCAAACCATCTTCAGATGACAACCATTGGAATTGTTTAAATGGCACAACCTGAATTCAGAAGGAGCAGAATCTGACCACTCTCTTGTTGGGGAGTGCAGGGGAGGGGGCGGGGGGGCGGGGGAGTAGGGGTAAGTGAGAGGCGGCAGTGCAGGGGGGAATATACCTACAATGTAGTGCAACTAAACTTTCAAAAGTTATCCAACAAATTTCCTGATGCTAATGAGAACTAGTTTAAAGTTCATTTATTAGTCACAAGTAAGGCTTACATTAACACTGCAATGAAGTTACTGTGAAATTCCCCTAGTCGCCACAATCCGGCGCCTGTTCGGGTCAATGCACCCTAACCAGTACGTCTTTCAGAATGTGGGAGGAAACTGGAGCATCCGGAGGAAACCCACGCAGACACGGGGAGAACATGCAAACTCCACACAGACAGTGACCCAAGCTGGGAATTGAACCTAGGACCCTGGCACTGTAAGGAAGCAGTGCGAACCACTGTGCTACCATGTCGCCCCAGTTAACTGCAAAGCTTGTGAGATTTCAAGAGGAAATTATTGTTACAAAACGGAAACTGGCTATTAGGCCAGATCAGTCCATCCCTGTTTACCTATGAAACATTTATATATTGTAAAAGTTCCTGGTCACTTCAAAACTTCCCTTTGAAATTCATCGGCCTTTTTAGCCAAGTCCCCACTTATCTTATAATGCAAATTTTAATTCCAACCTCAAACATACCTTAATCCCTCATTACAAGTGCAAAAACCTCATTACAAATGCAAAAACCTACCATCTTAACCCTTTATCTCAGTTCTCACAGACAAGCTGTCTCTATTAACCTCTCCCAGTCCACATGCACACATGCACAAACGCACACACGGCAGGGCAATATTTTTAAGACTAATAACAGAATCAAAGGTTATCAGGAGTAGGCAGAATGTGGAGTCAAGGCCACACGTACATCAGCCATGATTGTCTTACATAGTGGAACAGGCTCAAGGGGCCATGTAGCCTACTCCTGCTCCTACTTTGTATCTTTATATGTACTTCTCCGTGTTCATATAACTTGCAAGAAGCAGTTAAAGTGGTGAAGGCCACTGGGTGGGGGTGTGGCTTCAATGTCCACCATCAAGAATAACTTGGTAGCACCACTTCTAACCGAGCTGGACAAATCCTGAAGAATATAACGAGCAGACATGACTTGCAACAGGTGGTGAAAATACTAAGACAAGGGAAAAACTTACTTGACCTGGTCCTCATCAATCCAGCTGCTATAGATGAATCTATCCATTACATTATTGGTAGGAGTGCCCATAACACATTCCTGTTTGAAATGAAGTCCTATCTTCACAGTGATGATATGCTCCATCGTGTTGCATGACACTACCACCATGCTAAATGGGATAGCGTCAGAACAGATCGAGTAGCTCAAAACCACAAGGCATCGAAGAGGGCATTAAAAGCAGCAAAATTGCATGAGGTGTTAAACCATGGCTCAAAATATCCCTGTTAACAATCATCATCAAGCCAGGCACCAAACCTGGTTCAATGAAGAGCAGAGAAGAGCATGCCAAGAGAAGCACCAGACATTCTTAAAAATGAGATGCTAACCTGGTGATCTAACGTGTATGCTAAACATTGGAAGCAGCTGCAATAGACAGAGCTAACTGATCCCATAACAAAAGGGTCAAATCAAAGCAGTCCTGCCTCGCCCAGTCTTGATTAGTGGTAGACAATTGAGGAAATAATGGGATAAGGTTCCATTAACACCCCCATCTGCAATGTTGGTGAAACTCAGCAAAAGAGTAAAAGAAAAGGCTGAAGCTTTTGAAACCAACACAAGTAGAACTGAAGGTCCATCAGCCTCGCCCTGAAACCTCAGGCATCAGAGATGCCAATCTTCAGTCATTTCAATTAGAGTCATAGAGGTTTACAGCATTGAAACAGGCCCTTCGGCCCAACTTGTCCATGCCACTCTTTTTTTTAAGCGAATAAGCTAGTCCCAATTGCCCGCATTTGGCACATATTCCTCGATAGCCATTTTACTCATGTAAGTATCTAAACGCTTTTTCAAAGACAAAATTGTACCTGCCTCTACTACTACCTCTGGCAGCTTGTTCCAGACACTCACCACCCTCTCTGTGAAAAAATTGCCCCTCTGGACCTTTTTGTATCTCTCCCCTCTCACCTTAAACCTATACCCTCTAGTTTTAGACTCCCCTACCTTTGGGAAAAGATATTGACTATCTAGCTGATCTATGCCCCTCATTATTTTATAGACCTCTATAAGATCACCCCTCAGCCTCCTATGCTCCAGAGAAAAAAGTCTCAGTCGATCCACCCTCTCCTTGTAACTCAAACCATCAAGTCCCGGTAGCATCCTAGTAAATCTTTTCTTCACTCTTTCTAGTTTAATCATATCCTTTCTATAATAGGGTGACCAGAACTGTACACAGTATTCCAAGTGTGGCCTTACTAATGTCTTGTACAACTTCAACAAGATATCCCAACTCCTGTATTCAATGTTCTGACCAATGAAACCAAGCATGCTGAATATGCCTTCTTCACCACCCTGTCCACCTGTGACTCCACTTTCAATGAGCTATGAACATGTACCCCTAGATCTCTTTGTTCTGTAACTGTCCCCAGCACCATTACCATTAATTGAATAAGTCCTGCCCTGGTTCGATCTACCAAAATGCATCATCTCGCATTGGTCTAAATTAAACTCCATCTGCCATTCGTCAGTCCACTGAACCAATTGATCAAGATCCCGTTGCAATCCGAGATAACCTTCTTCACTGTCCACTATGCCACCAATCTTGGTGTCATCTGCAAACTTACTAACCATGCCTCCTAGGTTCTCATCCAAATCATTAATATAAATGACAAATAACAGTGGACCCAACACCGATCCCTCAGGCACACCTCTGGTCACAGGCCTCCAGTTTGAAAAACAACCCTCTACAACCACCCTCTGTCTTCTGTCATCAAGCCAATTTTGTATCAATTTGGCCACCTCACCCTGGATCTCATGAGATTTAATCTTATGCAACAACCCATACTTTATCTGGGAGTTATACCAGGTGAGTCGTAATAGGTTGAACACAAATAGAACAACTGATAAATTAAGATTTTATTTACAGTTGCATGTCTTAATAGATTTTAACCTTCATAATCTGTTCTGTGTACAGTTCCTGGAGTCACTGGGCTACCTTGGTTTCTGGTGATAAGTTCATTTACTTTTACTTTGTGTTTCACTCCTTGGAAACTTTTTTTTATTTGTTTATGGGATGTGGCTGTCGCTGGCTGGACCAGCGTTTATTGTCCATCCCTGAGGACATTTAAGAGTCAACCACATTGCTGTGACTCTGGAGTCACATGTAGGCCAGACCAGGTAAGGACAGCAGATTTCTTTCCCCAAAGGACATTTGTGAACCAGATGGGTTTTTACAGCAATTGAGAATGGTATCATGATCATCATTAGACTTTTAATTCTAAATTTTTATCAAATTTAAATTTCACCATCTCACCATGGTGGGATCCAAACCCAGGTCCCCAGAGCATTATCCTGGGTCTCTGGATTACTACTCCAGCGACAATACCACTATACCACTGCTTGAAGACCTCTGCTGAAAGGTATTTATATAATCCAAGTGAAGGTCAGATGTAGCTCAATTGTGATGCACATCATGCTTAAACAGCCCCAACGCTTACCATCTAGGTTCACACACAATAAAGTTTGAGTTGTAAAGTATGCAAAGCTGATTGGTATTCATGGGACTTTCACTTGATGGTTTGAGTTATAAGGAGAGGCTGGAAAGACTGGGACTTTTTTCTCTGGAGTGTAAGTGATTTAGGGGTGATCTTATAGAGGTCTATAAAATAATGAGGGGCATAGATCAGCTAGATAGTCAACACTTTTTCCCAAAGGTAGGGGAATCTAAAACTAGAGGGCATAGGTTTAAGATGAGAGGGGATAGATATAAAAGGGTCCAGAGGGGCACTTTTTTCACACAGAGGGTGGTGAGTGTCTGGAACAAGCTGTAGTAGTAGAGGCGGATGTAATTCTGTCTATGAAAAAACATTTAGACAATTACATGGGTAAGATGGGTATAGAGAGATATGGGCCAAATGCGGGCAATTGGGACGAGCTTAATGGTTAAAAAAAGGCAGCATGGACAAGTTGGGCCAAAGGGCCTGTTTCCATGCTGTAAACCTCTATGACTCTATGATTCTATGAACCTACCATGCGGTACCTTGTCAAAGACCTTGCTAAAGTCCATGTAAACAATATCAACTGCACTGCCCTCTTCTACCTTCTTGGTTACCCCTTCAAAGAACTCAATCAAATTTGTGAGACATGATTTTCCACTCACAAAGCCCATTCACTGCATGAGATATCAAGAAATGGCTTTTTGCTCTGTATACAGTAAAAACTATGAGCTCTGATAACAACGCATCTGTGGTGCTAAAGATTTGTGCTCTAGAACTAGCCATGCCTCTTTTAAGCTGCCCCAGTATAGCCATGGTATTGACAAACACCTGGAAATATGGAAAATTACTCAGGTATGTCTAAATCAAAACAAGACAAATCTAATCCAGCCAATCACCGCCCTATTTTCCTACTCTCCACCATCAAAAAAGTGATGGAAGCTGTCATCAACAATGTATTTCAAACTCTTATCAAATTTGTAATACACCATTTCCCATGTTCAAAGCCGTGCTGACTATCCTTAACCAGTTCTTGCCTTTCCAAATGTGTGCAGATCCTGTCTTTCAGAATCCCCTCCAATAACTTACCCACCAATAGACTCACCAGTCTACAGTTCCTTGCTGTCTTTCTTAAATGATGTGGAGATGCCGGTGTTGGACTGGGGTAAGCTCAATCTGAGACTCCAAAAGCTTAGTGCTGCCAAATAAACCTGTTGGACTTTAACCTGGTGTTGTGACACTTCTTACTGGCCTTTCTTAAATAACAGCACAACATTTGCTACTCTCCAACCTTCTGGCATCTCACCCGTGGCAGTCAACAATACAAATATCTCTGCTAAGGGCTCGCAATTTCTTCCCTAGCTTTCCACAATGTCCTGGGATACACATGATCAGGTCCCAGGGATTTATCTATCTTTATGTGGTTTAAGACCTCTAGCACCTCCTCTTCTGTAATGTGGAAGCTTTTCAAGACATCACTATTTACTTCCCTGAGTTCCCGAGTTTCCATGTCTTTCTCCATGGTAAATACTGATGAGAAATATTCATTTAGGATCTCACCCGTCTCCTGTGGCTCCATACATAGATGACCTTGTTGATCTTTAAGGGGCCTTATTTGCTCCCTAGTTATTCTTTTGTCCTTAATATACTTGTAGAATCTCTTTGGATTCTCCTTTACCTTAAGTGCTAAAGCTATCTCATGCCCCTTTTTTGCCCTCCTGATTTCCGTTTTAAGTGTACTCCTAAACCCCCTATATTCCTCAAGGGATTCACTTGACCCCAGCTGCCTATACCTGACATAGGCTTCCTTCTTTTTATTGACCAGAGCTTCAATATCTCTAGTAGGGCCTCCAGGGTGGCCATCTCTGGGCTGCTCCCAATGCCTCGTGCCAGCAAGGCTAAGAATAGGGAGTTGGTACAATTGAATGCTTGGCTAAAGGACTGGTCCAGGAGGGAGGGCTTCATTTTCCTAGATCAATGGGAAGTTTTCAGGAGAGGATGGCACCTGTACAAGAAGGACGGGTCACAACTAAGTTGGAAGGTCACGAATATCCTGGCTGGGAGTTTTGCTAGTGCAGTTTGGGGGGGTTTAAACTAGTATGGCAGGGGGGAGGGGATCAAAATATTAGGTCTACAAGTGTAGAGGCTGGGGACGAGCTTGGGGCTGGGACAAGGCTGGCAAAGAAGAAGAGCACTCTGGGGGAGGATGACCTCACTGGCCCTGGAGGTCTGGAGTGCTTATACTTCAATGCAAGGAGCGTAGCAGGTAAGACAGATGAACTTAGGGCCTTAATGCTCACGAGGAATTTGGATGTGGTTGCGGTGACAGAGACTTGGTTGAAAGAGGGACAGGACTGGCAGCTGAATATTCCGGGGTACAAGTGTTTTAGGCGAGACAGAGGAGGGGCCAAAAGAGGTGGGGGAGTAGCAGTATTAGTTGGAGAGCATATTACAGCGGTGCAGAGGGAGGACAATTCAGAGGGGTCGTGTAACGAGTCACTCTGGGTGGAGCTTAGAAACAGGAAGGGCGCAGTCACTATGTTGGGGGTGTACTACAGGCCCCCCAACAGCCCAAGGGAAGTGGAAGAACGGATATGTCAGGAGATACTGGATAGGTGCAGGAAAAATAGGGTTGTTGTAGTGGGAGACTTCAATTTCCCTGGTATAGACTGGAAATCGCTGAGATCAGAGACTCTGAATGGGGAGGAATTTGTAAAATGTGTACAGGAGGGTTCTTTGGAACAATATGTAGATAGCCCGACGAGAGAGGGGGCTATACTGGACCTCGTACTGGGGAATGAGCCCGGTCAGGTCTTCAAAGTTTCGGTAGGGGAACATGTGGCAAATAGTGACCACAATTCTGTTAGCTTTAGGATAATGATGGAAAAGGATGAGTGGTGTCCCAAGGGTAAGGTGTTGGATTGGGGGAAGGCTAACTTTAGTGGGATCAGGCAGAAATTGGCAGCTCTTGATTGGGAGAGGCTGTTTGAGGGTAAATCCACATCTGGCATGTGGGAGTCTTTTAAGGAACAGTTGTTAGGGCTGCAGGACAGGCATGTGCCTGTAAAAAAGGATAGGAAGGGTAGGATTCGAGAACCGTGGATAACCAGGGAAATTGAGGGACTGGTCAAAAAGAAAAGAGAGGCGTATGTTAGGTCCAGGCAGCTAAAAACGGAGGGAGCTCTGGAGGAGTACAAAGAAAGTAGGAAAGGACTCAAACGGGGAATTAGAAGAGCAAAAAGGGGTCACGAAATGTCCTTGGCAGACAGGATTAAGGAGAATCCCAAGGCATTTTATTCATACGTTAGGAACAAAAGGGTTGTCAGGGAAAAAATCGGACCTCTCAGGGACAAAAGTGGGGAATTATGCTTGGATCCCAAAGAAGTAGGGGAGATCCTAAATGAATACTTTGCGTCGGTATTCACAAAGGAGAGGGATGTGTTGACTGGGAGTGTCTCGGAGGGGAGTGTTGAACCGTTGGAGAAAATCTCCATTACAAAGGAGGAAGTGTTAGGTTTGTTAGAGAATTTAAAGACTGACAAATCCCCAGGGCCTGATGGAATCTATCCAAGGCTGCTCAGGGAGACGAGAGATGAAATCGCTGGGCCTCTGATGCAAATCTTTGTCTCGTCACTGGACGCAGGTGAGGTCCCAGAGGATTGGAGGATAGCTAATGTGGTCCCGTTATTTAAGAAGGGTAGGAAGGATAACCCGGGAAATTATAGAACATAGAACATAGAACATAGAACATTACAGCGCAGAACAGGCCCTTCGGCCCACGATGTTGCACCGACCAGTTAAAAAAAAAACTGTGACCCTCCAACCTAAACCAATTTCTTTTCGTCCATGAACCTATCTACGGATCTCTTAAACGCCCCCAAACTAGGCGCATTTACTACTGATGCTGGCAGGGCATTCCAATCCCTCACCACCCTCTGGGTAAAGAACCTACCCCTGACATCGGTTCTATAACTACCCCCCCTCAATTTAAAGCCATGCCCCCTCGTGCTGGATTTCTCCATCAGAGGAAAAAGGCTATCACTATCCACCCTATCTAAACCTCTAATCATCTTATATGTTTCAATAAGATCCCCTCTTAGCCGCCGCCTTTCCAGCGAAAACAATCCCAAATCCCTCAGCCTCTCCTCATAGGATCCTTATAGGCCGGTGAGCTTGACGTCCGTGATGGGGAAGTTGTTGGAGAAGATTCTTTGAGATAGGATGTATGCACATTTAGAAAGGAATAAACTCATTAACGATAGTCAGCATGGTTTTGTGAGAGGGAGGTCATGCCTCACTAACCTGGTGGAGTTTTTTGAAGAAGTGACCAGAATGGTTGACGAGGGAAGGGCCGTGGATGTCGTCTATATGGACTTTAGTAAAGCGTTTGACAAAGTCCCTCATGGTAGGCTGGTGAAAAAGGTTGGATCTCATGGGATAAAGGGGGAGGTGGCTAGATGGGTGGAGAACTGGCTTGGTCACAGAAGACGGAGGGTGGTAGTGGAAGGGTCTTTTTCCGGCTGGAGGCCTGTGACTAGTGGTGTTCCGCAGGGCTCTGTATTGGGACCTCTGCTGTTTGTGATTTATATAAATGATCTGGAAGAAGGTGTAACTGGGGTGATCAGTAAGTTTGCGGACGACACAAAATTGGCAGGACTTGCAGATAGTGAGGAGCATTGTCAGAAGCTACAGAAGGATATAGGTAGGCTGGAAATTTGGGCAAAGAAATGGCAGATGGAGTTCAATCCTGATAAATGCGAAGTGATGCATTTTGGTAGAAATAATATAGGGAGGAGCTATATGATAAATGGCAGAACCATAAAGGGTGTAGATACGCAGAGGGACCTGGGTGTGCAAGTCCACAGATCCTTGAAAGTGACGTCACAGGTGGAGAAGGTGGTGAAGAAGGCATATGGCATGCTTGCCTTTATAGGACGGGGCATAGAGTATAAAAGTTGGGGTCTGGTGTTGCAGATGTATAGAACGTTGGTTCGGCCGCATCTGGAATACTGCGTCCAGTTCTGGTCGCCACACTACCAGAAGGACGTGGAGGCTTTGGAGAGAGTACAGAGGAGGTTTACCAGGATGTTACCTGGTATGGAGGGGCTTAGTTATGAGGAGAGATTGGGTAAACTGGGGTTGATCTCCCTGGAAAGACGGAGGATGAGGGGAGACTTAATAGAGGTGTATAAAATTATGAAAGGCATAGATAGGGTGAACGGTGGGAAGCTTTTCCCCAGGTCGGTGGTGACGTTCATGAGGGGTCATAGGTTCAAGGTGAAGGGGGGGAGGTTTAACACAGATATCAGGCGGACATATTTTACACAGAGGGTGGTGGGGGCCTGGAATGCGCTGCCAGGCAAGGTGGTGGAGGCGGACACACTGGGAACGTTTAAGACTTATCTAGACAGCCATATGAACGGAGTGGGAATGGAGGGATACAAAAGAATGATCTAGTTTGGACCAGGGAGCGGCGCGGGCTTGGAGGGCCGAAGGGCCTGTTCCTGTGCTGTATTGTTCTTTGTTCTTTGTTCATCCAGTATTCTCTACTCCTGCCAGCCTTGCCCTTCACACTAACAGGAACATGCTGGTCCTGGACTTTTGTTATCTCACTTTTGAAAACCTCCCACTTGCCAGATGTTCCTTTACCTGCAAACAGCCTCCCCCAATCAACTTTTGAAAGTTGCTGTCTAATACCATCAAAATTGGCCTTGCCCCAATTTAGAACTTTAAATTGTGGACCAGACATATCCTTTTCCATAGTTATTTTAAAACTAATAGAATTATGGTCACTGGTCCCAATGTGCTCCCCTACTAACACTTCAGTCACTTGCCCTGCCTTATTTCCCAAGAGAAGGTCGAGTTTTGCCTGTTCTCTAAGTAGATGTATATAAATGATTTGGAAGAAGGTGTAACTGGTGTAATCAGCAAGTTTGCAGATGACACGAAGATGGCTGGACTTGCGGATAGCGAAGAGCATTGTCGGGCAATACAGCAGGATATAGATAGGCTGGAAAATTGGGCGGAGAGGTGGCAGATGGAGTTTAATCCGGATAAATGCGAAGTGATGCATTTTGGAAGAAATAATGTAGGGAGGAGTTATACAATAAATGGCAGAGTCATCAGGAGTATAGAAACACAGAGGGACCTAGGTGTGCAAGTCCACAAATCCTTGAAGGTGGCAACACAGGTGGAGAAGGTGGTGAAGAAGGCATATGGTATGCTTGCCTTTATAGGACGGGGTATAGAGTATAAAAGTTGGAGTCTGATGATGCAGCTGTATAGAACGCTGGTTAGGCCACATTTGGAGTACTGCGTCCAGTTCTGGTCGCCGCACTACCAGAAGGACGTGGAGGCGTTAGAGAGAGTGCAGAGAAGGTTTACCAGGATGTTGCCTGGTATGGAGGGTCTTAGCTATGAGTAGAGATTGGGTAGACTGGGGTTGTTCTCCTTGGAAAGACGGAGAATGAGGGGAGATCTAATAGAGGTGTACAAGATTATGAAGGGTATAGATAGGGTGAACAGTGGGAAGCTTTTTCCCAGGTCAGAGGTGACGATCACGAGGGGTCACGGGCTTAAGCTGAGAGGGGCGAAGTATAACAGATATCAGAGGGACGTTTTTTACACAGAGGGTGGTGGGGGCCTGGAATGCGCTGCCAAGTAGGGTGGTGGAGGCAGGCACGGCTGACATCGTTTAAGACTTACCTGGATAGTCACATGAGCAGCCTGGGAATGGAGGGATACAAACGATTGGTCTAGTTGGACCAAGGAGCGGCACAGGCTTGGAGGGCCGAAGGGCCTGTTTCCTGTGCTGTACTGTTCTTTGTTCTTTGTTCTAGAGCCATATACATATTGATTGAGTAATTTTTCCTGAACACACTTAACAAATTCTTTCTTGTCCAAGCCCTTAACACTATGGCAGTCCCAGTCAATGTTTGGAAAGTTAAAATTCCCCATGATTGCAACCCTATTATTCTTGCAGCAATCTGCAATCTCCCTACATATTTGCTCTTCAATTTCCCATGGACTACTGGGGGGCGGGGTGGGGGGGGGGGGTGCTATAGTACAATCCCATCAAAGTGATCACCCCCTTCTCATTTCTCAGTTCCACCCAAATAGCCTCATTGGACAATCCCTCAGAAATATTCCCTCTCAGTACTGCCATGACGTTTTCCATAATCAAAAACGCAACTTCCACTCCTCTCTTGCCTCCCCTTCTACCCTTCCATAGCATCTGTATTCAGGAACTTTGAGCTGCCAGTCATGTCCCTCCCTCAGCCATGTTTCTGTAATAACGATGATATCCTAGTCCCATGTACCCACCCATGCCCTTAGTTCATCTGCCTTACTTGCCAGGTCACTTGCATTGAAATAACTGCAGTTTAATTCATCAGTCTCCCATCGTTCCCTGCCATGCTCATGCCTGCCTTTTCCATTTAACTTGCTCTCTTTAAATTTAGCCTCAACTTTCCCTTTGTTTCACTACTCTTTAGGGTCCCACTCTGCTGCCAGACTAGTTTAAACCCTCCCAAGCAGCTTTAGCAAATTTCCCCACCAGTATATTTGTCCCCCTCCCATTCAGGTGCAACCCGTCCTCTTGTAGAGGTCACCGCTGTCCCAGAAGAGTTCCCAATGTTCCAAAAATCTGAATCCCTGCCCTCTGCATCAGTTCATCAGCCGTGCATATCCTCCTATTCCTACTGGTGTTTCAACACCATAGTACACCTCACTGAGATATGAGTTAACCATGGCACAGTCAGTAGCCTCAAGTAGATTCAAGATTCATTCCAGTGACTCAAGTGAAAAATCCAGACTGACACTTCCAATGCAATATATATATACATAGAAGTCCCATTATACTGTTTCAAAGAGTAGGGTATTTCTTCCGGATGTTCTGCCCAACAGATATCCCTTACCCAACATATTAAATAGATTATCTGGTAATTATCTCATTCCTGTTTGTGGTCACTTGCTGTATGTTACTTGGCTGTTCCATTTCACAACATCAGAAACTTGTAATTATATAGCAACCTTAATGTAACGAAAAATTCCAAGGTGCTTTCACAGAATTATTACAGCGTAGAAGAAGTCTATTTAGTTCATCATGTCTGTACCAACTCCAAAAAAACTATTTATTTAGTGGACTTCCTTTTCAGATATCAGTCTAATATCCTTTTGAATGCTGAGGCTAGCTCAGTCGGTAGAACATGAGATTCTTAATCTCAGGATTGTGGGTTTGTTCAATGGCTCAAGCCATTGGGCACCATTGTTTTCAGGACAGCACGGTGGCACAGTGGTTAGCATTGCTGCCTCTCAGGGACCTGGGTTCGATTCCCAGCTTGGGTCACTGTCTGTGTGGAGTCTGCACATGTTCTCGCCGTGTCTGCGGGGGTTTCCTCCGGGTGCTCCGGTTTCCTCCCACAGTGTGAAAGATGTGCTGGTTAGGTGCATTGGCCATGCTAAATTTTCCCTCAGTGTACCCGAACAGGCACCAGAGTGTGGCGACTAGGGGATTTTCACCGTGACTTCATTGCAGTGTTAATGTAAGCATACTTGTGACACTAATAAATAAACTTTAAAGCAATGCATTCCAGATCTTTACTGTCTGAAAAGGCTTTTCCAAATAATTCTTTTGCCAATTACTTTAAATCTGTGCTCTGTCCTTCTCGATCCTTTCACAAATGGGAACAATTTCTCCCTATCTACTGTTTCCAGACCTCTCATGATTTTGAACACCTCTATCAAATATCTTCTTAACCTTCTCTTGTCCAATGGAGAAGAGTTCCAGCTTCTCTAACCTATCTTCACAAATGAATTTTCTCGTTCCCAGAACCATTTTCCTCATTTTTTTCAGCACTCTCTCCTTCCTCAAGTGTGGTGCCCAGAATTGGGCACAGTTCTCCAGCTGCACCATTTCAAAGCACATTTGAAGGTGAGGTTTGGGAAAGGTGAATAAAAGCAAAACGCTGTTGCTGTAATCTGAAACCAAAGCAGAAAAATGCTAGAAAATCTCAGCAGGCCTGACAGCATCTGTGGAGAGAGAATAGTCCTAACATTTATTTTATTTTATCTGATTAATTCAGTTTTTTTATTTTCATTTCTTCCATCGTTTCATTTTCCGCCTTTTTAATGTTGTTTTTCATCTTTTCCCCCCACTACTGCCCCCCTCCTCTCCACTAGGGACATCTGTTGCATGTTCCAGGTTGTCCTTTGACACACTGCTTCCCGATTCATGTATTGGAGGTTTGGGCCGAATGGGCTTTGTTTTTTGAAATTATTGAAATAATTTACGGCTTATTTCAAAATAGGTCAATGTGTATATGAAGAAGTCTCACAACACCAGGTTAAACTCCAACCAGGTTTATTTGGAATTACTAAGTGGACTATTGGACTTTAACCTGGTGTTGTGAGACTTCAACGCCGCATCTCCAGCTCAATGAGCACATTGACATTTTTAACCAGCCCTCCACTCCTCCTCGCTCTGTTTAATTTCCATCCGAGCTTCACTCGTCATTTCAAAGCACAATCCCACACATGTCCGGGGCAAACATTATTTCCACCACTTCTGGAGGCGAAAACTTTCCAAGCGCGGAGACCGAACTAAACCTACAAGCTTCAAGGTTTCTAACACGCAATCTCTCTCTGCTGAACAAACTAAGTAATGACAGTTTTAATTGAATTAATTCACTCCGCCTCGCCATTTAAAAACACAATTGAAGCGGCAATAACACAGTACCTGGGCAAAGCTTCCATTGGAGTCCCAGCAGAATCCACCAACTTGATGTTTCAGGAGAGAGTCATCTGAGTTGAACTCTCTACTCCCTCGGTACTGACTCACTACGATCCAGCCCCGCTCTCTCTATCTCTCTGTGTGAACTTCCTCAACTCAATCCGATGACTCAGTTCTTTTGAACCAGTTTGGCTTTCAATAAACAATTCTCACTGCCGGCTTCCCTGCCGCCCCCTGGAAGCTCCAAGGGCAATTTAACCTGTGCCCTCGCTCTAATCATGCAGATCTCCAGCAAATTCCCGCTGAAGAACGGACTACTTTCCCCCGAGCAGGTTGCAAACTGGAGGCACCCTCTGGTACTTTCGGTTCACTGTGTGAGTGCTGGATGTCACAGTGAGAGCAGCACCGGAACTCTGACTATGGCTGACAAGTAGCGTTATGTGGCGGTTATGTTATTAGACTGAATAATCCAGAGCCCCGAACCAACCACTCAGCACATTGGGATTCTGATCCCACTTTGGCAGCGTTGTGGATTTGAACTGATTTTTTAAATTCTGGAAATAAAACGCTGCTGTCAGTGTGACTCAGATGGCCGTAAAACCCAATTGCTTCGCTAATGTTGCACTCACAAATACACACACTGCTACCAACATGGGGCAGAGACATTCACACACACATCCCAATGACACATGTGCATATACACAAACATCTGCAGGCGCAGGTATGGACATACACCCAGGGACATGTACACGCCTGTTGACATACATATACGAGGAGGAGCGCGTGTGTGTGAAAAAAACCAACAAAACCATATAAACACAAAAATATGGTACTGAAAAGGCAGGAACATGAGCTGACCATTTTTTCTGTCAAGCCCATTCTACCATTTATTAACATAAGAACATAAGAAACAGGAGCAGGAGTAGGCCATCTAGCCCCTCCAGCCTGCCCCGCCATTCAATAAGATCATGGCTGATCTGAAGTGGATCAGTTCCACTTACCCGCCTGATCCCTATAACCCCTAATTCCCTTACCAATCAGGAATCCAGCTATCCGTGATTTAAATATATTCAACGAGGTAGCCTCCACCACTTCAGTGGGCAGAGAATTCCAGAGATTCACCACCCTCTGAGAGAAGAAGTTCCTCCACAACTCTGTCCTAAACTGACCCCCCTTTATTTTGAGGCTGTGCCCTCTAGTTCTAGTTTCCTTTCTAAGTGGAAAGAATCTCTCCACCTCTACCCTATCCAGCCCCTTCATTATCTTATAGGTCTCTATAAGATCCTCCCTCAGCCTTCTAAATTCCAACGAGTACAAACACAATCTGCTCAGTCTCTCCTCATAATCAACACCCCTCATCTCTGGTATCAACCTGGTGAACCTTCTCTGCATTCCCTCCAAGGCCAATATATCCTTCCGCAAATAAGGGGACCAATACTGCACACAGTATTCCAGCTGCGGCCTCACCAATGCCCTGTACAGATGCAGCAAGACATCTCTGCTTTTATATTCTATCCCCCTTGCGATATAGGCCAACATCCCATTTGCCTTCTTGATCACCTGTTGCACCTGCAGACTGGGTTTTTGCGTCTCATGCACAAGGACCCCCAGGTCCTTTTGCACAGTAGCATGTTGTAATTTTTTTCCATTTAGATAATAATCCAATTTGCTATTATTTCCTCCAAAGTGAATAACCTCGCATTTGTCAACGTTATACTCCATCTGCCAGATCCTCGCCCACTCACTCAGCCTGTCCAAATCTCTCTGCAGACCTTCTACGCCCTCCACACGATTCACTTTTCCACTTATCTTTGTGTCGTCTGCAAACTTTGTTACCCTACACTCAGTCCCCTCCTCCAGATCGTCTATATAAATGGTAAATAGTTGAGGCCCCAGTACCGATCCCTGCGGCATGCTACTAGTTACCATCTGCCAACCAGAAAAGCACTCATTTATTCCGATTCTCTGCTTCCTGTCGGATAGCCAATCCCCAATCCACGCTAACACCCTACCCCCAACTCCGTGTGGCCCAATCTTCTTCAGATCTTATGAGGAAAGGCTGAGGGACTTGAGGCTGTTTCGTTAGAGAAGAAGGTTAAGAGGTGACTTAATAGAGGCATACAAGATGATCAGAGGATTAGATAGGGTGGACAGTGAGAGCCTTTTTCCTGGGATGGTGACGGCAAGCACAAGGGGACATAGCTTTAAATTGAGGGGTGATAGATAGCGAGTGAATCAGAGGCAGCCCACCATGAGTGCGGTATCAGTCACAGAGATAGAAAACATTTTCTTAAAGAGGGTCAGTATTACGTGGGATTTCCAGCTGCCATGCTGGTGGGATTCGCTTTGGTTTTCTCACCAGAGCCAACACTTTGAAACAATATGGTGAGATTCCACTCAGAGGTCCTCCTTGTAACCTGTTGATCTGTAACACCTCCCAGGTCACAGCTTAAGCATTAATGCTAACTTTCCATCACCATCGAGGCTGTTTAATCTGTTGGACATTTTCCAGCATTGTTTTTATTACCAAATTCTACTGGATATGGATTTATTATGTTATACAGATTTCTTAATGGTGAAAATCTAGAAACAATGGAGGTCTGAAGAGACTTGGCTGCCTCTGATTCACTCGCTCCGAGACAACTTAATCTCTGCAATCAGTGGGATGCTCCATATAAACATCTCCTCAGCAGTCCCCAGCATTTGTTCCAGATCCAAGCTGCCAGGGAGTCAGTGCCTAGATTCTCTGAGGGAGCCATGACCTAACACCTGGATAGTGTGGAGCAGAGGCAGGATGTCCTATACCTGCATTCCTGCAGACATCCATCAAGGTCACCACTCCCGCCTGGGATGCAATGGTAGACTGAGTGAGTGTCAGCTCACTACAGAGAAGAAAGATTGATGATCTTCTTCACACAGCCAGGGTAAGTCTGCCTCCTCACATCTCCCGCTGCATTCCTTCACACACCCATCACACTTCCGCAGTAAGCTCTCACACAGCCACCTCACAGGTTCTCAATACCTATCATGCAGCCTTCTTACACCACCATCCCCTCCCCGACAAAATCCCCATGTCCCCCCAGTAGCTAATGAGCTCCTCACATCCCTGCTCCCACTCACTACCCACACATGCATAACTTGATCACCATTTCCACTGGTAGGACTCCCACCTACACTTTCCCTATCTGTCTCTTTGCAAAATAAACTCGAGCACAGCCGCTGTGAGCTGGCATAGCCAGACAGAGCCGTGCCTGAGCTAAGATGCTTCATGCTCTTTAAGGAAAGTGCCCTTGAGTTGGCCAGCGAGGATTCGGAGCACACCTGTGCAGAGGGAGGAGTGGGGGCAGCAGACAAAAGTGAGAAACCCTAAGACAGGCAGCCATGCTTCAAACCTCACGTGAGTAACTCTTCTCCCATCAGTTATTCCCCGGGATGCACAAATGCCATCTCGCTTCCCTTGCAGGGCAATCAGTCAACCAACCCAGACCATCCTTGCACCTTCTGGAGTCCACAGACCCAAGCAGCTTCGAGGGAGACTACTCGGAGAGCAGCGTAGAAGAGGCATCGCAGCTGTCAACCGCACCCTCCACCTGCACAGATACTCACATCTCGGTGGGATTAACTAGTAGGCAGGCTTCTGGATCATTCACTAGTGAGCTCCACACAATTGATGTTCCACAACAGGCAGAAGCAGGAATGTCCCAGGAATCCAGAACTCAGAGTGATGCCAGAGTCCTGCTCCCTGAAGAGCAGTGGGCCCAGCCTCCCCATCCTTTGCAGGCCGCCAGTCCTGGCCATGTGCAGCGGCATGTCGATATTGTTGCTACTGGTCAGTCACAGTCAATAGAACAGCCAACCCAACCGGTTCCATGAATCTCCAGGGTCATTAACTGAAAGGAAATGAACATCAAAATCAGCAATGTGAATCCTGACAGTGCCCACACCTTCAACCCTCCATGCTTCTGGGACATCTACCCATGCGCTTCCCCCTCGGTGAGTGCCTCTGCACTAAGCCTTGCTCCCTCCCCTTTCACACAATAGCCACTTGCCCACAGTCGTCCCTCTCAACTCCACCTGGATGAAATGTGTTGTCGATCCTAGAGAGGCTTAGTGGTAGATAACCCCCAACTATCCCCCCTCCACCTTCCTAACCCAAGCATTGGGTGATAGGGCAATTGAGTGCATACATTGTACCAGTGTTTTAATCGCAGAGGGGATCTCAATGATCTCCCATCATGACTTTGGATGGGGTGAGTGATGAGACTTCACCATCACGCCTCCCATTGGTGTCCACATTTGTGTGATGTCTAATGTAGACGTTAATATGAGCATTGAAGTTCAATGCTTGGGGTTCCAGTCGGCGGGACACTCATGTATTGCTGTGCTGACTTAATTGGCACAATTGACTCATTAAGGAAGGGTTGGGGAGCTGATGAAGCAGCTGGTTTCCTCTTAAGGCAGGCGAGGCACACCTGACTTGGGTGAAGACTGCAAATAGAATCTCAGCCTCAATATTCGAGGGCACACTCAGCATGAGGGCTGCAGATTAAAAGATCCATCCATCTGTCACAGCCTTCCTACCCTGACACTAATCCCTGACAGTCAAACCTCCATAACCAGTTGGACTTGAACTTCCATGCAGCTTACCCACTTTGTCCTCACACTGTTGCCTGACTGTGTGATTCAAATCTCACAGCAGTCATCCTCCCCACATTGAGAGCATCTTAAGCCCTTGAGAGGTAGAGAGGCATCCCTTTCCTGAGTCCCCCATTCTGCCCTTGCAGCCCGGCCACTCATAGAACCCCACTGAAGAACCTCACAGTCAACCAGTGCTGACCCTCTGTATCCCCCTCCTCTCACCCACTTGCCAGCTCTCACTCTGGAAGGGCACACCCTCTGCGGTGATAGTGGCCCAGCAGGGAGGGCGTGGAAGGTGCTGCCTGCGTGCCAGCCGACAGACCCCTTTAAACTAAGGGATGCCCCAACATGAAGGGAAGGTAAGTCCCACGAGTGATCCCACCTCTGAAATGGCGACACTGAATACCCCCACTCCCCCAGCCCTGAGTTGAACTTATCCCCGTCTCCTCTTCATTGCCCCCTCTGTGACTGGCACCTGGAAGGTAAGGGTGACATGAGCACTCTCCTCCAATAGCCCCTTCAGAGGTGAGGTTACCTGGTTTGGATAAAGCTGTGGTGAATGGTGCCGCTGTGACATCACGCCGGCCTGCTGAATATTCAGAAAGGAGGAAATCCTGGAGTGAGTGCTTGCTAATAACATGCTAATGAATTAAAACATGGCCACCAGGCTCTCGTGGCGGGTTTCACGTTTCTCTGCCAGTGAGAGTGGTTGAAAATCGGAAATTGCAATCTCACCAGCAAGATTTGCAATTTCCAACTCTCTCCGGATTTTGTGCTTATGTCAGCGATCCCGTGCACAGCTCACACAGGCTCAAAATAACCGTCAGAGTTAGCGGGGTGAAGGGGGGGAGAGGGGAAGAGAAGGAGCGTTAAGGAAAATGATCTGTGATTAGCTGGAGGACAAGAAATGTTTGGACTCATCTTTAATGACTTCTAGAGGAGTGGTTCTATCAGGACGTAAACTGAGCGGGTCTTTGGTGAGTAAGTATTGCCTGATAGCATTGTCAGCAACACCCTCTATCACTTTTCTGATGGGATGATAATTTCTTTTCATTAAAGGGACGTGGCATCCCTGGCAAGGCCAGCGTTCATAGCCCATCCCCGATTGCCCTTGAGAAGGTGGTGGTAAGCTGCCTTTTTGAACTGCTATAGTCCATGTGGTGTGGGTACCCACAATGCTGTTAGGGAGGGAGTACCTTGTAGATCATACGCATTGCTGCTACTGTGCATCAGTGGTGGACGGGCCGAATGTTTGCGGAAGGGCTGCCAATAAAGCGGCTGTTTTGTCCTGGATGATGTTGAGCTTCTTGAGTGCTGTTGGAGTTGCACCCATCCAGGCAAGTGGGGAGTATTCCATCACACTCCTGACTTGTGCCTTGTAGATTGTGGACAGGCTTTGGTGGGGGTGGAGGGGTGGGGGGAGGGGGGTGATGTCGGTGGGGGGGGCGAGGGGGGGGGGCGGTGGTGTAGGAGGTGAGTTACTCACCTCAGGATTCCTACCCTTTGACCTGCTCTTGTAGCCACAGTATTTATATGGCTGGTCCAGTTCAGTTTCTATTCAATGTAACCCCAGGATGCTTATAGTGGAGGACCCAGTGATGGTAATGCCATTGAATATTAAGGCGCGATGGTTAGATTCTCTCTTTTTAGAGACGACCATTGCCTGATATTTTTGTGGTGTGAATGCTACTTGCCTGGATATTGTCCAGGTCTTGTTGCATTTGGACATGGGCTGCTTCAGTATCTGAGGAGTCTTGGATGGTGCTGAACATTGTGCAATCATCGGTGAACATCCCCACTTTTGACTTTATGATGGAAGAAAGGTCATTGATGGAGCAGCTGAAGATGTTTGGGCCTAGTACACTCCCTTGAGGAACTCCTGTAGTGATGTGCTGGAGCTGAGATGATTGATCTCCAACAATCAAAACCATCTTCATTTGTGCCAGTTACGTGTCCAACCAGCAGAGAGTCTTCCCCTGGGACAGTCACTGTCACCTCACCTTTGAAGTTCAGCTCTCTTGTCTATGTTTGAACCAAGGCTGTAATGAGGTCAGAGCTGAGTGACCCTGGTGGAACCCAAACTGAGCGTCAGTGAGCAGGTTATTGCTAAGCATATGCCGCTTGATTGCACTGTTAATCACCCCTTCCTTCACTTTACTGCTGATCAAGAGTAGATTGGTGGGGCAGTAATTGACTGGTTGGATTTGTCCTGTTTTTTGTGTACAGGACATAATTGGACAATTTTCCACATTGTCAGGTAGATGCCAGTGTTGTAACTGTACTGAAACGGTTTGGCTAGGGACATGGTACGTTCTGGAGCACAAGCCTTCAGTATTATTGCCAGAATATTGTCAAAGCCCATAGTCTTTGTAGTATCTAGAGCGTTCAACTGTTTCTTGAGGAAGTAAGAGGAGGACACCAGGATAAGCAGTCAGCAGCACTTAGAGGAGAGTGTGAGAGGAAGATACCACAACAGGCAGTAAGTGAGTCTGAAAGGCAGAAGAAACACAGGCTAGATAAGCATGACTGAAGCACCTCGAAGTGCAACTTGTTCTATGTAGACAAACTTTGAATACCTTTGCACCATCTGTAAGGACCATTGTAAAGTATCTGTAATGTTTCTTTGACTATATTGAAGCATCTCGGAGTGTTACCTGATGAATGTAAAGAACCTAAGCTGATGGAGAAGATCCTGAGGGACAAGGTTTATGAGCATTTGGAGAGGTTTAGTATGCTCAAGAATACTCAGCATGGCTTTGTCAAAGGCAGATCGTGCCTTACGAGCCTGGTGGAGTTCTTCGAAAATGTGACTAAACACATTGACGAAGGGAAGGCGGTAGATGTGGTTTATATGGATTTTAGCAAGGCGTTCGATAAGGTCTCCCATGCAAGGCTTCTAGAAAAAGTGAGAGGGCATGGGATCCAAGGGGCTGCTGCCCTGTGGATCCAGAACTGGCTTGCCCAAAGGAGGCAGAGAGTGTGTATAGATGGGTCTTTTTCTAAATGGAGGTCGGTCACCAGTGGTGTGCCCCAGGGATCTGTTCTGGGACCCTTGCTGTTTGTCATTTTCATAAATGACCTGGATGAGGAAGTGGAGGGATGGGTTGGTAAGTTTGCCGATGACACAAAGGTTGGTGGGGTTGTGGATAGTCTGGAGGGATGTCAAAAGTTACAGAGGGACATAGATAGGATGCAAGACTGGGCGGAGAAGTGGCAGATGGACTTCAACCCAGATAAATGCGTAGTGGTCCATTTTGACAGGTCTAATGGGATGAAGGAGTACAATATTAAGGGAAAGAAGGCGTATGGTGTGCTGGCCTTTATCAATCGAGGGATTGAGTTTAGGAGTCTGGGGATAATGATGCAGCTATATAAGACCCTCGTCAGACCCCACTTGGAGTACTGTGCTCAATTCTGGTCGCCTCATTACAGGAAGGATGTGGAAAAGATTGAAAGGGTGCAGAGGCGATTTACAAGGATGTTGCCTGGATTGAGTGGCATGTCTTATGAGGATAGGCTGGGGGAGCTCGGTCTTTTCTCCTTGGAGAGACGTAGGATGAGAGGAGACCTAATAGAGGTATATAAGATGTTGAGAGGCATAGATCGGGTGGACTCTCAGAGGCTTTTTCCCAGGGTGGAAATGGCTGCTACGAGAGGACACAGGTTTAAGGTGCTGGGGGGTAGGTACAGGGGAAATGTTAGGGGGAAGTTTTTCACACAGAGGGTGGTGGGCGAGTGGAATCGGCTGCCATCAGTGGTGGTGGAGGCAAACTCAGTAGGGTCTTTTAAGAGACTCCTGGATGAGTACATGGGACTTAATAGGATGGAGGGTTATAGATAGGCCTAAAAGGTAGGGATATGTTCGGCACAACTTGTGGGGCCGAAGGGCCTGTTTTGTGCTGTAGTTTTCTATGTTTCTAAATATTATCACGCTTTGTGTGCTGGCCATTTTGGAATGTTTGTGACATTCTTGCAGATATTTTATGAATAAAGTATATTTTTAGAAAAAAAGTGAGTCTATCGTGGCTGAATGGAATATATTTTAATGTAAGGAGCCTGAGAAATAAGAAAGATGAGCTGAGGGCACAGGTAGGCATGTGGGAGTGTGATATCATAGCTATGACCGAGACTTAGCTGATAGATAGATGGACAGGATTGGCAGCTCAACATTCCTGGTTATAGGGTATTCAGACGAGATAGAGAGGGGAATAGAAAAGAAAGGGGCGGTCACAATATTAATCAAGGAATAAATTATAGCAGCAATGAGGGATGATGTCCTAGAAGATAATTATGGGGAACAAGAAAATGGCAGAGAGTTAAACAGATATTTTGCATCAGCCTTTATGGTGGAAGATACTTTGAACATTCCATTAATATGAAAGAATACAGGGGAGGAATTAAGTACTACCATCATCACGAGAGAAGCAGTATTAGACAAACTAATGGGGCTAAAGGCAAGCCGTCAGGTTCCCTGGCCCTGACGGCTTGCATCCTAGGATCCAAAAAGAAACAGCTACAGAGATAGTGGAGGCATTAGTTGTAATTTTCAAAAAATCCTTGGATTTTGGAAAAGTACCAGAGGATTGGAAACTGGCAATGTGACACCCCTATCCAAAAAGCAAGAGAGGCAAAAAACAGATAACTATAGGCCGATGAGCCTATTATTGGAAAAATGGTGGAATCCATTATTAAGGAAGTAATAGCAGCAGATTTGGAAAATCATAATCTAATCAAGTAAAGTCAGCATGGCTTCATGAAAGGGAAATTGTGTCTGATTAATTTATTAGAGTTTTTCAAGAAGTCTCAACCAGAGTGGATAGAGGGGAACCAGTAGATGTGTTGTATTTGGACTTACAGAAGGCATTCGGCAAGGTACCTCACAAAACGTTGCGCCATAAGTTAAGAGCCCGTGATGTTGGAGGTGGCACATTGGCATGGATAGAGAGAATTGGCTAATGGGCAAGAAAAATCGAGTGATGATAAGGGGTTCTTTTTCAGGTTGGCGACCTGTAAACAGGGATCAGTGCCGGGACCACAACAGTTTACTATATATATTAATGACTTGGAGGAAGGAAGTGAATGCACTAGCCAAATTTGCAGACAATTCAAAAATAGGTGGAAAGGCAAGTTGCGAGAGGGATACAAACAGTTACAAAGAGATATTGATATGTTAAGTAAATGGGCAAAAAGTTGCCAAATGGAATGTAATGTTAGAAAATATGAAGTTGTTCATTTTGGAAGGGAGAACAAAAGACCAGAGTATTATTTAAAATGGAGAAAAACTGCAGAAAGCTGCAGCACAAAGGAACTTGGGGGTAGTTGTACACAAAACACAGAAAGCTAGCACACAGGAGCAGCAGGTACTTAGGAAGTCTAATGGAATGTTGGCCCTTATTTCAAGAGGGTTGGAGTATAAGAGTCGGGATGTCTTGCTGCAACTGTACAAGGTACTGGTGAGACCACATCTGGGGTAGCGGGAGCAGTTTTGTTCCCTTATTTAAGAAAAGATATAATTTCATTGGCGGCAGTTCAGAGAAAGTTCACCCGGTGTGGAGGGATTGTCTTATGAGGAAAGGTTAAACAGGTTGGGACTCTTCTCATTGGACTTTAGAAGAATGAGAGATGATCTCATTGAAGTATATTGGTTTACCAAGGGGCTTGATGGTGTAAATGCTGAGAGGATGTTTCCTCTCATGGGAGATTCTAGGACCAGAGGACATGATCTCAGAATAAAGGGGCACCAATTTAAGACTGAGATAACAAAGAACAAAGAACAATACAGCACAGGAACAGGCCCTTTGGCCCTCCAAGCCTGCGCCACTCATGTGCCCAACTAGACCATTCGTTTGTATCCCTCTATTCCCAGTCTGTTCATGTGGCTATCTAGATAAGTCTTAAACGATCCCAGCGTATCCACCTCAATCATCTTGCTTGGCAGTGCATTCCAGGCCCCCACGACCCTCTGTGTAAAATACGTCCCCCTGACATCTGTGTTGAACCTTACCCCCCCTCACCTTGAACCTGTGACCCCTTGTGTTCATCACCTCCGACCTGGGAAAAAGCTTCCCACTGTTCACCCTATCTATGCCCTTCATAATTTTATACACCTCTATTAGGTCACCCCTCATCCTCCGTCTTTCCAGGGAGAACAACCCCAGTTTACCCAATCTCTCCTCATAGCTAAGACCTTCCATACCAGGCGACATCCTGGTAAACCTTTTCTGTACTCTCTCCAAAGCCTCCACGTCCTTCTGGTAGTGTGGACGACCAGAACTGGACGCAATATTCCAAATGTGGCCTAACCAACGTTCTATACAGCTGCAACATCATATACCAACTTTTATATTCTATGCCCCGTCCAATAAAGTCAAGCATGCCATATGCCTTCTTGACCACCCTCTCCACCTGTGCTGCCACCTTTAAGGATCAGTGGACTTGTACACCCAGGTCCCTCTGTGTGTCTATACTCCTGATGGTTCTGCCATTTATTGTATAGCTCCCCCTTACATTAGATCTACCGAAATGCATCACTTCGCATTTATCTGGATTAAATTCCATCTGCCATTTCTCCGCCCAATGTTCCAGCCTGTCTATACCCTGCTGTATTCTCTGACAATGTTCATCACTATCCGCAACTCCAGCAATCTTTGTGTCGTCCGCAAACTTACTGATCACACCAGTTACATCTTCCTCCAAATCATTTATATAAATCACAAACAGCAGAGGTCCCAGTACAGAGCCCTGCGGAACACCACTAGTCACAGACCTCCAACCAGAAAAAGACCCCTCCACTGTTACCCTCTGTCTTCTATGGCTAAGCCAGTTCTCGACCCATCTAGCTAGCTCACCTTTTATCCCGTGAAATTTAACCTTTTGCACCAGGCTGCCATGAGGGACCTTGTCAAACGCTTTACTAAAATCCAGACAACATCCACGGCCTTTCCCTCGTCAATCATTTTTGTCACCTCCTCAAAAAACTCAACCAAATTTGTGAGGCATGACCTCCCTCGTACAAAACCATGCTGTCTATCGCTAATGAGATTATTCCGTTCTAAATGCGCATATATCTTATCTCTAAGAATCTTCTCCAACAATTTCCCTACCATGGACGTCAAGCTCACCGGCCTATAATTACCCAAGTTATCCTTGCTACCTTTCTTAAATAACAGCACCACATTTGCTATCCTCCAATCCTCTGGGACCTCATCTGTGTCCAGCGAAGAGACAAAGATTTCTGTTAGAGGCCCAGCAATTTCATCTCTTGCCTCCCTGAGGAGTCTAGGGTAGATGCCATCTGGCCCTGGGGATTTGTCTGTCTTACTGTTTCCTAAAAAAACTAACACTTCCTCCCTTGTAATTGAGATTTTTTCTAACGGGTCAACACATCCCTCTGAGACACTACCAGTCAACATGTCCCTCTCCTTTGTGAATTCTGATGCAAAGTATTCATTTAGGATCTCTCCTACTTCCTTTGGTTCTAAGCATAATTCCCCTCCTTTGTCCCTGAGAGGTCCGATTCTTTCCCTAACAACCCTCTTGTTCCTAACGTATGTATAAAATGCCTTAGGATTCTCCTTAATCCTGTCTGCCAAGGACATTTTGTGACCCCTTTTTGCCCTTCTAACTCCCTGTTTGAGTTCTTTTCTACTTTCTCTGTATTCCTCCAGAGCTCCATCTGTTTTTAGCTGCCTGGACCTCATGTATGCCTCTTTTTTCTTTTTGATTAGACCCACAATTTCACTGGTTAGCCACGGCTCCCGAATCCTACCTTTCCTATCCTTCCTCTTTACAGGCACATACCTGTCCTGCAGTCCTATCAACTGCTCCTTAAAAGACTCCCACATGCCAGATGTGGATTTACCCTCGAACAGCCTCTCCCAATCAACAGCCACCAAATCCTGCCTAATCCGGCTGGTAGTTAGCCTTCCCCCAATTCAGCACTTTACTCATAGGACAACACTCATCTTTTTCCATGACTATCCTAAAGTTTACAGAATTGTCATCACTATTTGCCACATGTTCCTCTACTGAAACTTTGATGACCTGACTGGGCTCATTCCCCAGTACTAGGTCCAGTATAGCCCCCTCTCTAATTGGACTGTCAACATATTGTTCCAAAGAACCTTCCTGTACGCATTTTATAAATTCTTCCCCATCCAGGCCCCCAGCCCTAAGCGATTTCCAGTCTATACAAGGGAAATTAAAGTCTCCCACTACAACAACCCTATTTTTTCTGCACCTGTCCAGAATCTCCTTACATATCCGTTCCTCAACTTCCCGTGGGTTGTTGGGAGGCCTGTAGTTTACCCCCAGCATAGTGACTGCGCCCTTCCTGTTTCTGACTCGTTACCTGACCCTTGCAAATTGTCCACCCTCTGTACCGCTGTAATATGCTCCCTAACCAGCATTGCTACTCTCCCACCTCTCCTAGCCCCTCCTCTGTCTTGCCTAAAACACTTATACCCCGGAATATTCAGCTGCCAGTCCTGTCCTTCTTTTAACCAAGTCTCCGTCACTGCAACCACACCCAAGTTCTGCGCAAGCGTTAAGGCTCTAAGCTCGTCTGTCTTGCCCGTGACGCTCCTTGCATTGAAGCAGATGCACTCCAGACCTCCAGGCCCACTGAGGTCAACCTCCCCCAGAATGCTCTTTCTCTTAGATAGCCTTGTCTTGGCCCCAACCTCGTCCCCAGCCTCTATGCTTATTGACCTATTGTTCTGATCCCCACCCCCCTGCCACATTAGTTTAAAACCCACCCGAACCGCACTAGCAAAACTCCCAGCTAGGATATTCGTGCCCCTCCAGTTTAGGTGGAACCCGTCCTTCTTGTACAGGTGCCATCCTCTCTTGAAGACTTCCCAGTGATCCACGAATTTGAAACCCTCCCTCCTGCACCAGTCCTTTAGCCACGCGTTCAGCTGTACAATCTCCCTGTTCTTAGCCTCACTAGCTTGTGGCACTGGGAGTAGCCCAGAGATTGCTACCCTAGAGGCCCTGCTTTTTAGCCACTACCCAACTCCCTGAATTGCTTTCTCAGGACCTCCCTGCTCTTTCTGCCTACGTCATTTGCACCAATGTGGACAATGACGTCTGTCTGGTTACCCGCCCCTTTTAGGATGCTTCCTAAAAGCATGAGGAGGAATAAGGAGGAATTCCTTCTCTCAGAGGTTTGAGAGTCTTTGGAGCTCCTTGCCACAGAGAGCTGTGGGGGCAGAGTCCTTGTGTATATTTAAGGCTGAGATACGGGGAAAGGGCAAGAAAGTGCACGTGAGGAATGTCAGATCAGTGATAATCCTATTGAATGGTGGAGCAGGTTTGAGGGGGCGAAATGCCTACTCTTGTTTCTATTTCTTATGGTCTTATGTTCTTAAGAAAAGAAAAGCTTATCCGGACAGAATGTATCCCAGGCTGCTGAGGGAGGCAAGGGAAGAGATATCAGGGGCACAGGCAATAATTTTCAGATCCTCTCTGATCACAGCTGAGGTGCCAGAGGGCTGGCTGACTGCTAACATTGTCCCATCATTAAAAAAGGGAGGTAGAGTTAGATTAGGAAATTATAGATCAGTAAGTCTGACCTCGGTGGTGAGGAAGTTACGAGAAAGAATTCTGAGGGGCAGAATGTGTCTGCACTTGGATAGACAGATCGATCAGGTTAAAAGCAAATCACTGCGGAAGCTGGAATCTGAAACAAAAACAGAAAATGTTGGAAAATCTCAGCAGGTCTGACAGCATCTGCAGAGAGGGAACAGATTTAACATTTTGAGTCTGGATGACCCTTTGTCAGATTGATCAGGGATGGTCAGCAAGGAAGTGTTAAGGGAAGGTTGTGTTTGACAAATTTAATTGAATTTTTGAGGAGGAAACCAGGAGTGTTGATGAGGGTAATGCATTTGATGTGGTCGATATCGACGTTAGCAAGGCTTTTATAAAGGTCCCTCATGTCACACTGGTCAAGGAAGTAAGAACCCATGGGACCTAAGGCAAAGTGGCACATTGGATCCATGATTCGCTGAGAGGCAGGAAGCAGAGGGTGATGGTAGAGGGATGTTTCTGTGACTGGAAGTCTGTTTCCAGTGGGGTTCCAGAGGGTTTAGTGCTGGGGCCCTTGCTATTTATGGTGTACATTAATGATTTGAACTTGTGGATATCAATGGACTGTTCAGGTGGACAGAGCAGCAAATGGAATTCACCTGGAAAAGTGTGCAATAATGCACTTGGGAAGGGCTAACAAGGCAAAGGATTGGACTATAAATGGTAGGACCCTGGAAAATACTGAAGATCAGAGGGACCTCAGAGTACATATCCACAGATCGCTGAAGGTGGCAGGACAGATAGATAAGGTAGTTAAGAAGGCCTATGGGGTACTTACATTTATTAGTCGAGGCATAGAATACAAGAGCAGAGAGTACAAGCTGGAACTGTATAAAACACTGGTTAGACCACAACTGGAGTACTGTGTGCCGTTTTGGTCACCACATTATAGGAAGTATGTGATTGCACTGGATGGGTGGAGAGACGTTTTATCAGGATGCTACCTGGACTGGAGAGTCTGAGGTATGAGGAGAGATTGGATAGGCTGGGGCTGTTTGCCTTGGAGTAGAGAAGGTTGAGATATGACCTGATAGAGAAGTGTAGGATTATGAGTGGCAGAGATAGGGTGGGTAGGAAGGCACGTTTCCCATTAGTAGAGGGGTCAATAACCAGGAGGCAGAGATTTAAGGTAAGAGGTAGAAGACCAAGAGGGGAGTTTTCCACCCAGAGGGTGGTGGGAGTCTGGAACTCACTGCTTGAAAGGATGGTTGACTCAGAAACTCTCATAATATTTAAGAAGTATTTAGATATTACTCGCACTGCCATAACCTCCAGGGCTGTGGGTTCAGTGCTGGAAAATAGCATTAGTGTAGTCAGATCTTTGTTGACCAGCGTGGATACGATGGATCAAATGGCCTCTTTCTGTGCTGTAAATGTCAATAAATTCCGTGGAGTGAATCTGTGATGCTGGAGACCTCCGGAGGAGTCTGAGATGGATCACCCACTCGACAGTTGGTTGGGTTGAATTTGTCTTGCTTTGTAGTGGACAGCAAACTTATCAGCCATAATCTGATTGCATACCGGAACAGCCTTGAGAGATTGAATAGTCTAGTCCTGTTCCTGCCTTCCCACGGTATCGCTGAGCAATTTTCCACATTGTTGGTTAAATGCTGATGTTGTAGCTGTATTGGAATAGCTTTGCTGGAGGTGCAGCCAGTTCTGGGGCACACATTTTTGGTACTGCAGCCACAGTGTTTTCAGGGTCCTTTCCTGAGTCCAATGTGTTCTATCATTTCATATGTGGAAGGAATAAAGTTGGCTGAAGACTGGCTTCTGTGATCATAGAAACCCTACAGTGCAGAAGGAGGCCATTCGGCCCATCGAGTCTGCACCGACCACAATCCCACCCAGGCCCTACCCCCACATATTTACCCACTAATCCCTCTAACCTACGCATCTCAGGGGCAATTTTAACCTGGCCAATCAACCTAACCCGCACATCTTTGGACCGTGGGAGGAAACCGGAGCCCCCGGAGGAAACCCACGCAAACACGAGGAGAATGTGCAAACTCCACACAGACAGTGACCCGAGCATCGAACCCGGGACCCTGGAGCTGTGAAGCAGCAGTGCTAACCACTGTGCTACCGTGCCGCCCTGATGATAGGGATCTTAGGAAGAGACCGAGAAGGATTATCTATTTGATATGTCTGGATAAAAATGGTTGTGGATGGTTGTGCCTTGTCTTTTAAGAACATAAGAAATAGGATCAAGAGGTAATTCAGCCTTTGAGCCTGCACAGACATTCGGTAAGATCATGGCTAATCCTCGACCTCAGCTCCATCTTCCCACATTATCTCGTGTCCCTTAATCCCTTTAAAACCCAAAAATCTATTGACCTCTAAATATGATATCTCCTGTTGAAATGTGTGAAACAGAGACAACACAGAGGAATGTACTAGTTATCCGGCAACCTTTGCTAGAAATGGGCATGCTTGCGAAGGTCAGTTGAGGACTGAATCAAGCTTGCTGTGCCTTGTCCTGTTGTCAAACATACCCTCGAAACTGTCGAATTGCAGATGTGAAGTGTGGCTCCCTGGTGGAGAGACTGGAGGAGAAATGGCACCTTGTGCGTTTTTGCACTTCAGAAAAGGACGACAGGAAAAAAGAAAGAACTTGTATTTATATAGCGCCTTTCAAATCATTAGGACTTTACAATGTACTTTTTGGCAAATGAAACATTGTTGAAGCGCTGTTACAGTGTAGAAAACATGGTAGGCAATTTGCACACAGCAAGCTGCCACAAATAGGAATGTAATAATAACCACTTAATTTCTTTTCATGATGGGCTAAATGTTGGCGAAGGCATTGAGTTGAACTCCCCTGCTCTTCTATAAATTTATGGCTGGGAGATCTTTTCCATCCACCTGAGAGACGGACAGGGACTTGGTTTGATATCTCATCTGAAAGTTTTCCTTCACTTCAGTACACAGCTGGTGTCATCCCTGATTTTTATTCTCAAGTCTTCGAGTGAGACTTGAACCCACAACCATCTGATTCAAAGGTGAGAGTGCGACACGCTGATCCATAGCTGACACCAAAAGATGAGGGGGAGAGGAACTGTCAGTTTATTGCTTACAGCTGTCAAATACTAGTTATCATTTTATTTGAAATGAGTGTAACTTACAGGAAAAGCACCTAATAGTATTGAATGGAAATTCACTTTATTTCAACGGGATATGACGCCGCAACTATTATTAGATGTGGCTGGATGTTTGTAGGTGATACAATTGTTTATGAAACACACGTAAGTTGCAGTGTGAGTCATTTGTGCGAAACCTTCTCCATTATCTCCATCCCTTACAGGAGAATGTATTGAAAGTTGGAGGAAGCAGAGATTCAACTCTGTCCGTTTGGATTCTCCAGTTCTCTAAACTGATCAAGGTGGTACCAATTGAGATAGGGGTGTGAGAGGGATATAATATTTCCTAGACAGTGATCAGATTCATTATCTACCAAACCAGTACATTCCCCTCTATTGCGTATGTTTAAATACATCTCCATATAGAGATAGCATTGCACACTTTACAACTTACTGGTAATTCATTGCACATATGACCATGGATACTGTCAAGTTGTTGACAAGATGACCACGCAATTGAGGGACTTGTTGGCCGCTGAAACCATTAAAAATGTTATCTCTAGATTCAACTACCAAAACTCTCTTTGCTAACCTCCCTCCTCACAGCCTCAATTACCTGATTGGATAATTATTGACTGTCACTCTCAGACATTGGCTGGAACCTTACAAATGAGTATACAACTTAGGAGCAGGAGGAGGCCATTTGGCTCCTCGAGCCTGCCACACTATAAGATAATGGCTGGTCTGATTGTGACCTCAACTTCACCCTCTTGCCTATCCCTATTCCCTTTGACTCTTTTGTTAGGCAACAATCTATTTAACACTTCCTTAAAAATATTCAAGTGTCCCATCTCCACCACTCTTTGGAGAAGAGTTTCAGAGATTCACGACCCTCTAAGAAATAAATTCTTGTCAACTTCATCTTCATTGGGAGACACCTTATTTTTAAATTGTGTCCCCTGGATCTAACCTCTCCCACAAGAGGAAATATCCTTTCAGCATCCACCCTATCAAGTCCCCTTATGTTTCTAAAAGATCACCTCTTATTCATAATATAAGAACACATGAAGTAGAAGCAGGAGTCAGCCACCAGGCCCTTCAAGCCTGCCCCGCCATTCAGTATGATTATGGCTGATCTGTGCTGGCCTCAACTCCTCTTCTGTGTTATTTCCCCATTGCCTCTATTCAGTGACCTATCAAATCCTTCAACACCATTATACCTACGAAACTCAAAGAACAAAGAACAAAGAATAATACAGCACAGGAACAGGCCCTTCAGCCCTCCAAGCCCGTGCCGCTCCCTGGTCCAAACTAGACCATTCTTTTGTATCCCTCCATTCCCACTCCGTTCATATGGCTATCTAGATAAGTCTTAAACGTTCCCAGTGTGTCCGCCTCCACCACCTTGCCTGGCAGCGCATTCCAGGCCCCCACCACCCTCTGTGTAAAATATGTCCTTCTGATATCTGTGTTAAACCTCCCCCCTTCACCTTGAACCTATGATCCCTCATGAACGTCACCACCGACCTGGGGAAAACCTTCCCACCGTTCACCCTATCCATGCCTTTCATAATTTTATACACCTCTATTAAGTCTCCCCTCATCCTCCGTCTTTCCAGGGAGAACAACCCCAGTTTTCCCAATCTCTTCTCATAACTAAGCCCCTCCATACCAGGCAACATCCTGGTAAACCTCCTCTGTACTTTCTCCAAAGCCTCCACGTCCTTCTGGTAGTGTGGCGACCAGAACTGGACGCAGTATTCCAAATGCGGCCGAACCAATGCTCTATACATCTGCAACATCAGACCCCAACTTTTATACTCTATGCCCCGTCCTATAAAGGCAAGCATGCCATATGCCTTCTTCACCACCTTCTCCACCTGTGACGTCACCTTCAAGGATCTGTGGACTTGCACACCCAGGTCCCTCTGCGTATCTACACCATAGAACCATAGAAAATTACAGCTCAGAAACAGGCCTTTTGGCCCTTCTTGTCTGTGCCGAACCATTTTATGCCTAGTCCCACTGACCTGCACTTGGACCCTATCCCTCCACACCCCTCTCATCCATGAACCCGTTCAAGTTTTTCTTAAATGTTAAAAGTGACCCCGCATTTACCACTTTATCCGGCAGCTCATTCCACACTCCCACCACTCTCTGCGTGAAGAAGCCCCCACTAATATTCCCTTTAAACTTTTCTCCTTTCACCCTTAACCCATGCCCTCTGGTTTTTTTCTCCCCTAGCCTCAGTGGAAAAAGCCTGCTTGCATTCACTCTATCTATACCCATCAAAATCTTATACACCTCTATCAAATCTCCCCTCAATCTTCTACGCTCCAGGGAATAAAGTCCCAACCTATTCAATCTCTCTCTGTAACTCAGCTTCTCAAGTCCCGGCAACATCCTTGTGAACCTTCTCTGCACTCTTTCAACCTTATTTACATCCTTCCTGTAACTAGGTGATCAAAACTGTACACAATACTCCAAATTCGGCCTCACCAATGCCTTATATAACCTTACCATAACACTCCAACTTTTATACTCGATACTCCGATTTATAAAGGCCAATGTACCAAAGGCACTCTTTACGACCCTATCCACCTGTGACGTCACTTTTAGGGAATTCTGTACCTGTATTCCCAGATCCCTCTGTTCAACTGCACTCTTCTGAGTCCTACCATTTACCCTGTATGTTCTTCTTTGGTTTGTCCTTCCAAAGTGCAATATCTCACACTTGTCTGCGTTAAATTCCATTTGCCATTTTTCAGCCCATTTTTCTAGTTGGTCCAAATCCCTCTGCAAGCTTTGAAAACCTTCCTCACTGTCCACTACACCTCCAATCTTTGTATCATCAGCAAACTTGCAGATCCAATTTACCACATTATCATCCAGATCATTGATATAGATGGCAAACAACAATGGACCCAACACCGATCCCTGCGGCACACCACGAGTCACAGGCCTCCACTCAGAGAAGCAATCCTCCACAACCACTCTCTGGCTTCTTCCATTGAAAGAAGTTTAACAACACCAGGTTAAAGTCCAACAGGTTTATTTGGTAGCAAAAGCCACACAAGCTTTCGGAGCTCCAAGCCCCTTTTTCAGGTGAGTGGGAATTCTGTTCACAAACAGAGCATATAAAGACACAGACCCAATTTACATGAATAATGGTTGGAATGCGAATACTTACAACTAATCAAGTCTTTAAGAAACAAAACAATGTGAGTGGAGAGAGCATCAAGACAGGCTAAAAAGATGTGTATTGTCTCCAGACAAGACAGCCAGTGAAACTCTGCAGGTCCACGCAACTGTGGGGGTTACAAATAGTGTGACATGAACCCAATATCCCGGTTGAGGGGTTCCTCGTGTGTGCGGAACTTGGCTATCAGTTTCTGCTCAGCGACTCTACGCTGTTGTGTGTCGCGAAGGCCGCCTTGGAGAACGCTTACCCGAATATCAGAGGCCGAATGCCCGTGACCGCTGAAGTGCTCCCCAACAGGAAGAGAACAGTCTTGCCTGGTGATTGTCGAGCGGTGTTCATTCACCCGTTGTCGCAGCGTCTGCATAGTTTCCCCAATGTACCATGCCTCGGGACATCCTTTCTTGCAGCGTATCAGGTAGACAACGTTGGCCGAATTGCAAGAGTATGTACCGTGTACCTGGTGGATGGTGTTCTCACGTGAGATGATGGCATCTGTGTCGATGATCCGGTACGTCTTGCAGAGGTTGCTGTGGCAGGGTTGTGTGGTGTCATGGTCACTGTTCTCCTGAAGGCTGGGTAGTTTGCTGCGGACAATGGTCTGTTTGAGGTTGTGCGGTTGTTTGAAGGCAAGAAGTGGGGGTGTGGGGATGGCCTTGGCGAGATGTTCGTCTTCATCAATGACATGTTGAAGGCTCCGGAGGAGATGCCGTAGCTTCTCCGCTCCGGGGAAGTACTGGACAACGAAGGGTAATCTGTCCACTGTGTCCCGTGTTTGTCTTCTGAGGAGGTCGGTGCGGTTTTTCGCTGTGGCGCGTTGGAACTGTTGATCAATGAGTCGAGCGCCATATCCTGTTCTTATGAGGGCATCTTTCAGCGTCTGGAGGTGTCTGTTGCGAAAGGACTACGGATCACGAACCCACTCAGGTCAACCTATAACACAGACTACGCTGAGAGACTTTGCCGTCGCACCTCTCTCACACTCCTCAACCACCTCATACACCAACTCTACAGCAAACGCCGCAGCCTGGAAACCAAGATAGAGTCCATATTCTCAACTTGCGCTCAGGATGCAGACCAGCTGTGAAACTCTGCCAAGCAGACGAGACAAAGGAACTACACCATCTACATGCACACCAAGAACAGGAAACTTGAGAAACTCGGCATCTCCACCAGCAGCAACCAAGCCTCCCCCCGTACCACAGTAGAAAACAGTACCACTGCAGGAAAGTCCATTGTCAACTTGTCCAGATGAAATCGAAGTTCTAAGCCGAGGGCTTAATTTTTGCCCCACCACCAAAATAGACCCCATCAATCTCGCAGCAGACACAGAGGAATTCATCAGGCGAATGAGGCTGCGGGAGTTCTTCCACAAACCCCAAGAGGCCAACAGCGAACACAATGAGACAGCCAATGAACTGGAACAGCCGACAGAGAGATCCGCAGTGCAGCCGAAGAGGAAAGAGTCGAATTGGACTCCTCCGGAAGGCTGCTGCCCTCGACTTGACATGTATGCCCAAGCCATCAGGAGGTGCGTCAACACCAAATTCATCAGCCGCACTCACAAGACAGCCCCGAACATCACCCAAGCACAACCAACGCCATCCACGCTCTCAAGACCAACCGCAACATTGTCATCAAACCAGCAGACAAAGGAGGGGCCATCGTCATACTGAACAGAACGTATTACTGCAAAGAAGTGTACCGACAACTCAACAACGAGGAACACTACAGACAGTTACCTGCAGATCCGACCAAAGAACACACCCGTCAACTCAACACTCTGATCAAGACCTTTGATCCGGACCTTCAGAACACCCTCCGTGCTCTCATCCCACGTACTCCCCGCATTGGAGATCTCTACTGCCTCCCGAAGATACACAAGGCAAACACACCCGGCCGTCCCATCGTATCGGGCAATGGGACCCTGTGCGAGAACCTCTCCGGCTATGTCGAGGGCATCCTGAAACCCATTGTACAAAGAACCCCCAGCTTTTGTCGCGACACGACGGACTTCCTACAGAAACACGGCACACATGGAGCAGTTGAATCAGGAGCGCTCCTCGTCACAATGGATGTCTCGGCACTCTACACCAGCATCCCCCATGATGATGGCATTGCTGCAACGGCCTCAGTGCTCAGCGCCAACAACTGCCAGTTTCCAGATGCAATTTTACATCTCATCCACTTCATCCTGGACCACAATATCTTCACCTTCAACAACCAGTTCTTCATCCAGACACACGGAACAGCCATGGGGACCAAATTCGCACCTCAATATGCCAACATCTTCATGCACAGGTTCGAACAAGACTTCTTCACCGCACGGGACCTTCAACCGATGCTATACACTAGATACATCGATGACATTTTCTTCCTTTGGACTCATGGTGAACAATCACTGAAACAACTCTATGATGACATCAACAAGTTCCATCCCACCATCAGACTCACCATAGACTACTCTCCGGAATCGGTTGCATTCTTGGACACACGCATCTCCATTAAGGACGGTCACCTCAGCACCTCACTGTACCGCAAGCCCACGGATAACCTCACGATGCTCCACTTCTCCAGCTTCCACCCTAAACACGTTCAAGAAGCCATCCCCTACGGACAAGCCCTCCGTATACACAGGATCTGCTCGGATGAGGAGGATTGCAACAGACACCTCCAGACGCTGAAAGATGCCCTCATAAGAACAGGTATGGCGCTAGACTCACTGATCAACAGTTCCAACGCGCCACAGCAAAGAACCGCACCGACCTCCTCAGAAGACAAACACGGGACACAGTGGACAGAGTACCCTTCGTTGTCCAGTACTTCCCCGGAGCGGAGAAGCTACGGCATCTCCTCCGGAGCCTTCAACATGTCATTGATGAAGACGAACATCTCGCCAAGGCCATCCCCACACCCCCACTTCTTGCCTTCAAACAACCGCACAACCTCAAACAGACCATTGTCCGCAGCAAACTACCCAGCCTTCAGGAGAACAGTGACCATGACACCACACAACCCTGCCACAGCAACCTCTGCAAGACATGCCGGATCATCGACACGGATGCCATCATCTCACGTGAGAACACCATCCACCAGGTACACGGTACATACTCTTGCAACTCGGCCAACGTTGTCTACCTGATATGCTGCAGGAAAGGATGTCCCGAGGCATGGTACATTGGGGAAACTATGCAGACGCTGCGACAACGGATGAATGAACGGATGAATGAACACCTGCAGAGTTTCACTGGCTGTCTTGTCTGGAGACAATACACATCTTTTTAGCCTGTCTTGATGCTCTCTCCACTCACATTGTTTTGTTTCTTAAAGACTTGATTAGTTGTAAGTATTCGCATTCCAACCATTATTCATGTAAATTGAGTTTGTGTCTTTATATGCTCTGTTTGTGAACAGAATTCCCACTCACCTGAAGAAGGGGCTTAGAGCTCCGAAAGCTTGTGTGGCTTTTGCTACCAAATAAACCTGTTGGACTTTAACCTGGTGTTCTTAAACTTCTTACTGTGTTTACCCCAGTCCAACGCCGGCATCTCCACATCATTCTTCCATTGAGCCAGTGTCTTATCCAATTTACTACCTCCCCATCTATACCTAGCGACTGAACTTTCCAAACTAAGCTCCCATGAGGGACCTTGTCAAAGGCCTTGCTGAAATCCAGGTAGACAACATCCACCGCCTTCCCTTCATCCACCTTCCTGGTAACCTCCTCGAAAAACTCTAATAGATTGGTCAAACATGACCTACCACGCACAAAGCCATGTTGACTCTCCCTAATAAGTCCCTGTCTATCCAAATATTTGTAGATCCTATCCCTTATCACACCTTCCAATAACTTGCCCACCACCGACGTCAAACCTACTGGCCGATAATTTCCCGGATTTCTTTTGGAACCTTTTTTAAACAACGGAACAACATGAGCCACCCTCCAATCATCCGGCACCTCCCCCGTGAATACCAACATTTTAAATATGTCTGCCAGGGCCCCTGCAAGTTCAACACTAGCTTCTCTCAAGGTCCGTGGGAATACCCTGTCCGGTCCTGGGGATTTATCCACTCTGATTTGCCTCAAGACAGCGAGCACCTCCTCCCCTTTAATCTGTAAAGGTTCCATGGCCTCCCTACCAGTTTGCCCTATTTCCGTAGACTCCATGCCCGTTTCCTCAGTAAATACGGATGCAAAAAAACCATTTAGTATCTCCCCCATCTCTTTTGGTTCCATACACAGTGTACCACTCTGGTCTTCAAGAGGACAAATTTTATCCCTCACTATCCTTTTGCTCCTAACATACCTATAGAAGCTCTTTGGATTTTCCTTCACTCTGTCTGCCAAAGCAACCTCATGTCTTCTTTTAGCCCTCCTGATTTCCCTCTTAAGTAGCTTCTTGCACTTTTTATACTCCTCGAGCATCTGATGTGTTCCTTGCTGCCTGTACATTTCATACAACTCTCTCTTCCTCTTAATCAGTGTTACAATCTCCCTCGAGAACCAAGGTTCCTTATTCCTATTTACTTTGCCTTTAATCCTGACAGGAACATACAAACTCTGCACTCTCAAAATTTCTCCTTTGAAGGCCTCCCACTTTCCATTTACATCTTTACCAGAGAACAGCCTGTGCCAATCCACACTTCCCAGATCCCTTCTCACTTCATCAAATTTGGCCTTTTTCCAGTTCAGAACTTCAACCCGAGGACCAGATCTATCCTTATCCATGATCAGGTTGAAACTAATGGCATTATGATCACTGGATCCAAAGTGTTCCCTCACACTCACATCCATCACCTGCCCTAACTCATTTCCCAATAGGAGATCCAATATCGCATCCTCTCTAGTTGGCACCTCTATATACTGATGTAGAAAATTTTCCTGAACACATTTTACAAACTCTACCCCGTCTAAACCTTTAACAGTATGCGAGTCCCAATCTATATGTGGAAAATTAAAATCCCCTACTATCACAACTTTGTGTTTCTTGCAGTTGTCAGCTATCTCTCCGCTGATTTGCTCCTCCAATTCTCGCTGACTATTGGGTGGTCTATAATACAAGTCCATTAATGTGGTCATACCTTTCCTGTTTCTCAGCTCCACCCATAGGGCCTCTGTAGACAAGCTCCCTAATCTATCCTGCCTGAGTACCGCTGTAACATTTTCCCTGACCAACAATGCCACCCCCCCACCTTTTATCCCTCTGCCTCTATCCCGCCTGAAACATTGGAACCCTGGAACATTGAGCTGCCAGTCCTGCCCCTCCTGTAGCCAAGTTTCACTAATGGCTATAATGTCATATTTCCACGTGTCTATCCACGCCTTCAGCTCATCTGCCTTCCCCACAATACTCCTGGCATTGAAATAGACACACCTCAAAAGATTATTTCCACCACACTCTACCCTTCCATTTGTGATTTTGCTTGAACTAACCTGTCTTTTTACCCCTGCTCCACTATCTGCTCTGGCACTCTGGTTCCCACCCCCCTGCAAATCTAGTTTAAACGCTCCCCAATAACACGAGCAAATCTCCCTGCAAGTATATTGGTCCCCTTGTAGTTTAGGTGTAACCCGTCTCTCTTGTACAGGTCCCACCTGCCCCAGAAGAGGTCCCAATGATCCAAGAATTGGAAACCCTGCCCCCTGCACCAGTTCCTCAGCCACGTGTTTATCCGCCCAAGCATCCTACTCCTGCTCTCACTGGCATGTGGCTCAGATAGCAATCCTGAGATTACTACCCTCGGGGTCCTGCTTTTTAATTTCCTTCCAAGCTCTTTGTACTCACTCTTTAGGACCTCCTCACTCTTCCTTCCCACGTCATTTGTACCGATGTGTACCATGACATCTGGCTGATCACCTTCCCACTTTAGAACGCTGTGCACGCGATCAGAGACATCGCTGACCTTGGCACCTGGGAGGCAACAAACCATGCGGGAGTCTCTGTCCCGACCACAGAACCTCCTGTCCGTACCTCTGACCATTGAGTCCCCGATCACTACTGCTCTCCTCTTCTTCATCCCACCCTTTTGCGCTGTAGAACCAGACGCAGTATCAGAGTTCCGGCTGTCGCAGCTTGTCCCAGGTAAAGCATCTCCCACAACAGTATCCAATTCAGTATACCTGTTGTGGAGGGGTATGGCCACAGGGGAACCCTGCTCTGCCTGTCCTTTCACACTGCCATTTCCTCTCCTTACAGTAACCCAATTTCCTGTGCGCTGCTGCTTAGGTGTAACTATCTCCCTAAAGCTACTGTCTATATACTTCTCATTCTCCCGAATTAGATGGAGGTCATCAAGCTCCTGCTCCAGTTCCCTAACACGCTTTGCTAGCAGCTGCAGCTGAATGCATCTTTTGCAGGTGCTGTCGTCAGGGACACCGGAGGTCTCCCTGATCTCCCACATCTTGCAAGAGGAGCATTCCAACATCTTGCCTGGCATTTTTTTTTACTCTGGGTAAAAACAAGAATAAACTTTCTGGGAAAGAAAAAGCCTACTCTCGACTCTGCCTGTTCTCGCCGAAGCCCGTTTTGAGCCAAAGCCCTTCAGCTCTCACTCTGTCCCCTGCTCACTCCACTGCCCGCTAACGACGCTGCCCGCTCAAAGGTGCAGCCTACTTTTAAACCCTCCAAAACCTTCCCAGGCTGCTGCTGGGCCTACTTCCTGTTTTGAAAAAAAAACCTCCGATTTTTTTTCACAAATTTAACTGAAAAATAAATAAATAAATTAGTGCACAAACAAGCTCCCTTACCCTCAGCCTGCTCCTGTGGAACAATGAACACCCTTTATGGTTCTGCCATTTATCGTATAGCTCCTCCCTACATTATTTCTACCAAAATGCATCACTTCGCATTTATCAGGATTGAACTCCATCTGCCATTTCTTTGCCCAAATTTCCAGTCTATCTATATCCTTCTGTAGCTTCTGACAATGCTCCTCACTATCTGCAAGTCCTGCCAATTTTGTGTCATCCACAAACTTACTGATCACCCCAGTTACACCTTCTTCCAGATCGTTTATATAAATCACAAACAGCAGAGGTCCCAATACAGAGCCCTGCGGAACACCACTAGTCACAGGCCTCCAGCCGGAAAAAGACCCTTCCACTACCACCCTCTGTCTTCTGTGACCAAGCCAGTTCTCCACCCATCTAGCCACCTCCCCCTTTATCCCATGAGATCCAACCTTTTTCACCAGCCTACCATGAGGGACTTTGTCAAACGCTTTACTAAAGTCCATATAGACGACATCCATGGCCCTTCCCTCGTCAACCATTCTGGTCTGGGCTCTGGACTGGGACCTCTGCTATTTGTGATATATATAAATGATTTGGAAGAAGGTGTAACTGGTGTAATCAGCAAGTTTGCGGATGACACGAAGATGGCTGGACTTGCGGATAGCGAAGAGCATTGTCGGGCAATTCAGCAGGATATAGATAGGCTGGAAAATTGGGCGGAGAGGTGGCAGATGGAGTTTAATCCGGATAAATGCGAAGTGATGCATTTTGGAAGAAATAATGTAGGGAGGAGTTATACAATAAATGGCAGAGTCATCAGGAGTATAGAAACACAGAGGGACCTAGGTGTGCAAGTCCACAAATCCTTGAAGGTGGCAACACAGGTGGAGAAGGTGGTGAAGAAGGCATATGGTATGCTTGCCTTTATAGGACGGGGTATAGAGTATAAAAGCTGGAGTCTGATGATGCAGCTGTATAGAACGCTGGTTAGGCCACATTTGGAGTACTGCGTCCAGTTCTGGTCGCCGCACTACCAGAAGGACGTGGAGGCGTTAGAGAGAGTGCAGAGAAGGTTTACCAGGATGTTGCCTGGTATGAAGGGTCTTAGCTATGAGGAGAGATTGGGTAAACTGGGGTTGTACTCCCTGGAAAGACGGAGAATGAGGGGAGATCTAATAGAGGTATACAAGATTATGAAGGGTATAGATAGGGTGAACGGTGGGAAGCTTTTTCCCAGATCAGAAGTGACGTTCACGAGGGGTCATGGGCTCAAGGTGAGAGGGGCGAAGTATAACTCAGATATTAGAGGGATGTTTTTTACACAGAGGGTGGTGGGGGCCTGGAATGCGCTGCCAAGTAGGGTGGTGGAGGCAGGCACGCTGACATCGTTTAAGACTTACCTGGATAGTCACATGAGCAGCCTGGGAATGGAGGGATACAAACGATTGGTCTAGTTGGACCAAGGAGCGGCACAGGCTTGGAGGGCCGAAGGGCCTGTTTCCTGTGCTGTACTGTTCTTTGTTCTTTGTCACTTCTTCAAAAAACTCCACCAGGTTAGTGAGGCATGACCTCCCTCTCACAAAACCATGCTGACTATCGTTAACGAGTTTATTCCTTTCTAAATGCGCATACATCCTATCTCTAAGAATCTTCTCCTACAACGTCCCCACCACGGACATCAAGCTCACCGGCCTATAATTACCCGGGTTATCCTTCCTACCCTTCTTAAATAACGGGACCACATTAGCTATCCTCCAATCCTCTGGGACCTCTCCTGCATCCAGTGACGAGACAAAGATTTGCGTCAGAGACCCAGCGTATTCATCTCTCGTCTCCCTGAGCAGCCTTGGATAGATTCCATCAGGCCCTGCGGATTTGTCAGTCTTTATATTCTCTAACAAACCTAACACTTCCTCCCTTGTAATGGAGATTTTCTCCAATGGTTCAACACTCCCCTCCGAGACACTCCCAGTCAACACATCCCTCTCCTTTGTGAATACTGACGCAAAGTATTCATTTAGGATCTCCCCTACTTCTTTGGGCTCCAAGCATAATTCCCCACTTTTGTCCCTGAGAGGTCCGATTTTTTCCCTAACAACCCTTTTGTTCCTAACGTATGAATAAAATGCCTTGGGATTCTCCTTAATCCTGTCTGCCAAGGACATTTCGTGACCCCTTTTTGCCCTTCTAATTCCCCGTTTGAGTTCTTTCCTACTTTCTTTGTACTCCTCCAGAGCTCCCTCCGTTTTTAGCTGCCTGGACCTAACATACGCCTCTCTTTTCTTTTTGACCAGTCCCTCAATTTCCCTGGTTATCCACGGTTCTCAAATCCTACCCTTCCTATCCTTTTTTACAGGCACATGCCTGTCCTGCAGCCCTAACAACTGTTCCTTAAAAGACTCCCACATGCCAGATGTGGATTTACCCTCAAACAGCCTCTCCCAATCAAGAGCTGCCAATTTCTGCCTAATCCCACTAAAGTTAGCCTTCCCCCAATCCAACACCTTACCCTTGGGACACCACTCATCCTTTTCCATCACTATCCTAAAGCTAACAGAATTGTGGTCACTATTTGCTACATGTTCCCCTACCGAAACTTTGAAGACCTGACCGGGCTCATTCCCCAGTACTAGGTCCAGTATAGCCCCCTCTCTAGTCGGGCTAGCTACATATTGTCCCAAAGAACCCTCCTGTACGCATTTTACAAATTCCTCCCCATTCAGAGTCCCAGCTGTCAGCGATTTCCAGTCTATACCAGGGAAATTGAAGTCTCCCACGACAACAACCCTATTTTTCCTGCACCTATCCAGTATCTCCTGACATATCCATTCTTCCACTTCCCTTGGGCTGTTGGGGGGCCTGTAGTATACCCCCAACATAGTGACTGCGCCCTTCCTGTTTCTAAGCTCCACCCAGAGTGACTCGTTACACGAACCCTCTGAATTGTCCTCCCTCTGCACCACTGTAATATGCTCTCCAACTAATACCGCTACTCCCCCACCTCTTTTGGCCCCTCCTCTGTCTCGCCTAAAACACTTGTACCCCGGAATATTCAGCTGCCAGTCCTGTCCCTCTTTCAACCAAGTCTCTGTCACCGCAACCACATCCAAATTCCTCGTGAGCATTAAGGCCCTAAGTTCGTCTGTCTTACCTGCTACGCTCCTTGCATTGAAGTATAAGCACTCCAGACCTCCAGGGCCAGTGAGGTCATCCTCCCCCAGAGTGCTCTTCTTCTTTGCCAGCCTTGTCCCAGCCCCAAGCTCGTCCCCAGCCTCTACACTTGTAGACCTAATATTTTGATACCCACCCCCCTGCCATACTAGTTTAAACCCCCCTGAACTGCACTAGCAAAGCTCCCAGCCAGGATATTTGTGCCCTTCCAACTTAGTTGTGACCCGTCCTTCTTGTACAGGTGCCATCCTCTCCTGAAAACTTCCCATTGATCTAGGAAAATGAAGCCCTCCCTCCTGGACCAGTCCTTTAGCCAAGCATTCAATTGTACTAACTCCCTATTCTTAGCCTCGCTGGCACGAGGCATTGGGAGCAGCCCAGAGATGGCCACCCTGGAGGCCCTACTTTTTAGTCTATTTCCCAACTCCCTGAATTGCTCTCGTAGGATCCCCCTGCTCTTCCTATCTACGTCATTTGCACTCATCTCCAAACTCCGTGGCCTGGGCCTCGGCTCCTCCCTCTGTGACTGGATCCTGAACTTCCTAACCCACAGTCACTAAGGATAGGCATCAACACCTCCTCCACGATCACCCTCAACACGGCTGTCCCACAAGGCTGTGTTCTCAGCCCCCTACTATACTCCTCGTACACCTATGACCGTGTGGCCAAATTCCCCTCCAACTCGATTTTCAAGTTTGCTGATGACACCACCGTAGTGGGTTGGATCTCAAACAATGACGAGACAGAGTACAGGAATGAGATAGAGAATCTGGTGAACTGGTGCAGCAACAATAATCTCTCCCTCAATGTCAACAAAACAAAGGAGATTGTCATTGACTTCAGGAAGTATAAAGGAGAACATGCCCCTGTCTACATCAATGGGAGTCATGATGTGGAGATGCCGGCGTTGGACTGGGGTGAACACAGTAAGAAGTTTAACAACACCAGGTTAAAGTCCAACAGGTTTATTTGGTAGCAAAAGCCACACAAGCTTTCGGAGCTCCAAGCCCCTTTTTCAGGTGAGTGGGAATTCTGTTCACAAACAGAGATTATAAAGACACAGACTCAATTTACATGAATAATGGTTGGAATGCGAATACTTACAACTAATCAAGTCTTTAAGAGACAAAACAATGTGAGTGGAGAGAGCATCAAGACAGGCTAAAAAGATGTGTATTGTCTCCAGACAAGACAGCCAGTGAAACTCTGCAGGTCCACGCAACTGTGGGGGTTACAAATAGTGTGACATGAACCCAATATCCCGGTTGAGGCCGTCCTCGTGTGTGCGGAACTTGGCTATCAGTTTCTGCTCAGCGACTCTGCGCTGTCGTGTGTCGCGAAGGCCGCCTTGGAGAACGCTTACCCGAATATCAGAGACTGAATGCCCGTGACCGCTGAAGTGCTCCCCAACAGGAAGAGAACAGTCTTGCCTGGTGATTGTCGAGCGGTGTTCATTCATCCGTTGTCGCAGCGTCTGCATAGTTTCCCCAATGTACCATGCCTCGGGACATCCTTTCTTGCAGCGTATCAGGTAGACAACGTTGGCCGAATTGCAAGAGTATGTACCGTGTACCTGGTGGATGGTGTTCTCACGTGAGATGATGGCATCTGTGTCGATGATCCGGCACGTCTTGCAGAGGTTGCTGTGGCAGGGTTGTGTGGTGTCATGGTCACTGTTCTCCTGAAGGCTGGGTAGTTTGCTGCGGACAATGGTCTGTTTGAGGTTGTGCGGTTGTTTGAAGGCAAGACGTGGGGGTGTGGGGATGGCCTTGGCGAGATGTTCGTCTTCATCAATGACATGTTGAAGGCTCCGGAAGAGATGCCGTAGCTTCTCCGCTCCGGGGAAGTACTGGACGATGAAGGGTACTCTGTCCACTGTGTCCCGTGTTTGTCTTCTGAGGAGGTCGGTGCGGTTTTTTGCTGTGGCGCGTTGGAACTGTTGATCAATGAGTCGAGCGCCATATCCTGTTCTTATGAGGGCATCTTTCAGCGTCTGGAGGTGTCTGTTGCAATCCTCCTCATCCGAGCAGATCCTGTGTATACGGAGGGCTTGTCCGTAGGGGATGGCTTCTTTAACGTGTTTAGGGTGGAAGCTGGAGAAGTGGAGCATCGTGAGGTTATCCGTGGGCTTGCGGTACAGTGAGGTGCTGAGGTGACCGTCCTTAATGGAGATGCGTGTGTCCAAGAATGCAACCGATTCCGGAGAGTAGTCTATGGTGAGCCTGATGGTGGGATGGAACTTGTTGATGTCATCATAGAGTTGTTTCAGTGATTGTTCACCATGAGTCCAAAGGAAGAAAATGTCATCGATGTATCTAGTGTATAGCATCGGTTGAAGGTCCCGTGCGGTGAAGAAGTCTTGTTCGAACCTGTGCATGAAGATGTTGGCATATTGAGGTGCGAATTTGGTCCCCATGGCTGTTCCGTGTGTCTGGATGAAGAACTGGTTGTTGAAGGTGTAGATATTGTGGTCCAGGATGAAGCGGATGAGATGTAAAATTGCATCTGGAAACTGGCAGTTGTTGGCGCTGAGCACTGAGGCCGTTGCAGCAATGCCATCGTCATGGGGGATGCTGGTGTAGAGTGCCGAGACATCCATTGTGATGAGGAGCGCTCCTGGTTCAACTGCTCCATGTGTGCCGAGTTTCTGTAGGAAGTCCATCGTGTCGCGACAAAAGCTGGGGGTTCTTTGTACAATGGGTTTCAGGATGTCCCGAGGCATGGTACATTGGGGAAACTATGCAGACGCTGCGACAACGGATGAATGAACACCGCTCGACAATCACCAGGCAAGACTGTTCTCTTCCTGTTGGGGAGCACTTCAGCGGTCACGGGCATTCGGCCTCTGATATTCGGGTAAGCGTTCTCCAAGGCGGCCTTCGCGACACACGACAGCGCAGAGTCGCTGAGCAGAAACTGATAGCCAAGTTCCGCACACACGAGGACGGCCTCAACCGGGATATTGGGTTCATGTCACACTATTTGTAACCCCCACAGTTGCGTGGACCTGCAGAGTTTCACTGGCTGTCTTGTCTGGAGACAATACACATCTTTTTAGCCTGTCTTGATGCTCTCTCCACTCACATTGTTTTGTCTCTTAAAGACTTGATTAGTTGTAAGTATTCGCATTCCAACCATTATTCATGTAAATTGAGTCTGTGTCTTTATAATCTCTGTTTGTGAACAGAATTCCCACTCACCTGAAGAAGGGGCTTAGAGCTCCGAAAGCTTGTGTGGCTTTTGCTACCAAATAAACCTGTTGGACTTTAACCTGGTGTTTTTAAACTTCTTACATCAATGGGGACAAAGTGGAAAGAGTCGAGAGTTTCAAGTTTTTAGGTTCCAGATCACCAACAACCTCTCCTGGTCCCCCCATGCTGACACTATAGTTAAGAAAGACCACCAACACTTCTACTTTCTCAGAAGACTAAGGAAATTTGAAATGTCAGCTACGACTCTCACCAGCTTTTATAGGTGCACCATAGAAAGCATTCTTTCTGGCTGTATCACAGCTTGGTATGGCTCCTGCTCTGCCCAAGACCGCAAGGAACTACAAAATGTCAGAAATGTAGCCCAATCCATCACACAAACCAGCACCCATCCATTGACTCTGTCTACACTTCCCAATACCTTGGCAAAGCAGCCAGCATAATCAAGGACCCCACGCACCCCAGACATTCTTCCACTTTCTTCCATCGGGAAGAAGAGACAAAAGTCTGAGGTCATGTAACAAATGACTCGAGAACAGCTTCTTCCCTGCTGCTGTCAGTCTTTTGAATGGACATCCCTTGCATTAAGATTGATCTTTCTCTACACCCTAGCTATGACTGTAACACTACATTCTGCACTCTCTTGTTTCCTTCTCTGTGAATGGTATGCTTTGTCTGTATAGCACGCAAGAAACAATACTTTTCACTGTATGTTAATACATGTGACAATAATAAATCAAATCAAATCAAAAATAGTCATCCACCTCTATTTTAAATATTTCTAATGATCCGCCTCCACTAAACTTTGGGTAAATTTACATCTTATAAAATTACACTGAGCACATCAGATGTACAAGTTTCAAGTATCATTACAAACATTATACAAGGAATCCCAATGCAGTCTACTTTTTTATACCGTGTATTTACAAGCACTCATCACAGTGGGTGACTTACTCCACTGTTTCTGTTCATTACTTAGACACGAATGTCCATGAATGGACACAGGTTACTGTGGGAGGCGAGGGAAGAGATTGCAGAGCCTCTGGCGATGATCTTTGCGTCGTCGATGGAGACGGGAGAGGTTCCGGAGGATTGGAGGATTGGGGATGTGGTTCCTATTTTCAAGAAAGGGAATAGGGATAGCCCAGGAAATTACCGACTGGTCAGTCTAACCTCAGTGGTTGGTAAGTTGATGGAGAAGATCGTGAGGGACAGGATTTATGAACATTTAGAGAAGTTTAGTATGCTCAAAAGTAGTCAGCACGGCTTTGTCAAAGGAAAACCATGCCTTACGAGCCTGGTGGAGTTCTTTGAAAATGTGACTAAACACGTTGACGAAGGAAAAGCGGTAGATGTGGTTTACATGGACTACAGCAAGGCGTTCAATAGGTCCCCCATGCAAGACTTCTCGAGAAAGTGAGAGGGCATGGGATCCAAGGGGCTGTTGCCTTGTGGATCCAGAACTGGCTTGCCTGCAGAAGGCAGAGAGTGGTTGCAGATGGGTCGTTTTCTGAATGGAGGTCGGTCACCAGTGGAGTGCCCCAGGGATCTGTTCTGGGACCCTTGCTGTTTGTCATTTTCATAAATGACCTGGATGAGGAAGTGGAGGGATGGGTTGGTAAGTCTGCCGACGACACGAAGGTTGGCGGTGTTGTGGATAGTTTGGAGGGATGTCAGAAGCTGCAGCGTGACATTGATAGGATGCAAGACTGGGTGGAGAAGTGGCAGATGGACTTCAACCCGGATAAATGTTTAGTGGTACATTTTGGCAGGTCAAATGGGATGAAGGAGTATAATATCAAGGGTAAGACTCTTAGCAGTGTAGAGGATCAGAAGGACCTTGGGGTCCGGGTCCATAGGACTCTTAAATCGGCTTTGCAGGTAGAGGAGGTGGTTAAGAAGGTGTATGGTGTGCTGGCCTTCATCAATTGAGGGATTGAGTTTTGGAGTCGGGAGATAATGATGCAGCTTTATAAGACCCTCGTCAGACCCCACTTAGAGTACTAACATAGAACATAGAACAGTACAGCACAGAACAGGCCCTTCGGCCCACGATGTTGTGCCGAGCTTTATCTGAAACCAAGATCAAGCTATCCCACTCCCCATCATCCTGGTGTGCTCCATGTGCCTATCCAATAACCGCTTAAATGTTCCTAAAGTGTCTGACTCCACTATCACTGCAGGCAGTCCATTCCACACCCCAACCACTCTCTGCGTAAAGAACCTACCTCTGATATCCTTCTTGTATCTCCCACCACAAACCCTATAGTTATGCCCCCTTGTAATAGCTCCATCCACCCGAGGAAATAGTCTTTGAACGTTCACTCTATCTATCCCCTTCATCATTTTATAAACCTCTATTAAGTCTCCCCTCAGCCTCCTCCGCTCCAGAGAGAACAGCCCTAGCTTCCTCAACCTTTCCTCATAAGACCTACCCTCCAAACAAGGCAGCATCCTGGTAAATCTCCTCTGCACTCTTTCCAGCGCTTCCACATCCTTCTTATAGTGAGGTGACCAGAACTGCACACAATATTCCAAATGTGGTCTCACCAAGGTCCTGTACAGTTGCAGCATAACCCCACGGCTCTTAAACTCCAACCCCCTGTTAATAAAAGCTAACACACTATAGGCCTTCTTCACGGCTCTATCCACTTGAGTGGCAACCTTTAGAGATCTGTGGATATGGACCCCAAGATCTCTCTGTTCCTCCACAGTCTTCAGAACCCTACCTTTGACCCTGTAATCCACATTTAAATTAGTCCTACCAAAATGAATCACCTCACATTTATCAGGGTTAAACTCCATTTGCCATTTTTCAGCCCAGCTTTCATTCCTATCTATGTCTCTTTCCGGCTACAACAGCCCTCCACCTCATCCACTACTCCACCAATCTTGGTGTCATCAGCAAATTTACTGATCCACCCTTCAGCCCCCTTCTCTAAGTCATTAATAAAAATCATAAAGAGCAGAGGACCAAGCACTGATCCCTGCGGCACTCCGCTAGCAACCTGCCTCCAATCCGAAAATTTTCCATCCACCACCACCCTCTGTCTTCGATCAGACAGCCAGTTACCTATCCAATCGGCCAACTTTCCCTCTATCCCACACCTCCTCACTTTCATCATAAGCCGACCATGGGGGACCTTATCAAACGCCTTACTAAAATCCATGTATATGACATCAACTGCCCTACCTTCATCAACACACTTAGTTACCTCCTCAAAAAATTCTATCAAATTTGTGAGGCACGACTTGCCCTTCACGAATCCGTGCTGACTATCCCGGATTAATCCGCATCTTTCTAAATGGTCATAAATCCCATGTCTAAGGACCTTTTCCATCAATTTACCAACCACCGAAGTAAGACTAACCGGTCTATAATTGCCAGGGTCATTTCTATTCCCTTTCTTAAACAGAGGAACAACATTCGCCATTCTCCAGTCCTCTGGCACCATCCCCATGGACAGCGAGGACCCAAAGATCAAAGCCAAAGGCTCTGCAATCTTATCCCTTGCCTCCCAAAGAATCCTAGGATATATTTCATCAGGCCCAGGGGACTTATTGACCTTCAGTTTATTCAAAACTGCCAGGACATCCTCCCTCCGAACATCTATTTCCTCCAGCCTATTAGCTGGTAACACCTTCTCTTCCTCAAAAACATGGCCCCTCTCCTTGGTGAACACTGAAGAAAAGTATTCATTCATCACCTCGCCTATCTCTACTGACTCCATACACAAGTTCCCACTACTGTCCTTGACCGGCCCTAACCTCACCCTGGTCATTCTTTTATTCCTCACATAAGAGTAAAAAGCCTTGGGGTTTTCCTTGATCTGACCCGCCAAGGACTTCTCGTGTCCCCTCCTAGCTCTCCTAAGCCCCTTTTTCAGCTCATTCCTTGCTAACTTGTAACCCTCAATCGAGCCATCTGAGCCATGTTTCCTCATCCCTACATAAGCTTCCCTCTTCCTTTTCACAAGACATTCCACCTCTTTCATGAACCATGGTTCCCTCACTCGGCCATTTCCTCCCTGCCTGACAGGGACATACCTATCAAGGACATCCAGTATTTGTTCCTTGAAATAGTTCCACTTTTCATTAGTTCCTTTCTCTGACAGTTTCTGTTCCCAACTTATGCCCCCTAATTCTTGCCTAATCGCATCATAATTACCTCTCCCCCAATTGTAAACCTTGCCCTGCCGTACGGCCCTACCCCTCTCCATTGCAATAACAAAAGACACCGAATTGTGGTCGCTATCTCCAAAGTGCTCTCCCACAACCAAATCTAACACTTGGCCCGGTTCATTTCCCAGTACCAAATCCAATGTGGCCTCACCTCTTGTCGGCCTATCCACATATTGTGTCAGGAAACCCTCCTGCACACACTGCACAAAAACTGCCCCATCCGAACTATTTGACCTACAAAGGTTCCAATCAATATTTGGAAAGTTAAAGTCCCCCATGACAACTACCCTGTGACCCCCACACATATCCATAATCTGCTTAGCAATTTCTTCCTCCACATCTCTATTACTATTTGGAGGCCTATATTAAACTCCTAACAACGTGACCGCTCCTTTCCTATTTCTAACCTCAGCCCATATTACCTCAGTGTGCAGATCCCCCTCGAAGTGCCTTTCCGCAGCCGTCAAACTATCCTTGATTAACAATGCCACTCCTCCACCTCTTTTACCAGCTTCCCTACACTTAGTGAAACATCTATACCCCGGAACGTCCAACAACCATTCCTGTCCTTGTTCTACCCATGTCTCCGTAATGGCCACAACATCGTAGTCCTAAGTACCAATCCACGCCCCAAGTTCATCTACCTTGTTCCGGATGCTCCTTGCATTGAAGTAGACACACTTCAACCCACCTTCCTGTCTACTGGTACCCACCCTTGACCTTGATACCTTCCCCAATACCTCACCACCCTCAACACTGACTTCCGGACGACAACTCCTTTTCCCACCCCCCTGACAAATTAGTTTAAACCCCCCTGAAGAGCCGTAACAAATTTCCCTCCTAGGATATTGGTGCCCCTCTGGTTCAGGTGCACCCCGTCCTGTTTGTACAGGTCCCACCTTCCCCAGAATGTGTTCCAATTATCCCCGTATCTGAAACCCTCCCTCCTACACCATCCCTGCAACCACATGTTTAACTGCACTCTCTCCCTGTTCCTCAACTCGCTATCACGTGGCACCGGCAACGTACCAGAGATGACCACATGTTTTGTCTTGGCTCTCAGCTTCCAGCCCAGCTCCAGAAATTCCTGCTTTAAATCCCCGTCCCTTCTCTTACCTATGTCGTTGGTACCAATGTGTACCACGACTTGTGACTGTTTCCCCTCCCCCTTCAGAATCCGGAAAACACGGTCTGAGACGTCACGGACCTTGGCATCCAGTAGGCAACATACCATCCGTGAGTCTCTTTTGCTGCCACAGAACCTTCTATCTATCCCTCTAACTAACGAGTCCCCAATAACTATTGCCCTCCCGCTCTGCCCTTTACCCTCCCGAGCCACAGAGACGGACACAGTGCTGGAGATCCTCTCACTGCGGCTCACCACTGGTATGTCATCCCCCTCAACCGTATCCAAAGCGGAATACTTGTTGCTAAGGGGAACGACCACAGGGGATCCCTGCACTGACTGCTTCCTCCCAGCCCCTCTCACCGTCACCCATCTGTTTTCATTCCTCGGAGTAACTGTATCCCTAAAGCTTCTGTCTATGGCCACCTCTGCGTCCCTGATGATCCTAAATTCATCCAACTCCAGCTCCAGTTCCCTAACACGGTTTTGGAGGAGCTGCAGATGGGTGCACTTCCCACAGGTGTAATCAACTGTGCTCAGTTCTGGTTGCCTCATTACAGGAAGGATGTAGAAATTATTGAAAGGGTGCAGAGAAGATTTACAAGAATGTTGCCTGGATTGGGTGGCATGCCTTATGAGGATAGGTTGAGGGAGCTCGGTCTTTTCTCCTTGGAGAGACGAAGGATGAGAGGTGACCTGCTAGAGGTGTACAAGATGTTGAGAGGTATAGATCGGGTGGATTCTCAGAGGCTTTTTCCCAGGGCTGAAATGGCTGCTACGAGAGGACACAGGTTTAAGGTGCTGGGGAGTAGGTACAGAGGAGATGTCAGGGGTAAGTTTTTCACTGAGAGGGTGGTGGGTGAGTGGAATCGGCTGCCGTCAATGGTGGTGGAGGCAAACACGATAGGGTCTTTTAAGAGACTTCTGGATGAGTACATGGGACTTAATAGGATTGAAGGTTATAGGTAAGCCTATATATAAGCCTAGGTAGGTAGGGACATGACCGGCGCAACTTGTGGACTGAAGGGCCTGTTTGTGCTGTAGTTTTTCTACGTTCTATGTTCTCAATACTTATTTTCTGGTGTTGATTTTTAAAGAAACAGATACATAATAAATGCTGAAAATGGAGTATCAGGCTATACCTGTGCATTTATTCTCAAATATTTAGCACAGTTTTAGCACAGAATTTTTCAGATTACCAGTGAATCCACCCCCAGAATATACTGGCAGGTCTCTGGCTCAAGCAAGTCGATTGTAACTGCATGAGGAGAGTCTGATTCCTTATACTTCAAATTTACCACCTACTTGTCATGGTTTTCCTGTCAAATCACAAAGATCACCATTTCCATAAAAATGTGAAACAACCTTTGGGGCAGAGAATTCCAGAGATTCCCCAGCCTCTGAGAGAAGACATTTCTACACACCTTAGTTTGAAATGACCGGCCCTTTATCTTGTAGCTATGTCCCCTTGTTCGAGACTCTCCCACTGATGAAAACATCTCACCATCCACCTGTCAACCCCCCTCAGGATTTTATAATCTTATAGTCATTGAAACTTCAATGGATGCAGGTCCAATTTGTGAAACTTTTCTTCGGAAGATAACTTCTTCATCCCAGGAGTGAATCAAATGAATCTTCTCATAGAAACATAGAAACTAGAAGCAGGAGTAGACCATTTGGCCGTTCGAGACTGCTTTGATGGCTGATCATCAAATTCAATATTCTGATCCCGCCTTCCCCCCATATCCCTTGATCCCTTCAGTCCCAAGAGCTATATCTAATTTCTTCTTGAAATCAGACAACGTTTTGGCCTCAACTACATTCTGTGGTAGTGAATTACACACATTCACCACTCTCTGGATGAAGAAATTACTCCTCACCTCAGTTCTAAAAGGTTTACTCCTTGTCCTCGAACTATGAGCAGCTTCTGATGCAGTTAAATCCTTTTTTAAATAAGGAGACAAAGACTGTACCCAGTTTTCTAGATGTGGTCTCATCAATGCCCTGAACGATTGCAGCAAAACATTTCACCTTTTATATTCCATTCCCCTTGCAATAACCAACAACATTCCATTTGCTGTCCTAATCACTTACTGAACCTGCATACTAACCTTATGTTTAAAGTTTATTTATTAATTTTGATTTGATTTGATTCATTATTGTCACATGTATTAACATACAGTGAAAAGTATTGTTTCTTGCGCTATACAGACAAAGCATACCGTTCATAGAGAAGGAAACGAGAGAGTGCAGAATGTAGTCTTACAGTCATAGCTAGGGTGAAGAGCAAGATCAACTTAATGTAAGGTAGGTCCATTCAAAAGTCTGATGGCAGCAGGGAAGAAGCTGTTCTTGAGTCGGTTGGTATGTGACCTCAGACTTTTGTATCTTTTTTCTGACAGAAGAAGGTGGAAGAGAGTATGTTTGGGATGCATGGGGTCCTTACTTATGCTGGCTGCATTTCTGAGGCAGCGAGAAGTGTCAACAGAGTCAATGGATGGGAGGTTGGTTTGAGTGATGGACTGGGCTTCATTCACGACATTTTGTAGTTTCTTGAAGTCTTGGGCAGAGCAGGAGCCATACCAAGCTGTGATACAACCAGAAAGAATGCTTTCTATGGTGCATCTGTAAAAGTTGGTAAGAGTCATAGCTGACATACCAAATTTCCTTAGTCTTCTGAGAAAGTAGACGTGCTGTGGACTTTCTTAACTATAGCGTCAGCATGGGGGGACCAGGACAGGTTGTTGGTGATCTGGACACCTAAAAATGTGAAGCTTTCGACCATTTCTACTTTGTTCCCATTGATGTGGACAGGGGCATGTTCTCCACTATGTTTCTTGAAGTTGATGACAATCTCCTTTGTTTTGTTGACATTGCAGGAAGAGATTATTATCGTCACACTAGTTCACCAGATTCTCTATCTCTTTCCTGTACTCTATATCGTCATTGTCTGAGATCTGACTCACTACAGTGGTGTCATCAGCAAACTTGAAAATCGAGTTGAAGGACAATTTGGCCACACAGTTGTAGGTGTATAAGGAGTATAGTATGGGGCTAAGGACACAGCCTTGTGGGCCACTGGTGTTGAGGATGATCGTGGAGGAGGTGTTGTTGCCTATCCTTACTGATTGTGGTCTGTGGGTTAGGAAGTTCAGGATCCAGTCGCAGAGGGAGGAGCCGAGGCCCAGGCCATGAAGTTTGGAAATGAATTTCAGAGGAATAATAGTGTTGAAGGCTGAGCTGTGGTCAATAAATAGGAGTCTGACACAGGTGTCTTTGTTATCTAATTTTTATGCTTCTTCCTTGAAACTGATACTATCTTTAATTTCCCTTGTAAGCCATGATTTGGCCACAATTCTCTTACCACTCTTGTGCCAAACAGGAATAAACAACTTCTGGAGTTCACCTATTCGTTCTTTAAATGCCTGCCGTTGCCTGTCCACTGTCTTTCCTTTCAGTAATGTTTCCAGTCCATCCCTGTCAATTCATGCCTCGTATCATTATGGTTACACCGGTGTATCTAGGTGTTCCAGGGTTGAGTGCAGGACCAGGGAGATGGCGTCTGCTGTGGACTTGTTGCAGCGGTCGGCGAACTGTAGTGGATCCAGGCAATCCGGGAGGCTGGAATTGATTCGTGCCATGACTAACCTTTCGAAGCACTTCATAATGATGGATATCAGAGCCATCAGACAATAGTCATTAAGGCACATGTCTGGCGATAGTCATTAGTGTCGCAAGTAGGCTTACATTAACACTGCAATTAAGTTACTGTGGTACGGTGGCACAGTGATTAGCACTGCTGACTCACAGCACCAAGGACCCGGGTTCGATTCCGGCTTGGGTCACTGTCTGTGCAGAGACTGCACGTTCTCCCTGAATCTGTGAGGGTTTCCTCCGGGTGCTCCAATTTCCTCCCACAGTCTGAAAGAGGTGCTGGTTAGGTGCATTGGCCGTGCTAAATTCCCCCTCAGTGTACCTGAACAGGCGTCGGAGTGCGGCGACTAGGGGATTTTCACAAAAGCTTCATTGCAGTGTTAATGTAAGCCTATTTGTGACATAATAAATAAACTTTAAAGCTTTAACTTTAATCTTTAAAAATCCCTGAGTCACCACAATCCGGTGCCTGTCCAGTGTAACCATAATATGAGGCATGAATTGGTCGGGATGGACTGGAAACATTACTGAAAGGAAAGACAGTGGACAGGCAACGGCAGGCATTTAAAGAACAAATAGGTGAACTCCAGAAGTTGTTTATTCCTGTTTGGCGCAAGAGCAGAAAGGGAATTGTGGCCAAATCATGGCTTACAAGGGAAATTAGAGATAGTATCAGGTTCAAGGAAGAAGCATAGAAACTAGCAAGAAAAAGCAATAGGCCTGAGGATTGGGAGCAGCTTAAAATTTAGCAAAGGAGGACCAAGGGATTGATTAAGAAGGGGAAAATGTATGAAGTATGAAAGTAAGCTAGTGGGGAACATAAAAACTGACTGTAAAAGTTTCTATAGGTATTTAAAGAGAAAAAGATTGACAAAAATGAATGTAGGCCCCTTACAGTCAGAAACAGGAGAATTCATAACGGGAATAAAGAAATGGTCATGGAATTAAATTTGTACTTTGCTTCAGTCTTCACAAAGGAAGACACGAATAATGTACCAGAAGTGCTGAGAGAAACATGTTTTAGTGAGGAGCTGAAGGAAATCAGCATCTGAAATGGTTTTGGGGAAATTGATGGGATTAAAAGTAGATAAATCTTCAGCTCCTGATAATCTTTATCCCAGAGTACTTAAGGAAGTAGCCCTGGAAATAGTAGATCTATTGATGGTTATTTTCCAAACTGCTTTGGACTCTTGACTGGTTCCTACAAATTGAAGAGTAACTAATATAAGCCCACTTTTCAAAAAGGGAGGTAGAGAGAAAACATGGAACTATAGGCCAGTGAGCCTAACGTCGGTTCTGTTGAAGTTGCGAAAGTCCATTATCAAAGATTTCATAATTCAGCATTTGGAAGGCAGTGGTATAATCAGACAAAATCAGCATGGATTTACAAAGGGGAAATCATTCTTGACGAATCTATTGGAATTCTTTGAGGATGTAACTAGTAGTGTTGACCAAGGAGAACCAGTGGATATGGCTTATTTAGACTTTCAGAAGGCTTTCGACAAGGTCTCAAATAACAGACTGCTATGTGAGGTTAAAGCACATGGGTTTGCAGGTAATGTCTTGAACATAAGAACATAAGAACTAGGAGCCGGAGTAGGCCATCTGGCCCCTCGAGCCTGCTCCGCCATTCAATAAGATCATGGCTGATCTTTTCATGGACTCAGCTCCACTTACCCGCCCGCTCACCATAACCCTTAATTCCTTTACTGTTCAAAAATGTATCTATCCTTGCCTTAAAAACATTCAATGAGGTAGCCTCGACTTCTTCACTGGGCAGAGAATTCCACAGATTCACAACCCTTTGTGTGAAGAAGTTCCTCCTCAACTCGGTCCTAAATCTGCTACCCCTTATTTTGAAGCTATGCCCCCTAGTTCTAGTTTCACCACCAGTGGAAACAACTTCCCTGCTTCTATCTTATCTATTCCCTTCATAATCTTATATATTTCTATAAATCTCCCCTCATTCTTCTGAATTCCAATGAGTTTAGCCCCAGTCTACTTGGTCTCTCCTCATAAGCCAACCCTCTCAACTCCAGAATCAACCTAGTGAATCTCCTCTGCGCCCCCTCCAGTGCCAGTATATCCTTTCTCAAGTAAGGAGACCAAAACTGTACACAGTACTCCAGGTGTGGCCTCACCAGCACTTCATACAGCTGCAACATAACCTCGCTGTTTTTAAACTCCATCCTTCTAGCAATAAAGGACAAAATTCCATTTGCCTTCTTAATTACCTGCTGCACCTGCAAACCAACTCCACAAGGACACCCAGGTCCCTCTGCACAGCAGCATGTTGCAATTTTTTACCATTTAAATAATATTCCATTTTGCTGTTATTCCTACCAAAATGGATGAGCTCACATTTACCAACATTGTACTCCATCTGTCAGACCCTCGCCCACTCACTTAGACTATCTATATCCCTTTGCAGATTTTCAGCATCCTCTGCACACTTTGCTCTGCCACTCATCTTAGTGTCATCTGCGAATTTTGACACACTACACTTGGTCCCCAACTCCAAATCATCTATGTAAATCATAAACAATTGCGGTCCCAACACTGATCCCTAAGGCACACCACTAGTCACTGATCGCCAACCAGGAAAATACCCATTTACTCCCACTCTTTGCTTTCTGTTAGTTAACCAATCCTCTATCCATGCTAATACATTACCCGTAACACCGTGCACCTTTATCTTATGTAGCAGTCTTTGGTGCGGCACCTTGTCAAATGTCTTCTGGAAATCCAAATACTCCACATCCACAGGTTCCCCATTGTCCACTGCACATGTAATGTTCTCAAAGAATTCCAGCAAATTAGTCAAACATGACCTGCCCTTCATGAACCCATGCTGTGTCTTACCAATGGAACAATTCATATCCAGATGTCTCGCTATTTCTTCCTTGATGATAGATTCAAGCATTTTCCCTTCGACAGAAGTTAAGCTAACCGGCCTATAGTTACCCGCCTTTTGTCTACCTCCTTTTTTAAACAGTGGCGTCACATTTGCTGTTTTCCAATCTGCGGGAACCACCAGCGAATTTTGGTAAATTACCACTAGTGCATTTGCTTTTTCTCCCGCCATCTCTTTTAGTACCCTGGGATGCATTCCATCAGGACCAGGAGACTTGTCTACCTTTAGCCCCATTAACTTGCCCATTAACTCACCTGCCATAGCCTTCCTGTCTTCAATGTTTGGCATGTTATTTGTATCCCCCTTGAGATGGATAGAAAGCTGGGTTAGCAGGTTGGAAGCAAAGAGTTTGCATAAATGAGTCATTTTCTGATTGGCAGGCAGTGATTCATGGGGTACTGCAGGGATCTCTGTTCGGACCCCAACTGTTCACATTATATATTAACGATTTGGAAGAAGGAACTGAGTATATTATCTCCAAATTTGCAGATGATACAAAGTTGGGTGGGAGGGTGAGCTGTGAGGAGGATGCAAGAGTTACTTCAGCGTGTCTTGGACAGGCTGAGTGTGTGGGTACATGCATGGCAGGTGCAGCATAATGCAGATAGATGTGATGTTATCTACTTTGGTAGCAATAATAGGAAGACAGATTATTACTTGAATGGGTGTAAATTGAGAGAGGTGGATACTCAACGAGATCTTGGTGACCTTGTGCATCAGTTGCTGAAAGTAAGCGTGCAGGTACAGCAGGCAGTAAAGAAGGCAAATGGTATGTTGGCCTTTATAGTGAAAGGATTTGTGTATAGGAATAGGGATGTTTTGCTGCAATTGTATAGGGCATTGGTGAGGCCACACCTGGAGTATTGTGTGCAGTTTTGGTGTCTTTATCTGAAGAAGGATGTCTTTGCTATAGAGGGAGTACAGTGAAGGTTTACCAGGCTGATTCCTGGGATGGCAGATCTGTCATATGAGGAGAGACTAAGTCAGTTAGGATTATGTTCATTGGAGTTTAGAAGAGTGAGAGGGGACCTCATAGAAACTTATAAAATTCTAACAGGGTTAGACAGGGTGGATTCAGAAAGAATGTTCCCAATGATGGGGGAGTCCAGAACTAGGGGTCACAGTTTGAGGATAAGGGGTGAACCTTTTGGGACTGGGGTGTGGACAAATTTCTTCACCCAGAGAGTGGTGAATCTGTGGAATTCACTACCACAGAAAGTAGTTGAGGCCAAAACATTGTCTGATTTCAAGAAGAAATTAGATGTAGCTCTTGGGGCTAAAGGGATCAAGAGATATGAGGGGAGGGTGAGATCAGGGTATTGAATTTAATGATCAGCCGCAATCAAAATGAATGGTGGAGCAGGCTTGAAGGGCCGAATGGCCTCCTCCTGCTTCTAGTTTCTATGTTTCTATATTTAGTATATTGGACCTGACTTTCCAGTTGTGTGGCACTGTTTCACCTTCAAATATGTTGAGTTAAAATCTTCCCCAGGTAAAAATGGTGTTTTAATTTTGCATGTTGTTATTAAATGCAAATCAGTCAGTGAATTCAGAGGATGAGGAGATGTGCAGTGAGTTGCAAATGTCGGGATGTTCGATTCATGTTGCTCCTTCTGTTGCCTCACACAAATGGTATCATGTCTTTCGCCTTCCTATTATTTTTATGAACTTGCACACTAATTCCCCTTTAAACTTGCCCAGAAAGGAGCAACTTAGAATTTAACTGTGCAAGTAGAAGAGTTTCAAGTGAGTCGAAATTTCACCCTTTATTTCTCTTTCTGTACCTTATTTGCACGTTGAACAGTTTAGAAAAACATGGTCTAAGCAGTTATCAGTTCAGATGAATGGGGTTCTGCATTAACAATCTCCAAATCTTTTGTCAAAGCCACAGAATGCATGGTGTATTTACCATGTCACAGTGATATTCTGAGGACTTCTGGAAATTCTGTACCTTCCACTGTTCTTGATCACTGCATGAACGCCTTGATATGCTGCAGGATTACCCCATTGATTCAACACTCTGCTCATTTGCCTATTTCTCTTTAATTTAAAAGAGTGGAATCTGTCAGGAGAGTCAGATAACTATAACTGAGGCCACACAACTCAGACTGAGGGCATCTCTCCATCGCCAATGACAAAATCATACCTTTGTCATAACAAGGTACTCTAACTCCCCCTGTTGACTTGGGCCATACTAACAGTGATGCTCCCAAATTTAATCGCTGATCTATACTGAACTAAAAACAAGCAACAACTAAAAGAAAACATTTTTATAACATCTTTCACAGTTTTGGAAGATTCTAAATGCGCTTTACAACCAAAGTAACATTTTTTTGTCATGCAGTTTGTCAATTAATTAATTAATTTAATAATCCTTACTAATTTGTTTTAGTAATGATGGTTGAGGGATACATATAGGCACGTCACTGGGGAGAATCCCACATCAAATAATCCATGAGACCTTTTCTATCCACCTTTGCTGGTACAGTAAATAACGAGGGAGGGAAATGGAATGTTAACCTTTGGTGCTCAGAGGAGGGGAGTTTTGCTCCAGGTTTACAGGGCACCGTGTGGCAATCCCCATAGAGACCAAGGCCTGAATTTTTCACTTGTTGGGCCTGAAAGCAGGCACGGAATGTACTTTTGGCCAGAATCAGCCCAAGGACATGCTGGCTGGCCTTGTAACGGGCGGCCAGTATGAAATACGTGCTGGGAAAGGGAGGGTGTAGGGCAGCACTTCTCATTAAGTTTAAAGTTTGTTCATCAGTCACAAGTAGGCTTACATTAACACTGCAATGAAGTTACTGTGAAAATCCCCCAGCCGGCACACTCTGGCGCCTCTTCGGGTACACTGAGGGAGAATTTAGCATTGCCAATGCGCTTAACCAGCACGTCTTTTGGATTGTGGGAGGAAACCGGAGGAAACCCACGCAGACACGGGGAGAACGTGCAGACTCCGTACAGACAGTCACCCAAGCCGGGAATCAAACCCGGGTCCCTCCCGCTGTGTCGCCCCACGGTGCTTCCTCAGGGCGGCAGCCACTGCGGAGCTGTCTCAGTGAACCGCAGACCTGTGAATAACAAATAGCAATGGAAAAATTATGCAGTGTCTCGGCAGCACATTCAAACACAAGCCTCAGTCCCCAAACACCTTTTTAAATTTTATTTTAGCCCTTACACCTCATCCCACCTTGGATCAAGGTTGAACCTAAATCATAAAGGCCACCTGGCCAATCAGCCCACCTGCCAAGCCTAAAAGCAGATGGGCCACATAAAATTACATTCAATTGGTCCCTTAATGGGTTAAATTGCCTGCTTGATTGTTGGCGCGCACACACTACGCTTCTGACTTCCGTGTGCACCCGCCAACCAAAATATTGCTCAAGTGCACAATGATGTCGGGACATAGAGCCTGGGTGGGATTGTGGTCGGTGCAGACTCGATGGGCTGAATGGCCTCCTTCTGCACTGTAGGGATTCTATGATTCATGCCCAATGTCTTCTTGCTTTCAGGTCGGACACACATCCACCCGAGCAATATAAAATCCCGAGGCCCAAAACTTCAGAAAACAGGTTTGAATTCCCAGTGACCAATTTAAAAGAATCATACGAGATTCCAAGATTTAAGATTTTTACTGTAACAAATGAAAATCAACACTGCCTTACATTACTTAGTGGGCAATTAACATTCTAAAAGACCAGAAAAGGCAGTCCTGATTAATGTTTTAGCAAATCCCTGCACTTATACTTTACAGCACATTCTCCTTGAAATTTACAGCAGACAGTTCAGTCACTCCCAGTGAACAGTGGGTTCACTTCTCCTTGTTTCACTGATTCAAACCGTCCCATGACCATTGAAGGTCCTTTCCGTCAGTCTTTTGAAAGTTCCCAAACTGACATTCAGCAGCAAGATCCATTCTGGCAATTCCTTCTCTTGGCCTCACCAGGACTCTTAAGGCTGGAATTCTGACCAGCCCTCTTTTAACTCACCCACACACACACACAACTAGCGCCAGTGACCCAGGGCCTCTGTCCCTTGAAAGCCTACATTAGCGCAGACAGTTGGAGCAACTCATGGAACCCTCCTCACTGACAGTCCCACACCAGATGAGGGAGGGGATTTGAAAAAGTTATTGCACACAGGATCAGGTGGCCCAATGGCAGGTGAACGATGTGCTCCCAGATGGCCTCTATTGTGACAATACTGTGCATTTAAGAAATGTATTTTATTCATGTTTCTGTTGTAACCAGTGCTACTGGGTCTGTATTCCAACAGGCCGGTACTGTTACTGTAGCAGTATAATTGCTCCTAATTGCTAAAATGCTTGTTTTTAATCTGGACTAATGTTTTTCTGTTGTTTTTAATGTTCCCCTGGAGTTTTGCAGAGTAGGACTTGATTGACAATAATATCAGGTGATATATTTCCAAGTCAGGATGTTGTGTGACTTGGAGGATAACTTGTAGGTGGTGGTGTTTCCATGTATCTGCTTCCCTTTTCCTTCTTGGTGGTAGATGTTGTGGGTTTGGAAGATGCCGTCAAAGGAGCCTTGGTGTATTTGTATCTTGTCATGTTTAAGTATTTCAATTGGTAAAAGTTAAGCTAATTTACTCATTATATTTAAACTGAATTGTTAAATAAAGTCTGTTTTGTCAATAGAATCACCCTGGAGTGAAACACCTTATCCTCACACTAATGCCAAAATCTAAAAATAGTTTGGGTCTGGTCTAACCTTATAATATACCTTGGAGTTTCTAATCTGGAACCTAACACTTAATAAAAGACAGACTTCTCCAGTTTCATACTGTAAATCTGGCCAGAGAGGTAATTCCCTCCAGGATCTTCTTTGACAGCAATTCTTACAGAATTCTAGCTCAGGAGTGTCAGTACATGGCGAGTTAACAGAGCTGCCCACAGAACCTCCAGTTTTTGTAACTTAACAATTGGTCTGTTTTATTGCTGAATTAGTTTCATTGGATTTAGCCATCTGTCTTGTCCCATCAGAGGATATGGGAACCTGTTCACATATGTCTCTTCCATTTGAATTTGTACAAATCTCCATTCATTAACCAGTTCAGACCTCTGAATCTAACACAGCCTTAATAACACAATTGCTTGATTAATCACTAAATCTTCAATTGCATCTTTATTTTTAATTGATGCACACTACTTTGCCAATCAACTGTTTCTGGCCAGTTACAGGTGGTGATTCTTGATTCATACATGTGAGTAATTATAAAGTACAGAATACAAAACAGCTTTTTTAGCCTAATGTTAGAACAAAATGGTGTTTTAGTCTTGTTAACTATAGTGAACAGAATATGAGTCTAGTCTAAATCCGGTACCTAATCCCAGTACCCAAGAAAAACCAAGCAGCGTGCCTTAATGACTATCGTCTGGTGGCTCTGAAATCCATCATTATGAAGTGCTTCGAAAGGCTAGTCATGGCACAAATCAATTCCAGCCTCCCGGACTACCTGGATCCACTACAGACTGCCTATTGTCGCAACAGGTCCACAGCAGACGCCATCTCCCTGGCCCTGCACTCAACCTTGGAACATCTAGATAACAAGGACACCAATGTCAGACTCCTATTTATTGACGACAGCTCAGCCTTCAACACTATTATTCCCACGAAACTCATCTCCAAACTCCATGGCCTGGGCCTCGGCACCTCCCTCTGCGACTGGATCCTGAACTTCCTAACTCACAGACCACAATCAGTAAGGATAGGCAACAACACCTCCTCCACGATCATCCTCAAAACCGGTGCCCCACAGGCTGTGTCCTCAGCCCCCTACTATACTCCTTTTACACCTATGACTGTTTGGCCAAATTCCCCTCCAATTCGATTTTCAAGTTTGCTGACGACACCACCGTAGTGGGTCGGATCTCAAACAATGATGAGACAGAGTACAGGAATGAGATAGAGAATCTGGTAAACTGGTGCGGCCACAATAATCTCTCACTCAATGTCAACAAAACAAAGGAGATTGTCATCGACTTCAGGAAGCATAAAGGAGAACATGCCCCTGTCTACATCAATGGGGATGAAGTAGAAAGGGTCGAGAGCTTCAAGTTTTTAGGTGTCCAGATCACCAACAACCTGTCCTGTTCCCCTCATGCCGACACTATAGTTAAGAAAGCCCACTAACACCTCTACTTTCTCAGAAGTCTAAAGACATTTGGCATGTCAGCTATGATTCTCACCAACTTTTAAAGATGCACCATAGAAAGCATTCTTTCTGGTTGTATCACAGCTTGGTATGGCTCCAGCTCTGCCCAAGACCACAAGGAACTACAAAAGGTCATGAATGTAGCCCAATCCATCACACAAACCAGCCTCCCATCCATTGACTCTGTCTACACTTACCACTGCCTCAGAAAAACAGCCAGCATAATTAAGGACCCCACGCACCCCAGACATTCTCTCTTCCACCTTCTTCCGTCGGGAAAAATACAAAAGTCTGAGGTCACGTACCAACCGATTCAAGAACAGCTTCTTCCCTGCTGCTGTCAGACTTTTGAATGGATTTACCTTGCATTAAGTTGATCTTTCTCTACACCCTAGCTATGACTGTAAGACTACATTCTGCACTCTCTCGTTTCCTTCTCTATGAACGGTATGCTTTGTCTGTGTAGCGCAAGAAACAATACTTTTCACTGTATGTTAATACATGTGTCAATAATAAATCAAATCAAATCAGAAGTTAGAACCATAGAATCCCCTACGTTGCAGCCTGGACTGACTCTCCGAAATCTTACCCAGGCCTACTGCCTGGCCCATGATAACCCCCAGGATATTCACAGTCAGGCTTTAAGAATGGTAATGCTTTTGAATGTCAAGGAGAGATTATTAAATTCTTCCTTGTTGGGGATGGTCATTGCTTGACACTTGTGTGGTGTGAATGTTACTTGCCACTTGTCAACCCAAGCCTGTATGTTGTTCAAGTCTTGCTGCATAAGGACACAGACTGCTTCAGTACCTGAGGAGTTGAGAATAGTACTGAACACAATGTAACCATCAATGAACATCCTCACTTCTGACCTTTAGATGGAGGAAAAGTCATTGATGAAGCAGCCAAAGATGGTTGGGCCCATGACGCTACCCTGAGGAAATCCTGCAGCAAGATCTTGGCACTGAGATAATTGGCCTCCAACAGCCACAACCATATTACTTTGTGTTCGGCATGACTCCAAATAGAAAAGTTTTCCCACTGATTTCCATTGGCTTCAGTTTTGCTCGCACTCTATGATGCCATACTGAGTCAAATTCTGCCTTGATGTCAAGGGCAGTCACTCTCAATTGACCTCTGGATCTCTTTATCACACGTTAACTGGTAGAGATGGCAAAGCAGAACTTGCCTCTGACTATCAGTAATTTGGTCTGATGTCTTGTGTAGGCCCAGATTAATGGTACAATAGCAAGTAGGGCTAAATGATAGAACTGGATCGCAATGAATTGTAAACTTGCAAGATTTATCAAGAAAACTTTCTCATTCCAAGAACAAAATGTGATTTCAAATGCATTGACTTACATTGAATGTACAGCATTGAAAGAGGTCACTAATGTTTCACTTGAGTCTCTTCCCACTCCTCTTAATCTAATCCTGAGGTGTTAGGGGTGTGAGGGAAGAGTTGCACCTCTCACAGATGGGCTCGCCACAATCTTTGGAATGTGAGGAAGGGTCTAGAAAATGTGCCTTAAATGTTGTTTGCTTCACCTCCCTGTCTCGCAGACCACAGCTGGCAGGGATCCCATCAATGCAATCAGAAGTCAACCTCAAAAAAGAAAGTAAACATAACACCATTCACCGTTGGTGCGTGGAATGTGAACACCCTCATGGACAATGCCACAGCTGGCAAACCTAAGAGAAGGACTGCTCTTGTCTGTACCCTTGCAGGAACCAATTAGCAATTATCTAACCACAGAATTGTTTTTTTAAAATACGAAAACATTTATTCTCTGAGGGTTTTCCTTGCCAACGGTTAGGCCCTGTTGGGCTAAACCTACAAACTTTCCATAATTACCCAAGGAGTCTTTCTCATTGAAAAAGAGGAGATAAGCTATGCCATGAAAAGAGTGGGTACAGAACACCCTTTCTGCATTCCAACCCCTCCTATTCAAGCCACTCGCCCACCTCACAGCAGTGGGGTTACTCATGTTTATCACAGTCAGAGCAAAGATGATCATAAACATATACCACCATTATAAATGTGTGGATAAAAAGAAAGGGAGAAGGATGGGCACGATTCTCCCGAGAAAAATTCTAAGTGTTGAATACGCGTCAAAACTGGAGTAAATCACGTTGGTTTTTCAGTGGGAGTTTAGGGAAGAATCGCCCACACTCTGTGCACTGCTGAGTGCACCAGCATAAATCACGTAAAAAAATCAATGGGTGGGGACGTTCCCCGCCCGGGAGGTGGGCAGCATTGCACTAAGCGGGCCACTGCGCATGCGTCGATCCGTCAGCGCCGCGATCAGTGCATGCGCAGTGACCCCTGTCTGCCGGCCCCTAGATTGCTGGCCAACTCAATCAAACATGCCTGGGCCCCACCCCCATGGCACTGCCCCATGCCTGATGAGCAGTGCCAAGGTGCCCCCTGGGTATTGACACTTTCCCCTTGGGCAATGCCAGGGGGCCCAGGCTGACACAGCCAAGATGCCAATGCCCAGGGGGCACCACACCCCCCATCACCTGACCCTCTGGTGGTGGTGTTCCCCTGTGTCTGCTGCCCTTGTCGTTCTAGATGATAGCCATCATGGGTTTGGAAGGTACTGTGTAAGGAGTGCATCTTGTAGATGATACGCTGCTGCCACAATGCATTGGCGAGTGGAGGGAGTGAATGTTTAAGGTGGTGGATTCCAATCAAGAGGGCTGCTTTGTTCTGGATGGTCGAGTCTCAACATTGTTGGAGCTGCACTCACCCAGGTAATTGGAGAGTATACAGTCACAGTCCCGACCTATGCTTGTAAATTGTGGACAGACTTCGGCGAGTCAGGGGGTGAGTTACATGCCACAGAATTCTTAGCTTCTGACCTGCTCTTTTAGCCACAGTGTTTATATGGCTCGTCCATATGGTCAATGGTAACCTCTGGTCAATGGCAATCTCCAGGATGTTGATAATGGTAATGCCATTGATTGTCAAGGGGTGATGGTTAGATACGTTCTTGTTGGAGATGGTCATTACCTGGAAATTTTGTAGTGTGAGTGTTATTTGTCACATGTCAGCATAACTCTGGGTATTGTCAGGTCTTGCTGCATTTGGACATGGGCTGCATCAGTAACTGATGAACTGTGAATGGTGCTGAACATTGTGCAATCATCAGCAAACATCCCACTTCTGCCTTTATGATGGAAGGAAGTTCACTGATGAAGCAGCTGAAGATTGTTGGGCCGAGAACACTACCCTGAGGGACTTCTGCAGTGATGTCCTGGAATTGAGATGACTGAGCTCCAAACACCACCTCCATCTTCCTTTGCTCTAAATATGACTCCAACTAGCAGAGAATTTTCCCCGCTTCCAATTATTCTGGTTTTGCTATGGCTCCTTGATGCCACACTTGGTTGTCCATGTTTGAACCAAAGCTGTAATGAGGTCAGGAGTAGTGACCCTGGCAGAGCCCAAACTGAACATCAGTGACACTATAGCAGGAGCATGGATAGGGGATTGGTCAGCCGACAGGAAACAGAGAGTAGGCATAAATGGATCATTTTCAGATTTGCAAGATTTTACTAGTGGAATGTGAAAACTAAACTTACCTTAACATCGAGGGTTTGAACTTTTGTACATGCACAGACATGCTTGGTTTGATTTGATTTGGTTTGATTTATTGTCACATGTATTAGCATACAATGAAAAGTATTGTTTCTTGTGCGCTATACAGATAAAAGATACCGTTCATAGAGATGGAAAGGAGAGAGTGCAGAATGTAGTGTTACAGTCATAGCTAGGGTGTAGAGAAAGATCAACTTAATGCAAGGTAGATCCATTCAAAAGTCTGACAGCAGCAGGGAAGAAGCTGTTCTTGAGTCGGTCGGTGCGTGACCTCAGACTTTTGTATCTTTTTCCTGACGGAAGAAGGTGGAAGAGAGAATGTCCGGGGGTGCGTGGGGTCCTTAATTATGCTGGCTGCTTTGCCAAGGCAGCGGAAAGTGTAGACAGAGTCAATAAATGGGAGGCTGGTTTGTGTGATGGATTGGGCTACATTCATGATCTTTTGTAGTTCCTTGCGGTCTTGGGCAGAGCAGGAGCCATACCAAGCTGTGATACAACCAGAAAGAATGCTTTCTATGGTGCACCTGTAAAAATTGGTGAGAGTCGTAGTGGACCTGCCAAATTTCCTTAGTCTTCTGAGAAAGTAGACACATTGATGGCTTTCTTAACTATAGTGTCAGCATGGGGGGACCAGGACAGGTTGTTGGTGATCTGGACACCTAAAAACGTGACGCTCTCGACCCTTTTTACTTCATCCCTGTTGATGTAGACAGGGGCACGTTCTCCTTCACGCTTCCTGAAGTCGATGACAATCTCCTTCATTTTGTTGACATTGAGGGAGAGATTATTGTTGCCGCACCAGTTCACCAGATTTTCTATCTCATTCCTGTACTCTGTCTCATCATTATTTGAGATCCGACCCACTACGGTGGTGTCGTCAGCAAACTTGGAAATTGAATTGGAGGGGAATTTGGCTCTCATGAAACACACAAGATTCTGAAGAGGTTGTTTCCTAAGCTGAGAAATCTAGAACATGGGGGCACAGTCTCACGATAAGGTATCAATTATTTTGGACTGAGACAAGGAGAAATTTCTTTACTCAAAGAAGGACTGTGAACCTTTGGAATTCTTTCCCCCAAAGGGTTATGATGACACTATCATGGAATACATTTAAGTTTAAAGTTTATTTAATAGTCACAAGTAAGGCTTTGTCTGTATAGCGCACAAGAAACAATACTTTTCACTGTATGCTAATACATGTGACAATAATAAATCAAACCAAATCAAATCAAATCAACCATGTCTGTGCATGTGCAAAAGTTCAAACTCTCGGTAGCTCAGTGGTTAGCACTGCTGCTTCACAGCTCCAGGGACCTGGGTTTGATTCCTGGCTTGGGTCACTGTCTGTGTGGAGTTTGCACATTCTCCTCGTGTCTGCGTGGGTTTCCTCTGGGTGCGCCGGTTTCCTCCCACAGTCCAAAGATGTGCGGGTTAGGTTGATTGGCCATGCTAAAATTGCCCTTAGTGTCCTGAGATGCGTAGGTTAGAGGGATTAGTGGGTAAATATGTAGGGATATGGGGGTAGGGCCTGGGTGGGATTGTGGTCAGTGCAGACTCAATGGGCCGAATGGCCTCTTTCTGTACTGTAGGGATTCTATGATTCTACATTAACACTGCAATGAAGTTACTGTGAAATTCCCCTAGTCGCCACAGTCCAGCGCCTGTTCGGGTCAATGCACCTAACCAGCACATCTTTCAGAATGTGGGAGGAAACCGGAGCACCCGGAGGAAACCCACGCAGACCCAAGCCAGGAATCGAACCCGGATCCCTGGCACTGTGAAGCAGCAGTGCGAACCACTGTGCTGGGATAGACAAGGCTGAGATAGACAGATTTTTGATTTCTTGGGGTAAGTCTGAAAATAGATAAATCCCCTGGTCCGGATGGGATTTATCCAAGGATTCTCTGGGAGGCAAGAGAAGTGATTGCAGAGCCTCTGGCTCTGATCTTCAGGTCGTCGTTGGCCTCTGGTATAGTACCAGAAGATTGGAGGTTAGCGAATGTTGTCCCATTGTTTAAGAAGGGGAACAGAGACTTCCCCGGGAATTATAGACCGGTGAGTCTCACTTCTGTTGTCGGCAAGATGTTGGAAAAAATTATAAGGGATAGGATTTATAGTTATTTGGAGAGTAATGAATTGATAGGTGATAGTCAGCATGGTTTTGTGGCAGGTAGGTCGTGCCTTACTAACCTTATTGAGTTTTTTGAGAAAGTGACCAAGGAGGTGGATGGGGGCAAGGCAGTGGACGTGGTATATATGGATTTTAGTAAGGCGTTTGATAAGGTTCACCATGGTAGGCTTCTGCAGAAAATGCAGATGTATGGGATTGGGGGTGATCTAGGAAATTGGATCAGGAATTGGCTAGCGGATAGGAAACAGAGGGTGGTGGTTGATAGTAAATATTCATCATGGAGTGCGGTTACAAGTGGTGTACCTCAGGGATCTGTTTTGGGGCCACTGCTGTTTGTAATATTTATTAATGATCTGGATGAGGGTATAGTTGGGTGGATTAGCAAATTTGCTGATGACACCAAAGTCGGTGGTGTGGTAGACAGTGAGGAAGGGTGTCGTAGTTTGCAGGAAGACTTAGACAGGTTGCAAAGTTGGGCCGAGAGGTGGCGGATGGAGTTTAATGCGGAGAAGTGTGAGGTAATTCACTTTGGTAGGAATAACAGATGTGTTGAGTATAGGGCTAACGGGAGGACTTTGAATAGTGTGGAGGAGCAGAGGGATCTAGGTGTATGTGTGCATAGATCCCTGAAAGTTGGGAATCAAGTAGATAAGGTTGTTAAGAAGGCATATGGTGTCTTGGCGTTTATTGGTAGGGGGATTGAATTTAGGAGTCGTAGCGTTATGTTGCAACTGTACACAACTCTGGTGCGGCCGCACTTGGAGTACTGTGTGCAGTTCTGGTCCCCACATTACAGGAAGGATGTGGAGGCTTTGGAGAGGGTGCAGAGGAGGTTTACCAGGATGTTGCCTGGTATGGAGGGGAGATCCTATGAGGAGAGGCTGAGGGATTTGGGATTGTTTTCGCTGGAAAGGCGGCGGCTAAGAGGGGATCTTATAGAAACATATAAGATGATTAGAGGTTTAGATAGGGTGGATAGTGATAGCCTTTTTCCTCTGATGGAGAAATCCAGCACGAGGGGGCATGGCTTTAAATTGAGGGGGGGTAGTTATAGAACCGATGTCAGGGGTAGGTTCTTTACCCAGAGGGTGGTGAGGGATTGGAATGCCCTGCCAGCATCAGTTGTAAATGCGCCTAGTTTGGGGGCGTTTAAGAGATCCGTAGATAGGTTCATGGACGAAAAGAAATTGGTTTAGGTTGGAGGGTCACAGTTTTTTTTTTCTTAACTGGTCGGTGCAACATCGTGGGCCGAAGGGCCTGTTCTGCGCTGTAATGTTCTATGTTCTATGTTCTATGTTCTAAGTGGGTAGGAAAATGGAGTTGAGGCTGACGATCAGCCACAATCCTCCTATTTTTAATGTTCTTAACTGCCACAGAGATTTCTCAAATGCACCACTAGATGGCAGAGCTGTAAGCTAATATTCATTTCTGAGCGAAAAGCACAATTCTGCAGATATTCGAAATCTAAATTAAAAATAGGAAATGCTGAAAATATTCCACAGCCAGACGATATCGCTGGAAAGAAAAACAGAGTTAACATTTCAGATTTCTGAACTTCCATTATGATTTAGAATTGTTGCAGGTTTTTAAAATGCATTTATGGGATGTGGGTGTCGCTGGCTCGGCCAGTGTTAAATACCTGTCCCTAACTGCCCTTGAGAAGGTGGTGATGAGCTGCCTTCTTGAAACGCTGCAGTCCATGTGGTGTAGGTACTCCCACAGTGCTGTTAGAGAGGAAGTTCCAGGGTTTTGACCCAATGACAGTGAAGGAATGGCAAAATGCTTCCAAGTCAGAAAAAGGAACCTTAATGGCACAAGTAAGGGAACGAAAGATGTGTCTTGAGAAGGTGTCAATGGGAAAATACAGAATTATTAACAACAGCTGCCATTCAATATCAAGCAACGAAATTAGGAGAACGCAGTGTTCAGTCTGCTGTGCCTATTCGATAGACAATGTGTTGTTCCTTAAGCTTGCATTGAACCACAGAATCATAGAATTATTATGGTGCAGAAGGAAGCCATTTGGTCCATCGTGTCTGCACCTTCGCTTTAATTGAAACAGTGTTGGATATTTGAGGAAAAGGTCAGAGCGAGAGTGAGGGGAGGATCAAAATGACAGATGACTGGGAACCTGGGGCAAAGGGAGGTGTTTCTGAAAGTGGTTATTGAAGCTGCATTTGATCTCTGGAATGTAGAGGAGGCTACACCGTGAGCAATGAAGAAGAGCAAATTAAAATATGTTCTGTACCAGTAACTCACTGTTCTTGAATTTCAGAGTTTCTGAGGCTCTGCTTTAAAAGTTTGATGAGGTCATTTTTGGAGTGAATCAGGTTGGAATGGGATCAAAAGGAAGCAATTTGAATCACCATGGGTGGCTCTCACACACCTCCTAGTGGCTACCTGTGGAACATCATAGCCCTGGGAGTTAAGTTAACTTCCCTGCCCCTGAGCTCAAATGAAGCCTCCAGAAGCCTGTGAAAAGAAGAGGAAGAAAATAATATAGCTTTCAAAAATCCTCAAAAACTGAAAGAAAAAGTAATCAAATGCTCCATCCTTTTGAGGGTGAATTTGAATAGATAAGAATCATAGAATCCCTACAGTGCAGAAGAAGACCATTTGGCCCATCGAGCCCCCACGTCAACAATCCCACCCAGACCCTATCACCATAACCCTACATATTTATCCTACTAATCCCCCTAAGGGGCAATTTAGCATGGCCAATCAACCTAACCTGCATATCTTTGGAGTGTGAGAAGAAACCGGAACACCCGGAGGAAACCCACGCAGACACGGGGAGAATGTGCAAACTCTGCACAATCAGCGACCTGAGGCCAGAATTGAACCCGAGTCCTTGGCACTGTGAGGCAGCAGTACTAACCATTGTGTCACCGTGCCACCACTTCTAAGGGTGTAGAAGCAGATAGCGGCAGTTTTAAGAAAACACAGTGGTCGGACTGAGATGAAGGTTGAACCTGGAGATAATTGAAAAGGAAAAATATAAAAGAGGGTGACAGAAAAGACTGAAATAAATAAAACAGGACTGGCCCAGACCATCAGAAGGACATAATGAACCAAATAAACACAAGAAGGGCTATGATGTTCCACAGCTAGTCACTAGGAGGTGTGTGAGAGCCACCCATGGTGATTCAAATTGCTTCCTTTTGATCCCATTCCAATCTGATTCACTCCAAAAATGACCTCATCAAACTTTTAAAGCAGAGCCTCAGAAACTCTGAAATTCAAGAACAAGGGACTTTAACTTTCCAAATATTGATTGGAACCTTTGTAGGTCAAATGGTTCGGATGGGGCAGTTTTTGTGCAGTGTGGGCAGGAGGGTTTCCTGACACAATATGTGGATAGGCCGACAAGAGGTGAGGCCACATTGGGTTTGGTACTGGGAAATGAACTGGGCCAAGTGTTAGATTTGGTTGTGGGAGAGCACTTGGGAGGTAGTGACCACAATTCGGTGTCTTTTGTTATTGCAATGGAGAGGGATAGGGCCGTACGGCAGGGCAAGGTTTACAATTGGGGGAGAGGAAATTATAATGCGATTAGGCAAGAATTAGGGGGCATAAGATGGGAACAGAAACTGTCAGGGAAAGGCACTAATGAAAAGTGGAACTTTTTCAAGGAACACATACTGGGTGTCCTTGATAGGTATGTCCCTGCCAGGCAGGGAGGAAATGGCCGAGTGAGGGAACCATGGTTCACGAAAGAGGTGGAATGTCTTGTGAAAAGGAAGAGGGAAGCTTATGTAGGGATGAGGAAACAAGGTTCAGATGGCTCGATTGAGGGTTACAAGTTAGCAAGGAATGAACTGAAAAAGGGGCTTAGGAGAGCTAGGAGGGGACATGAGAAGTCCTTGGCGGGTCGGATCAAGGAAAACCCCAAGGCTTTTTACTCCTATGTGAGGAATAAAAGAATGACCAGGGTGAGGTTAGGGCCGGTAAAGGACAGTAGTGGGAACTTGTGTATGGAGTCAGTAGAGATAGGCGAGGTGATGAATGAATACTTTTCTTCAGTGTTCACCAAGGAGAGGGGCCATGTTTTTGAGGAAGAGAAGGTGTTACAAGCTAATAGGCTGGAGGAAATAGATGTTCAGAGGGAGGATGTACTAGCAGTTTTGAATAAACTGAAGGTCGATAAGTCCCCTGGGCCTGATGAAATATATCCTAGAATTTTTTGGGAGGCAAGGGATGAGATTGCAGAGCCTTTGGCTTTGATCTTTGGGTCCTCACTGTCCACGGGGATGGTGCCAGAGGACTGGAGAGTGGCGAATGTTGTTCCTTTGTTTAAGAAAGGGAATAGAAATGACTCTGGTAATTATAGACCGGTTAGTCTTACTTCGGTGGTTGGTAAATTGATGGGAAAAGTCCTTGGGGATGGGATTTACGACCATTTAGAAAGATGCGGATTAATCCGGGATAGTCAGCACGGACTCGTGAAGGGCAAGTCATGCCTCACAAATTTGATAGAATTTTTTGAGGAGGTAACTAAGTGTGTTGATGAAGGTAGGGCAGTTGATGTCATATACATGGATTTTAGTAAGGCGTTTGATAAGGTCCCCCATGGTCGGCTTATGATGAAAGTGAGGAGGTGTGGGATAGAGGGAAAGTTGGCAGATTGGATAGGTAACTGGCTATCTGATTGAAGACAGAGGGTGGTGGTGGATGGAAAATTTTCGGACTGGAGGCAGGTTGCTAGCGGAGTGCCACAGGGATCAGTGCTTGGTCCTCTGTTCTTTGTGATTTTTATTAATGACTTAGAGGAGGGGGCTGAAGGGTGGATCAGTAAATTTGCTGATGACACCAAGATTGGTGGAGTAGTGGATGAGGTGGAGGGCTGTTGTAGGCTGCAAAGAGACATAGATAGGATTCAAAGCTGGGCTGAAAAATGGCAAATGGAGTTTAACCCTGATAAATGTGAGGTGATTCATTTTGGTAGGACTAATTTAAATGTGGATTACAGGGTCAAAGGTAGGGTTCTGAAGACTGTGAAGGAACAGAGAGATCTTGGGGTCCTTATCCACAGATCTCTAAAGGTTGCCACTCAAGTGGATAGAGCTGTGAAGAAGGCCTATAGTGTGTTAGCTTTTATTAACAGGGGGTTGGAGTTTAAGAGCCGTGGGGTTATGCTGCAACTGTACAGGACCTTGGTGAGACCACATTTGGAATATTGTGTGCAGTTCTGGTCACCTCACTATAAGAAAGATGTGGAAGCGCTGGAAAGAGTGCAGAGGAGATTTACCAGGATGCTGCCTGGTTTGGAGGGTAGGTCTTGTGAGGAAAGGTTGAGGGAGCTAGGGCTGTTCTCTCTGGAGCGGAGGAGGCTGAGGGGAGACTTAATAGAGGTTTATAAAATGATGAAGGGGATAGATAGAGTGAACGTTCAAAGACTATTTCCTCGGATGGATGGAGCTATTACAAGGGGGCATAACTATAGGGTTCATGGTGGGAGATATAGGAAGGATATCAGAGGTAGGTTCTTTACGCAGAGAGTGGTTGGGGTGTGGAATGGACTGCCTGCAGTGATAGTGGAGTCAGACACTTTAGGAACATTTAAGCGGTTATTGGATAGGCACATGGAGCACACCAGGATGATGGGGAGTGGGATAGCTTGATCTTGGTTTCAGATAAAGCTCGGCACAACATCGTGGGCCGAAGGGCCTGTTCTGTGCTGTACTGTTCTATGTTCTATGTTCTAGAACTGTTTCTTCCTATTTACCCTATCTCTTCTCCTTTCTGGTTCAAAAACCTCAATCAAATCATTCCTTAACCTTCTAATTTCAGGGATACAACCCTAGTTTGTGCAATCTCTCCTTGTAATTTAACCCTTGGAGTCCTGGCGTTATCCCAGTAAATCTCTCTCCAAGGCTGGTACATTCTTCCAAAGGTGTGGTGCTCGCATTACTCCAGGAATCAGTATTCTAGAAAAGAGCTTTGTTTCGCTGAAACTTGACTTTTGCCCTCTTGTATTCTAGCTCTCTAGATATTAAGGCCAGAATTCCATTAGCCTTTGTATTATTTTTGTACCTGTTGATAGCATTTTAATGGTCTGTGTACTGGCCCCCAAGTCTCTTTAGATCTTCACTCTTTCTAGCTTTTTATCATTTAGGAAGTATCCTGTTCTATTCTTTCTAAGGCACAAGTGGAGGACCTCGCATTTACCTACGTTGAAATCCATTTGCCAAATCTTATCCGGTTACTTCTATCAATGACCGGAATTCTCTGACCTCGCCGACAGTTGGGATTCTCCAGTCTCACTGCAATGAATGGAGATTTGGCCAAATTCTTCATTTTTGTGAGACTAAAGAATTCTGGCCAATATCTCTTTGTAATTTTATATTTCCGTCTGCGCTGCTTACAGTGTTATCTACCTTTGTGCCATCAACACATCTGGATGTGTTTTCAAAAAATGTTTAACTGATTTTTATGGGATATGGGTATCACTCGCTCAGCGAGGATTTATTACCCATCGTCAATTGCCCTAAAGAAGATGCTGGTGAGCTGCTTCCTTGAACTATTGCATGTGGTGTAGGTACACCCACAGTGCTGTTAGTGAGGGAGTTCCAGGGTTTTGACCCAGCAACAGTGAAGGAGTGGTGATACCAACTTCAAGTCAAGATGTTGAGTGACGAGGAGGGGAATTTGCAGGTGGTGGTGTTGCCGTGCATCTGCTGCCCTTCTCTTTCTCGTTTGTGGATTTGGAAGGTGCTGTCAAAAGAGCCTTGGTGAGTTCCTCCAGTGTAACTTGTAGATGATACACACTGCTGCCACTGTGCATCAGTGAGTATGCTTTGTAAATGGTAGACTGACTGGGGAGTCAGGAGATGAGTTATTCTCTGCAAAGTTCCTGTCCTCTGACTTACTGTGGTAGCTACAGTGTTTATATGGCGAGTCCAGTTCAGTTTTTGGTCAATGGTAACCCCCAGGATGTTACTAATGATGGTGATGTCATTGAATGTCAAGGAGAAATGGTTGGATTGTCTCTTGTTTGAGATTGTCATTGTCCGGCAATTATCTGCTACAAATATTACTTGCTAGATTTCTATTCCATCATCTAAGTTTACACTGAATATATTGAATAATTGATGCCCTTTCGCAGATTTTTGCAGGACACCATTGTCACATTCCCATGATTTGAAGTACCTGGCTAATATGTTTAATCTTTGTCTACTGCCAATTTCCTACTCAGGCCTTTGATTCTGTAAGCTTCAATTTCAGCGAATGGTCTCTTACTCAGACTTAGTCAAGACCCTCCTGGATGTCCATATAGATAACATCCATAGAAGTTCATCTATCCAATACCCCAGCCAGCTCTTCACTAGATTCAGGTATGACCTATCCTTGACAAATCCTGCTGGTTGTTGTCCCCCATACAATGAAAAATTTCCAGATGCTCAGTCACACTATCTATAATTATAGAGTTTGTAATTTCCTGACAATAGATGTTAGGCTCACTGATTTTTAATTTCCTAGTTTCTAGCAGAGTGACATGTACAATTTTCCAACCTAAAGGAACAGTTTCAAAATCAAGAGAACTTAGAAGATTATAGTCTGGACATTTGCAATGTTCTCACCAACCTTTCCTGGGATGGAAACCATCTGGTCCTGGCAACTTGTCACTCTTTAGTGCAATTATTGTTTTCATTCCTGCTATTTCACTAATGTTAATTTTGGTGTCCCTGTCTTGTCAATTTCCATGTGATATCCATCACGCTAATATCATCATCCATACTCTGCTTGGAGGCTGGACTTTGGCTCATAATAGTTTTTCTATGTCTCTCCCTATCCTGTACCAGTCTTTTTATTTGCTAATAACTTCCTTCAATTTTCAAGCCTTCCAGCACTTATATTATCTTCTTTTGTCTTTTTCATTTTCCTTGAAATCTTCCCTTCATTACATCTCCTACAAATTGAATTTATCTTAAGCTGTTCCATAGCCAGGCTCTCTGTCAGATCTTAATTACCTTCAGCACGTTTCTTTTTACATTCACCCTCCACAGCACTTCACCATTTGTTACTTTTCCCGTCCAACCAGTTCTTTCCATTCTTCTCCAAACTCCCATTTCAAAGATATTTAGCAAGTTGGTCTCCTCTTTCTGTAGGATCCAAGTCTCACTGATCTCTTCCTCTGTTGTAAAGACTGAAGCGAACTCGTTATTCAACATGTCCACCATTTCTTTATTTTCATTGACAATAGACCTACGTTGCTCTTGGCCACTCTCTCTTTCCTAGGATAATTGTAAAAATGTTTTGTCAAGCTTTTGATACTATTTTTGAGCTTCATTTTGCACACTCTCTTGCTATCTGCTTCATCATCATTTGCTGTTCTTTATATCTTTTCCATTTGCCAGGATCTGATTTTTTTTTTCACTTTCGTAAGTTTTTTATTTTAATTAAGTTGTCTTTTACCTTGTTTTTTTTGGCTCTTGCCCCTTTCGGGATACTGACTCGGAATCACATTACAGTATTTTTGAACACCTCCTACTGATTTTCTGTCATTTTATCCATTAGCAGATTCGCGCAGTTTATGACCTTCCAGATCAGAAGCGAGAGTACTGACCACTGAGGAGGAAGGCAAACAAACAAACTTAATCCTCTAATTTATCAGAATTGAAATGAGCAGGACCGCATTTACTTATTAATGTCATTCCACTCATACAGCTTGTGATTTAGAAAGTACAGGACAACATTTCCATTGACTGCATTGTGTATGACCTCACTTGCACTGCCCCCAGAGTTCCTCAGGTCCAGCTATCAGTGTGAGAAATGTGGGGTAAACTCTCATACAATTCACAACTTCACCAATTAATAACCTCATTACCATTCAGTTTCAGATTGAATTGCTAGAAGACAGATTTTCTGGTTTGTGCCCTTTCTGATCACGTCACTGGGAATAAATCTCAGACAAAGAATGACAAGGTGTCAGATTCTGTCTTGAAAGATTAAAATAGAAACTGAATCATTGGGGTTTTCTCAAATTCTTTTGTCCCCAGTGGTACAAAACAGATTTATATTACTAATTACCTCAGACTGCCAGGCGCTTCGCAAGAGAAATTCTACATTGAGAGCTTTGACCAGATGCTTTATTTTTCAATCTTTTGTTCTTAACTTGCTCTTGATCTGTGAAGGGGGCTCATCACAAACCCAAGTCTCAGGAACAGGATTTGAACCAATAACCTCCTGGCTCAGAGGTTAGAGTGCTGCCGAGGCTGAAACCAGCTAAAAAAATCCTCAAAAGAATTTGAGTACTGAAATTAAAAGAGGCAATTCCGCAATACGTGATGATCAATCACCACAATGAATGAAAGACAGATTATGAGAATTTGGATATGAATCCTCAGTTCGACGCAGCAGCCATCATTTTCTACATGCCAAGTCTGGTTGGACATGTTTCTAGCGGTTTCAATGCTTGACCTCCCACCTGTGGGTGGATTGGCCACGCTAAATTGCCCCTTGGTGTCAGGGGGAGTAGAAGGATAAATACGTGGGGTTGCGGGGATAGTGCCTCGGTGGGATTGTTGTTGGTGCAGGCTCGGTGGGCCGAATGGCCTCCTTCTGCTCCAGGGATTCTATGAATCACCTCACCTGATCAAACAGCCTTTTTACCTGATCTTTAATACTTGTATGACTAATAAAGCCTGTTGTCAAATAAATTTGTTTGAATGCCACTATGATCTTCTCCCACGTAATAATCTTGAATCCCCCCAATCCCTCTGGAAACTTGAGGACAATTGTGGAAAGTTGTCAGCTTTCTGTGCTTTTGATTAGTGTTTTCACAATCTTGTTCAAATTGGCATAAAATCCTCATCAACCAGCATTCTTCACTTGAATATTGCTGAAAAGAGAGGCATGTTGCCAAAACTTTGTATCTTGCACTCATCACAACAAACACCAGAACGTCAATACTGCCGGAGGAAAGAGTGCTGATTGTTGGCAAATTCAATCTGATCGACTGAGGCACTGTCACTGAGAAAGACACGGGGAATTACAAACTCCAGGCTCCAAATTCTCAACTTGAGATAGGGGGCTGACTATGTACCATAGAAAATAGAACCATAGAAAATTACAGCTCAGAAACAGGCCTTTTGGCCCTTCTTGTCTGTGCCGAACCATTTTCTGCCTAGTCCCACTGACCTGCACTTGGACCATATCCCTCCACACCCCTCTCATCCATGAACCCGTCCAAGTTTTTCTTAAATGTTAAAAGTGACCCCGAATTTACCACTTTATCTGGCAGCTCATTCCACACTCCCACCACTCTGCGTGAAGAAGCCCCCCCTAATATTCCCTTTAAACTTTTCTCCTTTCACCCTTAACCCATGCCCTCTGGTTTTTTTCTCCCCTAGCCTCAGCGGAAAAAGCCTGCTTGCATTCACTCTGTCTATACCCATCAAAATCTTATACACCTCTATCAAATCTCCCCTCAATCTTCTACGCTCCAGGGAATAAAGTCCCAACCTATTCAATCTCTCTCTGTAACTCAGCTTCTCAAGTCCCGGCAACATCCTTGTGAACCTTCTCTGCACTCTTTCAACCTTATTTACATCCTTCCTGTAACTAGGTGACCAAAACTGTACACAATACTCCAAATTCGGCCTCACCAATGCCTTATATAACCTTACCATAACACTCTAACTTTTATACCCGATACTCCGATTTATAAAGGCCAATGTACCAAAGGCACTCTTTACGACCCTATCCACCTGTGACGTCACTTTTAGGGAATTCTGTACCTGTATTCCCAGATCCCTCTGTTCAACTGCACTCTTCAGAGTCCTACCATTTACCCTGTATGTTTTACTTTGGTTTGTCCTTCCAATGTGCAATATCTCACACTTGTCTGCGTTAAATTCCATTTGCCATTTTTCAGCCCATTTTTCTAGTAGGTCCAAATCCCTCTGCAAGCTTTGAAAACCTTCCTCACTGTCCACTACACCTCCAATCTTTGTATCATCAGCAAACTTGCTGATCCAATTTACCACATTATCATCCAGATCATTGATATAGATGACAAACAACAATGGACCCAACACTGATCCCTGCGGCACACCACTAGTCACAGACCTCCATTCAGAGAAATAATCCTCCACAACCACTCTCTGGCTTCTTCCATTGAAAGAAGTCTCACAACACCAGGTTAAAGTCCAACAGGTTTATTTGGTAGCAAATACCATAAGCTTTCGGAGCGCTGCCCCTTCGTCAGATGGAGTGGATATAATCTGACGAAGGGGCAGCGCTCCGAAAGCTTATGGTATTTGCTACCAAATAAACCTGTTGGACTTTAACCTGGTGTTGTGAGACTTCTTACTGTGCTTATCCCAGTCCAACGCCGGCATCTCCACATCAGTTCTTCCATTGAGCCAGTGTCTAATCCAATTTACTACCTCCCCATGTATACCTAGCGACTGAACCTTCCTAACTAACCTCCCATGAGGGACCTTGTCAAAGGCCTTGCTGAAATCCAGGTAGACAACATCCACCGCCTTCCCTTCATCCACTTTCCTGGTAACCTCCTCGAAAAACTCTAATAGATTGGTCAAACATGACCTACCACGCACAAAGCCATGTTGACTCTCCCTAATAAGTCCCTGTCGATCCAAATATTTGTAGATCCTATCCCTTATCACACCTTCCAATAACTTGCCCACCACCGACGTCAAACTTACTGGCCTATAATTTCCCGGATTTCTTTTGGAACCTTTTTTAAACAACGGAACAACATGAGCCACCCTCCAATCATCCGGCACCTCCCCCGTGAATACTGACATTTTAAATATGTCTGCCAGGGCCCCTGCAAGTTCAACACTAGCTTCCCTCAAGGTCCGTGGAAATACCCTGTCCGGTCCTGGGGATTTATCCACTCTGATGTCTTTTAAAATAATAAACAAATTTCATAGGTTAATAAAAAGGTGGGGAAATAAGAGTAAAGGAGCATAATCTGAATTGGGTCATGAAGGAGGCAAATCAGCTAACACATTTTCACACGGGGATAGTGAAAATCTGGAATGCTTTCTTCAAAAAGAGCTGTGGATGTTGGGAGTCTATTGAAACATTCAAGACCGAAAGATAGATTTTTATTAGGAAGGGATAAGGAACAGAACAACCATGATCTAACTGAATGGTGGAACAGGCCCGAGGGGCTGAATGGTCTCCTCCCATTCCTCTGTCTTACCTCACATTTTGGAGGGATATTTTCAATTTCACTTTTGTTGGCTTGGGAAGATAGGGAGTACTCTGGTGCAAATTGCCCAGTGTGATGATACTGTGCCTTTAAGAAATGTATTTGTGTCATGTTTCTTGTGAAGGATATGTTTAAAATTCAGTTCTGTTTTACACGGTGCTGATTTGTCTGCAGCAGGCAGCTCACATGCTGAGAATTCAGAGAATGATTGATTTTAGCTACGGATGTGTTTGTTTTAATCTTTTATTTATTTTGGTTTTTCACATAGGGTTTCAGAGTAGGGTTTTGATTACGTTGATTGACAGAGGCAGAGTCAATGTGAATGTGCGAAGCTAAACTTGCAGGAAAATCACACAATTCTCTTATTTTTAAACTGTTTCTGCCAGGTTATGGAAAAAACAAGTGGTATCTCGGTCTCTCTCTCCCTGGAAACCTGAGAAATAGGTTTTTCTCTCCGGCTCTCTCTCCAGAGGTGTTCTGGAGACTCGAGGACTGAAAACCCAAGTAAAAACATATAAGCTGGTGTGTTACTAACTGACTTTGAAGAGGAGTTTAAGTCTATAAGGGGAATATTACTTGAATTGGAACTAATAAATCAATCAGGCCAAGCTCAAGAGTGTCCTACCAAGATACCACCAACACATCTCCTGTTCCACCAGAGGCCCAAACATCCTATACCACTGCTACACAAATATCAAACATGCCTACCGCTCTATCACCCGCCCACACTTTGGTAAATCAGACCACAAGGCTGTGCGCCTGCTGCTGGTTTACAAGCAAAAACTGAACTGGGAGAATCTGTCAAAGAAAGTTGTGCAATGTTGGCCTGAGGAATCGAATGATGTCCTACGGGACTGCTTAAAGTCAACAGACTGGTCAGTATTTAAAAACTCTGTGACCAGCCTGAACGGGCACGCCACTACAGTAACTGTGTGCCAAAGAAGCAAATCCACGTGTTTCCCAATCGGAAACATAGAATCATAGATTCTAAAACCATGGATGAACAGGGATATCCACTGCTTACTGAAGTCCAGGTCTGAGGCATTCAAGTCAGGCGACCCTGACCTATACAAGAAAGGCACAGCACAGAGTCGCTGAGCAGAAACTGATAGCCAAGTTCCACACACATGAGGACGGCCTAAACCGGGATCTTGGGTTCATGTCACACTATCGGTAACCCCCACAGCTCGCCTCCTGGACTTGCAGAATCTCACTGGCTGTCCTGTCTGGAGACAATACACATTTCTTTAACCTGTGCCTAATGCTCCCTCCACTCACATTGTCTGTATCTTTAAGATCTGATCAGCTGTAAAGATTTGCATTCTAATCAGTATTCTGTAACTTGATTTTGTGTCTCTGTGCCCTGTTTGAGAGCAGATATCCACTCCATCTGACGAAGGAGCAGCGCTCCGAAAGCTAATGGCATTTGCTACCAAATAAACCTGTTGGACTTTAACCTGGTATTGTAAAAACTCTTACTGTTTATACAAGAAAGCCAGATATAATCTAAGGAGATCCATCAAAGATGCCAAAAGACAGTACCGGACCAAGCTAGAGTCCCAGGCTAGCCACACCGACCCCCGCCGTCTATGGCAAGATCAGCAACACATAACAGGCTACAAGATGAAGGCATGTAAAATCGCCGGCTCCAATGCATCCCCCCCCCCCCCCCCGATGAGCTCAATGCATTCTACGCCCGTTTTGAGCAAGAGGTCAGCGAGAGCATGCCCTCCACCCCAGAAGCCGGGCGGCATGGTAGCACAGTGGTTAGCACTGCTGCTTCACAGCTCCAGGGACCTGGGTTCGATTCCCGGCTTGGGGTCACTGTCTGTGTGGAGTTTGCACATTCTCTTCATGTCTGTGTGGGTTTCCTCCGGGTGCTCCGGCTTCCTCCCACAGTCCAAAGATGTGCGGGTTAGGTTGATTGGCCATGCTAAAATTGCCCCTTAGTGTCCTGAGATGGATAGGTTAGAAGGATTAGCGGGGTAAATGTGTCGGGATATGGGGGTAGGGCCTGGGTGGGATTGTGGTCGGTGCAGACTCGATGGGCCAAATGGCCTTTCTGCACTGTAGGGTTTCTATAAGCCTCAGACAAACCTGTATTCGAGGTCACGATCACAGACATCAGAGCAGCCTTCAGGTTTGCTGACGACACCACCGTAGTCGGTCAGATCTCAAACAATAATGAGACAGAGTACAGGAAAGAGATAGGGAATCTAGTGAACTGGTGCGACAACTCTCACCAACCTTTACAGATGCACCATAGCAAGCATTCTTTCTGGTTGTATCACAGCTTGGTATGGCTCCTGATCTGTCCAAGACCGCAAGAAACTACAAAGGGTTGTGAAGTAAGCCCAGTCCATCACACAAACCAGCCTCCCATCCATCGACTTTGTCTACACTTCACCCTGCCTCGGAAAAGCAGCCAGCTTAATCAAGGACCTCATGCAGCTCAGACATTCTCTCTTCCACCTTCTTCTGTTGGGAAAAAGATACAAAAGTATGAGGACACGTACCAAACGACTCAAAAACAGCTTCTCCCCTGCTGTCATCAGGCATTTGAATGGACCTTCCTCATAATAAGTTGATTTTTCTCTACACCCTAGGTATGACTATAACACTACATTCTGCACTCTCACCTTTCCTTCTCTATGAACAGTATGCTTTGTCTGTATATCGCGCAAAAAACAATACTTTTCACTGTATACTAATACATGTGACAATATTAAATCAAATCAAATTAATGGAGATAGGTTAGAGTTAAGAATTGTATCTTGTCCTGTTTAACTATTTCAATTGGTAAAAGTTAAGCTAATTCATTTATTATAGTTAAAATGAAGTTTGTTTTGATAAAAGCTTCCTAGTGTGTAAATAGAAACCTGGAGTGAAACACCTTATCCTCACACTAATGGCAAAATAGAAAAACTGTTGGGGTTTAGTCAGGCTTCATAACATAGTCTGGGGTTTCTGATCCATACCTTAACACCCAGTGATATCCGCTTACCAAGAATTAATTATTTTAAAAGATAATGGTGAGGGTAAGCTTTTTTAAAGCAGTTACTCTGATACAATTAATATCTATCAGAGAATAACAAGGTCAAAAAGAAGTGGATTGGGGCTCAATAAAGTGACGGTAAATTTGCTCTTGTAATGTTATCACGAATGATAATGAGTTTCATTATTATTAAAATGACCTCATTGATGAAATGTGTTCAACAGGCTGGATCTCTTTGAAGAAAAGTCAGCCAATTGAAACTTGCTGATTCTCGTATCCCAGACATTCCACACACTTTGCTTTAAAGTTGGAAATTCCCAAATGGTTTTTGTGAGTGCATGTATTCCATATTATCCCTCTATGTCTGCCTGTCTATATTGTCAGTATTAGGACCACTGTCCTGCTGATTATAATATCCATTTCAAATTTATTTTCAGACTCTCTTTTTGGAGCTCTTTCTATCTGTTTTGTCATCCTTTGCTGTTCTTTGTATTTTTTCCGAGCTATTTTTTGCAGATATTTCATTTTAGTTTTATGTTGTCTCTTACCTCTTTAGCTGTTTTTTAGCAAGTGGAATTTTTACCCCTTAGGAGTATAAACCAGTAAGTACAACATTATTTATTTTCCCAAAAATATATTTTATTTATAAAATCTCTAAAAGTGCATTCCAAAACATTTCAAATTGGACATTACAGAAAGTATAATAAAATTCAACTTTTCTTTATTGTGTATATCACACTCTGAGGTACCTCAAAGCAATTGCAATCACGTAATATTTATTATACACATGCAAAGTCAAGTATACAAACCAAGGGGTTGTTCACAGTTACCACCCCTCAGTGTATTATGTTTGAAAGGCCTTAGACAGTGGCCTGTCCCCATTGAGCATGTGCAGTGGTTGCCCCTAGCCTTTGTGTGTCCTTCAGTATGTAGTCCTGGACCTTGGACTGTGCTAGTTTGCAGCACTGTTTTGGACAACTCTTTGCACAGCTAGACCAACATGTTTCAGGCAGGCCCAGCAGTGCCTTTCACCGAGTTCAGGATCCTCCAGCAGTAGCTGATGCTCATCTCTGTCTGCATGCCTGGGAATATCTCACAGAATACAGCTTAATTTAACATCTCCCATTCATCTTCTCTCTAGTTACCCATTAACAGATCACCCAGTTTACTGGGAACAGTCTCTATCACATCACATTGAAGTCAATCATACATAAATCTAGAAATGGTTTAGCTTTTTCACGTTTCTCCCTTGCAAATATTATGTTGAACTGATCTTATCCTGAAGGCACCACTTGAAAGTGAACATATGTAATAGTAAATTTCAAAAAACAATTGGATAAGCAAGGTGGAAAGAAGCCACATAGGCACAATGGGCAGAATAGCCTCCTTTTTTAAAAATCATTCTTGGGATGGGAGTGTAACCAGCCTGGCCAGCATTGTCCATAAGAAGGTGGTGGTGAGCCATGTTCTTAAACCACTGCAGTCCATCTTGTATTTGACTTCTCTACAATGGTTTGATTTAACTGAGTGACTTGCTGGGCTATTCCAGAAGGCAATTAAAAGCCAATCACATTGCTGTGGGTCTGGAGTCACATGTAGGCCAGACTGGGTAGGTATTCCCTAAAGGTGATGGAAATCTCATCTGGTTTCAGTTTGTTTGTACTGGTTAAAGATGTTGAGTTTGCTGATTTCCTTTTCTGTGACTATGCCCACTTCTCACAGCTAACCCATAAACCTTACCCAGGATTCAGAATTGTTGCACAATCTGCAAAGCCAAGATATCTAACTTAGAACTTGAGAGGATTGTTTTGAAGGAGTCCAAAACTAGAAGACATAAATAGGAGATAGTAACCAATAAATCCAATAAGGCATTCAAGAGAAACATTTATGTAGTGAAGGAGTGCAAGAGCAAGAAGGTTACGTTGAATTCGTACATGACAATAGTTTGGCCTCAGCTGGAGTATTGCGTTCAATTCTGGGACCATACTTTAACAAGGATGTGAAGGCATTGGAGAGAATGCAGAAAAGATTCTTGAGAATGGTTCTGGGGATGAGGAACTTCAATTATAAAGATAGATTGGAGAAGTTAGGACTGTTTTTCTTGGAGAGGGCTGAGAGGAGATTTGATGGAGGCATTCAAAATCTTAAGAAATCTAGACAGAGTAGATACTGCTCTCATTCACAGAATCATAGAATCCTACAGTGCAGAAGGAGGCCATTCGGCCCATCCAGCTCCCACCCTATCCCCATAACCCCGTGCATTTACCCGAGCTAGTCCCCCTGACACTGAGCGGCAATTTCGCATGGCCAATCCACCTAACCCACACATCTCTGGATTGTAGGAGGAAACCGGAGCACCCGGAGGAAACCCACGCTGACACGAGGAGAACGTGCAAACTTCACACAGACAGTGACCTAAGCTGGGAATCGAACCCAGGTCCCTGGTGCTGTGAGGCCCCTGTGCCACCGTGCCGCCAATAATCAATGTCAAGGCACAAATTTAAGGTAATTTGCAAAAGAAGGAAAAGTTTTTTCACACAGTGAGTGGTTAAGGTCTAGAATGCAGTTCCTGAGAGGGTGATGGAGGCAGGTTCAATTGAAATATTCAAAAGGGAACTGGATTGTTCTTTGAAAAGGAAGAATGTGCAGTGTTACAGGGAGAAGACAGGATGGCACTAAGTAAATTGCTCATTTGAACAACCAGTGCAGACATGATGGGCCAAATGGCCTTGTTCTGTACTGTAACAATCCTGTGATGCTGAGTGGTTAGAATGGGGAACTCACCACAACAGGAAATGTTTATAAAGAATCCGCCTGAGCTGCTAGGCCTTCTGTCTATCACTACACCCAGAGTAGTTGAGGCGAATAGCAGGGATGCATTTAAGATGAAGCTAGATAAACACACGAGGGAAAAGGGAAAAGAAAGATAGGCTGATAGGGTGAGATCAGCTTATGTGGGGCACAAATACCAGTGGGGCCGAATGGCCAGTTTCTGTGCTGTGCTGTCAATGTAAGAATTAGAACCGGGTTTCATGGGGGCAGATCAATGCTTTAAAAAGAACTGTGTATCATTTCCTGGAATTGATAAATGAGAAAGAGAAAAAAATTACGTAAGTAAATCAAATGATTCTAATACGAATATTTTTGAGAAAGCTTTTCGGGGTGGTGGGTTTATTTACATATCATTCCAGTAAAATTTGCTCACAACCAGCCCGTTGGCACTGCCACTAAAAATTCATTTCCCAGGAGATGTCCCGTTGTCTGCTGTGTTTTCACCGACTTTTTCATATGAAACTGAAATGAAATGTACGCAAGAATGAAACGGATGTTGCTGTAATAACCGGCCCACGCCCACAGGGACTAAGAAATAAGGAATATAAATATATATTTACATTTTTTTTGGAAGGGCAAGGTCCAAACTAAAGATTGTAAATCCCATGCTTAAAATAAAAAGGGTAATCCTACTTTTGGGGACAGAACAGGAAGTGTCAGAATGTCACATTAAAAAGCATCCGTAAATCGAGTAGATCCTTCCAGTTAGACACGTGAATTTTTTTTTAAAGTCTCCTTGCCTTTTTTCGATCAGAAAATGACTTTGCTGGAACTGTTCATGAGAAAGCGTTAATCAGGAGCAAAGTTGGGCACTTTTTCTTTCCAAAAGTACGAGAAAAATCCGAAGAGACGGAGAAGGAGGGGAATCCCCGGAGAGGAAATTCCCTTCAGGGAAACACAGCGATTGCGAAATGACATGGAGCGAACGGAATGGATACATTCAGTCACTGCCTTTCATCGCCTCATACTCACTAACTGCCTGTTTGAGTAGCGTCTTCATTTGGAGAATCAGAGTTGAGATAGTTTCTTCCATTGATTCGCTTTACAGTAGAATTTTCTTTAAGGATTGCACTGCGGCTGATTTATTGATACCTTGTGTCGTGGGGTTATTGTTGCAATTTTAAAATCCGATTTAAACAGCCTGGGAACATTAATCACTTTTTAATACTTTAAAAGCGCGCTGTGGGCATTTGGCAACATTGTAAAACAAAAATCGACATTTTACACAATGTCTTCATTTTGATAATTTCACCCACATCCTTTAATTTTTAGTAGATATTTTTTTAAAAACCTATTTTTGAGAAGGCGGTGTTTGAGAGAGGGGAGGCTGTATTTTATTTTGGAGGAGGCTGTGTTTGAGAGAGAAGAGGCAGTGTTTGAGAACGGGGAGGCTGCGGTTGAGAGAGTTTATACAATGTCTGTGGATAGCGATGAGAATGCCGAGCGACTGGTGCTGAGTTTCACCCAGTTACAGGACCTGGTGGATCGACTCCAGAAGGAGAACCGGGTGCTGAAAAACCGCCTCCGGAGCTGCATCACCATCAGCACTTTCTACCACGAAACCCGCCAGGAAGTGGGCCAGCTGAGCCGCCAGCTCGCCCTGAAGGACGGCCTGCTCCGGGAACTGCAAGCTCGCCTGGCCGCCTACGAGGGCAGCGCGGTCAGCCTCGGCCCGGAGGCCGCCCTCAGCTTCGGCCCCTCCGGCTCGCTGGTGGACTGTCTGCTCCAGGAGATGGGCAAAGTCAAAAAGGAGCTGGCAGACTCGGCCAGGAATTGGCAACAAGAGAACGACAAGCTGAAGGAGGTAAAGGGAGAGGAGAGGGAGGGGGTGAAATCCTGTTCAAACAGGGAACTTCTCCACTCAAATAGAACCTGTAAATTTATAAAGGGAGTTGGAATTAGAATGGGACAAAAGTCTGAGTGGAGAAAGAGTCGTACCCTGTTTGAGAGCAGATTTCCACTCCATCTGACGAAGGAGCAGCGCTCCGAAAGCTAATGGTATTTGCTACCAAATAAACCTGTTGGACTTTAACCTGGTGTTGTTAAAACGGTTACGGAGAGTCAGCAGAGGCTGGATGTAAGCGTTCTGGTTTGCTGGAGAAAGGCTCGATTCTCTGTTAATTGAAACCAATCTGCCTGAGCAGCTTGTCTGGCTTCATGGGCTCCAGTTCCGGAGTCAAAACAGTGACACTGCCTTCATTCAGACCATTGTAAACTCGAAGCCCTGATTATGATACTGTGTCTATGTGGAGGGGCCTCCGTTCCGGACTCATTTTGAGATCAAGGCACCATATAAAATATAGGACAAAAAATTGATTCCTTAAGGGAAGGGAAGTGGTCGGGAGTCTCCTGTATGATTCCAGTCACCTCCCCATACACTTGCCTTTCATTGTCCCCTGAAGTGAATAAATGCCAACCTCGCCAATGACGCCCACCTCCTGGGGAGGAAGAGGCATTAAATATCTTTTTTTAAGATGCATTAAAAGAGAAGTTGTTGCATTTTTGTTCCTTATTTAAATGTCACCCAGATTAAAGTTCGTACAAAAGGACCACTTTTTATTACATTTATATGGCGCCTTTCATCCCTTGTCCCAGAGCACTTCACAGCCAAGAAAGTACTTCTGAAGTGTCATCACTGTTGTACTGTACACAATGCAGTAATGCACCAATGACATTTGTGCACAGCAAGCTCCCATAAACAGCAATGCGGGATAAATGATTGACCAGGGAGGATTCCCTGCTCTTTTTCAAAATAGTGCAGTTGGATACTTTATGTGCACGTGAGGGAGTAGACAGGGCCTTGGTTTAAGTCTGATCTGAAAGCTGGTGTCTGCAATAGTGCAGCACTCTTTGGATACTGCAATGAGCCACAGCTGACACTTCAATGGAAGCATGTGGCAGCTGGGCCCTATTGTTCGTGATTCACTGAGGCTTATAGATAGCATCATCCATCGTGCAGAATGAGGTTTATAATCCTTGTTGATGTAAATAATTAATCAGAACTCCACTTGCATAGAGTTGTAAATTACCTCCAGGTTCAATCTGTTGCCTGGATGTCAGGGACCCTGGCAATCACGTTTTCTTCAATTCCACGGTGGCATTCTGTTTCCCCTCCCCATTCTATCCTCAGTGGAGCCAACAAATAAACTAAAATGTACTGGGTGTATTTTCACACACAACACAAGGGGGGTTAAAGCCCATTCCTCTTGTTGTATTCAGATTATTCCAATGTTATTACCAGCTTTTAACTCAAACTCAGTGACGTGTGTGAAACTTCCCCTTAAGTATAAAAAGCCAGCAGCATAGTTATTCTGTCTTTCCAAACCTGTATTGTGTATGAATAACATTGGTGGGACTGGTAGGAATGAGTGTGTTATTGGTGGTGTTAATGGGGGAAGGAGGCCATTCAGTCCACCTAAGCTGCGCACCACAAAAATTGTATTGGCTTTGTTTTCTGTGATGTGTTGGAAACAACATCTCATGTAAGCCCAGAGATGACCCATTTAACTAGGAAGGAAGTGTCTGCCTGCCTATCAATTCATGGAGAGAGATCAAATTGCCAGAGGGAAGCATGGGAACAAAAATGGAAAGAATCAAAAACATTGTATTTAGAATTCATAGGACAGAAACAAATCTTTCAGTCTAACTGGACTGTGCTGTTTGTTGCTCCATACAAACCTTCTCCAACCTCTCTTCATCTCTCGCTATCAGCATAATGTATTCCTTTTGCCCTCTTGTGTTGGTCTGGCATCTCCTGAAATGCCCCAAATTACTTGCATCAGCTACTCCTGGTAGGAAGTAAGCTCCACTTTCAAACTACTCTCTAGGTAAAGACTTGTATTTAAATAACTCCTTACACAACCTTAAGACACCCCTAAGAGCTTTGCAGTCATTGTTGTTTGTGGAAACTTCCTGTACATAAATTGATTGCTGTGTTTCCCACATTACAACAATGGGATAATACCAGATAATTTTTTAAAATGTGATGTTGATTGAGGGATGAATGGGGCACCACACACAACGGACTAAATTATGACCTCCTACGCTGTAACAATTGAACAAAGAAAATTACAGCACAGGAACAGGCCCTTCGACCCTCCAAGCCTGCACCGACCATGCTGCCCAACTTAACTAAAATCCCCTAACCTTCCAGGGACCATATCCTTCTATTCCCATTCCATTCACGTATTTGTCAAGACGTCTCTTAAAAGTTATTATCGTATCTGCTTCCACTACCTCCCCCGGCTATGAGTTCCAGGCATCCACCACCCTCTGTGTAAAAAAAAAATCTGCCTTCTTTCTGCGAAAGAAGTTTCTCCTGTTGGATTGATAAGTAACTATCTTACATTTTGGTCTCCCTCAAGTGGCGATATTGTCTTCGCATGTACCCAGACCTTGATTTGGTCACCCCTCTTTTTCCAGTGAAAAGGACCTCAGAGGATTGACAACCTTGGCAAGGCTGAGACTGAGACAACATCTTAGCGGAGGGATGGCAACATGAGAGACATGAGCCACCTTATATCCCACGCCAGGTGGGAGTGACGTCTGCTTTGTCAGGGGAATGATGTTGAGCAACAACATTACCTGAGAATGAATGATATTGAGGGTGATTTGATCCAATGAGTAATATCAGGTGAAGACACTTGTCTTCTGGTAAACATCCATTCATCATTACTTGTTAGAAGTCTAGTCATATTAACCTAGCTGACCATAAATACCACAAGACATCATCATTGCTCATTTCCTTGTGTTGCCACTCACAGTCAATGTCAGGTTTTCTCATTTGAAGAAAGAGCAAATTATATTTATACATTTCATGACCTCAGGACATCCCAAAGCGCTTTGAGGTTCTTTTGAAGTGTTGTCACTTGTCGGAAACATAGCAGCCAATTTGAACACAGCAAACTCTCATGATCTTCAATGAGATAATGACCAGATATCTTACTGCAGCGAAGTTGGTTGAGGAATAAATATTGTCCCTAGGGAGAACTTCTTTGTTCTTCTTCGAAAAAGTGGTCCTGGAATCCTGCGAGGCTGCTTCACGGGACAGTTGAGAGTCAGCCATGTTGGTCATGTTGCAACTTTGTAATGTGATATAAAAACAGAAAACACTGGAAATACAGAACCTTCACCTGATATTACTCATTGGATCAAATCACCCTCAATATCATTCATTCTCAGGTAATGTTGTTGCTCAACATCATTCCCCTGACAAAGCAGACAACATCACTTCCACCCGGGGTGGGGTATAAGGTGGCTCATCCTTAGTTGTCTGTCTCTCATGTTGTCATCCCTCTGCTCAGAAGAAGTCTCACCCTCAGCCTTCCCGAGGTTGTCAATCCTCTGAGGCCCTTTTCACTGGAAAAAGAGGGATAACCAAATCGAGGTCTGGGTCCATGCAAAAATGATATTTCTACTTGAGGGAGACCAAATATAAGATAGTTACTTAAAAATTTCATCTCCAAACTGAGAACTGGGTAGTACACCAGGATATTGGTTAGTTAGTGAACTAGTAATCCAGAGGCCTGGACTACTGACTCTGAGTTCAAATTTCGGTATGGCAGCTGGGAAATTTTACTCCAGATTAATTTTAAGTGGATTTGAAGCTAGTGGCCATGAAATAATTGGATTGTTGCTTTAAAACAATCTGGTTACAAATGTCCTTTAGGGACAATCCATTCCGGACTATATGTGACTCCATATCAACAGCTAGGCATCCGACTTTAATGTCCTCAGAAATGTTCAAATAGGGCACTTAGTTGTATAGGGATGGGATAATAAATGCCCACACCCCCTAGAATGAATAGCAGAAAGTAGTTATGAATTTCCTTGTCTAAAATTGGATTGTCTCTACAGATATTCTGGTTCATTCCAATGTGACTGCCTCAGATGAACCCCTCCCCCCCAAAATCTCCATTCCTACCCACGTGTAAATCAAACTGATCCATTAATACTTCTGCCGGACTTGGATAAAGTGGTGGTGAAGATGGAGCACCTGGAAATATTATTCAGGAAAAGCACGAGCAAGTTGAACACTCTTAATTCAAAGTTGGCTAACTCAAATGATCTGAAAACCATTTTTTTCTCTAGCACTAGAAACCCACTTCTTTATCCAGTAAGTGGTTAGAATCTGGAACTGCCTTTCAAAGATGTGGCTGAGGCGAAATAGCATAAATGTACTTAAGGGGAAGCTGGATAAACATATGAGGAAGAAAAGAATAGAAGGATATGTTGATAGGGTTAGATTAAGTAAGGAAGTGTAGTGTAGAGCCTAGACACGGGCATGGACCAATTAGACCAAATAGCCTGTTTCTGTGCTGTAAGTTACATTTATTTATATAACCTAATTCAAATGATTGGATAATTGACCTGTGGTCTTTGAGTTCAGCAGTCTGTACTGGGTCAGCTTGGCCCATTGGTGTCCCCGTCACTTCTCAGCCAGAAGGCCATGGTTTCAAACTCCACTTATGAGCTTGAACAGATTTATCTCTGCTGCCACTCCACTGTAGTCCTGAGGGAGTGTTGCATCTTTGGCAAAGCCACCTTTTGGTGGGATGTTAAACTGAGGCTGTCATCAGGTGAATGCAAATTATCCCATGGTTCTATTTTGAAAAAAGTGTTCCTAGATATCCTGGGATATTTATCCCCCTACCAACTGCTGTTTGCTGTGTGTAAAATGGCTCCCTTTTTAGCTATGAAACAACAGGAGCTACATTTTAATTGATTGGCTGGGAGGTGCTTCAGTACATTTAAATGCAAGTTTTGTTCTTTCTTTACTAGTTTAAGTGCCTCTTATTCAATACGTTATCCACAGTAAGTAGTCTTACCACACCAGGTTAAAGTCCAACAGGTTTATTTGGTAGCACGAGCTTTGCCCCTTCATCAGGTGAGTGACTCGGCTGATGAAGAGGCAAAGCTCTGAAAGCTCGTGATACCAAATAAACCTGTTGGACTTTGACCTGGTGTTGTGCGACTACTTACTGTGCCCTCCCCAATCCAAAGCCGGCAACTCCACATCATCAATACATTATCCAGCTGACAACATTGCTCAAACTGCCCACACATTTCGAGTAAGCTTTGAGAAAATACCAACAGTAATGAAGCGGGTTTTTAGCCAGGGGTCATTTGATTAACATTGAAATCAGACAAGTGAAACTGCAAAAGATAATGATTTTAAAAATTATGACAGAGGGAAAAGGATGTATCAGAATAAACAAACTACATTGGATGGAGAAGGAAACTGGGCAGGGACGTGTATTTCCAGAGCAGTGAGAAGTACAGGGAAGGGCTTGACATGCGATTAACAGCTCAGGGTTGCAACACTGAAGGCTGAGGTCAGCCTGGAGTTTTGGAAATTGCTGAATATGACATCTGATCATAATGTTCTAACTAATTCATTCCTGGAATGTGGGTGTTGTTAGCAATGTTTATCACCCATCCCCAAAAGTCCTTGGGAAAGTGGTGGCTTTTTAAACCACAGTAGGTGGAAAGGCAAGTTGTGAGAGGGATACAAACAGTTTACAAAGAGATATTAATAGGTTAATAAAGAGATTTTAAGTGGGCAAAACATTAGCGACCTGATTGAGGCATTCAAGATTGAGGGGCATGGACAGGGTGGATAAGGAGCAGCTGCTTCCCTTAGTTGAAGGGCCAGTTACGAGGGGACACAAGTTAAAAGTGAGGGGTGGGAGGGGATTTGAGGAAAAACTTTTTTTAACACAGAGGATGGTGACAGTCTGGAATGCACTGCTTGGGAGGGTGGTGGAGGCGGGATGCCTCACATCCTTTAAAAAGTACCTGGATGAGTACTTGGCACGTCATAATATTCAAGGCTATGGGCCAAGTGCTGGCAAGTGAGATGAGATGGGCGGGTCAGGGCACTTCATGCGTTGGTGCAGACTCGATGGGCCGAAGGGCCTCTTCTGCACTGTAGTATTCTGTGATTCTGTGAAGTTTGTGGGAAAATGTGAAGTTGTTCATTTTGGAAGGGAGAACAAAATAACTATTATTTAAATGGGGAAAAAAAACTGCAGAACGCTGCAACACAAAGGGAGTTGGGGTACTTGTGCATAAAACACAAAGATAATACACATGTGAAGCAGGTACTCAGGAAGGCTAACGGAATGTTGGCCCTTATTTCAAGAGGGTTGGAGTATAAGAGTAGGGAAGTCTTGCTGCAACTGTACAAGGTACTGGTGAGACCACATCTGGAGTACCAGAAGCGGTTTTGGTCCCCTTATTTAAGGAAATATATTATTTCATTGAAGTCAGTTGAGGAAAGGCACACTAGGATGATCACCGGTATGGAGGGATTGTCTTATGAAGAAAGGATAAATAGGTTGGTACTTTACTCATTGGAATGTAGAAGAGTGAGAGTTGATCTTGTTGAAACATAGGATTCTTAAGAGGCTTGACAGGGTAAATGCTGAGAGAATGTTCCCCCTCATGGGAGAGTTTAGGACCAGAGAGCAGAGTCTCAGAATAAAGGGATGCCACTTGAAGACTGAGATGAGGAGGAATTTCTTCTCAGGGTTGAGAGTCTTTGGAACTCCTTGCCATTGGGAGCTGTGGGGACAGAGTCCTTGGTTATATTTAAGGCTGAGATAGCTTTTTGATCAGTAAGGGAATCGAAGGTATGGGGAAAGGGCAGGAAGGTGGGTATGAGGAATGTCTGAGCAGCCATGACCCTGTTGAATGGCAGAGCAGGCTCGAGGGGCCAAATGGCCTACTCCTGTTTGTATTTCCTTTGGTCTTATGTGGTGTAGGTACACCCACTGTGCTGTTAAGAAGGGAATTCAAGGTTTGTGACCAAGTAACAGTAGCAAAGGATGAAAAAATAAAGAAATTGCATTGCTTTAGTGCCTTTCAGGACATCCTGTGTGGCCACTTACAACGTGGGAAGCGCAGCAGCCAATTTACACACAGCAAGCTGCAAAACAATTAGCAGATAATCAATATTTAATAATATTGTTTGAGAGATCCATATTGGCCATGGGAAAGATCCCTGCTTTCCTTTGAAACAGTGGAGCAATAACATCCTCCTGAGAGGACAGATGTCTCATCTGAAGGACGTGCCTCAGACAGTGCAGCACTCCGAGTACTGCAGAGAATGTCAGCTTAGATGATGTGCTCAAGTCTCTAGAGTGGGAATTGAACCTGTGACCTTGTGACACAAGGCAAGAGTGCTACCCACTGTGCCGTTGTTAAATGAAACTAATTGGCTTGTTTTTCTTTACCCCTCCCCTCCCCCATTGAAGAATCTACAGATGGTTCAGCTGCAGCTGAAGGAGAAAGAACGAGAAGTGGAACAGATAGTGGGCAACCCGCAGCATGAAAAGGATGGTGAGATTGCCAGGCTGCGCCATGCCTTGCAGGAGAAGGACAGGTTCAACGCCACCCGGGAACTGTGGTGTCGCTCGTTGGCGGCTGAGACAGAAAAGCTCCAGCAGCGCCTTGCCAGCACTGCAGACATGTGCCAGCAGCTGTCACGCCAGTTAGAGGAGCAGCAGGCAAAGAATGGACATAGGGTGGAGAAGGAACTGAGTGCCACAAAGCCAAATGTTAAGGTATTAATACGTCCTGGATGAGTTCCAATTGCCTAACGGGAGAAAGGTTCAACTGCTGAATGTCAAACTGGGGGAGGGGGAATCCGAGCTCTAGCCCAACAGAGAGACACCCATTCAGATTGGGATTGAAATCCTAACCGGTTCCCTCAGCCTTTCACTGAAGTTTAGCCATAGCTCGCCTGCATACACCCTGTCAGTGGTGGGTATGAACAGGTTGAAGGTCGGCAGTTTGCTTGTTTATTGTGTGAAGGGAGATTCAGAATCACGAGAAGGGAATATTCACATGTTTATCAGCAGCACCCTAGTAATCTCCTGATAATGGTAATGGTTAGAGGAAGATGAGACTCAACAGCTTCTGCCCTTGGAGAGTGAACCTGAAGAAATATCTCCCATCCCCCAATGGAGTGGGAAGCTTTAACACTGCTCCTTAATTTGTGCCTTTCCATTTCTTTCTCTTTCCTTGTCTCATTGCCATTCTCTCTCTATCCTTCTCTCTTTTTCTTCTGTTTTTCTCATTTGCTCACACTATCCATGCGAGTGTGAACCATTTAACAATCCTCCTTAACACGCTGTCTCAACATAATATTGAGAATGGCAGGGTTTGTACAGGATTATTGTATCTTGGCATTGGTGGAAGGTGACAGCTTTCTCCGTTTGTTCGCAGGATTGGAGCCTTGTTGAAGGGGGCTTTGGTCTGTGAAATAGAAACTATTGCTAGATTTCTGATCTTTGGGCTCCTAGCTGTAACATTCACAATCCCACATTCCAGCAGTCCCAGACACAGGTCAGACCCACAGATTGGTACACTAGATGTTCTATGGACATTATATTCTGCAGCACTGGAATACGCTGCCAGAGGAAGTGGTAGAAGCAATGTTTTTTTGACAGAAGCATGAATAGGCAGGGGATAGAGGGATATGGACCGCGTAGAAGCAAAAGGTGTTTAGTTCAGAAAGGCGTCATGTGTTGGTGCAGGCTTGGTGGGCCAAAGGGCCTGTGCTATCCTGTTCTTTAACTGTAAACATTTATAAACCAACTACACATCTCCAGGACTTTCTCAACTGTTTGAACTTGAGTAACTTTTTGAAACTTTTTAAGAGTGAACTAGAGGTCAGCAAAAGATTCACCTTAAAAATGTGTTTCCCAAGGGATAGGTTTGAAATTTCCCAGGCACAGGCTGATGAGATTTATTTCCAGCGAGCTGCTGTCAGAGACTAACTCACAATGTTAATTGTGGACTTTCCCATCCTTGATCTTGTCTGAATTGATTAATGTTGGGACTTTCCATCAACAGGAAAAGAAGGTTACACAGAGTTATAAATGTAACTGGAGCACATGCGCCAGGTTATTGTTAACCTTCTTAATGACACGGTTTTGGTCACGTCTGCCTTCTGCTCCTTTTAACTAAATCTGTTTCTTCATGAGAACTTCATAAAATTTCTAAATTTAATTCTAAATGTGCCGTATAAACCTCCAATAGATGTGAAAGAGAGGACGACACAATGGAGCCTAGTGCTAAGCTTAGTTCAGAGATGTTAATGTGCGTTCAGGTAAACTGGGCCATACCAATAATATGCAGGGAAAATGACTTGTCCATTTACAGCACTATCTCCAGTCTTGCCCATTCCAGTTGGACATATTCCTGAAGGTTGTATCACATGACACCCAATGGCCCCACCCTACACTTCTGCCATTGGTTACTCACCATGTCTATTTTCATGGTAACCTGTCTTTTGCCCCAGTCAAAATGAATGGACTCTTCATTGCCTGATAGGATAATACACTCAAACAGCTATTATTCCTAGCTGTTACACAAGCAAAAACGCTCAAATAATTTATAATTTTTGAAAATATCTTTTTAATCCTCCTGCAATTGTGTCCATGTGATTAATCTTTAATTCCTGGAGATTCCAGGACAATCCTGGAGGACTGACAACCTGAGCTCCCTCACTGATAAATTATTTAGTATGAACATTGCCGTGAGAAAGCAGAAAAATAACTTGACAGTGTTTCCATAGCAAAGTTAGCACCTCGCCCAAGGTTCAGCATCTAATTCACTATGGTACGAAAGTCCAAACAAATGCCTCACGGTGTATTCTTTCCCTTTCTGCATCAGACAAAATCATCAGAAACAAACCTGTACAAACTGCAAGAGGAGAATCAAACTCTGAAACAGAAAGTGGTTTATGTAAGTACATTCAACATTCTCCATCTCCCTGGGGTAAAGAAGGCCTTCCTTTTCAAGAATCCCTCACACCCTGCCCTTCTCCCTGCATGGCAGCGTGTCTTGCTATCTTCTCTGTCCTACAACCCTCTCCAGTTCTGGCCTCCCCAATTTCCTTTGCTTCACCCATTAGTGACTGTGCCTTTAGTTGCTTCGCTCTTAAACTCTCGTGCACAGCATCTTCCACAAACAGCAGAGATAAATCGTCAGAAAATGTGTGATGTTGATTTGGGGGGGGGGACATCTAGTGCTATTCCCCTGCCTTCTCCGCATAACCATGTATATTTTCTTTTTGAGATAAGTCTAATTCCCTTCTGAATGCTTCAATTAAACCTGCCTCCACCACACTCTCAGGCAGTGTATTCCAGACCCTAACCACTCTCTGCCTTTTTTTAAAAAAAGCTTTTCTTCATGTGGCTTTGACTTTGTTTGCCTTTTAAACATGTGTCCTCTTGTTCTTGATCCTTTTACAAGTGGGAACAGTTTCTCCCCATCTACTGTGTCCAGACCCCTCGATTTCAGACCTGCCCTAGCCTTCTCTTCAAGATAAATAGCCCCAATGTCTCTGATCTATCTTTGTAACTGAAGTTCCTCATCCCTGGAACCATTCTCTCTCCAATGCCTCAACATATTTCCTGAAGTGAGACATTCAGAACCAGAGGCCAAACTAGTGTCTTATACAAGTTCAACATCACATCTTTGATCTTGTTCTCTACGATATTGTTATTGAGCATTATTGATTCTTTCAACCTGCCCTGCACATAATGACCTTTGCACATCTACACCCAGGTCCCTCTGCTCATGCACTTTATTTGTAGCATTTTACACTCTCTCTCCATATTCTTCCTGCCAAATTGAATCATCTCCCACTTCTTTGCACTGAACCTCATCTGCCACTTGTCTGCTCATTCTACTAACCTGTCTATGTCCTTCTGAAGTTCTACACTACCCTCCTCCCTGTTCAATGCTTCCGAGTTCCGTATCATCCGGAAAAGCAACGCTTGCCTCTGGGAACTCCAATACAAATCTTCCTCCGATCCAAAAAGCATCCATTAACCACTGTGCTCTGTTCTCTGTCACTCAGCCAATTTCTTATGCACGTTGCTATTGCCCTTTTTATTCCATGAGCAATAACTTTGCTCAGAAGTCTATGTGGCACTGCATCCAATGCCCTTTGGAAGTCCGTGTGCACCACATCAACAGCATTACCTTCATCGACCCTCTTCAAAGAATTCCAGCTAGTTACTCAAACATGATTTGTCCTTGAATCCTTGCTGGATTTTCTTAATTAACTCACATTTGTCAATGTGACTATTAATATTTTTCCAAATGATTGTTTCTACGAATTTCCCCACCACTGAAGTTATCTGATTGGCCAAAGCATTGCTAGGCTTATTTGCACTGTTTGAAGTTCCCCTGTCGCTTGTCGCCACCGCTGACTTTAAGGAAGATTGGAAAATTATGAGCAGTGACTTTGCAAATTTCCCACTCATTTCCCCATCTCATCTGGTCCTGGTGTTTTATCAACTTTTAATTATAGACAGCCTATCCAATACCTCCTCATTTTTAAATCCAACTATTGTATTAATTACCGCCTCTTGCACTGTGGCCTGATTGGCACCTTTATCCTTCGTAAAGACAGATGCAAAGTATTAATTTAATACCTCAGCTTTGCCCTCTGCCTCTATATAAATTCCCTTTTTTGGTCTTTAACAGTCCAACGACTCCTCTTACTGTTTATATGCTTATTGCTTTTATGTTGCTGCCAGTCCCTTTGCTTCCCTTATTTCTTTTTCACTTCCCCTCAGCCTTCAGCCTGATTTTCCAGCAGATTATCCCCTGGTATCTGTCACGGCACGGTAGCACAGTGGTTAGCACTGCTGCTTCACAGCTCCAGGGTCCTGGGTTCGATTCCCGGCTCGGGTCACTGTCTGTGTGGAGTTTGCACATTCTCCTCGTGTCTGCGTGGGTTTCCTCCAGGTGCTCCGGTTTCCTCCCACAGTCCAAAGATGTGCGGGTTAGGTTGATTGGCCAGGTTAAAAATTGTCCCTTAGAGTCCTGGGATGCGTAGGTTAGAGGGATTAGCGGGTAAAATATGTGGGGGTAGGGCCTGGGTGGGATTGTGGTCGGTGCAGACTCGATGGGCCGAATGGCCTCCTTCTGCACTGTAGGGTTTCTATGTTTCTATAAGCACACACTATTGGTTTTGTCATTTAGAGAGCTCTGGACTTGTTTACCCTTTCTTTCCATTTTAAGGGAATCTACATCGACGATGTCTGAACTCTCTCTTTAAAGGCAGCCCATTGTTCTGGTACTTTGCCAACCTTTCATTCCAATGCATTCAGCCCAGGTCTATTCTTGCCAGGGAGAATGTGCCTGATTTTTTGACATTGTTGCTGTAGGATATTTTACGTCCACCGAGATGACCAGATGAGTCCAAATTGAAAGACAGCATTTCCAACATTTTAGCCCCCTCTCAGTACTGGAAATGTAAAGCTAGATTGTTCTGCTCAACTCCTAGAGAAGGACTTAAACCCGTGACCTTCTGACTCAGAGAAACAAGCATTAACCAATGAGCTAGAGGGCACTAGGAGTCAGCCACAGTGTATGGGACTAGAACTACATATTAGGCTAGAAAATGTAGGGAATTTGTCTTCCAAATTTTTATTCTTGCATTGTGGGCATTGCTAGCATTTGCCCACAATGCCCTCCTATCTGGAGGTGGGCTTTCTTCTGTTAGTGCAGGGAAGACAGGCCAATACCATAGACACTAAGACGTTGTAAGAGCTAAGGCATATGCACTGTTTGATGGCTTGCTTTTTAATTCCTTTGCAGGTGGAAGACCTTAACACTAAATGGCAAAAATATGATGTCAGTCGAGAGGAGTACGTTAAAAACCTTCACCACCAGTTGAAAGATCTGAAGTCCAGGGTTGACCGGCTGACTGGACTTGGTCCCTCTCAGGCCAATGAGAATGTCCTGAGGCAGGAGATCCTGCGGCTGAATCGGCTGCTGGAGGAGAAGATGAAGGACTGTAACCGCCTGGGGAATGAGAGGGCGACGTTACAGCAGCTCCGTGACGAGCTCCAAGTTGCCAAGGAAGCTGCAGCAGGTGCTAAAGAGAGAATGCAGATGCTGGAACAACAGGTACAGAGAGAAAAACGCGTGTTTCTAATACCCCAAAGCATTTTACAACTTACACTTTTTAAATGTGTAGTCACTGTTGTACTATAGGAAACTTAGCAGCCAGTTTGTGCACAGCAAGCCCCCACAAGCAGACATGTGATATCAGCATCTCTTTGACTTCCTGCAGCACAATGTATTGTCTTGTTGTAGCATCCATGGCAGCTTACTGATGACAGCGACATTGGGCAAGACCTTTCCAACTTGTTTATCATTCCCATTAATCTCTGGAGCTCAGCCACATTGTGAGGAGCTGCAAACTCCTGGATTGCTTGTCTTCTGCGGATAAACTCTGACACCAGATATATCCACAATCTACCCAAAAAATCTGACAGCTACAAGAATTTGCATTTGTTGTTAAGTTCTGCTTCCAGTAGGCATTGCAGCACAGTTCACACTCTAATGTCATGTTCTGTCTGAGTGGATCCATGGATCAGGACATCACTCCTGTGACAAATGACTCCATCCAGTCCTTCCAGGCTACTTGACATTGTCCCTTGAGAGATTTCTGGCGTTGACGTGATGCTGAAAGATAATTTGTTGAAACAAAACCTCCCAAACGGAGAATGAAAGCAGTGAGCAATTTAGATTCTTTATTGAGGGGTAGTTGCCAAAAGCCACTATTTGCATCAGGAGGATAGAACCCTCCCAATTTTGTGAAGCTCTCATCCACAGAAGACGAAGGATTAACTTTGCATTGAACTGCTTTGTTTAGCTGGTGACATCTATTGGCACTTGTACCATCCCTGAGCTTGTTTGTTTTGTTCTGTTAAACAGTCAGTTTCCTTATTTTCCAATGTCGGGAGCGATGAGGAATGTTTCTGGGTGTAAACAGACAACACTGGCTTTGAGCGCAGTGGTGTGCGGCCTTCAGCTTTCCCAGTCATGTGAACAGCTGTGGAAATTCAGCTCTGAAGTTTTTAATTAATCTTCTTGGATTTTCAGTTCCTTTACTCTGCAAATCAGATTTAAGTCAGTACAGGTTTTCATGCCAAGAGCGAACAGCTTTGGTTCAGTATCACCTCACGTTTCAGTGATTTATTTTTTTCTTCCCCTACATTGAAGGGTTGCATTCAATTGGCCTATAATCCCAAGTTCTATACATCCTGGCCAGTGTAGTTTTTTTGCATGATGGCTGAAGAGAGCTTTTCTCCAACCCTGGTTTAACATTAGAAAGAACTGAAACTGCTACACCTGTGTTCTTGATTCTCTGTTCCAGCATATCAGCATTCCAGTAGCTTCTGCTCAGTTCCTGGATCTTTCCAAGGAAATATATCGCAATGTCATTAATATCTTCAGTTTCATGTCTACACAGATTGTTGTTGAATGTATCAGCACTGCCCTTTTTAAATTGTTAAATTGACAATAGTATTCTTTTCAGATTGAAGTAGACATCAAGTGCTTTCATTACCTCATCAAATGTAGCTTTTTCTTCGTCCCTGGCCTAACTACGATATCGTCTGAGTAACCATATAATAACATGCTGGTTCTACTCGCTGTTTTCCTACACCCACAAGGCCCGTTAAGATATAACATCTGATTAAATCCTCGGGACTGGTTCAGCCAAGCTTTGGACTGGTTGAGATCAGAGACTATCTTCCATTCTTCTTCTTTTACTCACTGCCGCATACTATTTTTAGTCTTGTTGTGCTAATGCAGAATATTTATAGTATTGGGGTAAAGAAGAGTTAGCTTTAAGAAACAACTTACTGTAGCTTCTTCATTCCATGAAGTCTACAGGAGAGAACAAGATCATGAGATGTTGCATCACTTCCTGTGATGTATACGGGCTCTCATTAACATATCACATGGTGATACGACAGCCCCTCTTCCTCCCTCTTGATCCCTCTCTTTCCAATGTTGATGGACTTGCTGTGCACCGCTGGCATTTTCTGTTTGTTTTTCTATATTATTGTGGAACCCCTCGCCCGAGCCGTCATAACTCCTAATCAACGTTGCCTTGATGGTTCTAGGTTCTCGTCTACAAAGATGATTTTAAATCGGAGCGGGAGGACCGAGAGCGGGCTCAAAGCCGGATTCAGGAACTGGAGGAAGATTTGGCTCGTCTGAGGCTGCAGTTGCCAAGGAAACAGGTAAAAACAAAAAGATGGATGTTGGAAAATACAGCACGACAGAGCAGTGTGTGTTGCACAGCAACTCTCTGTACTCTGGATATCAGCTATAGCTCAGTGGGAAGCACACTAGCCTCTGAGTTAGACGTTTGTCGGTTCAAGTCCCACTCTACAGAATTGAGCTCCAAATCTAGGCTGACCCTCGCAGTGCTGCACCATCAGAAGTGATGTTTAAGTTTATTTATTAATGTCACAAGTAGGCTTACATTAACATTGCAATGAAGTTACTGTGAAAATCCCCTAGTCGCCACACTCCGGTGCCTGTTCCGGTCAATGCCCCTCACCAGCTTGTCTTTCAGACTGTGGGAGGAAACCCACACAGAGAGAATGTGCAAACTCCACAGAGACAGTGATCCAAGCTGGGAATTGAACCCGAGTCCCTGGCGCTGTGAGGCAGCAGTGCTAACCACTGTGCCACCGTACCGCCCCATATTTTATGAAGCCCATCTTTCCAATGAAGCCCTCTCTGGTGGAAGTAAAAGATCCTGTGGCATAGATTCAAGAAGGAACAGGGCAGTTCTCTCTGGTGACCTGGCCACTATTTATCCGTCACCCAACATCACAAAAACAGATTATTTTTTATATTTCACTGCTGTTTTTGTGAGTTTCCTTCCTGCAAATGGGCTGCTGTAAAGTGGTTTGTATGTCCTGAGGTCGTGAAAGGGGCTATATAAATGCAAGACTTTCTTTAAATGATGTCATCCACTTCCCAAAGGTAATTTTTAAAATTCTGTTTGTGGGATCCTGCTGTGCCTTCAAATTTGACTATCAACAAATTCAATTTCTTTGAGGTTTGATAAAGAAAGAATTCCATTGACATAGCACCTTTCACCATCTGGAACACCCCAATTCGCTTTACTGCCAACAGAATCGAGTTATTGGGATGAGAAAGTTGTCCCATGAGGAAAGACTAAGCAGCCTAGGCCTCGACTCCCTGGAGTTTAGAAGAATGAGAGCAAATCTAATTGAAATCCTGGTTCCTGGGATGGCGGGACTGACATACGAGGAGAGATTGACTAGGTTAGGATTGTATTCACTGGATTTTGGAAGAATGAGGGGGAATCTCAGAGACTTATAAAATTCTAACAGGACTAGACACAGTACATGCAGGGAGTATGTTCCCGATGGTTGGGGTGTCCAGAACCAGGGGTCACAGTCTGAGGATTCGGGATAGACTGTTTAGGACAGAGGAGAAATTTCTTCACCCTGAGTGGTTAGTCTGTGGAACTTGCTACCACAGAAAGTAATTCGGGCCAAAATATTAAATGTTTTCAAATCTAGTTGATGTAGCACTTGAGGCGAAGTGGATTAAAGAAAATGGAGGGGAAGGTGGGATCAGGCTATTAATGATCAGCCACGATCATAATGAATGGTATCCCAGCTCAAAGAGCCAAATGGCCTCATCCTGTCCCTATTTTCTATGTTTCTACGAAACATAAAATTCTTAAGACAGAGAGATGCTGAGACAATGTTTCCCACAATTGGAGAATCTAAAGAGCAGGATCATTGTCTCAAAATAAAGGGTTGGCCCTTTAGGACTGAGATGAAGAGAGGTTTGTGAATCTTTGGCATTCTCTAACAGAGAAGTGTGGATGCTCCATTGTTGCGTATATTCAAAAAAATAATCCACCGAATTTTGAAAATGAAGGGATATGGGAATGGTGCAGGGAGATGGAGTTGAGGGAGATCAGCCATGACTCTATTGAATGGCAGAGTGGGCTGGATGGGCTGAATAGCCTCCTGTTGCTTCCATTTCTTATTTCTGTGTCACTGCTGTAATGCACATGTTGTGCATTATAAAAATCACCAAGCAAGCGTGATAATCCATTATCAGCATTTATCACATATCTGTTTCTTTAAAAATGGACACCTGAAAATAAGTATTTGATGGACATTTGTGTCTAAGTAATGAATGGAAACAGTGGAGTAAGTCACCCACTGTGATGAGTGTTTGTAAATACACGGTAGAAAAAAATAGACTGCATTGGGATACCTTGTATAATGTTTCAAATGATACTTGAAACTTGTACATCCGATGTGCTCAGTGATGTTTTACAAGATGTGAACCTTAAATTTAAACGACACTAATTTACTTTACAGGAACACCGAGAATCAGCTTCCTTTCATCCTGGCAGGATGAACCCCTACTACCTGGCAACTGACATGCCTGCAGCATTGCTCGGTAACGGCACAGATCCGCCGGCAGAAACCTCCCGTCCGTTATTGCCCAGTGGGAGCCCGGGAGCAGAGGCCAGGCAGCAAGGACTTCTGCAGTGTCCCAAATGCATGAGGCTGTTTAATGATGAAGTCAGTGATGAATGCCTCCGACACATCTCTGAGTGCTGCCAATGAACAAGAGCAAACTCTCTGATCAAACCACCAGTCACCGCAGCAAACCTTGTGACAAACATGGCTCCATCACAAGACTCTCCATTCCCCCAGAGAAACTGGCACATGTCCCGGATTGATCAAAGCATTGTGCTGGGGAGGGGCAAGAACTACATTAAAACAAAACTGTTCTAAAGTACAAAAGAGAAGCTTATCTAGGTTGGCATATTACTGCAGTATTGAGGGTGTTAGAGGGTGGCACAGTGGTTAGCACTGCTGCCTCACAGTGCCAAAGACCTGGATTCAATTCCAGCCTCGGGTGACTGTCTGTGCGGACTCCGCACGCTCTCCCATGTATGAGTGGGTTTCCTCCAGGTGCTCCAGTTTCCTCCCAGAGTCCAAAGAGATAAAGTGGATTGGCTATGCTAAATTGCCCCTTAGTGTCAGGGGGATTAGCAGGGTAAATATATGGGGATATATAGAGCCTGGGTGGGATTGTTGTCGTTGCGGGCTTGATGGGCCAAATGGCCTCCTCCTGCACTGTAATGATTCTAGGTGTCACCTTTTAGGTGAGATGTTAACCCATGGCCTGGCCAGGCGGACATAAAAGATCCGAATGCCAGTATTTTGAAAAAGAGCAGGGGAATTCTTCCTAGTGTCCTGGCCGATATTTACCCCTTGCCCAACATCACTGAAAATAGAGTTTCTGCTTGTTTTCACATTGCTCTGTGTGGAAGCTTTGTGTGCGCAAATTGGCTGCTGCATTTCCTAATTTAGAGAAGTGACTACACTTCAAATGTACTTCATTGGCTGTAAGACACTTGGAACATTGTGAGGTTGTTAAAAGTGCTATAGAAATGAAATTTTTCTTGGAAGTTGCCTTATGCAAAAGAAACACCAGGCAAAATATCTTCTTCAGTAGCTCCCAACATGAGTACCATCTGTGTGGCGCTCCCTGACCATACATGGGGAGCACGGTGACACAGTGGTTAGAACTGCTGCCTCACAGCACCAGGGACCCAGATTCAATTCCCGGCTTGGGTCACTGTCTGCGTGGAGTTTGCACGTTCTTCCCGTGTCTGCGTGGGTTTTCTCCAGGTGCTCCGGTTTCCTCCCCAGTCCAAAGATGTGCGGATTAGGTGGATTGGCTATCCTAATTCACCTCTTAGTGTCAGGTTGGCTAACTAGGGTAAATGTATGGGGTTAGGGCCTGGGTGGGATTGTGGTCAGTGCAGAATCGATGGGCCAAATGGCGTCCTTCTGCACTGTAGGGATTCTGGAATAGGCTGATCAGGCCTGAATTATATCACCATAATTCCAAACTTGGAACTGGATAGGAAGAGGGGGAGAGACAGGAGAATGGAGGGAGGTGGGGGGAGAAGGTAAGAGACTGAAAAATAGGTGAAGAGAAATTGAAAGAATGCCATACAAACAACTGATAACAGAATTAATGAAATGATTTTTGAGTTGTAACCTGGAAGTGTATGACAAGATGATAGGAGCCCAAATAACTTCAACATTAACACTGGGTGATATCCCTTTATTTTACTTCCATCTCCCTTTGCGTTTGCTGGATATATTGTGGGATCTGAGAAATGGTTGAGAAGATAGAGGTCGAGCAAGGTTGCTTTCTACCATATTGGTAGTCACATGATAATGGAGCGGTTGATTAATCATAATGATTAATCTCAATCAGTAATTTAGATCAGACCGAGTGGTGGCGAGCTTTGGGAACAGTAGCTTCAAAGATACCTTTTCTCCCAAGCCTGTTATACTCACCACACGTCATCTCTGTAATTACTCAGAAAATTAATTTTGGAATCCAGTATGATACAAGCACTGCCTACTGTTTCTGATATCTGGGTCACTGCGTGAACAATAGCTTCCTTTCACTGATGGGATCGAGCAGTAAATACCGTTGACTGCTGCTGAAACTGGGAAAGCTGTGACAGGTCCCATCAGCCAGCTGTCACATTGCCACACGTCCCAAAATTATAAAACAGGGATTATCTCACCAGTATCTCATCTCAAAGAACATAGTTACCCCTAACTCTCAAATATTGGGGAACTTCCACAGTAAAAATGCATAAACCAAGACTGGAATTTTCCTGTCTTGCCTGCCATGGGATTGGAGCAGGCGAGGGATGCACCATGGAAAGTTGACCTCGGGCGGGATTTTACAGTTTCAGGACAAGCGAGGCTGTAAGATCCCACCCTTGCAAGTCTTAGATCTTAAATTGATATTTATTGAGCTATTTAAACATGTTTAATGTATTGCACAGATTGGAGTTAAGGCTCATTGAAAACTTGTGTTATTTTAAGCTGATAATCAAAGGGTGAGTCTGTGTTCTTTCCTTTGACATTAAAATGTTCTGTATCTGTACTTATCAATGGAGATTCTTGTTTGATCAACCTCATGATATTGCTCATTGCTTTCCATCTGTGTGGGGTTCTGCAGTTTAAATAACTTCTAAAACTGTTCTCCTGGACAGTACAGTGAGCCCTCCTACTCCAGACTTGGTGGGTAAAGCATGCTGGAAGTGACAAGTTTTATAATGGTGACTAGTGTTGACTTTGGCATTTAACGGCACAGGGGAATCACTGTGATGAGAGTGGGTGACTAGCTCTTGCTAAACATCAACACCAGTTCTTTCCTGCAAGTTTGCAGTGATGGACATAGTATCTGAGGTTGGAGAGCAGGACCCAGCCTGTGAACCAAACTCCTGTTCCTTACTCAGTGGTATGTAGCACAAGCCTCCTTTGGGCTATTATTTGCAACAGTCAACTGCTGCAAGAAAATATTTAATTGGAATGGGAGCAGGCCATTCAGCCCCTCTATCCTTTCTATAATTCAATGAGATCATGGCTGATCTGTACCTCAACTCCATTTATCTGCCTTTATTTTGCTCTTGATGCCTTAGCCTAACAATAGGCACCAATTTCAGTTTTTTTGGGGAAGAGAGCTCTAGATTTCCACTACACTGTTCAAAGGTACTTCCTGACCCTGTCCCTGAATCATCTAGCTCTAATTTTATTACATTCCCTCATTTTGGATTTTCCCACCAGTGAAAACCGTTTCTCTATTTTAGCTCTTAAAAGGGAATTGGATAAATACTTGAATGGGAAAATAATTATAGAGAAATGGGGAAGAGACAAGACAGTGATTGCTCTTTAAGAAAGCAGACACAATGGAACAAGTGGCCTCAGTCTGTGTGACGATTCCAAATCCACCATGTCAAAATTCGAAACACTCAGATCATTTCTCCACATTCTAAACTCCAGGGAAAATACAAGCCAAGTTTTAATGATTCTCTTTTCTGAGATCACTTATTGACAAGAAAATCAAGAGAATGGGGAATATATTTTCATTTTTAAGAGACTTTTCTCTGCAATACTCAATCAGAGAATGACGGTGGGTCTGGCTGGCTGTTGGTGTTGCTTTTTGTCAGTACTTCCAGCTGGGGGAGGAGTGGGGTATTGAAATGTCCTGGGGTATAATGTTATCAATCGCCTCTACACTGTCCCCAGCCTCAGCAGCTTTTTGGTGGAAGAATGTTTCAGATTTACATTTGTGAGAAGAAATACTTCCTGAAGAACCACCTGGCTCTCATTCTAAAGTTATGCTGCTTTTATTCTGGACTCCCCCAGCCGAAGTAAGTTTCCAACCAGGCTAGTGACTCCTTTAGTCGTCTTTAATAGTCTGGCAGGGTAGGGGCGGGGAGTAAAATACTTTGAGAATTCTGAAAATTCCAATCTTGGTTTTTAAAATTTATGTACAAAAATACAGAACAGTGGACAGTTTGCAAATAAGTATTGATGACAAAAGTTGGTCTATTTAATGTTTGCAATATTGGGAACAGCTACATTGGGAACCACACCATGTCCTGATCCAGTGATTGTTATGTACACTATTCCACATTTCACTTGTCTCAGATTCTATTTTAATATTGTTCTAACTTTGTTTTTGCATTTTCCCACTCTTTTTGTATTTTTCATTTGTTTCAACGAACCTGTTGAATCTCATCAAAATCTAACAGGATTAAACAGGGTAGACTCAGAAAGAATGTTCCCGATGGTGGGGGAGTCCAGAAGCAGGGGTCATAATCTGAGGATAAGGAGTAAACCTTTTAGAACTGAGGTGAGGAGAAATTTCTTCACCCAGAGGGTGGTGAATGTATGGAATTCACTACCACAGAATGTAGTTGAGGCCAAAATGTTGTCTGATTTCAAGAAGAAATTAGATATAGCTCTTGGGGCTAAGGGGATATGTGAGGAAGGCAGATCAGGATATTGAATTTGATGATTAGCCATGATCAAACTTAATGGTGGAGAAGGTTCAAAGGGCCTAATGGCCCAGTCCTCCTCATATTTTCTATGTTTCAATGAAATTCCTGCATTTTTTGATGTAACTATTATACTCCTAAATATGTTTAAATTATTTTTATATTAAAATCATTTTTTAAAAGTTCTGGCGTGTTGTACCACTTACTACTATACCAGTTCAAGAGAAACATTGAAACTTTGTGGCACAGGAGGCCATTCAGTCCATCAGGCCCATTCCCCCTGATTCTGAAGCAAAATACAGTGGATGCTGGAAATCGGAAACATAACCAGAAAATGCAAAGGACACACAACACTTCTGACAACATCTGTGGAGAGAGAGAAACAGAGTTAGTTTTAGGTTGGTTACCTTTTGTCAAACCTGGAAGACGTTCAGTGTTTTTAAGCAAGTAGAGAGCTTTATTGAGATAATGATCATCTCCAGCAAGAGACAACCTCACCAGCTTCCCTTGACATTCCATGGCATTACTATTGCTGCATCCTCCAACATAAACCCCCGAGAGGGACACCATTGACCAAAAACTGAACTAGACTACAACAGGATGTAACAGGATGTTAGAAGCTGAAAATGTTGTCAATTAACTCACCTCTATACTCCCCAAAGCCGCTCCACTATCTACAAGGTACATGTCAGGAGGGTAATGAAATTCAACAACACTCAAGAAGCTAGATCCAGGACAAATCAGCCATTTGATTGGCATTCCATCCTAAAATACCTCAATCACCACTGGCATATCTGGAAGTTGTGCTGCAGAGGCTCCTTTGACAGCACCTCCAAAACCAATGACCTTTACCACCTAGAGGGGCAAGGTCAGCAGAAGATGGCACCATCACTTACCTGCAAGCTCCCTTTCCTAGTCTCTCACACACACAAATATATATATTTATTTATTTAAAATTCCTTCACTGCTGATGGGTCAAAATCCTGGAGCTTTCTTGCTAACAGCACTATGGATGTACTTATACATCACATGGACTGCTGCAGTTCACAAAGGTGGCTCACCACCAAATTGAGCACAATTAAGGATGGGCAACAAATGCTGCCTTTGCCAGTATGTCCACATCCGATGAACAAATTTTAAAAAAGAAAGGAACTCAAATGCTTTGTGTGTTTCATAGATTTATTTTATGTGCATTCTGACTTATGTGTCTGTATCCTAAGATCCCTTGCTAACTCAATCCCATTCCCTGCTAATGTTTCTCTAGATCCCCCAGTAGTTAACCCTGCAACCTCTCTGTGTGAAATTGACTATACGGTGCTGAATATGAGACAATGTCTAGTTGGGATGGGACTGAGAGCAGAAAACAATTCATGTGCTACAACTTGGTTCAGATATTTATTCCCATTCCAATGAGTCGTCATATTGGCCTTGAAACGTTAACATTGTTTCTCTCTCCACTGATGAACAAAAGAACTAGGAGCAGGAATAGGCCATCTTGTCTCTCCGGCCTGCTCCGCCATTCAATAAGATCATGGCTGATCTTTTCATGGACTCAGCTCCACTTACCTGCCCGCTCACCATAACCCTTAATTCCTTTACTGTTCAAAAATTTATTCTTGCCTTAAAAACATTCAATGAGGGAGCCTCAACTGCTTCACTGGGCAGGGAATTCCACAGATTCACAGCCCTTTGTGTGAAGAAGTTCCTCCTCAACTCAGTCCTAAATCTGCTCCCCCTTATTTTGAGGCTATGCCCCCTAGTTCTAGTTTCACCCGCCAGTGGAAACAACTTCCCTGCTTCTATCTTATCTATTCCCTTCATAATCTTATATGTTTCTATAAGATTTCCCCTCATTCTTCTGAATTCCAATGAGCATAGCCCCAGTCTACTCAGTCTCTCCTCATAAGCCAATCCTCTCAACTCCGGAATGAACCTAGTGAATCTCCTCTGCACCCCCTCCAGTGCCAGTATATCCTTTCTCAAGTAAGGAGACCAAAACTTAACACAGTACTCCAGGTGTGGCCTCACCAGCACTTCATACAGCTGCAACATAACCTCGCTGTTTTTAAACTCCATCCCTCTAGCAACGAAGGACAAAATTCCATTTGCCTTCTGAATTACCTGCTGCACCCGCAAACCAACTCCATGTGATTCTTACACAAGGACACCCAGGTCCCTCTGCACAGCAGCATGCTGCAATTTTTTACCATTTAAATAATAGTCCATTTTGCTGTTATTCCTACCAAAGTGGATGACCTCACATTTACCAACATTGTACTCCATCTGCCAGACCCTCGCCCACGCACTTAGACTATCTATATCCTTTTGCAGACTTTCAGCGTCCTCTGCACACTTTGCTCTGCCACTCATCTTAGTGTCATCTGCAAATTTTGACACACTACACTTGGTCCCCAAGTCCAAATCATCTATGTAAATCGTAAACAATTACGGTCCCAACACTGATCCCTGAGGCACACCACTAGTCACTGATCGCCAACTAGGAAAACACCCATTTACCCCCACTCTTTGCTTTCTGTTCGTTAACCAATCCTCTATCCATGCTAATACATTACCCGTAACACCGTGCACCTTTATCTTACGTAGCAGTCTTTGGTGCAGCACCTTGTCAAATGCCTTCTGGAAATCCAGATACACCACATCCACAGGTTCCCCATTGTCCACTGCGCGTGTAATGTGCTCAAAGAATTCCACCAAATTAGTGAAACATGACCTTCCCTTCATGAACCCATGCTGTGTCTTACCAATGGGACACTTTATATCTAGATGTTTCACTATTTCTTCCTTGATGATAGATTCAAGCATTTTCCTTACTACAGAAGTTAAGTTAACCAGCCTATAGTTACCCGCCTTTTGTCTACCTCCTTTTTTTTAAACAGTGGTGTCACATTTGTTGTTTTCCAATCTGCGGGAACTACCCCAGAGTCCAGCAAATTTTGGTAAATTACCATTAGTGCATTTGCTATTTCCCCGCCATTTCTTTCAGTACCATGGGATGCATTCCATCAGGACCAGGAGACTTGTCTACCTTTAGCCCCATTAACTTGCCCAACGCTACCTCTTTCATGATAATGTTAGTTTCTAGGTTCTCACCTGCCATAGCCTTCCTGTCATCAATTTTTGGCATGTTATTTGTGTCTTCCACTGTGAAGACCGACACAAAATACCTGTTCAATGCCTCAGCCATTCTTTCATTTCCAGTTGTTACATCCCTCTTCCCATCCTCTAAAGGACAATGTTAGTGTCATCTGCAAATTTTGACACACTACACTTGGTCCCCAACTCCAAATCATCTATGTAAATTGTAAACAATTGCGGTCCCAACACTGATCCCTGAGGCACACGACTAGTCACTGATCGCCAACTTTAGCCGCTCTTTTTAGTTTTATATATTTGTAGAAACTTTTGCTATCTGTTTTTATATTCTGAGCTCGTTTACTCTCATAATCCATTTTACTTTTCTTTATATCTTTTTTCGTGGCTTTCTGTTGACCTTTAAAGATTTCCCAATCCTCTAGTTTCCCACTTTGGATGCATTTTCTTTCAATTTGATACCCTCCTTTATTTCCTTAGAGATCCATGGCTGATTATCTCTTTTTCTATAGTTCTTCCTTATTGCTGGTATATATGTATATATGTTGCCAGACTTGAGATTTTCCAGCACTTTGTTTTATTTCAGGTCTCCAGCAACTGCAGTATTTTGTTTTTATGTTACTCCCACTGGCCTGGCCCGATTGGTGACTATCAAGTAGTGGTTGATGGTGAGTTGGAGGATTATCTGACAGGACAGTCACGCCAAGGTGATATGAGTTATTGGTGAGAGCTTCATGCACCATGATTTTGCCCTGTACTCAATGTGGGTCAGCCTAAGCAAGTATCACAGAATCCTGCAGTGCAGAAGAGGTCCTTCGGCCCATCGAGTCTGCACTGACACATGAAAGGCCCTGATTTGCCCACCTAATCCCACTTGCCAGCATTCTGCCCATAGCCTTGAATGATATGATGTGCTAAGTACTCTCCTAGGAACTTTTTAAAGGATGTGAGGCATCTCGCCTCCACCAGCCTCCCAGGCAGCGCATTCCAGACCGTCACCACCCACTGAGTAAAAGGTTTTTCCTCAAATCTCCTCTGCACCCCTTCCAATACGTTCATGTCCTTCCTATAATGTGGCGACCAGAGCTGCACACAGTGCTCCAGCTGTGGCATCACCAAAGTTCTATACAACTCCATCATGACCTCTCTGTTTTTGTAATCTATAGGCCAATTGATAAAGGCGAGTGTGCCAAATGCCTTTTCACCACCCTATTAACCTGCCTTTCCACCTTCAGAGATCTATGGACAAACACGCCAAATGCAACAAGATCTGGACAATATCCAGGCTTGGGCTGACAAGTGGCAAATAACATTCACACCATGCAAATGCCAGGCAATGACCATCACCAATAAGAGACACTCTAACCACCCCTTGACATTCAATGGTGTAACAATCATTGAATTCCCCCACTGTCAACATTCTTGGGATCACCATTGACCAGAACTCAGCTGGACTCACCACTTAAACACAGTGGCTACAAGAGCAGGTCAGAGGCTAGGAATACTACGGCAAGTAACTCAGCTCCTGACTCCCCAAAGCCTATCCACCATCCAGAAGGCACAAGTCAGGAGTGTGATGGAATACTCTCCACTTGCCTGGATGGGTGCAGCTCCAACAATACTTGAAGCTTGACGCCATCCAGGACAAAGCAGCCCCGCTTGATTGGCACCACATCAACAAACATTCAATCTCTCCACCACTGACCCTCAGTAGCAGCAGTGTGTACTATCTACAAGATGCACTGCAGCAATTCACCAAAGATCCTTAGACAGCACCTTCCAAACCCACGACCACTTCCATCTAGAAGGCCAACAGCAGCAGATACATGGGAACACCACCACCTGCAAGTTGCCCTCCAAGCCACTCACCATCCTGACTTGGAAATTATATCACCGTTCCTTCACAGTCACTGGGTGAAAATCCTGGAATTCCCTCGCTAACGGCATTGTGGGTCAACCCACAGCACATGGACTGCAGCGATTCAAGAAGGCAGCTCACCACCACCTTCTCAAGGGCAGCTAGGGATGGGCAATAAATGCTGGCCAAAGGTCCCTTTGTTCTTCGGAACTTCCTAGTGTCAGACCTTTCATAGTATACTTCCTTGTCAAATTACTCCTTCCAAAGTGTATCACCTCACACTTTTCAGGGTTAAATTCCATCTGCCACTTATCCACCCATTTGACTGTCTCGTTTATATCTTCCTGTAACCCAAGACACTCAACCTCACTGTTAACCACCCGGCCAATCTTTGTGTCATCGGCAAACTTATTAATCCTACACCCCAAATAGTCATCCACGTCATTTACATAAATGACGAACAATAGGGGGCCCAGCACAGATCCCTGTGATATGCCACTGGTCACAGGCCTCCAGTCACTAAAGCAGCCGTCTGTCATCACCTTCTGTCTCGTACCGCTAAGCCAATTATGAATCCACCTTTTCAGATCACCCGGTATCCCATGTGCATTAGCCTTCTTAATAAGTCACCCATTTGGGACTTTTGTCAAAGGCTTTGCTGAAATCCATGTAAACGACATCAACTGCACTACCCTCATTCACACACTTGGGTTACCTGCTCAAAAAAATCAAATTTGTTAGGCAGTAGCAGCTGTCAACAAGAGCAGTGAGATAGTGTGGAGAAAAATGAAGCAACTGGAGTCTGAAAGCCTGGCTGACTTCCCCCTTTCTGCATTAATTCAGGCAAAATTGAATGAAGGAACAATAGAATTAAAACCTCAAGAATGTTTGAAATTGTGAAATCCAATTTGAGAACACTGGCACAAAATTCTGAAACCTTATGTAACGGCAGAATTTGACATTCAATTTTGTTACACGGTGGCCTTTACATAATAGCTGATGTGTCAGCGATATCTTTGCCGGTAGCACTCACTCCTCTGAACCAGAAGGTCATGGGTTCAAGTCCCACTCCAGAAATTTGAAAGGCTGATACTCAATGTGATATTGTGAGAGTCAGAGGTGTGCATAGCACACAAAACTATGCTGCTATCTATACCCTCACAGGGGGACATAACAGCTCCCTTAGTGAAGGAGCAATTGGTGTCTTGGTCATAACTGATTTATCAAACAACACAGCTAAAAACCTGGATCTGGTTATCATCTCACTCCTGTTTGTGGGGTCTTACTGTGTGCAAATTGGATGCAGCATTTCCTACTCTACAGGCTGGATTTTCCAGGTTTCTGGTATTGTGGGGAGACAGAATGGAAAGTATGTGGTTCGCTCACTTCCACTCCCACTGGAGGGAATCAAGTGGAGGGCTGGCCTTTAGTAGTTTCCCAATGGGAACACTGGCCAGTTGGCAGTGAATGGGGCTACCTGACTAAGCAGGTGTCTAGGACAGGTGAGGGGCTATGTAATGAACTTGAAGTCAGTTCTAGAAGGACCCTCCCCTTTCACTCATTATTATATGAGCCTATAAGAACTGAACAATTAAATTTTAACAATCAAAATTAGGGGGAGGTGATGGCCCAGTGGTCTTATCACTAGACTATTAATCCAGAACCTCAGCTAATTCTGGGGACCCGGGTTCAAATCCCACCATGGCAGATGGTGGAATTTGAATTCAATAAAAAAAAAATCTGGAATTAAGAATCTACTGATGACTATGAAACCATTGTCGATTGTCGGGAAAACCCATCTAGTTCACTAATGTCCTTTAGGGAAGAAAACCTGCCATCCTTACCTGGTCTGGCCTACACGTGACTCCAGAGCCACACCAATGTGATTGACTCTTAACTGCCCTCGGGAAACTAGGGATGGGCAATAAATGCTGGCCAACCTATACAAATAGGTATGTATGTAACTCCAGATCCACAGCAACATGGTAGATTCTCAACTGCCCTCTAAAATGGCTGAGAAAGTCACTCAGTTGTCAAGAAGCTAGATTACCACCACTGTTCTCAAGGGATAACCAATAACTGCTGACTCTGTCAACACTGCCCACATCCTGTGAATGAATAAGACAAAAAAACCCTAGCAGAAATTGGTTAACTCACCACAGACAAACTTTTAATATTTGAATAAGATGTGATTATGAGTGAACAGCTCACTGAAGTATTCTTAAAGATGAAGCCAGGGTTTTCCCCACCTACCACGCTCAAGTTAGCCGCACCTATTGCACCAGATCATGTGTAACTACCTCTTCAGCTCCCTGACATCCGCCCCCCTCCCACCCCCCCCCTTAACTTTTCATTGAAGGATTCCACTCAAACATCCCCTTTCTTCATAATGACGAGTCCTACTTGAAAGGTCTGCTGGAAAGAGACAGTCACTTTGGTTTAGTAGAGAGGCAGGAGAAGCTTGGGCTGTTCTCTATATACAGAGAAAGTTCAAGGGAAATTCAAGTGAGATGTTTAGAATGACGAAATTAAAGGTAAAACCCTTACACCCAGCTTGTAAATCAGAAGAGATGTTGGGGCGAGGGGGAAGAGATTTGATAGGAGGATATGGGCACCTGCAATAGTTTAAACCCTGCGACTGACCATTCCAACACTGGGCTGTGCCACCTTCTCCATGAGGATTAGAACATGAAGACACAACTTTCCCCAATTAAATTGCTGTGGGTCTGGAGTCACATTTGGGCCATACAGGATAAGGATGGAAGATCTCTTTCTCTAAAGGGACATTAGTGCACCAGATGGGTTTTTACAACAATCGGTAATGGCTTCAGTGGCTATTATTGAGACTTCAATTCCAGGCTTATTAACTGAACTAATATTCCACAGTGGGTTTTCAACCCTGTTCCCAGGGCATTGTTCTGGGCTCTGGGTTAGTAGTCCAGTGACATTACCGCTACACCAACATCTCTTCTAAAGGGCAATGCCCAATGCTAATGAGCAGTCCCCACTCTTCTGTTATTCCCTGCAATTCTTTTTTCTCAGCTTTAGGGATGTCTCCTGATTCTCATTACAGCAGCTCTAGGCAGTTAGTGAAGCTTGGCATCTTAATTGTAGGTGCCTTCGCAGTCTAGTCCGATTCGATTCTGCCCTCACCTCACCCCTCAACGCACTTAGAATGAAAGACTTACATCAGACTCTGTGCTGCATGGGAAAACACACAGATCCGAAGGATGCTGCCAAGCATCTCAGTGCCATGATTGATCAGTGAAGCTCACTATTAATCATCAAGCGATTAGAAGTTTCAAATTACTCAATAGTTTTTTTGTTGAAACCCCACTTTAAAAATGTTAATTCTTGAACATTTGGAGTTCATGCTAGTTACAGAACTTTTTCCTCTGAGTCAGTGAGGTCATGGGTTCAAGCCACACTGGAGGCTGGCATGTCCAGTGCTGTATGAGGGAGTGCTGCACTGTTGGAAACACATTCATTCAAATGAGATGTTAAAATGAGGCTTTGTTTGCCCTCAGGTGGACAAAAAAGATCCCAAAGCATTATCTTGGAAGAGGAGCCATGGAGGTTCTCCCTGTATCCTGGCCAAATTTTATCCTTCAACCAGCAGGTGCATAGGAACACCACGATCGGGAAGGTCCTCTCCAAGCCACTCACCCAACTGACTTGGAAATATAATCGCCATTTTGTCACTGTCGGTGTATGTACAGTTCAGAGACTGCAGCGGTTCAAGAAGACAGCTGCTTCTTAAGGGCTGGACAATAAATCCTGGAGAGTCAGCAACATGAATGAATTTTTAAAAAATTAAATAAAGAAAATGGATGACCTGGTCATTATTGCATTCCTGATTTTGGCAGCTTGCTGTGCATTGCCGGCTGTGTTTCCGACAACACAACAATGACTACAATTCACCAAAACACTTTGTTGGCTGTGAAGCACTCTGAGTTGTCCAGAGGTTGTGAAAGGCGTTATAGAAATGCAAGTTATTCTTATTAACTGGTCAGAGGGCTAGTTTCTTCACTGTTAAACCCATGTCCCTACCCAAATTACCCAAGGAATTAAATCCCCTGAATGAGGCTTTGAGGAAACTCATGGCAACTTATGATTGAGGTATCCCTCTCACGCTGTCACCACGCTCATTCAAATCGCACCCTCTTGTTATCTGTTTGCTGGACTGTAACAGCAAACCTGAACCCTGAACATCTGCTAGGCATCCTGCCCTTCCGTTACTATAAATATCTCAACCAATATGACCTTAATGTTCCCAGTCTGACAACAGCAGTCTCAACTTTACAATCTTTCTTTTGATTTTTACATTTCCTCGTACGAGACATGATTAAGAGTTAAATGGGCTGATATTCTAACAAGTTTAGAAGAATGAGAGGTGATCTCATTGAAATGTGTAAATTTGGGGAGGTATTGCCAGAAAGGCTGTTTTCCCTTGGCTGGAGTGTGGATCTTAGGGACGTAATCACAGAATTCATTTAAGATGAAAAGGAGGAGAAACACCTTCACTCTGAAGGTTGTGAATCGTTGAAATCTTCTCACACAGATAGGTTGATACTCAATGACTATACTTAAAACTAGGACTCCGGTTTTTGGGCATTAGGAGTTAGGGTGGGAGTTGATGCTTCTATTGAAGGGTGGAGCAGGTTCAAAGGGCCGTATGACCTACTCCTGCTCCATGGTCCACGTTCTTATCTCAGTTGGCACAATTTAATGGGGAAATTTTTCAGGGCAGGTTTTTCATTTCCATTAGTTGCAATGGCTCACTAGTTAAAAAAAAATATGCACAGTAAGAAATCTCACAACACCAGGTTAAAGTCCAACAGGTTTATTTGGTAGCACCAACTTTCGGAGCGCCGCTCCTTCATCAGGTGACGAAGGGACAGCACTCCGAAAGCCCGTGCTACCAAATAAACCTGTTGGACTTTAACCTGGTGTTGTGGGACTTCTTATTGTGCCCTCCCCAGTCCATCTGATTGTTCCACCGGAGCAAAGTAGAGAGGGAGCGATTCGTGTCAGTAGTGGCTGAGGGCAAGAGTGATTTTTTTTACCTTACCTTTTAGCAGAGTTTTTTTTCAGTTAAACGGGAAACCGGAAGTCGGCCGCAGGGAGGCCTGGGAAGGTTTTTTTTTGCCCAATAAATTTGAAAGGGGAGATAACCCGAGACTCTACACGGGTAGAGTCCCCCACCCTCCCCCCTCCTCTAACCTAAAAAAAGGACTCGGAGTGAGAGTAGGTAAGCTTTTTTTTTCTCTCTCTCTTTCGTTTCTTAGTAAGGGAAGTAGCAGGGATGTCAGTGCAGGCTGTGCAATGTTCCTCCTGTGGGATGTTTGAGGTGAGGGACACCAGTGTCCCGGCTGAGTACACTTGCAGGAAGTGCACCCAATTCCAGCTCCTTGAAGACCGTGTTGGGGATCTGGAGCTGGAACTGGATGAACTCAGGATCATTCAGGAGGCAGAGACAGCTATAGATAGAAGCTACAGGGAGGTAGCTACTCCTAGGAATGAGGATACTTGGGTGACGGTTAGAAGGGGTAAGAAGCAGTCAGAGCAGCGATCCCCTGTTCCTCTGTATAACAAGAATTCCGTTTTGGATACTGTTGCGGGGGAATGACTTAACAGGGGTAAGCCATGGGGTACAGGTCTCTGGCACAGAGTCTGTCCTTGTTGCTGAGAACGGAAGGGGGGAGAGGAGTAGGACATTAGTTATTGGGGACTCCATAGTTAGGGGGACGGATAGGAGATTCTGTGGGAACGAGAGAGACTCGCGGTTGGTGTGTTGCCTCCCAGGTGCCGGGGTCCGTGATGGCTCGGATCGTGTTTTCGGGATCCTTAATGGGGAGGGGGACCAGCCCCAAGTCGTGGTTCACATAGGCACCCAAGACATAGGTAGGAAAAGGGATGGGGATGTAAGGCAGAAATTCAGGGAGTTAGGGTGGAAGCTTAGGGCTAGAACAAACAGAGTTGTTATCTCTGGTTTGTTACCCGTGCCACGTGATAGTGAGGAGAGGAATAGGGAGAGAGAGCAATTGAACACGTGGCTACAGGGATGGTGCAGGAGGGAGGGATTCAGATACCTGGACAATTGGGGCTCATTCTGGGGTAGGTGGGACCTCTACAAACGGGATGGTCTGCACCTGAACCGGAGGGGTACCAATACCTGGGGGGGAAATTTGCTAATGCTCTTCAGGAGGGTTTAAACTAATTCAGCAGGGGGATGGGAATCTGAATTGTAGCTCCAGTGTACAGGAGGTTGAGAGTAGTGTGGTCATGGATAAGGCTTCAGCGTCGCAGGAGTGTACTGGCAGGCAGGAAGGTGGTTTGAAGTGTGTATACTTCAATGTCAGAAGCATCCGGAATAAGGTGGGTGAACTTGCAGCATGGGTTGGTACCTGGGACTTCGATGTTGTGGCCATCTCGGAGACATGGATAGAGCAGGGACAGGAATGGTTCCGGGGTTAGATGTTTCAGTAAGAACAGGGAAGGTGGTAAAAGAGGTGGAAGTGTGGCATTGTTAGTTAAGGACAGTATTACGGTGGCAGAAAGGTCGTTTGATGAGGACTCGTCTACTGAGGTAGTATGGGCTGAGGTTAGAAACAGGAAAGGAGAGGTCACCCTTTTGAACAAAGAACAGTACAGCACAGGAAACAGGCCCTTCGGCCCTCCAAGCCTGTGCCGCTCCATGGTCCAACTAGACCAATCATTTGTATCCCTCCATTCCCAGGCTGCTCATGTGACTATCCAGGTAAGTCTTAAACGATGTCAGCGTGCCTGCCTCCACCACCCTACTTGGCAGCGCATTCCAGGCCCCCACCACCGTGTTCCAATAATCATAGAAATCCTACAGTACAGAAAGAGGCCATTCGGCCCATCGAGTCTGCACCGACCACAATCCCACCCAGGCCCTACCCCCATATCTACCCACTGATCCCTCCAACCTACGCATCTCAGGACACTAAGGGCAATTTTTAGCATGGCCAATCAACCTAACCCGCACATATTTGGACTGTGGGAGGAAACCGGAGCACCCGGAGGAAACCCACGCAGACACGAGGAGAATGTGCAAACTCCACACAGACAGTGACCCAAGCCGGGAATCGAACCCAGGTCCCTGGAGCTGTGAAGCAGCAGTGCTAACCACTGTGCTACCGTGCCGCCCGTGTGTGTAAAAAACGTCCCTCTGATATCTGAGTTATACTTCGCCCCTCTCAGCTTGAGCCCGTGACCCCTCGTGATCGTCACCTCCGACCTGGGAAAAAGCTTCCCACTGTTCACCCTATCTATACCCTTCATAATCTTGTACACCTCTATTAGATCTCCCCTCATTCTCCGTCTTTCCAGGGAGATGGGAGTTTTCTATAGGCCTCCAAAAAGTTCCAGAGATGTAGAGGAAAGGATTGCAAAGATGATTCTGGATAGGAGCGAAAGTAACAGGGTAGTTGTTATGGGGGACTTTAACTTTGCAAATATTGACTGGAAAAGCTATAGTTCGAGTACATTAGAGGGGTCAGTTTTTGTCCAATGTGTGCAGGAGGGTTTCCTGACACAGTATGTAGATAGGCCAACAACAGGTGAGGCCACATTGGATTTGGTACTGGGTAATGAACCAGGCCAGGTGTTAGATTTGGAGGTAGGGGAGCACTTTGGTGATAGTGACCACAATTCGGTTATGTTTACTTTAGCGATGGAAAGGAATAGGTATATATCGAAGGGCAAGAGTTATAGCTGGGGGAAAGGAAATTATGATGCGATTAGGCGAGATTTAGGATGCATAGGTTGGGGAAGGACTGAAAGAGAGAGTTAAGAAGAGCCAGGAGGGGACATGAGAAGTCTTTGGCAGGTAGGATCACGGAAAACCCTAAAGCTTTCTATAGGTATGTCAGGAATAAAAGAATGACCAGGGTAAGATTAGGGCCAGTCAAGGACAGTAGTGGGAAGTTGTGCGTGGAGCCTGAAGAGATGGGAGAGGCGCTAAATGAATATTTTTCGTCAGTATTCACGCAGGAAAAAGACAATGTTGTCGAGGAGAATACTGAGATACAGGCTATTGGACTAGACGGGATTGAGGTTAATAAGGAGGAGGTGTTAGCAATTCTGGAAAGGATGAAAATAGATAAGTCCCCTGGGCCTGATGGGATTTATCCCAGGATTCTCTGGGAGGCTAGGGAGGAGATTGCTGAGCCTTTGGCTTTGATCTTTATGTCATCATTGTCTACAGGAATAATGCCAGAAGACTGGAGGATAGCAAATGTTGTCCCCTTGTTCAAGAAGGGGAGTAGAGACAACCCTGGTAATTATAGACCAGTGAGCCTTACTTCTGTTGTGGGCAAAGTTTTGGAAAGGATTATGAGAGATAGGATTTATAATCATCTGGAAAGGAATAATTTGATTGGGGATAGTCAACACGGTTTTGTGAAGGGTAGGTCGTGCCTCACAAACCTTATTGAGTTCTTTGAGAAGGTGACCAAAGAGGTGGATGAGGGTAAAGCAGTTGATGTGGTGTATATGGATTTCAGTAAAGCGTTTGATAAGGTTCCCCACTGTAAGCTATTGCAGAAGATACGGAGGCATGGGATTGAGGGTGATTTAGCGGTTTGGATCAGGAACTGGCTAGCTGTAAGAAGACAGAGGGTGGTGGTTGATGGGAAATGTTCATCCTGGAGTTCAGTTACTAGTGGTGTACCGCAAGGATCTGTTTTGGGGCCACTGCTGTTTGTCATTTTTATAAATGACCTGGATGAGGGCGTAGAACGATGGGTTAGTAAATTTGAGGATGACACTATAGTCGGTGGAGTTGTGGACAGTGCGGAAGGTTGTTGCAGGTTACAGAGGGACATAGATAAGCTGCAGAGCTGGGCTGAGAGGTGGCAAATGGAATTCAATGCGGAAAAGTGTGAGGTGATTCACTTTGGAAGGAGTAACAGGATTACAGAGTACTGGGCTAATGGTAAGATACTTGGTAGTGTGGATGAGCAGAGAGATTTCGGTGTCCATGTGCATAGATCCCTGAAAGTTGGCACTCAGGTTGATAGGGTTGTTAAGAAGGCGTACGGTGTGTTAGCTTTTATTGGCTGAGGGATTGAGTTTCGGAGCCAGGAGGTCATGTTGCAGCTGTACAAAACTCTGGTGCGGCCGCATTTGGAGTATTGCGTACAGTTCTGGTCACCGCATTATAGAAAAGATGTGGATGCATTGGAAAGGGTGCAGAGGAGATTTACTAGGATGTTGCCTGGTATGGTGGGAAGGTCTTATGAGGAAAGGCTGAGGGACTTGAGGTTGTTTTCATTAGAGAGAAGAAGGTTAAGAGGTGACTTAATAGGGGCATACAAGATGATCAGAGGATTAGATAGGGTGGATAGTGAGAGCCTTTTTCCTCAGATGGTGATAGCTAGCACGAGGGGACATAGCTTTAAATTGAGGGGTGAGAGATATAGGACAGATGTCTGAGGTAGGTTCTTCACTCAGAGAGTAGTAAGGGCGTGGAATGCCCTGCCTGCAGCAGTAGTGGACTCGCCAACATTAAGGGCATTTAAATGGTCATTGGATAAACATATGGATGATATTGGAATAGTGTCGGTTAGATGGGCTTTAGATTGGTTGGCGCAACATCGCGGGCCGAAGGGCCTGTACTGCGCTGTAATGTTCTATGTTCTAACACCGGCATCTCCACATCATAAAAAAATTATCATAAATAACCGACCATTAAAGGCATTGATATTGCAGGCAGAGAACCCCTTTTCCTCTCGTGGGGAGAATCCAGAACAAAGAGGAATAATCACAAAATTAGAATCACAGAATCCTACAGTGCAGAAGACACCCTTCAGCTCATCGAGTCTGCACTGATGCATGCAAGGCCCTGACCTGTCCACCTAATCCCACTTGGCCCACAGCCCTGAATGTTATGACATGCCAAGTACTCATCCAGGTACTTTTTAAAGGATGTGAGGCATCCCGCCTCCACCACCCTCCCAGACAGCGCATTCCAAACTGTCACCGCCCTCTGAGTAAAAAGGTTTTTCCTCACATCCCTCCTGAACCTCCCACTCCTGACTTTTAACTTGTGTCCCCTCGTAACTAACCCTTCAACTGAGGGGAACAGCTGCTCCCTATCCACTCTAAGACTTTGAAGGGTGATGTTAGGAAGAACTTCCTCACAGAAAGGATGATGGAAATTTGCAAACCTCTCCCCCAAAAAAGCTGCTGAGGCTGGTGCTCAACTGAAAGTTTCAAAACTGAGTTCAATAGATTCATGAACAAGACATGAGCTCCCTAAAGAGGAAATAGACAGGTTTTAATTAGTAATGGGATGAAGGGTTATGGGGAGTGGGCAGGAAGGTGGAGATGAAACCGAGATGAGACCAGCCATGATTGTAATGAATGGCGGAGCAAACGGGAGGGGCTGAATTGATTTGATTTATTATTGTCACATGTATTAGTGTATAGCGAAAAGTATTGTTTCTTGTGTGCTATACAGACATAGCATACCGTTCATAGAGAAGGAAAGGAGAGAGTGCAAAATGTAGTGTTACAGTCATAGCTAGGGTGTCGAGAAAGATCAACTTAATATGAAGTAGGTCCATTCAAAAGTCTGATGGCAGCAAGAAAGAAACTGTTCTTGAGTCGGTTGGTATGTGACCCAAGACTTTTGTATCGTTTTCCTGACGGAAGAAGGTGGAAGAGAGAATGTCCGGAGTGCATGGGGTCCTTAATTATGCTGGCTGCTTTGCCGAGGCAGCGGGAAGTGTAGACAGAGTCAATGGATGGGAGGCTGGTTTGTGAGATGGACTGGGCTACATTCATGACTCCTGCTTCTAGTTCTTACATTCTTCCATTCAATGGCGCCTAACTCATTGATGAATAATTTCTGAATGATGCCTTTTACAAGCATTAATTTACACATTTAAGGGGCCTAGATGCTGTTTGGACACATTCCTGAAGGTTTCATCACATCTGCTCTCACCTCCAAACACCCTGTCCCCATGGGGCCTTCAGTCACCTGATTCATCTATCCACATGGTACCCTCTTCCTTCCCCCAATCAACTGGATAAAGCTTTTTTTTACCCATTTGATGATGACAGATAGTCAACAGTAGTTTTCCCCGTGTCAGATATTTTAAAAAGAATTTCAAAGTTTTCAAAGGAAATTTCAAATTAAAAGTTTAAAAATGTTCCTGTGATTTCTCTCTGGAGAAATGTTGGGAGTTTCACATAGTCTAATAGATTATTTACTGATGAAATGGACTGAGGAGTCGCGAATGGTGGTGAACATTGTGCAATTATCAGTGAACATCCCCACTTCTGACCTTGTGACAGAGGAAAGGTCATTGATGAAGCAACTGAAGGTGGTTGGGCCTAGGACACTACCCTGAGGGACTCCTGCAGTGATGTCCTGGAGCTCCAATTATTGACCTCCAACCACCACAACCATCTTCCTTTGCCAGGTATGACTCCAATCAGTGGAGAGGTTTCCCGATTCCCATCAACTCCAGTTTTGCTCGGGCTCCTTGATGCCGCACTCAGGTAAACACAGTAAGAAGTTTTCACGTCTTGAAGATACAAACTATGTGAGTGGAGAGAGCATTAAGACAGGTGAAAGAGATGTGTATTGTCTCCAGACAGGACAGCCAGTGCGACTCTGCAGGTCCTCAACCGGGATATTGGGTTCATGTCACACTATCTATAATCCCCACAGCTTGCCTGGACCTGCAGAGTTTCACTGGCTGTCCTGTCTGGAGACAATACACATCTCTTTAACCTGTCTTAATGCTCTCTCCACTCACATTGTTTGTATCTTAAAGACTTGATTGGCTGTAAGTATTCGCATTCCAACCATTATTCTGTAAATTGAGTTTGTGTCTTTATATGCCCTGTTTGTGAACAGAATTCCCACTCACCTGAAGAAGGGGCTTAAGGCTCCAAAAGCTTGTGGCTTTTGCTACCAAATAAACCTGTTGGACTTTAACCTGGTGTTGTCAAACTTCTTAGTGTGTTTACCCCAGTCCAACGCCGGCATCTCCACATCATGGCACTCAGGTAAATATAGCCTTGATGTCAAGAGCAGTCATTCTCCCCTCGCTTCTTTAGCTTGCCTTTGTTTGTCTTGGTTCGGACCGAGACAGTAATGGGGCAGGAGTTGAGTGACCCTGGCATAATTGAAACGGAGACTGAGCTATGACATGGCTGAGCTATGAGTGACACCCGCTGGAGGGCTGTTAGGGATAGGTAATAAATGCTGGCCCAGCCAGTGACGTCCACATCCCTTAAAAATAAATTTTAAAAATTGGCCTTTTATCTTTAAGCCATTCTGGGTGGACAGTGGCTATTGACCATGTGACCACAACTGGCTTCCAATATGGAGATACTTTATTAACACAAGACAGAGAAATGCTATTGACACACCACCACATTGGCGAGGGTAATTAGGAATGGGCAATAAGTGCTAGTTTAGCTTGCTATGTTCACATCCCATGAAATAATAAATTTAAAAATGCCCGTCTTTGAATGGATTTGGGTAGCAGAGCTTTCGGGGGAGGGTCAGAGGTGGAGGCCATATTTGCAGAGATCACCTTAAACAGGCATCAAGACCTTTACTGGCAAATGCAAAGGGACAAACATTTGCGTCAAGCTCGAGTAAAGGACATTTCTTATGTGGTATCCTTAACTCAGTAGCTTACTGGAGCATATTCGATCCAAAATGTGTGCATGTTTTTTGCCCACCACGCCAGGAACTTTGCAGTCCAAGTTAATGATCAAAGAGCGGGTAGTACAGGGATCAATGTTTAGCTCAAGACGTTAAATAGAAGTAAATTGGGAAATCACTGGGAGTTAGATGAACAAAGAGCTTTATGGATCAGGTACATGATCACTAAATTTAGTTCATGATTTTAAAAGCAAACAAAAGGACACTGTCTTCCTCCTAAGGATGAGAACATATGAAGACAACATTGTGCCACTGTAATTATGTTAAGTTTTGGGCTCCTCAGTTTAGGTAGGGGAAACTGACCTTGGAGTAAGCTCAATTAGCCAGGATGCCATCAGGCATGGCAGACTAAGATATGAAGAGAATGAGCAAACTTTGGTCAAATTGCCACATCAATGACCTGAAGTGGGGCTGGAGTCACAAGTAGATCCCTTTTTCCAGACATTCTGTCATGAACCAGTTGTGTTGTTGCAATCTATCCAGTGTTAGCCCAGAAAGTAGTCTCAGACAACCTAAGAACAAAATACATGGCCATATGCTGGCAAGCACATCATCATTTTGTAATGTGAACATAAAGGAAGTTGTTAAATGTTGAAATGATTCCGTCAATTCTAAAGTACATTTGTTCTCTGAATTCCTCTTTAGTGTGTCTGGAACATCATCATCGCAGATAGTGTGTTATGCAACCTGGTGTTTGTCTGTGCGTATGTATTTGGGTGCCTTTATGCTGTGTGCGCGTGTGTGTGTGTGTGTGTGTCTCAGTCCTTTATGGCTCAGATTCCCTTAAGGCAGAGGGGGTGATGAGCCATTCAAACTTCAGCAGTGGCAGATTTACAGACAACTTATCTATAAATGAAAGTTCTGGTGTTGTAAACCACAGACAGCCCACGGAAAGAGAATGCCAATAATGGGCCCAGCCTGAGTGTGGGGGAGGGGATTGGGGAATTCCTAATTTAGCCAACATGAAAGTGAGCTGTGGGATCAAGATCAGAGTCTGGCCCACCGTTACTCAAAAGTGTGAGGGGAATTTACTAAAATGATATGGGGATGTGGTGATAATTGGGGGTGAGCAATTTCTGTTTCAAACAATTGGGTGTGGGGGTTATTTTGGAAACCTGAATATGATTGCTTTGTGCTTTATTTTTCTCCATCAATAGGACAGCCCCACTATAGATCACCCTGCTCACTGATATCAGATATCGGAAGACATCGGAATTCTCTTCGGCTTACGGGAAGCAATCAGTCCAGTTGGAAGACAACCTTTAGAATTCTGTCCTCACGGGTCACCAAATCTCTCTGACACTCAAATCTTAGGGCTGGCCTGAGGTCACCATCAGTAAGTTTGATCGTTAAAGGCAGGCAAATCAATGTACCTTAACACAGGCATTCAAACAGCAAGGAATGCTGACTGATTTAGACCGTAAATGTCAGTGAAATCAATAAGTTGCTAGACATGCTGATAAGTATTCAGTTACAAGCTAAGGATTAACACCTCGAAGGACACATCTGCACAAGGTCAAAACAAGGCTAACTAGTCTTGGGCTCTGGTTGCTTCCTCCAGTTTAATGGCTGGATGAAGTTCGGGTCAGTGATGGCTTGGGAAGCTATCCTCAAAACAGAAGTCCAGCTAATTGGATGATATAATACTTCGAAGGTGCTGATTCTCATATAGTGAAAGAAAGGTGTAAAGAGAAGGTTGTTAGTATGAGAGAAGAAAGGATGAGTTTGGGCTTCAACTCATGGCATATGAACATATGAATTAGGAGTAGGCCACTCAGCCCTTCGAGCCTGCGCCCCCATTCAATAAGATCATAGCTGATCTGATTGTAACCTCAACCCCACATTGCTGCCTGCCCCGGATAATCAACAATCTATCCAGCTCTGCCTTAAAATTATTCAAAGATTCTGCTTCCACTGCCTTTAGAGGAAGAGAGTTCCAGGGACTCACCAACCTCCGAGAAAATAAATCTCCTCATCTGTCTTAAATGTTTATTTTTAAACAGTGACCCCTAATTCTAGATTCTCCCACAACAGGAAACATTCTCCCCACATCCACACCGTCAGGACTTCTCAGGATCTTGTATGTTTCAATCAAGTCGCCTCATACTCAGCACGGTGGCACAGTGGTTAGCACTGCTGCCTCAGCCCCTGGGTTCAGTTCCTGGCTTGGGTCACTGTCTGTGCAGAGTCTGCACGTTCTCCCCGTGTCTACGTGGGTTTCCTCCATGGGCTCCGGTTTCCTCCCACAGTCTGAAAGGCATGCAGGTCAGGTGCATTGGCTATGCTAAATTCGCTCTCAGTGTACCCAAACAGGCACCGGAGTGTGGCGACTAGGGGATTTTCACACTAACTTCATTGCAGCGTTGTCAGCCTACTTGTGGCACTAATAAATAAACTTTAAACTCCAGCAGATACAAGTCCAGGCTGTCCAACCTTTCCTCATAGGACAAACCTCACATTCCAGGCAGTAATATAGTAATCCTTCTCTGAACTGCTTCCAATGCTTTGACATCCTTCCTTAACTAAGACGACCAATACGGTACACAGCACTCCAGATGGTCTTACCAATGAAGCATAACCTCTCCACTTTTGTATTCAATTCCCTCATTTTGTCAGTTTTCCGAATTACTTATGTATCTTCATACTAACTTTGTGATCCCTGCACTTGGAAACCCAGGTCCCTCCGATCTCGCTCTGTAGTCTCTCACCATTTAGATAATATGCCTCTTTTTTATTCTTCCCACCAAAATGGACAATTCCACAATTTGCCACATGACACTCTATTTGCTAGATGGTTGCTCACTCTTGACCTATTATCTCCCTTTGTATCCTTCTCAAGTCCTCTTCATATCCTACCTTTCTTTGTATCATGAGCAAATTTAGCAACCATCCGAGTCATTGATATAAACTGTAAAAAGGGTTGAGTCCCCAGCACTGATCCCTGTGGCACACCATCCATTATATCATGCCAATCCAGCACTGGAGCTGTAAAGAATGAGAGGCGTTCTTATTGAAACATACAAGATTCTGAGGGAGCTTGACAGGATGGATGCTGAGGAGATATTTCCTCTCATGGGGGAATCTAGAACTGGGGCCACAGTTTAAAGATAACGGCTTTCTTATTTAAAACAGGGATGAAGAGGAATTTATTCTCTCAAAGGGTCGTTGGCCATTGGAAACTTCTTCTACAGAGAGCAGTGGAAGCTGGTCACTGAATATAGTCAAGGTTGAGTTAGACAAATCTTTCAAGAGTGATGGGTTATGAGATAATACTTTGAAGTGCGCTGATTCTCAGTGAAAGAAAGGGGACAGGGAAGAAATTGCTGTTACAGTCACAATCAGATCAACCATGTTCTTATTGAATCTTGGAGCAGTTTTGATGGGCCAAATGGCCTACTCCTGCTTCCATTTCTTATGATCCTTAGGAAGGAAGCTGAGTAATCAGGGCCAGTAATTGGTTTTAAGGGGGAGAGAGGTGGAAACAGGCCCGTCAGCCCAACTTGTTCATGCCCAGTTTTTACCATTAAGCTAGTCCCAATTGCCCGTGTTTGGCCCATATCTCTCCATGCTAATCTTATGTAACTGTCTAAATGCTTCTTAAAAGACAAAATTGTACCCACCTCTACTACTGCCTCTGGCTCGTTCCAGACACTCACCACCGTGAGAGAAAGAATTGTCCCTCTGGACTCTTTTGTATCTCTCCCCTCTCACTTTAAACCTACGCCCTCTAGTTTTAGACTCCCCTACCTTTGGGAAAAGACGTTGACTATCTAGCTGATCTATGTCCCTCATTATTTTATAGATCTCTATAAGATCACTCCTAAGCCTCCTATGCTCTAGGGAAAAAAAAGTCCCAGTCTATCCAGCCTCTCCTTAGAACTCGAACCAACAAGTCCTGGTAGCAACCCAGTAAATCTTTTCTGCACTCTTTCTAGTTTAATAATATCCTTTCTATAATAGGGTGACCATAACTGTACACAGTATTCCAAGTGTGGCCTTACCAATGTCTTGTTGAGAAGAAACTTTTCCACCCGAAGTGTGGTAAGGGCCTGGAACTCAGAACATGTCACCATCAGAAACTCTCAAGATATCATTTTTTTGCCATAATGTACAAGGCTACAGACCAAGTGGGATGAAGTGAAATAGCTCTTTATTGGCTGGGATAGACAACGGGCCAAATGGCCTCCGCTTTAGTGGTAAATTTCTCTGATTTTGATTTATTGGTATACAGTGAAAAGTACTGTTTCTTGCGCGCTACATAAAAAGCATACCGTTCATACAGAAGGAAAGGAGAGAGTGCAAAATGTAGTGTTACAGTTATAGCTAGAGTGTAAAGAAAGATCAACTTAATATAACGCAGGTCCACTAAAAAGTCTGACGGCAGCAGGGAAGAAGCTGTTCTTGAGTCGGTTGGTACATGACCTCAGACTTTTGTATCTTTTTCCTGACGGAAGAAGGTGGAAGAGAGAATGTCTGGGGTGCGTGGGGCCCTTAATTATGCTGGCTGCTTTGCCGAGGCAGCAGGAAGTGTAAACGGAATCAATGGATGGGAGGCTGGTTTGAGTGATGGATTGGGCTACATTCACAACCTTTTGTAGTTTCTTGCGGACTTGGGCAGAGCAGGAGCCATGCCAAGCTGTGATACAACCAGAAAGAATGCTTTCTATGGTGCATCTGTAAAAGTTGGAGAGTCGTAGCTAACATGCCAAATTTCCTTAGTCTTCTGAGAAAGTAGACACATTGATGGCTTTCTTAACTATAGTGTCGGCATGGGGGGACCAGGACACGTTGTTGGTGACCTGGACACCTAAAAACTTGAAGCTTTTGAAAGGATGTCCCGAAGCATGGTACATTGAAGCTTTTGAAAGGATGTCCCGAAGCATGGTACATTGAAGCTTTTGAAAGGATGTCCCGAAACATGGTACATTGGTGAGACCATGCAGACGCTACGACAACGAATGAATGAACACCGCTCAACAATCACCAGGCAGGAGGTGTTCCCTTCCAGTCAGGGAACACTTCAGCAGTCACGGGCATTCAGCCTCTGATCTTCGGGTAAGCGTTCTCCAAGGTGGACTTCACGACACACGACAACGCAGAATCGCTGAGCAGAAACTGATAGCCAAGTTCCACACACGAGGACGGCCTCAACCGGGATCTTGGGTTTATGTCACACTATCTGTAACCCCCACGACTTGCCTGGGCTTGCAAAATCTCACTAACTGTCCTGGCTGGAGACAATACACATCTCTTTAACCTGTGCTTAACCCCCTCTCCACTCACATTGTCTGTAACTTTAAGACTTGATTACCTGTAAAGACTTGCATTCCAACGATTATCTTGTAAATTGAGTTTGTGTCTTTATATGCCCTGTTTGTGAACATGAGTCCTCACTCACCTGAAGAAGGGGCTTGGGACTCTGAAAGCTAGTGCTGCCAAATAAACCTGTTGGACTTTAACCTGGTGTTGTGAGACTTCTTACTGTTCTTGTATAGGGTCAGGGTTGCCTGACTCAAAAGCCTCAGAACTAGACTTCAGCAAGCAGTGGATATCGCTGTTCATCCATGGTTTCCGGTTGGGAAAAACTCTGATTCAGAACCTGTAACATTGCAGTTTAGGGAAGTGCAGAAAATGAAGTCTGAATCGTGGTGGGGGTGGGGGAGGGGGGGGGGGGGGGGGGAGAAGAGTGATGAAAGAAGGAAATGACAGAAGAAAGAGGAAGGGGAGAGGAAAGTGATAGTGGGTTGGAGGGATAACAGAGGCTGACTGGATGGGTTTGAGAGCGAGAGAGATTGCAGACAGGTACACGATATAAGAAATTATATTTTTATAAGCGAGAAAAGCAGAACGGACACCAAATTACTCTGATCCAGCATTAAACACTCCAAAGTCTGCCTCATCTTTCTCTCTCATTGTAGAAACTGATGCAGGATTCAACTGTACTTTTCAAAGGCCTTTTAAACCAGTAACTTCCCTTTTAAGCTGAAAGGAAGTGGTTAGACACCAAAGTCTGATGCACAACTTGTTAATAACGTAACTACTGAACTTCCCGTGGATTCAGAGGGAGATTTTTGGTCTGGCTATCTCAGCTGGAGGTCAACGGGTTAGGAAGGTCCAGGATGGTGGAGAGAGTGGAAAAGATCTTAATCCACAAGACATCCCATATGGCCATCATCACAAATAACCTCTCCCAGTTAAACCCGACTGCCTGGCTTCAAGGTGCCGATCCCTGTTTAGAACATGTGGGCAGAGGTGTGGAGCCAGGTTGGGCATCACTAAACCAGTAAGCTCTGGGTTTGGTTAGACTCAATGTGGAGCAGCAAGCTCCGAAAGCTTATGGTATTTGCTACCAAATAAACCTGTTGGACTTTAACCTGGTGTTGTGAGACTTCTTACCTTGGTTAGACTCGCCAGCTTTAATTGACAGTTTAATGAGGGAGAGTAACTCTGACTTCCAAACACCCAGCTATGGTTAACTAGCACGGTTCAGGGAGGCTGATCACAAATCGTGCCAATGGTCTACATGGCGATGTCAAGGGCAAATGAAGCTCTCCGACCTGCTCAGTGGATCATCTCGAAGAACAACTCCAAAATCAAACCTGCATCCTTCCAGTTTGCGGCAAGCATTGCACCAGGGCAGTGACAGCTGCCTTGGATGAGGGAGTGGGAAAGGCTCTGCACAAAACCACCCACTTCAACACACTCAAACCATCAGACATACCAAACCCTGTGGTGATGGGGAATTGATGATGGGCACAGGTGAAGGATACTATAGACCGCCTTCTGTCATAAACCTGCTGCCATTGGCTGCCTCAGGATGAGGGTCACTCTCCCTAGATCAGGGAGAGATTCTGATGTTTGAGGACAACACATTTCTCCCGGGGAAGCAGTGGCCAGGTGGTCACTGGACTAGTAATGCAGAGTTGGGTGTTAATGCTCTGGGGACATGGGTTTAAATTCCACAACAGCTGGTGAAATTCAGTTAATAAATCTGGAATTAAAAAGCTAGGCCGGGATTTTTCTGCCCAAAGTCAACAGCCTTTGGCCACTCTCCAAATTTTCTGGTCCCGCCCATGACAATCCCCACTGTTGCCAGGACCGGAACATCCAAGCCCGAGTCTCAGTAATAATGGCCATGAAATCACCGGAGTGCTGTATAAACCATCTGGTTCACTAATGTCCTTCAGGGAAGGAAATCTGCCATCCTGATCTGGCCTACATGTGATTGGTTCAATGAATAGTGCGAGGGAATACCAGGAGCAACACCAGGCATACCTAAAAATGAGGTGCCAACCTGGTGAAGCTACAACACAGGATTATCTATGTGCCAAACAGCATAAGAGGCAATTGATAGACAGGGACTAGGTGATCCCATAACCAACAGATCAGATCCAAGCTCTGCAGCTGTGTCATATCCAGTCGTGAATGGTGGTGGACAATTAAACAACTCACTGGAGGAGGCGGTTCTACAAATATCCCCATCCTCAATGATGGAGGAGCCCAGCACATCAGTGCAAAAGATAAGGCTGAAGCATTCACAGCAATCTTCAGCCAGAAGTGCTGAGTAGATGATCCATCTCGGCCTCCTCCAAGAGATCCCAGCATTTCAGATACCAGTCTTCAGTGAATTCAGTTCCCTCCACGTGATATCAAGAAATAGATGAATGCACTGGACACGATAAGGCTATGGGCTGAGACAATATTCCAGTAATAGTGCAGAAGATTTGTGCTCCAGAACTTGCCACGCCCTCTAGCCAATTTGTCCCAGTATAGCTACAACACTGGCATCTACCTGCAATGTGGAAAATTGTCCAGGTATATCCAGTACACAAGAAACAGGACAAATCCAACCTGGCCAATAACCACCCCATTAGTCTACTCTTAATCAACAGTGAAGTGATGGAAGGGGTTACCATTGACCAGAAATTGAACTGGACTAGCTATATAAATACTGTGGCTATAAGAGCAGGTCAGAAGCTAGGAATCCTGTGGCAAGTAACTCATCTCCTGACTTCCCAAAGCCTGTCCACCATCTACAAGGCACAAGTCAGGAGTGTGATGGAATACCCTCCACTTGCCTGAATGAGTGCAGCTTCAGCAACACTCGAGAAGCTCAACACCATCCAGAACAAAGCAGCCCATTTAATTGGCACCCCTTTCACAAATATTCAGTCCCTCCACCACTGATGCACAGTGACAGCCGTGTATCATCTATAAGATGCACTGCAGGAAATCACCAAGACTCCTTAGGCAGCACTTTCCAAACCTACAACTGCTGCCATCTAGAAGGACAAGGGCAGCAGATATCTGGAAACACCGCCACCTGCAAGTTCTTCTCCAAGTCACTCATCATCCTGACTAGTAAATATATCATTGTTCCTTCACTGTCGCTGGGTCAAAATCCTGAAATTCCCTCTCCAGCAGCACTGTGGGTGTACCTACACGTCAGACACTGCAGTGATTCAAGGCGGCGGCTCACAACCACTTTCTCAAGAGGTGGGGATGGATAACAAAATTCTGGCCTAGCCAGTGATGCCCACATCCTGTGAATCATAGAAACCCTACAGTGCAGAAGGAGGCCATTCGGCCCATCGAGTCTGCACCGACCACAATCCCACACAGGCCCTACCCCCACATATTTACCCGCTAATCCCTCTAACCTACGCATCTCAGAACTCTAAGGGGCAATTTTTAACCTGGCCAATCAACCTAACCCGCACATCTTTGGACTGTGGGAGGAAACCGGAGCACCCGGAGGAAACACACGCAGACACGAGGAGAATGTGCAAACTCCACACAGACAGTGACCCGAGCCGGGAATCGAACCCGGGACCCTGGAGCTGTGAAGCAGCAGTGCTAACCACTGTGCTACCGTGCCGCCCCATGAAAGAATGAATAAAAGATTCAAGTGCCTTCAGCTCAAGTGCGTGCAGCGGTCAGTCAATGCTTCCATCCATCCCTCCAACACTGACTTCATTTGCAGTATTTGCAATCGGTTATGCTAATTGAAAATTGGCCTAGTGCCACCAATCGGATGACATCAACCTTGAATGGGAACTGGTCTTTTTCTTGTTTAACACTCAGCTGAACACATGTCCATCAAAGCAACAAGAGAATCCAGCATCAGAGCTTAGCTAATCACTAGCTTTGACCAATGCAGCCACTGGGAAGAGTTCCCAGCTGAGTATCTTAACTCGCAGTGTAGAGATCTGTGTCCAATCACTTAATTGCCCTGATCACCATTTACCCCTCAACTAATACCACCAAAAAAGAAATTGGGTCATATTTCACATCACTGTTTCTGGGATCTTGCTGTGCACCATTTGATTTATTGTCACATGTATGAGCATATAGTGAAAAGTATTGTTTCTTGCGCGCTATACAGACAAACATACCGTACATAGAGAAGGAAAGGAGAGGGTGCAGAATATAGTGTTACAGTCATAGTCAGGGTGTCGAGAAAGATCAACTTAATGCGAGGCAGGTCCATTCAAAAGTCTGACGGTAGCAGGGAAGAAGCTGTTCGAGTCGGCTGGTAAGTGACCTCAGACTTTTGTATCTTTTTCCCGACGAAAGAAGGTGGAAGAGAGAATGTCCAGAGTGTGTGGGTTCCTTGATTATGCTGGCTGCTTTTCTGAGGCAGCGGGAAGTGTAGGTGGAGTTAATGGATGGGAGGCTGGTTTGTGTGATGGACTGAGCTTCGTTCACAACCCTTTGTACTTTCTTGCGGTCTTGGGTAGAGCAGGAGCCATACCAAGCTGTGATACAACCAGAAAGAATGCTTTCTATGATGCATCTGTAAAAGCTGGTGAGAGTCATAGTGGACATGCCATTTCCTTAGCTTCTTGAGAAAGTAGAGACATTGGTGGGCTTTCTTAACTATAGCGCGGTGTGGAGGGACCAGGACAGGTTCTTTGTGATCTGGACACCTAGGAACTTGAAGCTCGCAACCATTGCTACTTCATCCCCATTGATGTAGACAGGGGCATATTCTCCTTTACACTTCCCGAAGTCGATGACAATCTCCTTCGTTTTGTTGACATTGAGGGAGAGATTGTCATCGTGCCAGTTCACCAGATCCTCTATCTCATTCCTGTACTCTGTCTCATCATTGTTTGAGATCCGATGCACTACAGTGGTGTCGTCAGCAAACTTGAAAATCGAGCTGGAGGGGAATTTGGCCACACAGTCACAGGTGTATAAGGAGTATAGCAGGGGGCTGAGAACACAGCCTTGTGGGGCACCGGTGTTGAGGATGATCGTGGAGGAGCTGTTGTTGCCTATCCTTACTAACTGCAGTCTGTGGGTTAGGAAGTTGAGGATCTAATCGCAGAGGGAGGAGCTAAGTGGCTGGCATCTCCTGTATTACAACAGTAAAAAAGTACATAATTGGTTGTGATAAGTCTTGGCATCTCCTGAGCTTAGGAAGGTGCTATACAAACACAAATCCTTTTTTTCCTTTATTCACAGTTGTTACTGCAACTAAAGAGAAATGTCATTCGTTGATCACTTCAATAAAATGAATCTGGTTTCAAGGTAACCAAGTAAATGGGTTGCCACTATCTTTCCTGAGAATATTTGTACTGAATAATAGAATCCTATAGTGCAGGAGGCCATTCGGCCCATCAAGTCTGCACCGACCACAATCCCACTCAGGCCCTATCCTCATAACCCCATGCATTTACCCTAGCTATTCCCCCTGACACCAAGGGGAAAATTTACCATGGCCAATCAACCTAACCCACACATCTTTGGACTGTGGGAGGAAATCCATGATGTGGAGATGCCGGCGTTGGACTGGGGTAAACACAGTAAGAAGTTTAACAACACCAGGTTAATCCACGCAGACACGGGGGGAATGTGCAAGCTCGACACAGTGACCCAAGCTGCGAATCAAACCCGGGTCCCTGGCACTGAGGGGCAGCAGTGCTAACCACTGTGTCACCATGTCGCCCAGTGATTCCAACACATTCATTAAGATTAATTTTCACTGTGGCTGCTCATCCTCTTCTTCTTTACCGTTTGCTCACTTAAAGATTAAGAAAGATTTATTGCATAGGTCACTTAGTTTAACATCAGTGGTGAGTAAAGCTTTGGAATTCATAATCAGGGAGAAAAATTCAGTGGCACTTGGAGGTTTGAGATTTGTAAAAGGCAGATCATGCTTGACAAATCTCATTGAATGTTTTGATGAATAACCAAGCAGATTGATGGAGAATTCAGTGGATGCCGTCCATAGGTTTTTAAGAAAGTGTTTGATAAAGTACCATAAAGACGGCTGATTAATAGAATTGAGGCGCATGGAATAGGCGCCAGTGTCCAAATGGATAAAAATTGGCTTAAGGACAGAAAGCAGTGAGTTGTGGCTTTTCAGCATGAAGGGGTGGTAGAGTGGCGTTGCTCAAGGGTCATTGCATTTTTTGCTTTGTATAAATGTCTTGGAACTTTACAAAATTTCCCCGATAATGCCAAATTTGGGAGGAGTGGCAATCAGTGAGGATGAAATGAATTGCCTGCAACATGTATAGACTGATGTGGAGGATGTATACATGTATAGACTAACAGAATGGACAGAAAAATGTCAGATGGAATTTAATGAAGGGGTGTGAGGTGACGGATTTTGGCAAAAGGGATAGGAAAAGGCAATTTAGATTGAATGACAAAATTATAGAGTATGCAGGAACAGCGGGACCTGGAGGTCTGCATGAACTTTTAAAAGCGGCAGGTCATAACAAGACTTGTCAGCAAAGCATACGGGATTCTGCGTTTCATAAATAGAGGCAAAGAGTACAAAAGCAGGGAGGTTATGTATCACCTTGCTTGGGTCAGGATTCAACTTGTGTATTGGGTCTCGTTCTGGTCACTACACTTTTGTGAAGATATAAATGTCTTTCAGAGTGTGAAGAGGAGGTTTACCAGAGCGGTTCCAGGGATATGATGGATTTTAGTTACAAGGTTAGACTGCAACGGCTGGGGTCATTCTCCTTGGAGCAAAGGCAAATGAAGGGATTTGATAGAATGGTACAAGATTATGATTGGCTTAGATAAGGAACACAAGGAAATGTTGTTCCCATTAACTGATGGTACAAGGACTAGGGGACACAGATTTAAGATCACGAGCAAGAGATGCAGGGGGAATTTGCGGAATAACTTTTTTTACACAGCGAGTGGCAATGACCAGGAACCCCTTGCCCACAACAGGGTGGTGGGAGCAGAAAACAGTGATTTTAAAAGGAAATTGGATGGGCAGTTGAAGAAAGTAAACTTGTAGGGCTACGGGGATACAATGGGGCACTGGGACTGATTTGCTCCACAGGGAGTTGGCATGGGCTCAAATGGCCTCCTTCTGTGCCATAAATAACTCCATGAAACAGGTCATTCAGTCAGCGCTGCTGTTTGTTTCACACAAGCCTCTTCTACCCTTTCTCCTCTCACCCTATCAGCATATCTTTCCCTTTCTTTCTCCTTTGTGTATTTATTTAGATTCCTCTTAACTGCATCTACATTATTGGCCTCAATTTATGCCAGGGGGATTAGTGGGATAAATATGTGGGGTTACAGGGATAGGATGGGAGGGTGGGCTTGGTATGATGTTCTGTTGGAGAACTGGTGCAGACTCGAAGGGCCAAATGGCCTCCTTCTGCACTGTGGAAATTCTATGAATTACTTCATGTTGCAGCATGTTCGACATTGTAAGCACACTTCCTATGCCCTCCTTCCTTTGTGGTTCTCCAGGTTGTACCTTAGAATTGATTAGACAGTCACTTCCTGAACAGCCAAGGGTGAATTTCCCTGGGAAAGTACCTCCGCTCCCATGTACACCTTCCTCCTTTGCAAAGTAAAAATTGGGAACTCGCTTTATTGGACATTAGCAAGTAGAATCCTGCACATCACGTACAAAGGTACAGCACACAGAACTCTTATCATAATTTCTATCAGTTCCTCCAAATAATGAGTTTGAAAGAATGCAGAACGACATATGAACATCACCACAGACACATCAAGAGAGTTTTAATGAAGACCAGTTAAAAAGATCTGATTCAAGTGGTCAGTCTCAGTTGGGATAGTGTTAGGGGTGGGCTAGTTTAAGGATGCTATAATTGGCCTCAGCATCCCTAGGTTAGGGAAGGGACAGTAAGAAGTCTCACAACACCAGGTTAAAGTCCAACAGGTCTATTTGGAATCACGAGCTTTAGGAGCACTGCTCCTTCATCGGGTGAGTGGAGAGGTGGGTTCACAAACACAGCATATATAGACAAACACACAATTGCAAGATAATGGTTCGAATGAGAGTCTGCAACCCGGGATCTTGTGTTCATGTCACACTACATGTTGCCCCCACCATTTAGCCTGGGCTTGCAAAATCCTACTAACTGTCCTGGCTTGAGACAATTCACACCTCTTTAACCTGCGATTATCCCTCTCCACTTGTACTATCTGTACCTGTAAAGACTTGAGTATCTGTAAAGACTCGCATTCCAACCATTATCTTGTAATTGTATCTCTGTCTATATATGACGTGTTTGTGAACCCACCTCTTCATTCACCTGATGAAGGAGCAGTGCTCCGAAAGCTCGTGACTCCAAATAAACCTGTTGGACTTTAACCTGGCGTTGAGAGACTTTTAACCATGCCCACCCCAGTCCAAAACCAGCATCTCCACATGAGGGAAGGGAGATGATGTCGAGATACACAGAATCCTGCAATACAGGAGGAGGCTATTCAGCCCAATGTGCCTGTTCTGGGCTTTTGAAAGAGTGTACTCCTTGTTCTTTCCCACCACAGCCATGCAAATTTCCCTTTGATTATTAATCAAATTTCTGTTTGAAAGTTACGAGTGAATCTGCTTCCACCATATTGTCAGGCAATACATTCCAGATCATCATAACTTGTCATATAAAAACATTTATCATTTTGCATCTGGTCCTTTTGCCAATTACCTTAAAACCACGTCCTCTGAGAACAGTCTGGAGCTAGAGCGTTTTAAAGTTTATATATTATTCACAAGTAAGGCTTACATTAACACTGCAATGAAGTTAGTGTGAATTTCCCCTAGTCGCCACACTCCGGCACCTGTTCGGGTCAACGTACCTAACCAGCAGGTCTTTCAGACTGTGGGACAAAACCGGAGCACCCAGAGGAAACCCATGCAGACATGGGGAGAACGTGCAAACTCCACACAGGCAGTGACCCAAGCCAGGAGTTGAACCCGAGTTCCTGGCGCTGTGAGGCAGCAGTGCTGCCCCACATAAGGTATAAGAGGCCATTCAACCCATCAAGTTCAGTCTACCCAGAATCCATGTATTATTGATGTTTCATGGACCCCCATCCTCCCCAGGTTTACAGATCATTATGCTTTTCCATTGTCCATTGGAATTGTATTTTCACTGGTGTCACCGCTGGTACACTCCCACTCTCCAGCTCCACACTCTTCGAGACTATTAGCTACTTGCTGGATTGCGATTCCATTGGTTTCTGTCTCCTCACCATAATTTGGCATAATTCATTGAATCCGCCATTATGGACACAGGCCATTCAGCCCAAACAGTCTGTGCAGGCGTTTATGCTTTACACAAGCCTTCTTCCATTCTAATCAATAATTGATGTGTGTGCCTGTTCAATGATATTTAACTGGAGACAATATGGCTATCCAAACTGAGCCCAGTCTGGTCCTCAGAAGGAAATCATGATTCAGGGCAAAATTAATAATCACTTGGGAAATGGTGGGCAAATTAAGGAAAGCCAGCATGGATACTTTCTGGAGATTTTTGAAGAGGTAAGAGAAAAGACTGATAGGGGTAATGCTGTTGATGTGGTGTATTTGGACTTCAATATGCTGTTTGATAAATGCCACCTATAGAAACATAAAAACTAGCAGGAGTGGGCCATTCAGACCTTTGAGCTTGCTATGCCATTCATTAGACTCATGGCTGATCATCAAATTCAATAGCCTGATCCCACCTTCCCCCATATCTCTTGATCCCATTAGCCCCAAAAGCTATATCTAATTTCTTCTTGAAATCAGACAATGTTTTGGCCTCAACTACATCCTGTGGTAGCGAATTCCACACATTCACCACCCTCTGGGTGAAGAAATTTCTCCTCACCTCAGTCCTAAATGGTTAACCCCTTATCCTCAAACTATGACCCCCCCCCCCCCCCAGTTCTGGATTCCCCCACCATTGGGAACATTCTTCCTGACTCTACCCTGTCTAACCCTGTCAGAATTTTCTAAGTTTCTATGAGATTCCCCTCACTCTTGTAAACTCTAGTGAATATAATCCTAACTGACTTAGTCTTTCCTCGTATGACACACACCTGCCATCCCCACGAATCATTCTGGTAAACCTTCGCTGTACTCTCTCTATAGCAAGGACACCCTTCCTCAGATAACTGCACCAAAACTACACACAATACTCCAGGTGTGGCCTCATCAATGCCCTATTCAATTGCAGCAAAACATCCCTATCCCTATACTCAAATCCTCTCGCGATGAAGGTCAACATTTTGATTTGATTTAGTATTGTCACATGTATTAGCATACAGTGAAAAGTATTGTTTCTTCCGCACTATACAAAGCATTCCGTTAATAGAGGAGGAAACAAGAGTGTGCAGAATGTGCTACAGTCATAGCTAGGGTGTAGAGAAAGATCAACTTAATGCAACATACTATTTGCATTCTTTGCTGCCTGCTGTACTCGCGTGCTTACTTTCAGCGACTGATGCACGAGGACACCAAGGTCTCACTGACTATCCAAAACTCTCATTGTACACCGATTCAGGTAATAAACTGTCTTCCTATTATTGCCTTCAAAGTGGATAATCTCAAATTTATCCATATTATACTGCACTTGCCATGCAGATGCCTACACGCACAGCCTGTCCAAATCACGCTGAAGCATCTCTGCATCCTCCTCACAGCTCACCCTCCCACCCAACTTGGTATCATCTGCAAATTTGGAGATAATACATTTAGTTCCCTCTTCCAAATCATTTATAATGTGAACAGTTGGGGTTTCAGCACAGATCCCTGCGGTACCCCAAACATCAGACTTGAGCAAAATTAGAGGTCACGGAACAAAAGGGACAAAAGCAACATGAATACGAAATTAGCTGAGTGACAGGAAACTGAATGGTGGTGAACGGTTGTTTTTCAGACAGGAGGAAAGTTTGTAGTGGAGTTCCCCCAGGGGTCAGTGTTCACACCCATGCTCTTTCTGATACATATTCATGACCTAGACATCGGTGTACCGGGCATAATTTCAAAATTTGCAGGAGACACAAAACTTGAAAGTAGTCAGGAAGATAATGTAGAACTTCAAAACTATATAGGGTGGTTAGTGGATTGGGTAGCTGATAAGATTTAATGCAGAACGTGTGAAGAGATTCATTTTGGTAGGAAGGACATAGACAATAAAAAGGGTACATTTCTAACGGGGGTGCAGGAGCACAGGAACCTAGGGATATACATGCACAAAGCAAACAGGATCCTGGGTTTTATAATTGGGGTATAAAGAGTACAAAAGCAAAGAAGTTATGACAAACTAGTATAGAATACAGGTTCAGCTACAACTGCACTGCATCTATAGCTGGGCTTTAGGAAGAATGTGAAGCATTAAAGAGAGTACAGGAAAGATTCATAAGAATGGTTCCAGAGATGAGTAATTTCAGTTACATAGATTGGAGAGGTAGGGGCTGTTTTTCTTGGAGAATGTTGGAAGGAGACTTGATAGAGGCATTCAAATTGATGAGTTGTCTTGAATAGATAGGGAGAAACTGATGGAAGGATCGAGAACCAGAGGGAACAGATTTAAGGTAATTGGCAAAGAAGAGCACTAGTGTAATGAGGAAAAACCTTTTTACACAGTGGGCGATTAGGATTTAGAATGCAGAAGCTGATGGAGACAGTCTCAATTATGGCATTCAAGACAGAATTGGATCATTATCTAAGAAGGAAAAATTTGCAATGGTCTTGGGAAAAGGTATTAGAGGAATTACTCTTGCAAGGGTCAGGGCACACATGACCAGGCCGAATGGAACCTCACACTTTATCCTCAGGCCAAGACAGAAATGGTTCATTCCCGGTCTTTGCGCAATTTGTTCAGTAAGGTGGAAGATTGTCTGGACCTCCAAAACCTCATGTTTCGTTCTGTCTGTGTTGTTGTTTGCTGACGGGAATCTGTTTTGTGATAATGCAATAGAACCACTGAAACATGTGGCAGGAAATGGGAAATAGCACTAGGAAGCATTGACCATTCAAAAATGACTGCAATCCTGAGATATTCTATGATTCCTGTTGCTTAACGTGGGTGTTTCTGTAGTTAAGTCAAAGGACTCATTAATCTTCCTGTCAATTATTTTTTCTCATATGTACTCATTTACTGGCAAGGCTAAAAGAAAAGCAACACAGTTCCCTTAAGTCAATGAATTATCCAATTACCAATAGAGGAAAGAAGCTGCTGCGCTTAATATCCCTCCAACTCCATTTGTCCTAAAGAAAATATTAAATCGCAGTACCTAGGTTTAGAAATTTTAAAATTCTCATTCTTATTTTTAAACCCCTCATGGCGTTGCTCTCTCTCCCCATCTCTACAATGTCCCCCAGCCCGATAACCCACTGAGATAAGAACATAAGAAATAGGAGGACAAACCATACAGCCCCTAGAATCTGCTCCTCCATGCAATATCATCATGGCTGATTACCTCAACTTCACGAATCTGCATTCTTCCAACCATGGCCTCTTGCGCATTCCTGATTTTAATCATTCCATCATTGATGGTTGTTCCTGCAGCTGACGAGGCCATAAGCTCCAGAATTCCCACCCGAAACCTCTCCTACCCTTACAACCTACCTGCTTGACCAAGCTTTTGGTCACCCGCCCTAAGAGCTCAGGTGGCTTGGTGTCAAACTTTATTTGATAACCACTTCTGTGAAGTGCCTTGGTCCTTTGACTACAATTGTCGAGTACCCTGGTGAGGCGTGCGAGAAGGCATGCTGGATGTCTGTGAATAAAAAGATCTGGTCAGTCCAAGGGAAAATTGCCGAGTCTTTATCCTGGGAGAGGGCAGAGTACCAGAAGTACCTGCAGCATTCAGATATTCCAAGGAATTGTAAAACATGAAATTTATTGAAGTTAAATTCACAACCTCCTAAAGCGCTTTACAACCAATGAAATATTTTCAGACCCTGTTCTGATGCAGGAAATATGGCAGTCAATTTGCACACAGCAAGTTTCCATAAACACCAATGAAACTACTTCAATCAAGCCATGCTCCCCGTCTAAACACTGGAACCTTCCATATTCTAGCACGGTCATTATAAACCACATGTTTATGTCCTCTAGCTGTTGACTCTCCTATCAGTGGAATTAGCTTCTCCTCACCTACTATTTAACCATCTATTTTAATTTAAATACATCAGTTATTGTATTTAAATATTTCTTGGATGTCAAACTGGGACCAGAGGCAGATGATAGAATGATAGAATCCCTACAGTACAGAAAGAGGCCATTCAGCCCATCGCGTCTGCACCGACCACAATCCCACCCAGGCCCTACCCCCATAACCCTACATATTTTACCCACTAATCCCCCTAACCTACGCATCTCAGGACACTAAGGGGCAATTTTAGCACGGCCAATCAACCTAAGCCACACATCTTTGGACTGTGGGAGGAAACCGGAGCACCCGGAGGAAACCCACGCAGACACGAGGAGAATGTGCAAACTCCACACAGACAGTGACCCAAGCCGGGAATCGAACCCAGGTCCCTGGAGCTGTGAAGCAGCAGTGCTAACCACTGTGCTACCGTGCCGCAGATCTGAATGGCATTGTCCAGCATCCTCTTTTCAAACTCTTTCATGTGAGCATTGCTCAAGGCCAGCATTTACTGCCGATCCCTAATTGTTCTCGAGGATGTGGTGGTGAGCTGCCTTCTTGAACCGCTCCAATCAATGTGGCGTATGCACACCCACAGTGCTGTGATGGAGGAAGTACCAGGATTTTCACCCAGCGACAAAGGAACACCAATATCATTCCAAGTGACTTGGATGGGAATGTGGTGGTCTCCCATGCATCTGTTGCCCTTGTCCTTCCAGGTGGCACAGATCATGGGATTGCAAGGTGCCTAAAGAGGCTTGGTGAGCTGTCGCAGTGCGCCCTGTAGATGGTGCACCGATGTTGGAGTGTGAATGTTTTCAAAGTAGTGGGTGGGTTTCGATCAAGCTTTGTCCTGCTTAGTGTTGAGATTAAGTGTCATTGGACACTATGATGTGTCATTATGCCCTCTACCACCAGGCCCCAAACCTCCTTCTATGTAGCAAAGGGCTTAAAAGAGAAGTTTTGCTGATCTTTACTTTCTTAAAGGTCAACTACAGGAAATGAGAAAATCAATGCCCTGAAACAGGAAGAGAGCACAGATCCAGGTACCAACAGTAGACTCGCATTTTCCCCACCAACACACACACTCTTGGAATAAAGAGATACCCTTTACTTTTTGATGAATTTTTAAAAAAACCACGGTGGTATTTTTAGGGAATTTGTGAGGCAGCTGCAGGCGATACTGGAGTGTACACACCCTTCCCCCCCCAGTGCTGCTGTTTACTGCCTCTCATGTTTAAGATGATACACAAGTAATTTCCAGTATCTTGAGTAGGTGAGGTGCTCTGTCAACTGCTGACAGATTCAACACGATCATCATCATCCCCAAGTGGACAAAATAAGCAGCACGGTGGCACAGTGGTTAGCACTGCTGTCTCACAGCACCTAGCACTGCTGTCTCACAGCGCCAGGGACCTGGTTGATTCCCGGCTTGGGTTGCTGCCTATTGGGAGTCTGCACATTCTTCCCGTGTCTGCGTGGGTTTCCTCCGGGTGCGCCAGTTTCCCCCCCCACAGTCTGAAAGACGTACTGGTTAGGTGCATTGGCAGTGCTAAATTCTCCCTCAATGTACCCGAACAGACGCCGTAGTGTGGCGACGAGGGGATTTTCACAGTAACTTCATTGCAGTGCTCATGCTACATGTCATTGCTACATAATCTGTGCAGGGTGCGGAGGGAGGGGAGGAGAGTAAGGCAGAGACTTCTGGGTTTGAGCAGTACTCAACGCACTCATGCACCAGCACCTGGTTAAGAGGTACGAGGGTCTCAGCTTTATATTCTGTATTGAATGTAACCCAACATTCAGGAGCCAATCATCCCCTTTCTCCTGGTCAGCTATGGCTCAGTTGGTAACACACTTGCCTTTGAATCACAAGGTTCCAGGTTCAAATCCCACTCCAGGGCTTGAGCACAAGAATTAAGGCTGACAGTGCAGTACTGAGGGAATACTCACTGTCAGAGGTGCCGTCCTTTGAATGACCGAGGCCCAATCTACTTGCTCACGTGGATATAAAAGATCCCACAGCCACAATTTGGAAGAAGAGCATGGAAGTTATCACCAGTGTGCTGGCTGTTATTTAATCCTCAACTAATATCACCAAAAAAAAAATCAGGCCATCGTTACATTGCTGCTTGTGGAAGTGTGCCGAGTGTAAATTAGGGATTAGTGGGATTAGCAGTCATACATTGTTTTAAACTGAAAAGTGAACTCTGGAGTCAGTATTCTCTGTTTGCTGTCCAAAAATTTATGCAATGTTGATTTGCCTGGGAACAGCTTTACTGGCTGTTCTGCAGTCAATTTGCCACTCATGGCCCTCTGCTGAGTCACTTTTACTGACATTCCTCAGCTATTTTTCTGGTAGTTTTGCGTTGAACTTTACTTGTTCTTTTTTGGGAGCTGGGGGGAAATTTGCTGATTTCACCAGTAGGATTGTTCAGCTTGCTCAGAGGCCAACAACCACTGAACTAATCAAAAAGGTCCCGATAAAGACATCACTGTTTGACTCTGAGCTCAGGCACCAGTAAGTGAATGTTAAAAATTCCATCGCATGATTTAACAGAGGATAGGGAGAATCCGCTCCCTCCACCCCAACCCTACCACCTCCACAAGTCCCGAACAACATTTCATCCACACCCAAAACCACTGAAAAAAACTGATAGCGGTGCTTACATGTAAAGATGGTAAAGTGGTTATGTCGAATAGTATCACAATAACTGTGGTGCAGGAGGAGGCCATTTGACCCACTGTGCCTACATCAAAATCCTTAACAATTAATCCAAAGACTGTGTTTAAATCTCACGATGGCAGCTTGAGGATTTGAAAACAATTTTTTTTTTAAAGCAACTGTGTTGGATTGTTATCAAAACCCAACTCATTTGTTGAAGGGCACGGTGGCAGAGCATGCTGATGAGGTTTGGTGAAATCGGAGGTTCTCATGGAGCATGAACATCGGCATGTTGGTGCTCTGGACATTGTCATTATTAGCATTTTGACACAGGACTCAGCTGTGAACTTGAGTAATGTGAAAGTGCACATCACCATACCTGGCCTCACAATGACACCCTTGCTGACAGTATGAGGACAACCGTAAAATCTTTTTTTTACTTGAATTCGTTCACAAGATGAGAGGCAAGACGACCATCACAAATTATCCTTGAGAATATGACGGTGAGCTGTCCCCTCGAATACGATTGAGGGGCAGTTAAGAGTTAACCACCTTGCTTGCACCTCCAGTCATACATAGGTCAGACTGGGTAAGGATGGCAGATTTCCTTCCCTAAAGTTCATTAATGAACAAGATAGATATTTATGACAATTCAGTAGTTTCATGGTTACCATTATTGATGCTAGTTTTTTAATTAAATATCTGGAATTTTTAAAAATTGAATTTAAACTGTACATCTGCGTCAGTGGGATTTGAACTCACGTCTCTGAATCATTAGTCCAGAATTCTGGATTACTAATTCAGTTAAAAGACCATGATGTGTGTGGAACCAGTAAAAATGAGGAAGGGGGGAAGTGAGAGGTGCAAGCCAGTGAGCTAACTTTGGTGGCTGACCAGAGATTGAGCAGGCATTTCTTGGAAGTGAAACTAGTTGCAATTTGTCTGCATAATCTGTGCCCCAAGTACTGAATGAGAAGAAGAATTGACACTGAGCAATTGGACCCTCGCAATTCCTTTAATTATCCAATAGGCTATTTTACTCTGTGATGGTTATAAAATTGTCCTCCTTGCCTGGTGACACTGACAGCTTGCTGGGGTGTGGTGCCCAAGGGCACTGCTCAACCTCCCGTACTTCAGCCAAGCTATCACCATGAGCCTTGACAGTGAGTTTCAACAATTATTCAGCTGCAGAAGCAGAAGGATACAGGGTTGAGGGGAGGAGGTGTAAAGACAAAATCACTGCAGAATCCAGTTCTACCCATACACTGTCCAGCAAGAGCCATGAGGCAAGAGAATCAGAGCAAGAACTCTAGCTTATTTTTAATCCCCTTTCTAATTCTAGATACCCTTACACAACCTAGAATCATAGTCATAGAGGTTTACAGCATGGAAACAGGCCCTTTGGCCCAACTTGTCCATGCCACCCTTTTTTAAAAAAAAAACAACCCGCAAGCTAATCCCAATCGCCCGCATTTGCCCCACATCCCTCTGTACCCATCTTACCCATGTAACTATCTAAATGCTTTTTAGAAGACAAAATTGTACCCGCCTCTACTACCACCTCTGGCAGCTTGTTCCAAACACTCACCACCCTCTGCGTGAAAAAATTGCCCCTCTGGACACTTTTGTATCTCTCCCCTTAAAACCTACCCTCTAGTTTTAGACTCCCCTACCTTTGGGAAAAGATATTGACTGTCTAGCTGATCTGTGCCCCTCATTATTTTATAGACCTCTATAAGATCACCCCTTAGCCTTCTACGCTCCAGAGAAAAAGTCCCAGTCTATCCAGCCTCTCCTTATAACTCAATCCATCAAGTCCTGGGTAGCATCCTAGTAAATCTTTTCTGCACTCTTTCTAGTTTAATAATATCCTTTCTATTAATAGGGTGACCAGAATTGCACACAGTATTCCAAGTGTGGCCTTACCAATGTCTTGTACAACTCCAACAAGACATTCCAACTCCTGTATTCAATGTTCTGACCGATGAAACCAAGCATGCCGAATGCCTTCTTCACCACTCTGTCCACCTGTGGCTCCACTTTCAAGGAGCTATGAACATGTACCCCAAGATCTTTTTGTTCTGTAACTCTCCCCAACGCCCTACCATTAACTGAGTAAGTCTTAACTTTAAAAAAAAAATTTATGGGATGTGGATGTCGATGGCTAGACCAGCATTTATTACCCACCCCTAGTTGCTCTTGAGAAGGTGGTGGTGAGCTTGGAGGACTTAAACCACTGTAGTCCACGTGGTGTAGGTACACCCACAGTGCTGTTAGGGTGGGAGTTCCAGAATTTTGACCCAGCGACAGTGAAGGAATGGTGATATATTTCCAAGTCAGTATTGTGTGTGACTTGGAGGGGAACCTCCAGGTGGTGGTGTCCCCAGGTATCTGTCGCTCTGGTCCTTCTAGATGGTCGTGGTCATGGGCTTGGAAGGTGCTGCCTAAGGAATCTTGCTGAGTTCCTGCAGTGCATCTTGTAGATAGTACACACGGCTGCCATTATTCTTCAGTGAGGGAGGGACTAAATGTTTGTGATGGGGTAGCAATCAAATGGGCTGCTCTGTCCTGGATGGTGTCGAGCTTCTTGAATGTTGTTGGAGCTGCACTCATCCAGGCAAGTCCTGACTTGTGCCTTGTAGATGGTGGACAGGCGTCAGGGAGTCAGGAGGTGAGCTAGTCACCGCAGCATTCATAGCCTCTGACTTGCTCTAATAGCCATAAAACTTATATGGCTAGTCCAGTTCAGTTTCTGGTCAATGGTAACCCCCAGGATGTTGGTAGTGAGGGATTCAGCAATGGTAATGTCATTGAATGTGAAGGGGTGAAGATTAGATCCTTCCTTGTTGCCCTTGAGGTGGTGATCATTGCCTGGCACTTGTGTGGCGCAAATGTTACTCGTCAGCCCAAGCCTGGATATTGTTCAGGTCTTGCTGCATTTGGACATGGACTGCTTCAGTATCTGAGGTGTCACGAATGATACTGAACATTGTGCAATCAGTGAACATTTCCACCTTATGATGGAAGGAAAGTCATTGATGAAGCAGCTGAAGATGGTTGGGCCTAGAACACTACACCCTGAGGAACTCCTGCAGTGATGTCCTGGAAATGAGATGATTGACCTCCAATCACCACAGCCAACTTCTTTTGTGCCAGGTATGGTTCCAACCAGTGGAGGGTTTTACCTGATTCCCATTGACTCCGGTTTTGTTCGGGCTCCTTGATGCCATACTGAGATCAGTAGAGACAATATAGCGCTTTTGACATAGTAAAGCAACTCACAAAACTCTGTCACTGCATCATATAGAGTCATAGAGGTTTACAGCATGGAAACAGGCCCTTCGGCCCAACTTGTCCATGCTGCCCTTTTTAAAGAAATGATGAGGACAGGTGTCAAAAGCTTAATTAAGCAAGGTTTTAAGTAGTATCTTAAAGGAGCAAAGGAGTTTAGGGAGAGAATTCCAAAAGTTAGGACCTTGAAGATTGGCTGGCTGGCAGAAAACAGAGTATGCATATATGGGCCTTATGATTGACAGGATGCGATGAGTGGAGTCTAACTGGGGCCATCACTTTTTACAATTTATATCAATGAGTTGGATGAGGGGTGTGAAGGCATGGCAGCTAAATTTGCAAATGACACAAAGATAGTTGGAAATTAGTTTAAAGTTTATTTATTAGTGCCACAAGTAGGCTTACATTAACACTGCAATGAAGTTAGTGTGAAAATTCCTTAGTCGTCACAGCCTGGCACCTTTTCGAGTACACTGAAGGAGAATTTAGCATGGCCAATATACCTAACCAGCACGTCTTTCAGACTGTGGGAGGAAACCCTAGCACCCGGAGGAAACCCATGCAGATAGGGGGAGAATGTGCAAACTTCACACAGACGGTGATCCAAACCGGGAATCAAACCCAGGTCCCTGGCACTGAGAGACAGCAGTGCTAACCACTGTGCCGCCCTTAGTCTGGACTCTCACAAATTAGATATAGCTCTTGGGGCTAAAGGGGTCAAGTGATATTGGGGTAAAGGGGGCGGAGAGATCAGGATATTAAATTCAATGATCAGTCATGATCAAAATGAGTGGCGGAGCAGGATGAAGGGCCGAATGGCCTACTCCTTCTTCTAGTTTCTATCCACAGTGTATGTGCCACTGTCAAAAAACTCCAATAAATTGGTTAAACCATGAATTCCCTTTCACAAAACCATGCTGACTCTTGATTATCTTGAAATTTGCCCAGCTATAATCTCCTTATTGACTGACTCTAACACCTTCCCCACGACAAGACGTCAAGCCATATACCTTATGGTTACAGGTTTCTGCCTCCCTCTCTTGGTGAATAGAGGGGTTATATTAGCTACTTTCCAATCTGAAGGAACCTTTCCAGAATCTAGCAGATTTTGGAAAATTAGCACCAATGCATCTGCTACCTCATCTGGCACCTCTTTTAAGGCCCTAGGATGAAGTCCTTCAGGACCCAGAGGCTTTGTTTAGTACCATTTCATGAGTGGTTGCAATTTCACCAGGTCTCCCTGCCACCTCCTGATTTACAGCTATTATTGGAATGCTTTTTCTAACTTCTATAGTCAAGACAGAAGCAAAATATTTGTCCATTTTATCTGCCATTTCCTTATTATCTACTATTAACTCTTGAGAGGACCAACACTCACTTTTGCTTACTCTTTTCCTTTTTAAATACCTGTGGAACACCTAACCAAAACATCCCTTTCCCTATACTCAAATCCTCTCACTATAAAGGCCAACATACCAGTTGCATGCGATGTTAACAGGATGCCACAAGTGACCTTTCAATCCTGTTTCCAAGTTGCTTTTCCAACTTTGCACATTTCCGTGTGTGGCTGATATGTTTGCTATATTTAAATCTGTGGCTGCATGTAATGATTTCCTTACATGTCTCAACCGGTACGCTCAAATTCACCTTTGAAATGGAGCAGCCAAATGAACATACTTTCCTGGATGTACTAGTTGAGAAATCTGCCAAGGGGATCTCTATCACGGCCTATTGCAAACACAACCTCACTGGTCAATATACGTATTGGTATTCTTACAGTTTCACGTGCCATAAATTTGGCCTTATTGGCAACCTCGGAAATCGGGAAGTATGCCAGGGGTTAGGTGGCATTCCATCAAGGACACATTTCTCATGCAACCCAACAAAAATGCTTGCGGGAACTGGGCCTAGAGGGGATTCCATGGCAACACCCTCTACTTTGGGGAAAATTTATTGAGAGTTTTTCGAGGACCTAACAAATGGCCTGCTCTTGTTCCTATTTCTTAAGGTCCTATGGTGTTAAAACTGAACTCAATTGCATGAATTGCTGAGTTCACAAGTTGAATGGATCATTAAAATTTGAGCAACAGGTGAATCTATATTTCATGCTGTCACTAAGCAGGAGTGGGAATTGCCACTCCCAGTGCAGGGTAATTGCCCATCAGAAGTTTGAACTTCTTGGGCAATTCCCATACAATCCTTACCTGGGAACATCTGGCAGGTGGGGGTTCCACAGTGCATCTTTGGGGTACCCTCCAGATACACTGCCCTGGAGCTCGGAGCTTTATGCTGAAGGCACTATTTAAATATAAATTGCTGTGACATGGCATTTGTGCTTAACAAATGCTTATCTTAGTACAATATAAAGGGAAAGACTCTTAGTACGGTAGAGGATCAGAAGGACCTTGGGGTCCGGGTCCATAGGACTCTAAAATCGGCCCCGCAGGTGGAGGAGGTGGTTAAGAAGGTGTATGGTGTGCTGGCCTTTATCAATCGAGGGATTGAGTTTAGGAGTCCGGGGATAATGATGCAGCTATATAAGACCCTCGTCAGACCCCACTTGGAGTACTGTGCTCAGTTCTGGTCGCCTCACTATAGGAAGGATGTGGAAAAGATTGAAAGGGTGCAGAGGAGATTTACAAGGATGTTGCCTGGATTGAGTGGCATGCCTTATGACGATAGGCTGAGGGAGCTCGGTCTTTTCTCCTTGGAGAGACGAAGGATGAGAGGAGACCTAATAGAGGTGTATAAGATGTTGAGAGGCATAGATCGGGTGGACTCTCAGAGGCTTTTTCCCAGGGTGCTACGAGAGGACACAGGTTTAAGGTGCTGGGGGGTAGGTACAGGGGAGATGTTAGGGGTAAGTTTTTCACACAGAGGGTGGTGGGCGAGTGGAATCGGCTGCCGTCAGGGGTGGTGGAGGCGAACTCAATAGGGTCTTTTAAGAGACTCCTGGATGAGTACATGGAGCTTAATAGGATGGAGGGTTATAGGTAGGGATGTGCTCGGCACAACTTGTGGGCCGAAGGGCCTGTTTGTGCTGTAGTTTTTCTATGTTTCTAAACAACGTAGGTGCAGCTTGGCTAAATGCAGAGCAGAAGTAGCATTTACTCTGCTCTGGTAACATGCTCCAGAAAAGTAATAAGCAGTCAACAAGTTACACAAATGCATCCGGTGATAATCAAGGGCAGAATCCACTGCTACCATCCCCTTCAACACGGATTCTGAAGGAAGCAGAGAAAATACAAACCCATTTCCTACCTGTCGGCAGATGTCTTCAGAATGTTGTGCTGCTCTGTTCTGTTGGTTACAAATTTACACTTGAAACAGTGTGGGTTGTTCACCAAAGGGTTTGGCTCCACAGCCAGTCTGGACTCTCACAAACCAAGGATATCCAAATGCACAGCAGCACCTAGCCAGTATTCACTCCTTTTGTACTGGATACCTTTATATCGACGGTCAGACCAGTCCAAACTTATCGACCTGTTCTATAGAAACGGAGGTTCGGCTTAATTCATAGACAATGTTCAGGCCATCCAATAACAGGCTGCACTTGCATAGGGCCGTCAACATAATGGAACACATTATTGCACTGTAGAGAGATGGAAACACTGGGCAATGTGCAATAGGTGACAAAAAAACAATGGGGTAGTGACTGAAAAATCAATGGGACAGTTATTTTTGGGAGGGCAAGTTAGAGATCAAGGAGGTAGCCTGAATATGTGGGATGAAAATGCATCAGAATTAGTGGGGGGGGGGGGGGGGTCATGAAAGGTGGCCGGAAAACAAAAGAGTATTATATCGTGGGATTTGAGCCAGGCAAGAATGCCCATTTCCTATTCAAGAATTGACAGCACCCAAGGCTATTTGGCTCATCACACCAGTGCCAGCTCTCTGGAAGACCTAACCATTTGAGTCTTGTTATCTTGCCCTTACCCAATACCATTTTATTTAGTTTTCTTTTTTCAGAAATTTACCTGCTTCCCTCTTAATAACAGATTTGATCTCCCTCAAAGTTTGAGTGGACATTCCACATCCTAACAACTTGCTGCACTTAAAAACGTTCCCTTACCTCTTGTTCCATTGTCGATGTTCTCCAACTTGCACTCTCACGTTACTGAATAACCACCACTGAAACATATTTTCCCCAATTTACTTTTCACTGCCTTCCTCACACTTAAAGAGTCACTTTCATACCCTCCAGGGCCTTGACATTCTTTGAGGTAGAGCATCTAAAAGTAAATACAGTATTCTGGGAGTATCCTAACCAGTGATATCTATAGGGTTTTCACTTCTGTAATCAAGTCTCTACACAACTTTACACAATGTCAGCTGTGGCTCAGTGAGCAGTGCACTGTCATAGAATCCTGACAGTGCAGAAGGAGGTCATTTGATCTATCGGATCTGCACTGGCTCTTTGACAGAGTGTCTTACCCAGATCCTCTCCCCACCTTTATCCCCGTAACCCCACACATTTACCATGGTTAATCCACCTAACGCACACATCTTTGGACACTAAGGGCCAATTTAGCATGGCCAATCCACTTAACCTGCACATCTTCGGACTGCAGGAGGACCTGGAGGAAACCCAGCAGATACGGGGAGAATATGCAAACGCCACAGACAGTTACCAGAGGCTGGAATTGAATGGGTCCCTGGCACTGTGAGGCAGCAATGTAAACCACCGTGCCACCCTCAAAGTCGAATGTTTGTGTTTCAAGTATAACTCCAGATACCTGACAACAGTTAGATTTGCACTCCAGTGCAGTAACTGAAGGAGTGCTGTACTGTTGAGAAGCCACCTTTCAGATGAAATGTTAAACTGAAATCTCTTCTGTAAATATAAAAGATGCATGGGACGATTCAGAAGAGGATCAGGGGAATTCTCCCCAACGCAGAGTCCAATATTTACCACTCAACATTGATAAGAACAAAGGAGGTTATTGTCACATTGCCATTCGTTGATGCTTACTGTAACTGCTGTATATCTACACTACAATAGTCACTACAAATCAAAAAAATCTTACTGGCTGCAAAGTACTTTGGGGTATCCTGAGGCTGTGAAAGGGGCTATATAAACTCAAGTCAATTATCAATTTGTCATTCACTTTTAAAAGTTTGTTTATCTGAAGAACCAAGTCTCTCCTGAATTTTGCTGAAAAGAGATATGTTGCTAAAGTTTTTCATCTTATACTCATCAGAACAAATGGGAGAATGGCAAATTTCAAATGATCACAACAATTTATACGACAGGTAAAAAGGGAGCTGATTGATTGCAAGTTGACTCTGGGAGAGGCAATGGCCTAGTGATATTATTGCCAGATCCAGAGACTCAGCTAATGTTCTGGGGACCTGGGTTCAAATCCCACAGATTCTAACATAAGAAATAGGAGCAGGATTAGGTCATCTAGCCCCTCCAGCCTGCCTCGCCATTCAATAAGATCATGGCTGATCTGAAGTGGATCAGTTCCACTTACCCGCCTGATCCCTATAACCCTTAATTCCCTTACCGATCAGGAATCCATCTATCCGTGATTTAAACATATTCAACGAGGTAGCCTCCACCACTTCAGTGGGCAGAGAATTCCAGAGATTCACCACCCTCTGAGAGAAGAAGTTCCTCCTCAACTCTGTCCTAAACTGACCCCCCTTTATTTTGAGGCTGTGCCCTCTAGTTCTAGCTTCCTTTCTAAGTGGAAAGAATCTCTCCACCTCTACCCTATCCAGCCCCTTCATTATCTTATAGGTCTCTAAAAGATCCCCCCTCAGCCTTCTAAATTCCAACGAGTACAAACACAATCTGCTCAGTCTCTCCTCATAATCAACACCCCTCATCTCCGGTATCAACCTGGTGAACCTTCTCTGCACTCCCTCCAAGGCCAATATAACCTTCCGCAAATAAGGGGACCAGTACTGCACACAGTATTCCAGCTGCGGCCTCACCAATGCCCTGTACAGAAGCAGCAAGACATTTCTACTTTTATATTCTATCCCCCTTGCGATATAGGCCAACATCCCATTTGCCTTCTTGATCACCTGGTGCACCTGCAGACTGGGTTTTTGCGTCTCATGCACAAGGACCCCCAGGTCCTTTTGCACAGTAGCATGTTGTAATTTTTTTCCATTTAGATAATAATCCAATTTGCTATTATTTCCTCCAAAGTGAATAACCTTGCATTTGTCAACGTTATACTCCATCTGCCAGATCCTCGCCCACTCACTCAGCCTGTCCAATTCTCTCTGCAGACCTTCTACGCCCTCCACACGATTCACTTTTCCACTTATCTTTAGATGGTGGAACTTGAATTCAATAAAAGAAAAATCTGGATTTAAGAATCTACTGATGACCATGAAACCATTGTAGATTGTTGGAAAAACCCATCCAGTTCACTAATGTCCTTTAGGGAAGGAAATCTGCCGTCTTTACCTGTCTGGCCTACATGCGGCGTCAGACCCACAGCAATGTGGTTAACACTCAAACTGCCGTCAGGCAACCAGGGATGGCAATAAATGCTGGCCAGCCAGCGACACCCATGTCCCATAAAAAAAATAAAGATTGGCGGTCCCATGGAGAAAGCAATGGAGAATGACTGCTCCTTTCAAAGGCGGCTTGAACATATTCCTTCTGCTGACATAAAATGGGCTCCTGTGTACGAATATGTGTTGCTTCTGGCAAGCATAAATGAGCCATTACACGCTTGACTGATTACCTTAAATTGGTTACTGTACCAACAGCGCACTCAGGAATATTCAGCAAGTGCTGCCCATTTGCAAAATCACCTATTATGAGCAACTGAAGGAACATGTTGTTTGATTTGATTGGCCAAATACTGGAACATATGGCCGACATACTGTAGAAGCACAGAAATTCATACATTACATTGCCCAACTATGTGGTAGGCATACTTTTTTTTGGACTGACAGCAACATCCTGTAGACAGAAAATGCCACCTGCATAGCAGCAATGTGAAACGGCTTCCTTAACATGTTTAAATTTTTGAGAGACTTTGCTTTCCTCTGTGATATAAGTTGTGATTGTTTGAAACTTGCTATTCTCGATTGGTCGTGATGAGTGCAAGACGATAAGCATCGGCACTATGTCTCTCTTCTCAGCCACATTCAAGTTCAGTACTAGCAAGTCTCTCTTACTTCTCCATGCCTTTTCAAGTGTTACCATTTACTGTACAAGTCCTCTTTTCAATCTTCCTCTGCATATTAAGAAATGCAAAGCACCAAAAGACATTTAGATGTTGAGAGAAAAAGGCAAGTCAGACATTCACCTTTCTGCCATACTACTGTATTCCATCTTTCAAAAAGAAAGACATGATTTTTTTAATATTACTTAACAATATGTTAAAAAAGTAGCCAGTTTAGGCTTCAGTGTTAATACAATTATACACTCTATAACAGGTCGATAGTGTGAGCATTGTTCTTTTGAATTCATTCTGCAAGTATTCTTACACAAGCTGGCTACAAGTCAGAAATCAAACACAATATAGCGTAACCTTGTACACTTTAAACAGTGAATTTGTGAAGGAGTACTGGAGGCAACTGGGTTTTCACTGCCCAGTTCAGTATGAGCATTCCCTTCATTCAAACCATTTTGTTGAGGGAATGCTGGGATCAATGAAGAGTAAAAATCGATGAAGTCCATTCCCTTGTCAGTAGTCGGACTGTATGTACAGTGCTGAATGCAAGACGTGAATAAAAAGTCACGGCAGACTGATGCAAAGGAGGGAACAATCAGATTGACCTTCACCCGAGCATAAGCTTGGGCAGAACACTAGGGAAGAAGAGTCAGAGACGGAAGGTTGTTTGAGTTCCAAACCGAGCAGGTTATGACTACTGTTGAACAAGTCCCACTCACAGACTACAAACACACAAGCAAACAAAAAAAATAAATCAGGTAAGGAGAAAGTGGATTAACAGCTGGCCAACTCGTTTTCCAAAAACCGTAAGGAAGTCCTAGGGGCCAAGGCGTCCTGCACCTATCCCAGTGCAGAACCACACACAGCAGTGGGGGAGATGGGATGGTGAGGGTAGGGGAAGGATGAAGGAGAGAGAAAGGCAAGGCAGTTCCAGAACAACCTGGTGAGCTCTCAGCGCAGCAGAGTACTGTATATCCGAGTGAGAATATTCAGTGGAGTCACAAGTTAGTTCCTGTAGGGAACTTTTCATCTGATCAGTGAGCAGCAAAGGTGGTTTTCTTCAGGCTGAAGTTAGACCAGTTGATGGAGAGTCTCTGTCTGTTTTGCCGGGCTGAATCTAAGCAGAACCTGGGAAGGAAAAGGAAGACAATTACTTAAAAGAACAGAAACTGCTGAAAGTACTCATCAGATTTGGCAGCATCTGTGGAGAAACAAGAATTAATGTTTCAGTTTAAGACCTCAATAAAAAATGCAATGAATTGAAACCCAGGGACATAATTGGTTAATTGAGTGGACGCCATAAAAACTACCACCGTGAACCAACTATTTATTTAAAAACCTATCCATGTGATCAGCCTCCACAGTTTTGCGTCCACCTCTCCTCTCCCCAGAACTCTTACCTGGACTGCCATCCATGAGTGACCATCACACTCTCCATTCTTTTACCAGTGGGATAATAGTATTTCATGAGTCTTGATTGAGAGTGCTTACTGGCAAATTCAGTAAAAGGATGGGATCTCAGATCCAAGCTCAATCTTGTTCCTGATCCACACCTTTGCGTGAGGAATTATGAAACAGTTATCAGGATTGTGTCCATTGGCCAATATCCTGCTCCAGGCCCAGGGTAATGATTAGTACTCACATTATGTACGGGTTTCTTTTCTTTTAATTTCATGGAATCAATACAGGTTGATAGCACAGGAAGAGGTGTTTCCATTCACCACGTTTATGCCCCATCTTTGCAAGGGCAATCCAAAATTAATCCGTGCTCTCGCTTCATGGCTCTGGGGGAGATAGCAGTGTAGTGGTAATGTCGTTGGACTAGTAACCCAGAGACCCAGGCTAATACTCTGGGGATGTGGGCTCAAATCACCAAGTCAGTTGGTGGAATTTAAAATCAATTAATAAGTCTGAATTTAAAGCTCGTCTCGATAATGGTGACCCATAAAACTATTATCGATCGTTGTAAAAATCCATCTGGTTCACTAATGTCCTTTAGAGAAGGAAATCTGCCGTCCTTACCCGGTCTGATCTACATGTGACTCCAGACCCACAGCAATGTGGTTGACTTCCAAATGTCCTCGCAAGCCACTTAGTTGAAGTGTAATTAGGGATGGACAATAAATGCTGGCCTTGCCAGCAATGCGCACATCCCATGGAAGAATTTTAAAAATTCATCGCCACTTTAAATGTTTAACTTATTCTCCCTTTAAAAGACAGAATAGTCTCTTCTATCTCAGTTACTCCCTGTGGGCAAAGCGCCAAATGTTCGAAAAATCTACCAGGTGAATCAACTACTTTGAAACTCTCTCCTTAGTCTCAATCACAATTTTAAATTTGATAACCATTTATCGCAGACTTGGTCACCACCAGTCTTTTCCCTTTCACTTGATCAAAGCATTTCTCAATTTTAAACACATCAAATATCTTCTCGTAACCTCCTCTGCACTAATGGAAATTGTCGCCAAATCTCAAATCTTTTCTAGTTTGCCATCCCTGAAATCACCCAAGTGAATCACCCATTTCCATTCTACTGCTTTAACATCCCTTCGAAAATTGTGCACTCAGAACAGTGTTCGGTGGTCTGCATCCTTTTTGTACAAACTTATTCTATTCCATATCTGTGGTGTCAGGTATAATTGGATAGCACTGTAAAGTTAACACAGTTGTGACGGACCAAATGGCCTCCTTCTGTACTACAAGATTTTATGACCTTATAGATTCTGAAGGACTTTCTCCTCTCGTCAGCAAATTCAAGTGCATCAAGTCTTTGCGAACATTACATGTGCAGTGGACAATGGGGAGCCTGCGGATATGGTGTATCTGGATTTCCAGAAGGCATTTGACAAGTTGTTGCACCAAAGACTGCTACATAAGATAAAAGTGCACGATGTTATGGGTAATGTATTAGCATGGATAGAGGATTGGTTAACTAACAGAAAGCAAAGAGTGGGGGGTAAATGGGTGTTTTTCTGGTTGGTGGTCAGTGACTAGTGGTGTGCCTCAGGGATCAGTGTTGGGACCGCAATTGTTTACGATTTACATAGATGATTTGGAGTTGGGGACCAAGTGCAACGTGTCAAAATTCGCAGATGACACTAAGATGGGTGGCAGAGCAAAGTGTGCAGAGGATGCTGAAAGTCTGCAAAGGGATATAGATAGTCTGAGTGAATGGGCGAGGGTCTGGCAGATGGAGTACAATGTTGGTAAATGTGAGGTCATCCATTTTGGTAGGAATAACAGCAAAATGGACTATTATTTAAATGGTAAAAAATTGCAGCATGCTGCTGTGCAGAGGGACCTGGGTGTCCTTGTGCAGGAATCTCAAGGAGTTGGTTTGCAGGTGCAGCAGGTAATTAAGAAGGCAAATGGAATTTTGTCCTTTATTGCTAGAGAGATGGAGTTTAAAAACAGCGAGATTATGTTGCAGCTGTATAAGGTGCTGGTGAGGCCACACCTGGAGTACTGTGTACAGTTTTGGTCTCCTTACTTGAGAAAGGATATACTGGCACTGGAGGGGGTGCAGAGGAGATTCACTAGGTTGATTCTGGAGTTGAGAGGGTTGGCTTATGAGGAGAGACTGAGTAAACTGGGGCTATATTCACTGGAATTCAGAAGAATGAGGGGGTATCTTATAGAAACATATAAGATTATGAAGGGAATAGATAAGATAGAAGCAGGGAAGTTGTTTCCACTGGTGGGTGAAACTAAAACTAGGGGGCATAGCCTCAAACTAAGGGGAAACAGATTTAGGACTGAGTTGAGGAAGAACTTCTTCACACAAAGGGTCGTGAATCTGTGGAATTCCCTGCCCAGTGAAGCAGTTGAGGCAACCTCATTGAATGTTTTTAAGGCCAGGATAGATAAATTTTTGAACAGTAAAGCGGTAAACAGTAAACAGTGAGCGGACGGGTAAGTGGAGCTGAGTCCACGAAAAGATCAGCCATGATCTTATTGAATGGTGGGGCAGGCTCGAGGGGCCAGATGGCTTACTCCCGCTCCTAGTTCTTATGTTCTCATTAAGTCCTTGTTGATGTACACGGTTATTATTGAATAGGTCACTCTCTAAATTCTGGGTGCAAATCAATCCATTTTGACATCACAACTAAATCAAACAAGATTGTCCACAATCACATTTCAAAACTGAATTGGCCAAGCACCTGGAGAGGAAGATTTGCAGGGCTACAAAGGAAGAGTGGGGGGTTCTAACTCGCTCTTGGAGAGCTGACACAGACAGAGGGGCTAAATGACTTCCTCTGTGCTTTGCAGTGATTTTAACTGTAGTCGGTGCTTACCAACAACAACATCAATGAGCTGCTATTTACTTATGGCGAAGCAAATCAGATGCTGGAATCTGAAACAGAAAATACTGGAAAATCTCAGCAGGACCGACAGCATCTATGGAGAAACAGAGCTAATGTCTCTCAACAAAGAACAAAGAAAATTCGGCTTTCCAAGCCTGCACCAACTACGCTGCCCGACTGAACTAAAACCCCTACCCTTCCGGGGACCATATCCCTCTACTCCCATCCTATTCATGTATTTGTCAAGAAGCCCCTCAAAAGTCACTATTGTATCTGCTACCACTACCTCCCCTGGCAATGAGTTCCAGGCACCCACCACCTTCTGTGTAAGAAACTTGACTCGTACATCTCCTTTAAACCTTGCCCCTCGCATCTTAAACCTGTGCCCCCTAGTAATTGACTCTTCCACCCTGGGAAAAAGCTTCTAACTTTCCACTCTGTCTATGCCCCTAATAATCTTGTAGACTTCTATCAGGTCGCCCCCTCAACCACCATCGTTCCAGTGAGAACAAACCAAGTTTCTCCAACCTCTCCTCATAGCCAATGCCCTCCATACCAGACAACACCCTGGTAAATCTTTTCTGTACCCTCTTCAAAGCCTCCACATCCTTCTGGTATGCGGTGACCAAAATTGAACACTATATTCCAAGTGCGGCCTAACTAAGGTTCTATAAAGCTGCAACATGACTTGCCAATTTTTAAACTCAATGCCCCGACCGATGAAGACAAGCATGCAGTATGCCTTCTTGACTACCTTCTCTACGTGCGTTGCCACTTTCGGTGACCTGTGTACCTGTACACCCAGATCCCTTTGCCTATCAATACTCTGAAAGGTTCTCTCTTGTTTTGTCTGGGTCATCCAAACTCGAAATGTTAGCTCCACGGATGCTGTCAGACCTGCTGAGATTTTTCAGCATGTTCTGCTTTTTAAACTAGTGCTGTTCTTGCATTCAGTGACTTTAACAAGATGTGAGCAAGCAAGTAACCACAGCTGTTTTTGCTTGGAATGAACAGAGCACTTTTTGGTTCAATATTTTGACACTGATACTAATACAATGTTATTAATTTATGTATATAGCTGCTGCTGCCAGGCCAGCCCATCTCATACTGCTCTCGAGAGGTGCTGGTGAGCTGCTTTCTTGAACTGCTACAGTCCACGTGAAGCTACACCCACAGTGTTGTTCGATAGGGAGTTGAACCTCGCAATGATATGCTGGTTAATGAGTGCCTGATGATCACTTTTGGGCTGCTGTCAGTGACTGCCCATTGATAACCTGGATATTTTAAGTGGTGGGGACCGCACTTCAACCCCCCCCCCCCCAAACCCTCCCAAATAGAGTTATGGACAGGAGCACAGTTAATTTAAACAGCCCTGATTTCTTCTTAAGATAAAGGCAAAATACTGCGAGTGCTGGAATCTGAAACAAAAACAGAAAATGTTGGACAAACTCAGCATTTGAGAATGATCTATGCAAGATCTTGCAGTACAGAAGGAGGCCATTTGGCCAGCCCTGACGGAGGTTTATCCAGACTTGAAACCTTGGCTCTATTCTCTCTCTATAGATGCTATCAGGCCTGCTGAGTTTCTCCAGCATTTCCTGATTTTTTTTCTTTCTGCTCTGCCCTTTTTGCACGAATACAATAAAGAGGAATGAGGGAAAGGGAGGGTAGAAACAAGATTTCTACCAAGGGAGAAGGCACGTAGACTTGAGTTCGTCTTGAAGGCACACACTCCGATGTTCCAGTAGTTTGCAGTTTTGACAAGGGGTCAGAGTTCTTTCTGCTCCCACCTAGTTGATGGTAAGATTGTAGACAGCGCAGGCTGTGGTCTAGACCTACTTTTTCACTTGGAGGTCAAATAATAATTGCCGATAACTTCCAACAGCTTGTTAGTTAAAGGAATTCAGACAGCTCAAGTCTCGGTCATGTGGCACTGGTTTCAAGTTGTTTAATGAGGCCCCTGGTTGAAAATCAAAGTGCGTTGGAACAGGTAATGTTTAGGCCATTAGCACCAGATTGGAGGCTGGGAATTGTAAACAGCTGCTTTTATTCATAGCTGACTGGTGCAAACATCTCATCTGCGAAACTATTGTTGGTTTGGTTGAAATGTTAAACGATGCAAGGAGCGTTTCATTCCAGGAGATGCGAGGTGTTAGCCTTTGTCCACTTTCAAACCGCTCAGAAACTTATAGCAGCTAGCATGTGATCAGCTGGAGCAAAGAGGTGTCAGGGAAGGAAGGATAGGAAGTGCTAACATGTGATCAGCTGGAGCCATTTTATCAGTCCAGCAATTGTTCATTTTGGAAATCCGAGAAAAAAATAATTTGATAAAATCATCTCAGAATCCTCATAGTGCAGAAGGAGGTCATTGAGCCCATCGAGTCTGCACCGATTCTCCGAAAAAGCATTCTACCCAGGCCTACCCCGCTATCCTATTTCCGAAACCCCACACATTTACTACAGCTAATCCATCTAACTTACATACCTTTGGACTGTGGAAGGAAACCAGAACACCCGGATGTTAGGGAACTTGCATGTTAGCATGGATGTTAGGGAACTTGGGGAAATAAATAGTGATGTCTTGAAGAGTGTACATATTACAGAGGAGGTGGTGCTGGAAGTCTTAAAGTGCATCAAGGTAGATAAATCCCCAGGACCTGATGAAGCGTATCCCAGGACATTGTGGGAGGCTAGGGAGGAAATTGCGGGTCCCCTAGTCGAGATATTTGAATCATCGATAGTCGCGGGTGAGGTGCCTGAAAATTGGAGGGTGGCAAATGTTGTGCCTTTGTTTAAAAAGGGCTGCAGGGAAAAGCCTGGGAACTACAGGCCAGTGAGCCTCACATCTGTGGTGGCTAAGTTGTTGGAAGGTATTTTGAGAGACAGGATCTACAGGCATTTAAGGACGCAAGGACTGATCAGGGACAGTCAGCATGGCTTTGTGAGTGGAAAATCATGTCTCACAAATTTGATTGAGTTTTTTGAAGGGGTAACCAAGAAGGTAGATGACGGCAGTGAAGTTGATGTTGTCTACATGGACTTTAGCAAGGCCTTTGACAAGGTACCGCATGGTAGGTTGTTGCATAAGGTTAAATCTCACGGGATCCAGGGTGAGGTATCTAAATGGATACAAAATTGGCTTCTGTTGAGGGTTGTTTTTCAAACTGGAGGCCTGTGACCAGTGGTGTGCCTCAGGGATCAGTGCTGGGTCCACCGTTATTTGTCATTTATATTAATGATTTGGATGAGAATATAGGAGGCATGGTTAGTAGGTTTGCAGATGACACCAAGATTGGTGGCATAGTGGACAATGAAGAAAGTTATCTCCAATTGCAACGGGATCTTGATCAATTGGGCCAGTGGGCTGACAAATGTGAGGTGATGCAGTTTGGTAGATTGAACCAGGGCAGGACTTACTCAGTTAATGGTAGGGCGTTGGGGAGAGTTACAGAACAAAGAGATCGAGGGGTACATGTTCATAGCTCCTTGAAAGTGGAATCACAGGTGAACAGAGTGGTGAAGAAGGCATTCGGCATGCTTGGTTTCATCGGTCAGAACATTGAATACAGGAGTTGGGACGTCTTGTTGAAGTTATACAAGACATTAGAAAGGCCACACTTGGAATACTGTGTGCAATTCTGGTCACCCTATTATAGAAAGGATATTATTAAACTAGAAAGAGTGCAGAAAAGATTTACTAGGATGCTACCGGGACTTGATGGATTGAGTTATAAGGAGAGGCTGGATAGACTGAGACTATTTTCCTCTGGAGCGTAGGGGGCTGAGGGATGATCTTATAGAGGTCTATAAAATAACGAGGGGCACAGATCAGCTAGATAGTCAATATCTTTTCCCAAAGGTAGGGGAGTCTAAAACTAGAGGGCATAGGTTTAAGGTGAGGGAGGAGAGATACAAAAGTATCCAGAGGGACAATTTTTTCACACAGGGTGGTGAATGTCTGGAACAAGCAGCCAGAGGTAGTTGTAGAGGCGGGTACAATTTTGTCTTTTAAAAAGCATTTAGATAGTTACATGGGTACGATGGGTATAGAGGGATATGGGCCAAATGCGGGCAACTGGGATTAGCTTAGGGGTTTAAAAAAAGGGCGGCATGGACAAGTTGGGCCGAAGGGTCTGTTTCCATGCTGTAAACCTCTATGACCTGGGAAAACTCACATAGGCACCGGGTGAAATGTGCAAACTCCACACAATCACCCAGGCCGGAATTGAACCTGGGTCCCTGGCGCTGTGAGGCAGCAGTGCTAACCACCATGCTGCTCTTAATCCGGCAGATCGAGATATATTTTCCTTCTCATCTTAACCGGGACAATAGTGGCAATCCACAATAGTTTGGAAACCACAGGGTCCACTTTCAAACTGGTCCAGTTATTTAAATAGTTTGCCACCAGTGTTATAATAACACAGGTTGTAAAATTTAGGCTCATGCCCACAACATTGTTGAAACAGTAACAGATGAAGTACACAGTTGTTTGCAGAAATATAGAATAGCTACAGCACATAAGCAGGCTATTTGGCTCAGTGTGGGCTCACTCCAAGAACAGTTTAACTGGTCTCTCTCCCCTGCCCTTTCCCTGATGCCCTGCACATCATCTCTCTTCAGGTGCTTCCCAAATTCAGATCTGAAAGCCCAAATTGAACCTGCCTCCACCACACTCTCAGGCAGTACATTCCAGAGCCCAACACTCGTTGCACACATTTTTTTGTACCGCATCATCATTGGTTATTTTGCCAATCACCTTAAATGAGTGTCCTCTGAACAAAGAACAAAGAAAAGTACAGCACAGGAACAGGCCCTTCAGCCCTCCAAGCCTGTGCCGATCATGATGCCCTAGCTAAACTAAAAAAAAATTTCTGCCTTTACTTGGTCCGCATCCCTCCATTCTCTACCTATTCATGTACCCACCCAGATGCCTCTTAAATTTTGCTAATGTAGCTGCTTCCACCACTACCTCTGGCAGCGCGTTCCAGGCACCCACCACTCTCTGCGTGAAAAACTTCGCCCGCACATCTCCCTTAAACTTTCCCCTTCTCATCTTGAACCTGTGCCCCCTTGTAATTCCACCCTAGGAAAAAGCCTCTGACTGTCCACCCTGTCTATGCCTCTCATAATTTTGTAGACCTATCAGGTTACCCCCTCAGCCTCTGTCTTTCCAGTGAAAACAGTCCTAGTTTATTCAACCTCTCCTCATAGCCATCACCCTCGAGACCAGGCAACATCCTGGTGAACCTTCTTTGCATTCTCTCTAAAGCTTCCACATTCTTCTGGTGGTGTGGGTACCAGAAATGCACGCGATACTCCGAATATGGGCTAACCAAGGTTTTAGAACATAGAACATAGAAAGCCACAGCACAAACAGGCCCTTCGGCCCACAAGTTGCGCTGATCATATCCCTACCTCTAGGCCTATCTATAGCCCTCAATCCCATTAAATCCCATGTACTCATCCAGAAGTCTCTTAAAAGACCCCAACGAGTTTGCCTCCACCACCACCGACGTCAGCCGATTCCACTCACCCACCACCCTCAGTGAAAAACTTACCCCTGACATCTCCTCTGTACCTACCCCCCAGCACCTTAAACCTGTGTCCTCTCGTAGCAACCATTTCAGCCCTCGGAAATAGCCTCTGAGAGTCTACCCTATCCAGACCTCTCAACATCTTGTAAACCTCTATCAGGTCACCTCTCATCCTTCGTCTCTCCAGGGAGAAGAGACCTGTTTTATACAGTTTTCAATCATTCTGCTAATAAACAAAGAATAAAGGAAAGTACAGCACAGGAACAGGCCCTTTGGCCCTCCAAGCCTGCGCCGATCATGATGCCTGCCTAAACTAAAACCGTATGAACTTATGGAGGCCGTATCCTTCCAGTCCTATCCTATTCATGTATTTGTCTAATTGCCCCTTAAATGCCACTATCGTACCTGCTCCCACCACCTCCCCAGGCAGCGTGTTCCAGACATTCACCACCCTGTGTGTAAAAAAAACTTGCCTCACACATCTCTTCTAAACTTTTCCCCTTGCACCTTAAACCTATGTCCCCTAGTACTTGACTTTTCAATCCTAGGAAAGAGCATCTGACTATCCACTCTGTCCGTACCTCTCATAATCTTGTAGACCTTTATCAGGTCACCCCTCAACCTCCGTCGTTCCAATGAGAACAAACCGAATTTATCCAACCTCTCCTCATAGCTAATACCCTCCAGACCAGGCAACATCCTGGTAAACCTCTTCTGTACCCTCTCCAAAGCATTCACATCCTTCTGGTAGTGTGGCGACCAGAATTGAACACTATATTCTAAATGAAGCCTAACTAAAGTTCTATACAGCTGCAGCATGACCGATGGGAGCAGTTTCTCTTTATCTACTCTGTCTTAACCCCTCATGAGTTTGAAACCATTTTGTTTTTGAGATTAATTAGAAAACAACTGTTGGATGCAGTCTTAGACTTCAAATGTTTACAGCATGTTTTTCATTTGTTTAGCCCTGTTTGAAACAGAGTCGACAGAGAGAGATTCAGGCTATACACCTCATCTGTATTGAGTTAGCTCTTAGAAATAATGGCAGTAGAGATATTACAATTAACCACAGTAACTCTAGATATAGAGTCAGAGAGTCAATATAAATAGCAGAGGCAGTGACCATGCAGTTCTTTAATTTAAAAAGCTCCCTGTTCCTCCTTATGTAATGATCTGTGTAGGTGTTCCTGTGGTGGAGGATGCTATGATCAAATAACCCATGAAATGCCACAGACAAGACTGGCAACGATGAGGTTACAGCATGGTAACGTCACCATTAATATGTAAACCACCAAAATGCACATTACCTCTTGAAATATTCCACTTCACGCTCGGTCTCATCCATTTCCACACTGTCCAAATCGATGTCTTTAGGTAGGAACACATCATCTATTTAAAAGAATATATAAATTGCTCATTAATGAATTCATTCAGCTGCAAATGTTAGATTTCTTTCAGAAAAGTGTATTTTGGGTTCCAGAATGTGAGCAATTTGTTGGGTCCTATTTACTAGGTTGCTGAGAAGGCCAATCTTATCGCAGTGAATCCCAACGGTTCCATGAGAATCGTGTCTTTGATGGAAGGGCAATTACTTTCCTACCTCTTGCATATTCCTAATATGTGGAAGATACGTTAAACCTGTAGCTGCATGTTATAATTTCCTTGTATACCTTAATGGACATCTTCCTGCATTCAAATACATTTATGAACTGAAGCAGTCAAATGAACTCCCTTTCCTTTTTTACGGTCAATATGCGCGTTGAGATTCTTACAGTACTATGTGCTACAAGATTGGCCTTATCGGCAACCTCGTAAATAGGGCCCAAGCAAGCTTGATGGTGAAATTGGCTGCATCAAAGGCATTCTGCGGCATAATGGCACCCTGAACTGATGTTCACACAACCTCATGACTGGGCCTAAGGCTGTCACTTTAAGCCCTGGAAAATGCCCTTAGATTACACTGCAAGGGCATGGTATCTCAAAAATATGAGCAACAGATGAAACTAGCTACTTCATATTGCTACAATGCTGTAGCAGCACGAGTGGTATGCGCCACAAACAGTGTGCTACTGTCGAGCCAAACAATGTTCTGCCTATCACACAAATGAATAATACGGTATCTGAATTTCAGTGCCAATGTGATGTTAGGTATGTAGGTCATACCTCCCAAAGACTGACAGATCATATTGAACAGCACAGCCCTTCTACTGTTCACAATGGGCAAGGTACAGACTTGACCCCAACACAGTGCCCAATAGTAATGGAGATTCCGCGATTGGACAACATTTGTTAAATAATCCTTAATGTGCTAACAATTACACTGATGACCTACTGTCAGTTGGGCTCACAGTGTGGTGAATTTGTGTGTACTAGATGCTACACATAACTAATACACAGGGCCGGCCCTGTTCTTTGCAGACAGGAAGAACATATACACACTTTCAGTTGAACAAAGTCAGGGACAGCTGTTCACTGGTTCATTCCTCAGGTCAATGCCATGACCAGAGTCAAGCTGCCTAGTTAAAATTTTGAATAATGCATGGCAGTTAACTATCAGTCATCATCAACTGGTGCATTCAAATGGAAAAGAACAGGGTGAAACCTGGAAACCTTTTTTCTCCCCCCGCCCGCCCCACACACACACACACAAAGGTCAGCAGAAATTTACTCCTAGAAGGCTGTGAATGCTGGACCAATTAAACCCAAGAACATTAGAAATAGGAGGCGGCTTACAGTCCCTGGAGCCTCCTCCACTATTCAATGAGATCACAGGTGATCCAATCTTGACCTCAACTCCTCTTTCCGCTTGTTTTTCATAACCCTTCACTCGGCTATAGTTTACAATCTATTTCAGTCTTGAATATCTTCAATGACTCAGCCCCCACAGCTCTCTGGATAGATAATGTCAAAGATTCATGACCCTCTGAGAAGAAATTTCTCATTATCTCCCACTTAAATGGACATTGCCTTACTCTAAAACCGTGCCCCCTAGTTCTAGATTCCCCCACAAGGGTTTAAGACTGAGGTGAGTAGATGTTTGTTAGATGAGGGTGTTAGTTAAGTTGAGGTGTAGGTCGGTCACGTTCTGAATTGAGGTGTAACTGGCTCGTGGCTCTTACATCAATATGCACAACCATTCACTATAACCACTGGGACACCAAAAACCACTGCCATCATATCGTTGTACAACTCCTTGCTCAAACTGTAGCCTGGGTAACCAACTTAGATTTCCAGGATGGATACCTTCCAAACCCATGACCTCTATTAACCAGAAGGACAAGGGCAACAAATGCATGGGAACATCAACTGCAAGTTCCCGTTCAAGTCACACACCATCCTGACTTGGAACTATATCACCATTCCTTCACTGTCTCTGGGTCAAAATCCTGGAAGTCCCTCCCAGCACTGTGGGGGTATCTATACCACATGGACTGCAGTGGTTCAAGGTGGCAGCTCACCACCAACTTCTCAAGGGAGACGAGAGATGGGCAATAAAAATGCTGGCTGAACAGAACAAGAATGAAATCATTCAGCTGCAATGAAACAACTGCCCAATGAGGAGCGATTACTTGGCTGTGAAAGCAGAGGGTGGTTGCTGCCTGTCCAGACACACCCAATGGGTAGCTGGTACCACTGAGGGGGAAGGTTTCAAAATTGGTTGGCAAAAGGGAGAGAAATAAACTACCAGCGTCCAAGCAGTTTATTGAGTATCAGTACTACATTGCAAAACTGTAATAACTCAATGTCAACAATTTATGAATACTGCCTAGTTCCACTGAATACCTACAGAGAGTTGAGGAATTCATTATGTAGTGAATCAAAAACATGGCGTCAGGTAGACCTAAGAGACACTGAGAACAGAGTGAAGAAGCAACACTGATTGAGAAACAAAATTGAGATTTTCCATCTGGAGACCATAAAAAGAGAATAGGAACAGGAGTCGTCCATTTGGCCTATCGAGCCTGCTCCACCATTCATTTTGATCATCCCTTCGCTCCAAGAGCTATAGCTAATTCCTTCTTAAAAAGATACAATGTTTTGGCCTCAACTGCTTTCTGTGGCAGCGAATTCCACAGGCTCACCACTCTCTGGGTGAAGAAATTTCTCCTCATCTCAGTCCTAAAAGATTTACCCCTTAACTTCAAACTATGACCCCAGGTTCTGGGCACACCCCCCCATTGGGAACACCTTTCCTACATCTACCCTATTTAGTCTTGTTAAAATTTTTAAAGTTTCTATGGGATTCCCCATTGTAAAGGGGAGAAGAAAATAAAGTACCGAAAGAAAATGATCAATTATAAGGGGTGAATTTTAAAACCTCAGAACAAACAATCAAATAAACAGATGATGGTGAAAGATGAAGGCTTTCAACAAAGATCAGTTTAGCCACACAAACTAGGAAAGACTCAAGGGATGGGTTTTTTGGCCAGTACTGCTGCTTCTCAACATTAAACATCAACCCTCGAGAAGTTCAGATATCAGGTACAGAAGGCCAAGAGATATACAGCACAGAAAAAGGTCCTCAGCCTATCGTATCTGCGCTGGTCAAAGACAAACCACCTATCTATGATAATCCCATTTTCCAGCACTTGGTCCATAGCCTTGTGTGCTTTGGCATCACAAGTGCTCATCTAAATACTTCTTAAATGTTATGAGGGTCTCTGCCTCCACCACCCTTTCAGGCAGTGAGTTCCAGACTCCTATCACCTTCTGAGTGAAAGACTTTTTCTCATATCCCACCCCCCGCTAAACCTTCTGCTCCTTACCTTAAATCTATGCCCCCTAATTACTAATCCCTCCACCAAGGGGAAAAGTTTCTTCCTGTCTATCCATGCCCCTCATAATTTTGTACATCTCAATCATGTCTCCCCTCGGCTCCTCTGCTCCAAGGAAAACCAGTCTATCCAATCTCTCTTCATCACTAAAACTCTCCAGCCCGGTCAATGTTCTGGGAAATTTCCTCTGCACCCTTTCCAGTGCTATCACATCCCTCCTATAATGTGGATTCCAGAACTGTGCACAATACTCTAGCTGTGGCCTAACCAATGTTTTATATAGTTCCAGCATAACCTCCCTGCTCTTAAACTCTATACCTCGGTTAATAAAAGCAAGTATACCATATACCTTCTTAATCACTTTACCACTTGTTCTACTACCTTAATGGACTGGTGTACACGCACACCAAGATCCCTCTGCTTCTCGGTGCTTACCAGGCTTGGCTATGATGATCTTCCTGATGAATGGAATGTAGGAAGTTTGTGTTTGCACACACTTTGTGATTATTACTGAGGTAGGAAATTTAGGTCAATGTGGAGTTATTTAGAGTATGGTTAAATGTCATTGTGGGAAAATACATGACTTTTAGTGTTTGGCAGCAAGCTAATCTAGCTAGTCTCAGAGCTCCCTCTCCTGGTGGAAATGTACTACAGGTTGACAACTCCAAAAATAGCTCATTACGGTATGCAGCTCAAGGCCTAAGTCATTGGAATCCTCATGCAAGAAAGTGTGTGTAAGAAATATTGCGGGAGCATGTAAGGGAATGGGGGCATGAAAGGGAGAAAGGAAAAGGGAGCAAAAGGCAGCATGCGAGAAAGAGAGAACAAAAAAGAATTTGTTTTGGGAGAGTTGCAATGCCAGCCAGGTGTTTTTCTACCTATCCCAGGTACCTCAAGATAACATTGATAGTTTCCAATTTCCAACAACCTGACTTTAGAAAATATTGGGAATAGTGTTAACTCAGTGCCCCCCCACCCCCCCCTCCCCCCCACAACCAATACCAGAGCCAAAGTTTAGCTCATTCTTGGGTCTAAATTGGCTTCTGAGCTGTCAGCCAGAGTTCCAGTACCAAAGTTACTGCTGTCACATCTGAATTTGAGGTATTAGGACTGGAAAACCTATTATCCAGCACGAACACATTTTGGGCACCAAGTGAGATAAAGATCTTTTAGCTGTTCTGGGGAAATGAGGACCACATGTGACTGCGTACCATTTGGCCCAAGTGTTTATCATTATACGGAAATAGAGTGAAGCCTATGAATAGGGGGCTGAGGAACTGGAATGGGCCATTCGACCCTTTGAGCCAGCTCCACCATTCAACAAGATCATGGCTGATTGTGGCCTCAAATGCACCCTCCTGCCCCTTGACTCCGTTTGTCTATCAAAAATTTATCTAACTCTGCCATGAATAAATTCAATGCCCCAGCCTCTACTACTTCCTGGGAGGAGAATTCCACAGACCAATGACCTTTTGTCTACCTCCCACTTTTTAAACAGTGGCGTCACATTTACTGTTTTCAAATCTGCCGGAACCGTCCCAGAGTCCAGCAAATTTTGGTAAATTACCACGAGTGCATTCCCCCGCCATCTCTTTTAGTACCCGAGGATGCATTCCATCAGGGCCAGGAAACTTGTCTACCTTTAGCCCCATTAGCTTGCCCAACACTACCTCTTTAATGATAATGATTGTTTCTAGGTCCTCACCTGCCTTCTTGTCATCAATCTTTGGGTCCCTGGCGCTGTGAGGCAGCAGTGCTAACCACTGTGCCACCGTACCGCCTCAAACTTCCCAATCGCTTGCTGTACCTTGATACTAACATTTTGTGATTCATGTCGCAGGGCACCCAGATCGCTCTGTCTCACTGAGTTCTGCAACCTCTCTCCGTTTATGCTGCTTTTTTATTCTTCCTGTCAAAGTAGACAAGTTTACATTTTCCCACATTCTACTTCATCTGCCAAATATTTGCCCACTCACTTAACCTATCTATACTCCTTTACAGACACTCTACCTCCTGCTGACAACTTACTTTCCAACCTATCTTGGTATCATAAACACATTTAGCCACCATACATTCAGTTCCTTCATCCAAGCCATTGATAGAGATTGTAAATTGTTGAGGCCCCAGCACTGAGCCGAGTTGAGCCACTGCGGCATTCCACTGGTTATAACGTGCCAACGCAAAATGTCCCATTTACCCCTGCTCTCAATTTCCTATTACTTAACCAATCCTTTATCCATGCTAATATGTTACCATCTACACCATGTGGTATGTAGTAATCTCCAATGTGGCGCGTTAACCAATGCCTTTCAAAACTTACCGATTGAGTTGTTCAGCTTATCACCTTTCTTCTTTTTGTTTTTCTTGGTCTTTCCTTTGGGCTGGGGCGACTCCGCAGTGTTTTTGTTAACTTGTTGCTGATCATTAGAAGGGGCAGGTTCACAGACAGCCAGCACTTTGTCTTCCTTCACGTGGTTGAGCTTCTTCGCGTTGCCATTAATTCCTTTCTTCTCCTCCTTCCTTTGCTCTGTCACCATTTGGCACTCGGACAGCTTTGGTTTGGGTGCCCCCAATTCTGCCTGACATTTGGCTGAGCTTTTCTGGTGCACCTCGCAGGGTCTGAAGCCCTCAGCTGGCTTCAATGGCCGTTCAGTACTCTGTTTGACCATCTGCGATTTTAACTTCTGCTTGCCGTTTACTTCACTGTGCACCAATGTGGGATCTGGGCTGAGATTGGCCTCCGGTTGCAAGGCCTTTGTCTCTCGCTGAGATGGAGCCTGGAGCAGTCTGGGGTCTTTCCCGTTAGCTGGTGCCTGCTGTGTTGTATTAGGTTCTGGCATCGCTCTCTGCTCCTCTTTGCTGTTTGCCTGCGTGGGTGGAGAGTTGGGAGGTTTTGCTACAGTGTCAGGTTGCTGGGATTTGCTGTTATCAATCACTAGATCCACAGCGGTTTCTTTTAGCCGTGCATTTTGTAGAAAGCACTCGCTTTTTTGGGACTCTTTCATTCTCTCCTTTTTCTTTTTCTTGGCAGATCTGATTTGCTGCAGCTCTTGAAGCCGTTGCAGCTCCTGTTTTAGACGCTCTTCCTCTTCCCGCCGCCTCTGCTCCTCCAGAAGTTGCAACTGTTCTCTCTCACGGGCTTCGGCTTCAAGTCGAGCCTTCTCTTCCTGCTGGAGGAAAACAGCGCTAAGTTTATTGAGCTAAAGCTTTTGTCGCAATTATAAAAAGGTGTGTTACTCACCGAGTTGTAGTCCTTTAGGTCATCAAATAAACTCCCCACCCCAAGATGGGTCATAATTGGGCCCTAATTGCTCCATGCCTCAAGTTAAGTCTACAGAAAATCACTTGCTGAGGCAGGCATGTTTGGAAACCTGTTAGGTTAACTTTTTTTTCTCCCCAGGCGCTAATTGGCCTATTGAGTATTTCCAGCATTTTCTGCTTTTATCACAGAAACCAGCAATGATACAAGCTTGCTTTGCCAACTGCTGTTAACAACGTTGCCCAGCTGGTTTCAAAGCTCTAAGCACGGGCAGCATGGCGGCACAGTGGTTCGCACAGCTGTCTCTCAGCACCAGGGACCCAGGTTCGATTCCCGGCTTGGGTCACTGTGCGGAGTTTGCAAAATCTCTCCCGTGTCGGCGTGGGTTTCCTCCGGATGCTCCCATTTCCTCCCACAGACCAAAAGACATGCTGGTTAGGTGCATTGACCAAGGTAAATTCTCCCTCAGTGTACCCAAACAGGTGCCAGAGTGTGGTGACTGAAGAATTTTCACAGTAACTTCATTGCGGTGTTAATGTAAGCCTAATTGTGACTAATAAATAAACTTAAAAAAACATGAACCCCCCCAGGTACCTTTTCGGATTGTGCCATTTAATCTTTATTGCCTCTCTCTATTCCTTCCGTCAAATAATAAACCCAATGTTCCTATAAACTCCCGTTCCTAGAATTCAAAATCCATTTGGAGTTCTCCATCTCATTGTTACAAAAACCACTTCTCAAAACCCCAGTCTTAAAACTAAAAATGTTTAAAGCACAGATTCAACCTAATGTGCTGGTTTACAAAAACAATCCAAAATTACTATTGTCCCACACTCTTCCCACAGTCCTGTATCTGTAGGTAATGTAGGGATATGGAGGGCCACAAGATTATAAACTGTGATTGAATACAATTCTATTGCTGCTGCCGATGGCCTCCATGAGATGCTATGGGCCAGTTTTGAGCTGCTAGATCTGTTCTGAATCTTTTCCATGTAGCAAGGTAGTCGTGCCACACAATCTGATGGGGGGTATCCTCAGTGTGAAGATGGAACTTCATCTCCACAAGGATTGTGTGGTGGTCACTTCTACATGTACTGTCCTAGACAGATGCATCTGCAACAGGTAGAGTGAAGAAGACCAGGCCTAGTCGGTTATTCCCTCATTGGTTCCCTCACCACCTGCTGCAGGGCCAATCTGGTAGATATGTCCTTCAGAATTCAGCTATGGCGGTCAGTAGTGGTGCTACCAAGCCACACTTGGTGATGGACATTTAAGTCCCTACCCATAGTACAATCTGTGTCCTTGCCGCCCTCAATGCTTCTCATTCATTTAGGAGCAAACAGCATCTTGCAAAAAAAAAGACTGGTATACATATGTTGAGAAGGGAGTTTGGAAGATATTAACATCTTATTTTCAAGGCGGAGTTTGGGAAATTAATTTACTGCACTCAAAACAGTGACATCAGGGTGGCTTGAGAGGGAACTCATTGATATCTAGCCTGAGATGGAATAACATTGAAGAGTTGAATGGTCAATTCTGTCTCTAGATCTTTAAGTACTGCTTTCAGAATGGGGGCAACAGCTTGTATTCCCAATCTGATTCACATGACAATCAATACTTATCTAGACAAAGTGAATTGTGACCAATTATTGAACCCCAAAAGCGACCACATTACCCATCTGAATCATAACCCTAAAAATCATTCAGTACAGTGTAAACCGACTGTAAAGGAGAGGTTCTTTCCAGCCTGCAGTGTGGAGAAACCTCTTACCTTTCGCTGCTTGTGCCGTGCTCGCTTAGCTGCCCTCGAGCTGCTGACTGGTTTAGATTCTGTGCTATTTATAAACTGTAATAGGTCTTCTACTTTTCTATGATCTACTATCTGCTCTTTTTCGAGGATCTGGTCTGCTTTCTTTGGCTGCTCCTCTTTTCGTTTCGTGAGCCGTAAACGTAGCTTCTCCCGCATTTCTGCATAGTTTCTACTCGTTGGTGCAGCAGGTGGCTGAAAGACATGGGTAATAACAGTCAATTGCAGGGCCCTGCTGTTGTGTGTTCAAATTAACAGAACTTAACAAAGTTAGTCCAACAGCAAGTTTAAACCACTATGCAGTTAAAAATCACATACCATTTAAACAAGCCAGAAATAAAACTTGACCGTTTTTGCAACTGTTAGCAAAGTAAGTCATGTTAGTAATACTGCTGTGCTGAAGATGCAATCTGTCAACACAGTGGACAGCAGATGCACAGCCCTGACAACCTTAGACTATATCATGCAAATTACTTCCTGTTCATATGTATCTAGTGTGGTCGAATTCATGAACAAAGTTAAGGCGGAAACAAAATGCAGTTAAAAGGCGGAAGCAAAATGGCTTTTGGAAATAGGATGTGAATTTTCTGCATGGTTTTTATTCTCTCCCAATTTTGTGGCCATTTAGCAAAAATCATTCAGGGTGCTGCTGAGAGTGCTGCACTTTGACTTGGAGCCCCCTCACCCACCACCTCCAACCCTACACCAAAATTAGCAATGGCCAGAGCTCCCATTAATCTCTATCTGGTAACCCCTCTATCATCCATAAACATAACTGTGGTGAACATAACATGTTTGATGCTCAATTACAATGGCTTTGACTGTTAAATCACCACTGGTTAGAGTCATAAATGAGTAATGGCTCTTTGGTGAGGCATCTCAGGGTGCCTGTGGAACTAGCCCCTAGAGATATTAACCACCTTCAGAGGAGAGAGAGACAAGGAGGGAAAAAATTAAAACAAAAAAAATCCTGCATCATCATAAGGCCATGTTATACAATTAACTGTTTTCCTTAAAACAACTAAAGTACATTAAGTGTTAGGCTGCATACTGACCCATAGTCAACTCATCCTAATCTCCATTTCCACTAACTGTTACAAACATCCAAATACTGGTGAGAAGCTGGTGCAGGAAGATGGAATAACAGCACTCTTCAAGTTAAAGTTCCATTCTTTTGCTTGCTTGTGGAAATTCGGCGAGTTGTATGGTCTGTAATGTTTTACTGCCTCGGGTGAAATTGTGTTAGCTTTCACCCCATAATGCATTCTTTTCGTTAAGGCAATGGAGAATTCTCTGAAGGCAGCACCACCTCACCAGCTCTCAGCTATGAAGTAGCAAACTTCAACGCAGTCTTTGCATTGAAGGCAGCACAGAAACTGTACTGTATCATTTGCATGCCTTTCAAAGTGGCTTCGCTTTTGGTAGAAACTCTAGCAGCTTAGCAAATAAATGGGTAACTGGGCAACCTGGATCAGAAAGGCCTTTACGCTCAATTTCTGATAAGTGCTGAATTAGCTGATTGCAAATGGGATGATGGTAGGAGTCCTAAACTGACCTCTGGGGCCTAGGAAGAGGAAAACTGGTTACTGATCTCTATGTAATGTGCTTGTTTGAGATAACCCGTGGATTTCCAGCTGGTATCAAGGTTCCCTGGGCCTCCAAAATGCTGTCAAATTATGCAGTTATTAACAGTACCCATATAAAGTAACATACACAAAGTGGTGACTATATGTGCTATGCATATTCTTAGCCCCCAAAGAATGAGTCACGTTTCTTCCTTATTGATGCTACCCAAAAATAAATAAGACATCTTATACAGAGTTTAATTGTTGCATTACAACTCCAAACACTTGAGAAAACTTTGTATTTTTAAACACTTAACGCAAATTATGGATTAAATAAACTGTGTTACAAATATTTAAATACTGATCATAAAGGTTCCAGAGCAGAGAGAGATTGAACACACAACTGCGCTTTTTCAACCTCGCAAGGTGCCACAAACAACACCATGAATCAAAATACATGTGCCACTGGATGAATGGGGCCTCAATTTAACAAGTGATCCAAAGTATGGCATCTCCAGCAGAGCAACATTTTGTCAGCAGTGCCGAGTTCTGGAATGGACTTGAACTCATAAATCTCTGCTGTTAGTCGAGTTGGAAGCATGCTTGTATGAAGCAAAGCTTTCTCTTTTTGTTTTCAGGTTCTGCTGCCAGACTTAGCCTTCATGATCCTCATCAACCCAAAAACCTTGATCATTGGCTATGACTATGGCTATGATCATATTTCATTCCCGCACCCTGCAGTATAAATATCTCCCACTTTCTCTGCCTTTTAGCTTTGACAAAGGGTCATCTGGACTCGAAACATCAGCTCTTTTCTCTCCTTACAGATGCTGCCAGACCTGCTGAGATTTTCCAGCGTTTTCTCTTTTGAAACCTTGATCATTCCTTTGCTCCAGTGTGGCTGCTGGATCGACCTGCAACTGTCACTTGTTCCAGCCAGTGAGGTGGATGGAGATACAGAGCTCAAGAATAAAATTGATATAGGATCTACAGTACAGGTCTAGCCCAGTGCGCATGCTCTGCACAAACCTCTTCCCACTTCACGTTAAAAATATTTTAATAAAAGTGATGATACACTATGTGCACAGTATCAATATTAGCAATTCTCACCAAATTTAAAATAGGGAAGACATCTGATTACGCTAAGAAATAAAGTTATGCTTGCCACTGTGGGTGTATAGGTCGCCCTTCTTTTGAATGGGAGGGGGGTGGATCAGAGCTAAGTTAATCTTTCTACATGTATTATCAAATATAAACAGAAAATGTTGAAAAAACCCAGCAAGTCTGGAAGCACCTATGGAGAGAGAAAGAGAGTTAGCATTTCAAGTCCAGACGACTTTTCTTCAGAATACTGTCATCCTTAATTAAAAGAGCAACTCCACTGCCCTTTCTTAGCTTCAATATTCAGATCCCTGTCTTGCAACACTGGTGCAGGTGACAATGGCACCCCTCCCACAAACATTCACTCCCTCCACTACCAACAGATAACTGAACAGTGGCAGCAGTGTATGATCGACAAGATGCATTGCAGGAATTCACCAAGGCTCCTGAGACAGCAGCTTCCAAACCCACGTCTGCTACCAGCCAAAAGGACATGGGCAGCAGACCCAGGTTCCCTTCCAACTCACTCACCATCCTGACTTGGAAGTGTATCGCTGTTCCTTCACTTGGTCAAAATTGTGGAACTCGCTCCTTAACAGCGGTGTGTGTGTACCTGCACAACATGGACTGTAGCAGCACCTCACCACCTTCTCAAGGGCAATTAAGGATGGGCAATAAATGCTGGCCTAGCCTGCAATGCCCACATCCCTTGTGTTTATCTAGCTTCCCCTTGAGTAAATAAATTTCTCCTGAATTTATTAGATTTATTAGTGGCCATCTTATATTTTTGGCTTCTGGTATTGGACTCCCCAATAGGTGGAAACATTTTCCCCACTCTTACATTGGAGTTAGTCGGTGGCTGCTTTAGCACTACAGTCCACACCTATTAAATATTACAAGGCAGTGGGTCTTTAATTCTCAAGAGGAAATAGCAATCCCATGGGAAAATACACTCTTTCATTGTGAGGCAACAAACAATATGGTGCCAACAGTCCTCTGAAAGGTTGAGGTGCAGGTATGTGTGTGGTGGAATATAATTGATAGCGAAAGCAGCAGCTCTGATTGAAATGCTAGACTACATCTCCATCCGGCCACTACACCCCCATCAGCTCCCCGAAAGGCAAGAGTCACTTACCCCGCCGTGCCCAAAGAATTCACAGTAGCAGCAGTCACAATACTTTCCTTCCTTCTGATTGGTTGATGTTGAGGTACTAGAACTGTGTTCTGAGCAGCTGTCTTCATCTTGACTCTCTTCACCATCAAACTGCTGATGATCGTACACATTGCTACTCTCACACGGATGTCCCTCGCAGTCTGGGTCACTACAGAAGTATTAAACAAGCAGTTAGACTATGGTTGAGCTTTCATTCCCTACAAGATCTCATACCTAGTTATCAAGAGACACTATTTTCATGACCAGCTTGCTTTCAAAGGTTCGATTGGAGGTTACTATTCTATGAATTACAATTTATCTTCAATCACAGTTCTCCCTCACTTGCTCCAACCTTTAGCTTGCTTCTTTCCATTCTTCTTGTTGTTCAGTGATACCTTTTGCTGTCCTGTAAAGCAATTGGAGACTCTTCTCTATATGTCAAGTTGCAGTTAACTCCAACCCAACTGCATTTATGTAACAACTTAAGGCTCTCAGACATTTATCTACGCACAAGGAATTATGTAGGCAAATGTGGCAACTAATTAAAGTAAGAAGTTTAACAACACCAGGTTAAAGTCCAACAGGTTTATTTGGTAGCAAAAGCCACACAAGCTTTTTCTACCAAGTAAACCTGTTGGACTTTAACCTGGTGTTGTTAAACTTCTTACTGTGTTTACCCCAGTCCAACGCCGGCATCTCCACATCATAACTAATTAAAGCACAGTGCAATCCCACAGAGCAGCAATACATATTTGGTTGCGGTGCTTAAGAGAGCAACACTGGCTAGGGCATCAGCAGAAGTGGTTTCAAATGGAGTTATAGGACCATTCACCTGAACAAACTGAAGAGGCAGTAGTGACCTTAAGTTCAAATCTCACCCAAAGGTCAGCATCGTCAACAATGCAATATTCCCTCAGTAATGCATGATAGCATCAGTCTACAATATTTATTCAGATGACGGACTTACCAAGATTGGGCATCAGGGCTTCAATGATGACCGAATTTTCTATGCAAGCAAAGTGGAATGGAATCAGGATCAGTTCTACTTCCAGCCTGTGTCTAACATCAGTGGCCACAACACAGAATGGTCAACGTTGGGCAACATTTTCACACCATTGTGACTCAGTTGCTGTCATTCCAAAGAATCCACCATGAAATCTATATATAAATCTTGGATTCAGTTTGTTCCAGACTTGCTTCATGTGATTTATTAAATGGAAACACTTTCCTGAAACAATAAATAATCTTACTAGTCACAGATACTGTTCGTGTACTCACCTGCAGACACTGGCTGAAGCACTCACTGAACCTTCTGTAGTAGCTGCAGGGGGTGCGGTTGAGGTTGGACAGAGCCCAGAATGGGGATCAACAAAACCTGGGGCAGTTGAAGCTGTCTTTGGAAAAGGCGAAGTCACAAGGTTAGGCATGTGAGGTGCAGAGGCAGGGGACAGCGGCGTGGGTGTGAGAGATGGAAGAGATGTTAAACCTGTGGGGCTGTTCCTAGGTGCGACTGGTGTTGGATGTCTGTGGTCTTCTTTACCTAAATTGTGGAATACTTCACCTGTGCCAAAAACAAAACACAAAAGGAAGTCAATAACTTAGGCCACCTCCAACAGAAATGTGAACACCAACGTATTACAGCTTTGGATCAACATATTTCTTCAATTGTGGAAACACTTGAATAGAAAACATTACAAATAACAATGAATTTTACGTTAGATAAACTGAAGCTTAGCATTAATTTTCCATATTAAGTCTGTAATTATTTTAAGCGATACCTTGTCTGCATCGCAACTTTTCAGACAATCTGCTCTAGGCCTCAGGCTATGGTCACTGTGTTTAAAATATTTTAAAAGTTTTTAACAGAATAGATGCTGATTAACAACTCCCTGTGGCTAACAGTGAGAACAGTGTAGGAAGGTGCCCACTTTAAGCTGTCTCATTCGGCTTCATTTTGCTTTAAGTGTCATGGATATCAGAATCGGTATATACATTTAGAGTCAGGAATTTCACTTAAGCATCATTATGTGCTCGAGCCAATACAGTGAGACACCCAATTGGGGCCATTTTGGAAAGGCCTCACCCGTTCCAAAATTCCGCAGCTCGCCACTTCCCTGCCCAATTTTCACCGATAGCCGCTTTCCTACCCGACCATCTCACCGATAGTCTCTTCCCTATCCGACTATGTCTCCCATTCACCAATTCCCTGCCCGACTTTCACTTCCACTCACTGCTTCCCTCTCCGATTCTCTCCCCCTTGTGATGATACCGTGGCTTTTAGAAATGTATTTTTATCATGTTTCTTCTAAGGGGTATGTTTAAAACGGTACACGGTGCTGATATGTCTGGGAAAACATGCAGCTCCATGTTGAGGATGCAGGGTAATGACTGAATGGCTAATGGTGCGTTTGTCTAAACAGAGTTAATGCATTTGTCTTTACATAGGATCCCTTGGGATTTCAGAATAGCGTTTTGATTCAGTTGATTGACAGAGTCATGTATTATTGGGCAGAGCTAGGCTTGCAGGAGAGACTGTCTTAAAACAGATAGTTTCTGTCTGTTCTGAAAAAAGCAAGATGTATGTATCCCTCTGTCGCTCGCTCTCTGGAAGTACTTGAGAACTCTAGGATTGGCAATCTAATTACAAGCTCGCAAGCCTGTGTTTGCTAACTGATCTTGAAGAGGTATATTGCTTGAATTGGAACTCATAGGGATAGTATAGCAGTTAAGAATTGTATCTTGTCAGGTTTAAGCATTGATCCAAACTTAAAATGTTAAGCCATTTCATTTGTTATGGTTAAACTGTGTTGTTAAATAAAGTTGTTTTGATAAAAGCTTCCCAAGTTTGTCAGTAGAATTGTGCCTGGAGTGAAATATCCTACCCTCACATCAATGCCAATATAGTAAATTGGTGGGGTCGAGTCTGACTTCATAATACACCTTGGGGTTTCTGAACTTGTACCCTAACACCGTTCACTGCTTCCCTACCCGACACTCTCTCCCACTCGCTGCTTCCCTGCCCAATGGTCTTCCCATTCACCACTTCGTTGTCTGACGCTCTCTCCCTGCTCACCTCTGCCCTGTCTGATTCTCTCCCCATTCGCCACGGCCCTGCCCCACTGTCCCCCTGATCATCGCTTCCCTGCCCGACTTTCTCTCCTACTCCTGCTTCCCTGCCTGACTCTCATCCCATTCACCACTTCCCTGCCTGACTCTCTTCCACTTAGGAATGCAATTACAATTTTAAGCAAGGATTTCCTATAATATTAAAAATGAGCTATGATATTCAGGAGCAATGTCAGAAAGCACTTGTTCTTCACAAAGAGTAGAAATTTCGAACGCTGTGAATGCTGGCAGATAACAAGAGCTGTCAAGACTGAGGCTGGAAGTCTTTGTTTGGTAAAGGTATCAAGGGATATGAACCAAATGTAGGAAAACAGAGTTGAGGTGCAATTAGCTGTGTTCGAATTGAATGTCGGAGCAAGCCCAAAGGGGCAGAATGGCTTACTCCTGTTCCTGTTAGTCAGCTCGACTTTCCACAACAGGATATTTTTAATCAGTGCTTTGCCAGGCCAAACACAAAGCACAGAAGAGTGTTCAGTACTTGATTCGAATCTCCTGCCCACCAGCTGGAGAAAGAAACTGAAAACTTTATCACCCAAGAAATTTACTCCTGATCAAAAAATTTGTAAAATACATCCTCTCTGCATCAATGGGGACAAAGTGGAAAGGGTCAAGAGCTTCAAGTTTTTAGGTGTTCAGGTCACCAACAACCTATCCTGGTCCCCCCATGCCGACACTATAGTTAAGAAAGCCCACCAACGCCTCTACTTTCTCAGAAGACTAAGGACATTTGGCATGTCAGCTATGACTCTCACCAACTTTTACAGATGCGCCATAGAAAGCATTCTTTCTGCTTGGTACAGCTCCTGCTCTGTTCAAGACCGCAAGAAACTACAAAGGGTCATGAATGTAGCCCAATCCATCACACAAACCAGCCTCCCATCCAATGACTCTGTCTACACTTCCCGCTGCCTCGGCAAAGCAGCCAACCTAATTAAGGACCCCACGCACCCCGGACATTCTCTCTTCCGCCTTCTTCCATCGGAAAAAAGATACAAAAGTCTGAGGTCACATACCAAACGACTCGAGAACAGCTTCTTCCCTGCTGCTGTCAGACTTTTGAATGGACTTACCTTGCATTAAGTTGATCTTTCTCTACACCCGAGCTATGACTCTAACACTACATTCTGCACTTTCTTGTTTCCTTCTCTATGAATGGTATGCTTTGTCTGTATAGCGTGCAAGGAATAATACTTTTCACTGTATGCTAATACATGTGACAATAATAAATCAAATCAAAATCAAAACTGGCTCAGTTGTTATGACATTTTTCTGGCATTAATGCATCTTTTGTCTGTTGTTCAACACAGTCATGCCTCTCTATTGACAACCAATCATTGACCATGTCATATATAACCAACTCTCAGCTCCCATGAATAAGAATTGAGTCAAATGAATACACAAGTGGTTGTGGCCTATAGTATCTTGTAGGTGTTGATTTCTAATAAAACTTGTTTTTCTTTCTTAAAAGGTTTGCGCTACCAACTCTTAAGTGCATAAAAAGTGTTAATTTTTAAAATCTGTGTCAACAATAGGGTAGTCGGGTCTGAAGGAGGCAAAGGTACAAGTAAGGAACATGTTATCAGGAGTAAGCCATTTAGAACCTTGAGCCAATTCCGCCATTCAACTAGATCATGGCTGATGCACCCAAATGCCATTTTTCCATACTTTGCCCATAACCCTTGATGTCTTTATTGACTAGAAATCTATCGACACTATCTTGAACATCCTCGATGACTGTGCCTCCACTGCCCTTTGGGATAGGGAATTCCAAAGATTCACCACCCTCAGTGAAGAAATTCCTCATCTCAGTTCTGAATGGTTTCCCCTTTACTCTGAGGGTTTAGTAACAGCAGCTATGGGGTCAAACAGAATCCTGGCAAAATACTGCAGCTGCTGGAAATCAGAAATAAAAACAGAAGATACTAGAAATACTCAGCACTTCTGGTAGCATCTGCAGAGAGAAAGAAACAGTGTTAATGTTTCAGATCTGTGACCCTTCATCAATATTGTGAATGGCTTGTCTCAACCAAAAGTAGCCAGGGTGGAAACAATGGCAAGGGAAACAGATGCCAACATTGTGATTTCAGTGAAGTTCAGATGACCTATTTGCTGCACAAAACTGAAATAACGCTCGCAGATTCTGTTTCCATACAGCAGGTGACTGCAAACTTGACAGGAAATGAATTCAATTTACATTGAGCTGCAGTGCTAAATCAAGCCTGATGCACTTTAGCTATAGCAATGATAAATTAGTGAGAAAGTGTCCCCAAGATACTGCAGCCTAATAATTAGGATACCGCTGAGTTGAAGCTCAATTTGTACAATGCATACAGCCAGTAATGTCAGGTGTCAAGCTGTCTTCTCTCAAGCAGACAACACTGATTTTGTTCCATTCAGAGGGAAGTGCCCAGCCAGAGCAACCTTCCTCACAACTGGAAAAAGATTCAGAGAAGGCTGTGTACTCGCATTCAGCGCCAGCTGTAACCGTTGCCATCAAACCTCATACTGGTTACTACAGAGCACACATTACAATGGCCAAACACCTGGGCCCTCAACAGGAAAAAATGTGTTTATCTTGAGCTTTTGCAATGTCTGAATTTTTCAAAACGCTTTACTTCTGGGATATAGCCACTCTGGCAACATAGGAAACGTGGTAATCAGATTATGCAAAGCAAGAACCCAAAGAATAACTGGATCTTTTTTTTAAAAACAGAAAGTCAGTTGATGAACTGACTAGGATGTCCTGTTCAAATCCCATCAAGGCGTCTCATGGAATTTAAATTCAATAACAAAATTGAGAACTGAAAACCCGTCTCAGCAATGGTAAGCATGCAACTAGCATTGTATGTCATAACCCACATGGTTCACTCATGTCCTTCAGGGAAGAAAATCTTACATCTTTGCCTGGTCTGTTCTACATGTGACTCCAGACCCATAGCAATGCGCTCGACTCTTAAATCTCTTTGAAAGGGTTCAAGGGCAATCGGGGATGGATAGCAAATGATCGTCTCCACACCCTCACTCCATGAAAGGATACATTTGAAAAATACGGCACACAATACAAAGGGCAAACTGTGTGGCTCTCAACACACAATTATCTGGTGTTGACAAAGCTGCATTATTGTAGCTCACTCCCCAGAAGGAAAGACTTCTGTCTAATGGCTCGCTGCAGTGGATCAGTTCATTTATCTTCTGAGTAACTGAACTATGATGTGGAGATGCCGGCGTTGGACTGGGGTAAACACAGTAAGAAGTCTCACAACACCAGGTTAAAGTCCAACAGGTTTATTTGGTAGCACGAGCCACTAGCTTTCAGAGCGCTGCCCCTTCGTCAGGTGAGTGGGAGTTGACTTCACGAACAGGGCATATAAAGACACAAACTCAATTTACAAAGTAATGGTTGGAATGCGAGTCTTCACAGGTAATCAAATCTTAAAGGCTTTACAGTTTACAGCCTTTGAGACTTGATTACCTGTAAAGACTCGCACTCCAACCATTACTTTGTAAATTGATGGTATGTCTTTATATGCCCTGTTTGTGAACTGAAACCCCACTCACCTGATGAAGGGGCAGCGCTCCGAAAGCTAGTGGCTCGTGCTACCAAATAAACCTGTTGGACTTTAACCTGGTGTTGTGAGACTTCTCACTATCTGAACTATACAGTTGAGCATTGGGATTGCAGGAGCGCACTACAGTCAAAGGAGGGCAGCACTGGGCTCAACTGTATAGATGTCAAAACTAACATGATGTATAATCATTTGGGAAAAGCTACTGGTGGCTTGCCCATTAGTTCTGGAAATGGAACTCTATACGCAAGCGAAAGACCCTTCAAGAAAGAAGGAAACTAGGAGCAATTAACAGGGAAAACACTAAGAAAATAAAAGGCAATTTGTACCAGACAAGATTCAAAAAACATTAAAAATTAAACCTTGGATCCAGTGTGGATTTTTGGGCCAAATGGCCTCCTCCTGTGCCGTAATGACTGACTGAATCTAAACACATTTTAACATACAGTGAATAAAAGAGAATTGATAAAGAAAGCCTCTATAACTTTGATATGTCAAATGATTTAGCTTCACCTGAAGTGAAACTCAAAGTGGGCTGGCTTTACCTAGTGATGTAGGCCTTTTAGATGAAACCTTAAACTGATTGGAACTAGATTGCACGGTAGTAGCTGTTGATGAGACAGAGGAAGTGGCTGAGGAGGTTGCCATGATGACTTTGTTTGTTTCCACAGAAGGAGGGGGGTTGTAGAGACATTTTTTCCTAGATGCGGGCTTTTTCTCCTTGGTGTCCGTGACAGCTGTGTCTGTGCTAGTTGTGGGAGGAAGTGCTTCGGGCCTAATCTCTGGGAGTGGTGACCCCAACATATCACCTGTGAAACAATGACAAATAGATAGTAAACATTGCAAACCCTCCCTGCGAAATTACTAGACCTGCAGTCCTTCATGGCCACCTTAATTACAGATCATACCCTGGTCATGTTAACATCACTTCAGTTTTTATAAAGGAATCTATTAATTTTATTTTTCTCCAGTGATAGGACAGACAGCTAACTGGCCTATAAAGAAGTAGGCAAGAATCCAGGACAATTATCTTACCCACATGAAGTTCATTTTCTGAAAAAATGTTTATGTATGGATACAGCACAGTCTTTTGAGAATGATTCAACAGGTTCCCTGAGATCAGTGATAATAGGTTGTACAAGTGTGTTAAATGGGTTAATTAAATTTGCCAAGTGAGGTATCGTAGGTAACCTTGGTCTGGTGCAGCTTGTCCGCTTGACTTGTAGAATTGGTGAGGAAGTTGTCAGTGTTTCCTCCCAGCAACACACTGCTGATTTATTATTGATTCTCTCCTCTCCATCCAGGGCAGAGAGTAAGGTCTCACCACCTTTGGTGGCTAGAATCACCACTAATGAGCTGAACTCTCTTTTCATCGTCTATCACTACTTGTAGTGAACACATGATAAGGAAAGTTTACCAAATTCCATACTGAGATAGCAGGGTTCTTCCCTTGCATGTGGGGAATTGTATGATTATTTTGCAATTGAGTTGGTGGGGGGTTTTGATACTGAATTAATTTGAGAAGTGACTGGATGCTGCAGTGGGAAGAAAGTTGGCACTCTCAAATAGCAAGACCAAAATCCAATCAACTATCCTTTTTACCTAAACTCATTATGTAAATTTTACTGATGGGTCATAGAACATTTCATTTCAGATATTTAGTCAACAGCAAACCTTCCCAGATCAAGAATAGCAGAGCTAATTAGAGTAAACCTTCCCAGGTCAGGAATAACAAAATGACATGCAGATTAAACCTCCTACTCTATCCTAACAAGATATCTCAGCTCCTGCATCAGACAAGCACCTGATTACTGCAAGGCTGCCACGTGCTTCCATTTCCCATAATAGCCATTCTGGGTTCCCCTCTTAGTAAGGTTCTTTTAGTGCTGAGGTTTTGCGCTGCAGGCACATGCCTATAGGAGTTGGACAGAGACTTCCCAAACTCAGCACGCATATGATCCTTATAGTTCAAGGACTTTCACACCATCAGCTGGCTTTAAATATAAGGCCAAGAGAAGTGGCTGACCCTCTGCCCCCACCCAGCTGCCTATAATATTTAAAAAGGAAAAGGGTACAGTGAAGTAAATTTCTACTGAAGATATCAGAAACAGTGCACAGAAATTTCAAAATATCTGCATGATATTCAAAGTTACACTAACAAAGGGCAACATCAATTGAATAATCATTCAGTCAGGCAGCAGCAATTCACAAGACTGTGTTGAAGGGTTTCTTTCTAAGTGCGCTGAAATGTAAAGAGCAGCTCCTTACCAGATAATGTTTCTGGTAGAAAAGCAGCAGGGTTCCATGGCTTGTCCCCGTTTATTAATTCTGATCCCCATAGACTTGCTAATTTGTGGGACGTAAGGAGCGGGTTGTTCCAGTCAGTACTACCAAAACAACTTGGGTAAATGTGGTCCTGGAGGGAAGCATTGAACACCTGATGTTTGCTCGTATGATTGGGAGGTGGGGCTGACGGAAGAGCCTGCAAAGCAAAGCAAATGACAGTTATAATTATTCACTCCACGAGTAATTATCATGTGAATGACACTGTTCTCAAACTTGCATGGTGAAGCTTCTAGCAAGTCAGATGTAAGAGTCTGACCTGGTAACCTTCTATTTATTGGGTTGAAAAATTAATGATGGCCACAAGACTTCAATTTCAGCAGTTTCAGAAGATATCAAAGTGATGTTATAATTTATTCTAGGCTTCATAGTGGTGGTGGTGGGGTGGGTGGGTGGTGGGGTGGGTGGGTGGGGCGCCAAGACCAGTATAAATGATAATGGTTTTGATTGGACACATGCTGCACCTGCTTTTCTAAAGCACACTTTATAAAGAGAGAAAATGTTTATACAGTACCTTGTGCTACTTCCAGCTGCACACAGCTGGTGGCACTTGCACCTCAAGTCACAAAGCTACACCTTCAAGTTCCACTCCAGGGCTTGGAGTACAAAAATCACGGTTCTCACTCCAGTGCAGTGCTGAGCGAGTGCTGCACTGTCAGAGATGCTGTATTCTAGAGGTGACTGCTTACCATTTATGTAAATCACTTGGATGAAAGATCAGAAGCTTTGGTTGCTAAATTTGCTGGTGTTATAAAGATAGGTAGGAAAGTAAGTCGTGAAGCGGACATGTGGAGGCTACAAGGGGACATAGACAGGTTAAGTGAATGGGAAGAGGGGTCTGGCAAATGGAGGTATAACGTGGTAAACTATGAAGTTGTCCACCTTGGCAAGAATAAAAAGCACATTATCTCAATGGTGAAAGATTGTAAAGCTCTGTGATTCAGAGGGGCCTGGGTGGCCGAGTGCATGACTCACAAAATACTAGAATGCAGGTACAGCATGTAATTAGGAAAGTCAATAGAATGTTATCATTTATTGCAAAGGAACTTGAATATTTCTTGGCTGTTGCTGGCAGGAACATCTCTGCTTGTCACTCCTTGCTATCCCAAAAAAGGTTCTTCGTGAGCCTTCACCTGGAACTGCTCTGCTGCTTTCAATATTGCTTCTACCATATTAGGTCATGGTTGTACGGCAGAACCTGTTTTGCCATACAATAAGATCATGGTTGATCTGTGTCACACCACCATCCACCCCACTATGGCTCCATATACTTAATTAAATTTGACAAGAAAAATCTATTGATAAGAGATTTAAAATTATTAACTGTTATAATCTTCCAAAATTCCTATGATTCTAGAAGGGCCCCAGTAGATTGGAAAATAGCTGACGTCACACCTTTATTCAAGAATAGTGGGGGACAGAAAGCAGGAAACTACAAGCCAGTTAGCCTAACATCTGTCAAAAAGGAAATTGCTAGAATCCATTATTAAGGAAAATTAACACTAATGTATCACTACCTCATTTGCGACCTCTTTTAGCAGCCTAGGATGACGCTCTTCAGGATTGGAGACTTGTCAGTCCTCAGCTCCAGTTTCCTCACTACCGCTTCCCTAGATTGTAATTTCACCAAGTTCCTCTCTCTTCCACCTCCTGATTTATAGCTATTGCCGCAATGTTCTTTCTATCTTCAATAACGAAGACAGAAGCAAAATTTGTTCATTTCATCTTCCATTTCCTTATCAACCATTAACTCTCCACTGTCACTCTCGAAGGAGGACCAACACTTGCTCTGCAGTTTAAATAGCTGTAGAAACTCATTATCTGTTTTCACATTTCTAGCCAACTTCCTCTCGGACAGTAATTTCTTTCTCCTGATTAACCTTTTAGTTATTCTCTACTAGTCTTGATATTATGATCAATCATCTAACCTGGCATTCAACTTTGCAATTATATGCTTTTCCCTCAAGTTTCTTATTTTCCTTAACTTCTTCAGTTCACCGCAGACGGTGGGTTCAGCCCTTAAGAATTTGTCTTCATAGAAGGAGCATACTTATTCGTAGTATTCGGAAATATCTCCTTAAAACTATCACTGCTTCTTTATCAATCTATCTCTAGCCTAGTATCCAATTCACTTCACCCAGTACGGTTCATGTGTTGACCATCCCAAAGGTACAGTCCCCACATCCTAGTGTTGATGCCAGTGATCGACAAACGGAAACCCACTCCTCCCACACCAATCTTTGAATCATGCTTATTTGCCATTTGCCAATTTGCATGTGGTTTGGATAATAATCCAGAGATCATGACCTTTGAGGTTCTGCTTCTTAATTTGGTGCCTAGCCCTTCATGTTGACTATACAGAACCTCTTTCCTTGTCCTGCCTGTGTCGTTGGCACCAACATCCACCACGCCAATTGGGTCCTTACAATGGAAGGGGGAAAAAGGTTCACTAAACTCACTCCTGGGATGAGGGGCTTACCTTATGAAGAAAGATTGAACAGGTCAGCCTGTACCCATTGGAGTTTAGAAGAATGAGAGCTGATCTCATGGAAACATACAAGGGGATCAAGGATTATATGGGGCAGATGGCAAAGTGGGGATGAGACCACAATTAGATCAGCCATGATGTTACTAAATGATAGAGCAGGCTCAAAGGGCTGAATGGCTTACTCCAGCTCCTAAACCCAATGCTCCTGAGCTAGAATCTACCTTTTTGTGGGAGAGTATTCCATACTCTTTGCGGGGGAAAAGAAGTGTTTCCTAACTTCCATCCTGTTTGGTCGAGTTCTGACATTAAGGTTATGGCCCCTTATCCTGAAGTCCGCCATCGACAGGTCAAGTTCCTACATCAACCCTCTGAAACAACTCATAGAAACATAGACAATCCACAAACTGTGGTGGGGCTGAAAAGTCCTGGCTTTAATTTAAGATTTTCTTTTCAGAGAGAGGATAACAAAGAACGAAGAGCAATATTAAAAGTAAATTTGCACAGATTAATGGACTCATCTTGAGTAACATTTATATCAGAACGGCTGGGTACCTAGCCACATACTTCTGGGGAATTTCAATTGCTTGCCAAAACATCATTAGCAACAGTATCACCACTTGCGAGGTATTAAGTTGGAAGTGAGAATCCCAAATATGATGCACATTAAATCGAAGCTGTTGTGCACACAAATTTTAAATGTGTTGCCAGATAAAATCTTTCAGAACGGTGCTAATGCACAAACTAAGAATATGTGGAAAGGAAACCCTCTCCTTTCCAAGCAGAGAAAAGCCTTACCTTGTTGTGCGTGAACGGTGGAGTTGTTGCGTAGAGGGTTGGATGGAGAAGTGGCCGAGGCAAGTGAGGGATAGTGTGCAGTGGTAAATGTCCATGGATGTGGGGGTAGAGATGAAGAGCGGGGTGGGAAGGCTTCTCTGTGGGTAAAAACTGATGGCCGCTGGGAAGACGCCCGGCCGCAAGTGCGGATGTGTTCAAACCAGAGCCTTCTTGCTTGCAGACGTGGCATTCACAAACATTCTGAACCTGGTCAGCCTTTAGAAAAAGAGTAAACATTTTCAGCAGCTTTATCTGATATCAAATGCTCTTTTAAGACGTGCCTTGGATTAGAGTGGCTCCACAATTGAGACACTACAATGTCTGAAGCAGCTGAGGCAGCCAACAGCACAGGGAATGACCATGAATTGCCTGGTGACGACACTGGAGCACCAAACCATACAAAGTCACATAGCATGGCTGTCATAAGCCCGATATGCAGGAGGGATTTACTTGTACATTGCATCCAGCAAGGTAAGTGGTTGAACTCGGGCCACAATCTCATGGTAAATCCCTCAATTCTCCATTCCTACCATGCGAGGTGCAATTTGGTTCCAGAGGACTAGAATTTTGCACAATAGGCACAGAGGCAAGGGAAATGTTGATTTCTAAGTGAAAATGGGAAACAACAAATCTTTGCCCTGAGTTTCCCTCAAGGTGTTCAATCTTTTTAATATTTTTCTCTCCAGACTTTTACGCTAGTTGACAATCATTTTCCTTAAAATGATACAATTAATCCATCAACATTGTGAACAAATTGGTAAATCAAGAATTGAACACTGATCTTTTACAGCTGTCAGGGATCAGGATGTTTGACTAATGGTGGTTACTGAGGGAATCTTAAGGAGGACACTCCCCCAGGTCTGGGAATTCCACTGGGTCGGAATGGCCTTATGCCACTGACAGTCAACGTGAATAGTAGCTTGAGGGACTGAATCTGTAGTGTTACTAACTTCCGCAGTTTAAAAATGAGAGATTTACCAATCAATTAAACACAAAATCATCTTGATGCATTAAATTGTAATTAAAATATTTTGGGGTGCTGTTTCATAACTAATGCAACGGCACAATTCTATTCAAAGAAGTTCCCAGTTTAACAGCCTTCAAATGATACAATGTTTGTAAGAACAAAATGCCCCTTTTTTAGTTTTAAATGCATAAACTAAATGCCGCCTGAAGTAATTATTCTGAGAAAAGGATCAAGAATTTATCACAACATCTACTACTAGCACTAGCATAGCATCTTTAGTGTCCTGAGATCACAAGTGTTGGAGCAGGAGCTAGTGTAGGTCAAAAAGTCCAGGCATTGGAAAGTGAGAATTTGGTCAGCAGAGTTTAGATGAATGGGAGTTTGTGAAGCACCAAAGGACTGCTATGACAGCATGTGGAACAGCTGAGCTTAGTTCACAGCACGGACAAGGCAGTGAAACAGCCTGACAAGCTACAGCATGTAGGTGGAAAACGGTGAGTGCAATGATAGGAATCAGGGCCACGATTCTCCCATCCCACTGCATTAACTTTATAGCATGGTGGGCTGGGAGATTCTCACGTCGACTGATTTGCGGGGTTTGTGCAAATGTTCATGTCCCACTTGTGTCTCCCAGCGCGGGATTTCTGGTGGCATCTGCTCCATGCCAGAAATTGGCAGGGAGGTACAAAGACCATTTACATGGTTATTGTAATAGTTTAAATATGATTAGCAGGTCCAGGACTGAAGTCTCCGGGTCCGCTACATCTCCCATCCCGCCAGAGTATTTCACTCCAGCGGGGATTCCAGTAGCTCCCCACTTTCGGGGAGTTAACGCCCACTGGAGTGGGGGGGGGGGGCAATCAGGGCCCCCCAGAGGGCCAGGGTGCGGAGGGAAGTTGGACCTCTGGGCATTGGCACCCTGGCAGTGCCAGCCTGTGCCCCCTGGCACTGCCCATCAGGCATGGGGGGGGGGGGGGGGGGGGAAGAGAGAGAGAGAGGAGGAGGCGGAGCGGGGAGAAGAGGAGTCGGGGCTGGACAGCAAGGGGAGCATTGAGAATAGAAAATAGTAGTGAGGGGTTTGAAAATGCCGCCAGCATAAGTTAAAATTGACCAATTTGAGTCAAAAACATTCACCAGCTTTTGCAACTGCTATTTGAAGATTAGTGATAACTATATGGGATGAAGTCATATGATGCAATTTACTTAATCAGGCATCCCCTCACTTAACCATAAATCCCGTTTTTTACTTAGAATTACAGCATTTAATAGCACTTTGATCTTTTACAGCTGTCAGGGATCATTCAAAGAGCTTCAAAATATCATTCTGCTCCCCTGCTGCTTTTTCTAGACATTCCTAAATTATTCTGTTTCAAATATCTATCCTGCCCTCTTTTAGAAGCTATTGTGGAATCTGCTTCTATTAAAGTTTCTGGCAGGGAATTCCATGCCCCAAAAGCACTGCATAACAATGAGAAAAAAAATCTCTCAACCACCTCCTAGGTTTTTTGGTAGTGATTTGAAAACGTGCTTCTCCGGTCACTGATTTATCAGCCAAAAGTGTTTTGTCCTCACCCACCATATTAAACCCTTCATATGAAATCCTGTCAAATCCCCTCTTAGCATTAACATAAAAGCAAAATACTTTGGATGCTGGAAATTTGAAATAAACACAGCAAATGCTGGAAAAACTCAACAAGACCAGCACTGGGCAGCATGGGTAGCCCAGTGGTCAGCACTGTTGCTTCACAGCGCCAGGGACCCGGGTTCGATTCCTGGCTTGGGTCACTGTCTGTGTGGAGTTTGCATGTTCTCCCCGTGTCTGCATGGGTTTCCTCCGGGTGCTCCGGTTTCCTCCCACAGTCTGAAAGACATGCTGGTTAGGTGCATTGACCCGAACAGGCGCCGGACTGTGGCGATTAGGGGAATTTCACAGTAACTTCATTGTTAACGTAAGCCTTACTTGTGACTAATAAATAGACTTTAAAAAAAGATATCTGCTGAGAGAGAAGCAGAGTTTGGTCAAGTCCAACATGACTGTTCTTCAAAAAGTCATGCTCGACTTGAAGCATTAACTCTATTTCTCTCTCTCCACAGATGCCGCCTGAGCCACTGAGTTTTTCAACGCTGTTTTTACTCCTCTTAATGTTCGTTTCCTGAACCAAACAGCCAAAATTTTTCAAGTGTTTCCCAACAACTAAAGCCTGGTATTACTGCCGTGATTCTCTTCTGCACTTTGTCCCATGGTCTTGTCATCCTTCTTAAAGTGAGGTGTGCAGAATTAAACAATTTTAACTGCAGCTTAACCAGTACCCAATATCCCTGTTTAAAAATGGCTATAATTCCACAGATTTGTTTTGGTTGAGAAAAAGATTTATCAAATTACCCATCACCCTCAATACATTATTATATCTATGCCCAATGATTTCCTTCCTCCTTTTACAATCGGGACAATTGAGATAAACATAATTTATAACTATCCAAATTGACAACACACAATCGTCATGTGCACTGAAGTGGTCAGTTGCCTATGAGTTAAGTTAGGTTTACAGGCTGGCAAAGCTATTTATGAAAAGCAAGGTAAAAATCTGCTGGCTACTTTTAAAAAGCAGCATCTCTTCAAAATTCTGTTTGTAGGTCATTAAACCTATTGACTGCGTCATTAAGTTAAACACAATTTTCCTTGACTCTTACCTCTCGTCTTCCTTGCTCCCCAGAGTTTCGTTCCTACAAAAGGATCTAACTTCCAGTTAACCATTGAAGATTACAGAACATTCAAGCTCATTGTATCTATGCCAATCCTTTAACCATAATCCCCTCATCTTCCCTCTGCTGCTAAAGTTTCATTACTTTTACCTTAAAAGATGCAATGATCTCCCTCTCAACATGTGAAAAACATCCCATGCTTCAACAGCCATCTAAATAAAGGGTCATTAACCAAACCCCTCTCCTTAATATCTTAATTTTAAATTCATGACAGAATGTGACAAACTTTCCACAGCAAAGCCTTTCCCTGCTTACTCCATTACAACCCTTCGAAATTTCATAAAAACATAAGCAGAATAGGCCATACAGCTTTTGGTTGAGGTACATGATCATTGCTGATCATGTACCTCAACTCCAATTCCCTGTCCTATCTCTATAACACTTCATTATCTGTCTAAAAATCTATCACTCAGTTATGAACATAGCTAACAACTAAGTGTCCATAGCTCTCAGGGGTGGAGAATTCCCAAATCCAAATTCTAACCATCATAACTAGTTTCTCAACCCTTGCAGTACACAGCCTAGTCTATACACGAAAATGGCTGACTTTATTTCCAGAAACTTTTTGCATTTATTTCACATTTCAAACCTTGGTCTTTTCCCCCTTTTTGTCAGGATGGTACATACCTGCTGACTGGGATATGACGGTGGTGGACTGTCCCTCCTCACTTCCTCCTTTCTCGTGGTTCTCTTCCCAGGCATTTCCTCGGTATGGGACACAGGGGGGTCACTGCTGCTCTCTCCATCATCGCCATCTTCGTCATCAACTTCTGAAGAGCTACTACTGGTACTGCTTACCTGGGGAGACTAGAATGCAAATTTAAAAAAGGTATTAAGGAATGGACACATTAACTTGTCGGTAGACAGCACCTTTTGACCTCAGCATGTCCCAAAGCGCACCATGGCCCCTGCAGTAATTTAGGCAATATGAACATAGAACATAGAACAGTACAGCACAGAACAGGCCCTTCGGCCCACGATGTTGTGCCGAGCTTTATCTGAAACCAAGATCAAGCTATCCCATTCCCTACCATCCTGGTGTGCTCCATGTGCCTATCCAATAACCGCTTAAATGTTCCTAAAGTGTCTGACTCCACTATCACTGCAGGCAGTCCATTCCACACCCCAACCACTCTCTGCGTAAAGAACCTACCACTGATATCCTTCCTATATCTCCCACCATGAACCCTATAGTTATGCCCCCTTGTAATAGCTCCATCCACCCGAGGAAATAGTCTTTGAACGTTCACTCTATCTATCCCCTTCATCATTTTATAAACCTCTATTAAGTCTCCCCTCAGCCTCCTCCACTCCAGAGAGAACAGCCCTAGCTCCCGCAACCTTTCCTCATAAGACCTACCCTCCAAACCAGGCAGCATCCTGGTAAATCTCCTCTGCACTCTTTCCTGTGTCTCTACATCCTTCCTGTAGTGAGGTGACCAGAACTGCACACAATATTCCAAATGTGGTCTCACCAAGGTCCTGTACAGTTGCAGCATAACCCCACCCCTCGTTAATAAAAGCTAAATATGGCAGCCAACTTATGCACAGCAAGCTCCCACAGATAGTAATGAGATAAACTGGTGCATAGTTAGTCCTGATTGCAGAGATGGAGATCCTCTCCACTTTGAGCCAGCAGTTTGCGGTGTCGGTGGCAGCCATGGTGAAACCAGCAAAGGAGGGGCCGCCGTCATACTGAACAGAACGGATTATTGTAAAGAAGTGTACCAACAACTGAACAACCAGGAACACTACAGACAGTTACCCGCAGATCCGACCAAAGAACAGGCCTGCCAACTCAACAGACTGATTAAGATCTTTGATCCGGAACTTCAGAGCACCCTCCATGCTCTCATCCCACGTACTGCCCGCATTGAAGATCTCTACTGCCTCCCGAAGATACACAAGGCCAATACACCCGGTCGTCCCATCGTATCAGGCAATGAGACCCTGTGTGAGAACCTCTCTGGCTATGTTGAGGGCATCCTGAAACCCATTGTACAAGTAACCCCCAGTTTCTGTCACGACACTACAGACTTCTTACAGAAATTCAGCACCCATGGAGCAGTTGGACCAGGAACACTCCTGGTCACAATGGACATCTCTGCACTCTACAACAGCATCCCCCATGATGACGGCATTGCTGCAACTGCCTCAGTACTCAATGCTGACAACTTCCAATCTCCAAATACAATTATATAACTCATCCGTTTCATCCTGGACCACAACATCTTCGTCTTCAACAACCAGTTCTTCATCCAGACACACGAAACATCCATGGGGACCAAATTCGCATCTCAGTCTGCCAACATCTTCATGCACAGGTTCAAACAAGACCTCTTCATCGCACAGGACCTTCAACCAATGCTATACACTAGATACATCGATGACATTTTCTTCCTTTGGACTCATGGCGAAGAATCACTGAAACAACTACATGATGACATCAACAAGTTCCATCCCACCATCAGACTCAGCATGGACTATTCTCCAAGCCCACGGATAACCTCACGATGCTCCACTTCTCCAGCTTCCACCCTAAACAAGTCAAAGAAGCCATCCCCTACGGACATGCCCTCCGTACACACAGAATCTGCTCAGATTTGGAGGAACGTAACAGACACCTCCAGACGCTGAAAGATGCCCTCATAAGAACAGGATATGGCGCTCGACTCATCGATCGACAGTTCCGACGCGCCACAACAAAAAACCGTACTGACCTCCTCAGAAGACAATCACGGGACACGGCGGACAGAGTACCCTTCGTCGTCCAATACTTCCCCGGAGCGGAGAAGCTACGGCATCTTCTTCGGAGCCTTCAAATGTCATCGATAAAGATGAGCATCTCGCCAAAGCCATCCCCACAGCCCCCTACTTGCCTTCAAACAACCACGCAACCTCAAACAGATCATTGTCCCCAGCAAACTACCCAACCTTCAGGAGAACAGCAACCACGACACCACACAACCCTGCCACAGCAACCTCTGCAAGACGTGCCGGATCATCGACACGGATGCCATCATCTCACGTGAGAACACCATGCACCAGGTACACGGTACATACTCATGCAACTCACCTCACGTTGTCTACCTGATACGCTGCAGGAAAGGATGTCCTGAGGCATGATACATTGGGGAGACCATGCAGACGCTACGACAACGGATGAACGGACACTACTCGACAATCACCAGGCAGGTGTGTTCCTTTCCTGTCAGGGAACACTTCAGCAGTCAAGGGCATTCAGCCTCCAATCTTCGGGTAAGCGTTCTCCAAGGCAGCCTTCAAGACACAGAACGCAAAGTCGCCGAGCAGAAACTGATAGCCGAGTTCTGCACACACGAGGACGGCCTCAACAGGGATCTTGGGTTTATGTCACTCTATCTGTAACTCCCACGACTTGCCTGGGCTTGCAAAATCTCACTAACTGTCCTGGCTGGAGACAATACACATCTCTTTAACCTGTGCTTAACCCTCTCTCTAATCACATTGTCTATACCTGTAAAGACTTGATTACCTATTAACACTTGCATTCCAACCATTATCTTGCAATTGAGTCTGTGTCTATATATGCCCTGTTTGTGAACCCAACTCTCCACTCACCTGATGAAGGAGCAGCGCTCCAAAAGCTCGTGCTACCAAATAAACCTGTTGGACTTTAACCTGGTGTTGTGAGACTTCTTACTAGTCCTGACTAGCCAGTGATGCAAAAAGGAAGACAGAAATTGTGCCTAGGCCTGGACATGCCAGGCCCTAACCACAACATAGTCTCAGCAACCACAACATAGTCTCAGCAGGGCAGTGGGGAAAAGATACATGCTGCTTGGAATGAAATCTCCAACTGTCCCTGTCTTCAAATCCTATGCAACATGGAGCAGGGATCAATGAGGCATGCCAGCTTAAGAGACAAAGGGGTTTAATTAGGTACACTCCTAGAACCAAGGATTGGAATTAAAATTAACCCTTCCTAATCCAAATATGAAGCAAAAAGAAACAAGCGAAGAGTTAAATAACAGAGAGAATGTGCAGAAACAAGAAAAATCTGATTTTATTGTATTTTTAAAAATATAGCTTAGGAGTAAACTGGAGGAATCAGTTAGAGGGATCATAAAATCAATAGGTATCAAATAGCTTGTTCCAAAGCAAAATGTCTTGGTGAGAACAGAACAAGTCCTGTGCGGTTACAGGCACCCCTTGTTTTGATTTATTCAAAGCAGACAGAGCTACACAAAATCTATTATTTGTATAGGAAGAATAAGTGAAGGAAAATGCTCCATAAAAATTCAAGCCAACTAGCTTGACCACTGTAATGGAGGCAGAAACACTGAGGCGAAAGTTTATGCAGCACAGGGACAAGCTCACACCCCCAACTTCTATTTCTTTATGTTAACATACCTCATCCTTTAATGCCATATTTTCACCCCCACCGTTGAGTTCTCCATGGATGCCATTCATGTTGGCCACTACTTCTGCATCATCATAGCTGTTGAGTGGATATATATCAGCAAATTTAGCTGATAAAGGGGTCACATCTTCATCATCACTGCCACTGAGGAGAAAAATAAAACAACCATATGATGTGGTTAGGCAGTAAGGTGTTTAATAAGATCCCATGGTACTAGTGGAAGAATAGCAAATTAGGTTTCCCCAGTGTCCTGACCAATATTTAACCTCCCAGCAATATCACTAAAACAGATCATCTCTCGTCATTCACCTCAGTGCTACTTTTGGGATATGGCAGGTACTGCAAAATGGTTGCAGTATTTCCTACACTAACACAACTGCCACTTCAAACGCATTTGATTAGATGGTCACACGGACTAGTGGATTGACTGCCTGCTTCTGTGCTGTATATTAGATAGCCACATGAACAGACTGGGAATAGAGGGATACAAACGAATGGTCTAGTTGGGCACATGAGTGGCGCAGGCTTGGAGGGCCGAAGGGCCTGTTCCTGTGCTGTAAAGAACAAAGAACAATACAGCACAGGAACAGGCCCTTCGGCCCTCCAAGCCCATGCCGCTCCCTGGTCCAAATTAGACCATTCTTTTGTATCCCTCCATTCCCACTCCGTTCATATGGCTGTCTAGATAAGTCTTAAACGTTCCCAGTGTGTCTGTATTGTTCTTTGTTCTTTAGATCCTATGAAGCACTTCAAAATGCCCTGAGGTTGTGAATGGCACTACATAAATGCAAGATGCAAGTTCTTTCTGGCTGAACAGACAAATAGGACAATGGTTTAACAGTTCACATGGAGGAACAGTATCTCAGGTAGTGCAGCATTCCTTCAGTCAGGTGTTGGATTTCCAATCAATTTTGAGCTCAGGTCCTGTGTCTGTCTCAAACTTACATAATCTCTTTGGGCCCAGAGAGGAGAATCCTCTAAGTGAGTCAAACAGCACAAGCATACACAAGCAGTTTTTGTCTGACTCACTTTTGACTGCAGCAGGTAATACTTTGTGTACAGAAATGGCTCTAGACAGAGTGCAGAGGAGAGTTACAAAAATGTTGCCCGGGCTTGAAAATTGCAGCTATGAGGAGAGATTGGACAAGGTGGGGTTTCCTTAGAACGGAGGTGGTGAAGGGGTGATCTAATTGAAGTGCGCAAAATTATGAGGGGCCTAGGTAAGGTTGACAGGAATGCCTTGTTTCCCCTAGCTGAGGGGGGCATAGGTGATTGGTAGAAGAATTGGAGGTGACATAAGAAAAAACCTTTTCACCCAGAGGGTAGTGGGCACCTGGAATTCACTGCCCATGTTAGTGGTTGAGGCTGAAATGTTCAACTCATTTAAAAGGTACCTGGATCTATCAAGTGTTGTGACCGGCAAGGCTATGGACCAGATGCTGGAAAGTGGGATTAAAATGAGCAGCTAGGTTCGTTGTTCTACAGACACAAAGGGCTGAATGGACTCATTCTGCACCATAACTTTTCTATGGTCCTGGTGAGAATATGTTTTCCTCCAACTCTGCTCACCGTCCTAATAATTGAAACATGTTAATAACATCACAAATAATACTGAACTCAAGATACTTACAAGGTGGGGGCGGAGTTGCTATCAGCCAGGATGAGCCGTGGGTGTTGCTGAATGGTGATTGGTGAACTCGAGCCAGATCCCGAGCTTGCAGATGACATGCTAGGCGGGCGTATCTCCGAGAGGTAATCTGGCGCAGATTCTACTTGCAATGGTAATGTGTTAATAGAAAGGTCATCAGGAATAGGTGAATCCATGATGCCACATGTGAGTATATGAGAAAGGCTGCAGTCGTCACAGGTACACCTGCAAAAAGGTCAAAGCAAAGCTGAAGCATCTGAATGGGTCCTTTGTGTAATGAACAATATCACAGGGGACTGGCTGGTAGAGAGAGTTAAGTGCGCTCTCTTTACACATCTGGTATCTGGGCATGTACTAGGCTCCAATTTGTGTAATGAAAGGCTCCTTTCTCTTTCCCTCCAGGATTGGAGACAGGCATGTCATAAATTTGAAAAAAAAAACACTCCCATCTCAGGAGGCAAGAAGTTTGTTCTGGTCAGGTAAGGACATTAGCATTGGGGAATGCGAACTATTTCTCCAAGGGCTCTCACAAAAGCTTAGCTACCTTAAATAGCAAGCTGCATAAACAGTGAAAGCCCAAATTCTGATGAAACCAATGGGATTGAATGCATGGCTGCTTTCATACCGTTTACCAGATTTTACTCTCCACTGAAGTCAACTGTAAACCCAGCGTTCAATCCAATCTTTTGAGTTCCCCATCCAGTAAGTTAGGTTAAAATTATCTCAATTTCTGCTGATTTAAAGACTTCTTTAGTAGGAGGCATTACAACTGACCTCAGCATTCCAAGTTCTGGAAGGAGAATTGGATACACCCCTCAAATTTAATTGCTATCCAGCAACAATGGTGAAGATATGTGATTGCCTGAGTGTCAAGTTGAGGACCAGGTCAACCTAGGCTATTGTGCCCTTCGAGGCTGAAAGATCCATTAGCACTCAGCATCAAAGTTTATGGATGAAGAATGCTACTTGGGGCAAGATACCCAGACATCAACTGCACCCAGCAAGAAGCCAACATCACCAGGAAGGGAGAGTACTAGCGGGATAAAAGGTAAAATTTCAAGGCTAGAGGACTAAAAGAAGGCCCACAGATACTTGTGAATAAACAGACTGAATCTATAAATAGCAAGGGCATGAAAATCACAAAGAATGCGCACAGAATGAGGCATTATATACAGTAATGTGGGAGAATGTCAGCTAAATAGCCAACATACAAGAAAATTCCACCCCACTTCCACTGTGGGGGCCATAACGAATGCATGATACAGACTACAGCAGTTCAACTCGGCGACTCACTATCACCTTCTCAAGGGCAATTAGGGATGAACAATAAATATTGGCCTAGCCAGCAATGTACGCATCCCATGAAAGAATAAATTTTATGAAGGGGAGAAGGAAAATGAGAAAAAAATTAAAAATTATTAGTTAAATATTTAATACACTGAAATCCTTAGCACCAGATGCATGTTCTCTAGACACTTACCTGCGTCTATAGTTACAGTTGGGGCAATCAGGCATGCTCAACCGCGACGACAGCATATGCCTCATTGTGTCTGTGAAATTATTCTCCCCAGTTAGTGCTTTCTTGCTGTTTGTAAGCTGGGGAAGAAAATGGTGAACCTTAATAGGTAGAATCTGAACATAAATAAATCAATGTCAGGAAGAAGGGCCATTACTCATTAATATTTTCATGAAGAGATAAGGAATGATTGTCTTTTATCTCCTGGACCTTGGTCTCAAGTCCAGCACAAACTGATGGAATGAAAATTCTCCCTCTCTGATGGAACTGAGGAATCCTACACATTAAATCATATCAGGCAACCTCAATCCAATTCTGGCCAGATAAAACTGACTCAACTTCATCAAAGGTCAATGATGGCATAAAACTGGAAGAAAGAAATAGCAAAAATAATGTCACACTGGGAGACCAAAGGCTTCTTTTGAGTTAGGGGTATGGTTGAAGCACACTGCTGCTTGCAACAGAGTGGAGGGAATAGCAAATACCTGGTCCGCGAGTGCTTGTGGTTGGCTATGGGTGCCTGAAATGGAAAGCATTCCAATTCCCAACTGACTGATATCCCTCACCTTGAAGAGCACAAAAATGTAAGAACTTGGAAGTGCCATAATTATATCCTCGAGGTCTACAAGTACTTCACATCCAATGTATCTAATTGCCTCTTGAATAATAGTGATTTGCTCCATCATTTTCACTGATGGGTAACAGCAAACATTTAGTGCTCTTTCAATGAACTTTCCCATGGAGCTAGCTCAAAACATATTTTTCCTAATTTCTACCTGACCTCTGGCTTTACTTTAGAATGATGTTGAGATGCCAGTGTTGGACTGGGGTAAACGCAGTAAGAAGTCTCACAACACCAGGTTAAAGTCCAACAGGTTTATTTGGTAGCACAGGCCACGAGCTTTTGGAGCGCTGCTCCTTCATCAGGTGAGTGGGATTTCAGTTCACAAACAGGGCATATAAAGACACAAACTCAATTTACAAAATAATGGTTGGAATGCGAGTCTGAGACTCTCATTCCAACCATTATTTTGTAAATTGAGTTTGTGTCTTTATATGCCCTGTTTGTGAACTGAAATCTCACTCACCTGATGAAGGAGCGGCGCTACGAAAGCTAGTGGCCTGTGCTACCAAATAAACCTGTGAACTTTGACCAGGTGTTGTGAGACTTCTTACTGTGTTTACTTTAGAATCACAGGATATCATTCAGCTCATCAAAATTGTGCTCTGATTACCCATTCTTGCCCGTTGAAGTTTCACTTAGCTTACTTTATCTAACACTTTTTTTGCATATTTGAAATTAATACCTGGCTTTGCCCGACCGACATATACTGCTGACCGATTTTGTCATTGTTGAAGTTGATGTTTGAACACTTCATAAAGATGGATTGCCTCTAATACAAAGAACAAAGAACAATACAGCACAGGAACAGGCCCTTCGGCCCTCCAAACCCGTGCCACTCCCTGGTCCAAACTAGACCATTCTTTTGTATCCCTCCATTCCCACTCCATTCATGTGGCTATCTAGATAAGTCTTAAATGTTCCCAGTGTGTTCACCTAATTGGTCATCTTCTGGGAAGTTTTGTTCCTTCCCATTTCCTTTCTACTGTTTTGTGGTCAGCTGACCATCACAAAGGATATTGTTCTTAACGATCAATGTATTGAATGCAATGAAAAGTGAAGCATAGAAGTGAAAATAGAATAGTGTGCGCTCAATAAAACCAAGGTAGCCAGGTCAAGCCAAAAGAAAATCCCCATGTTTTATTTTACTGTCGACTATGGCTCAATGGGTAGAATTCTAGTCTCTTAGTCAGACGGTTATGGTTCAAGTTGGGACACTTGGGAATAAGATCCAGTGTGATACTCCAGTGCAGAACTGAGGGACCTCTGCACTGACTGATGAACTACTGTCAGAAGTGTCGACTTTTCAAATGAAACATTAAACCAAGACATTGCCTGTCCTCTTGGGTAAATGCAAGTGATCCCATTGCATGATTCTGAACAGTAGTTGGGGAATTATCCTCAAGTTCCTGGTTAACATATCTCCTTTAATCAACACCACTAAAACAGATGATCTGGTAATGATTATGAGACTGTTCATGGGAATTTGCTGTGTTCAAACTGGCTGCTGTGTTTCCAACTGTTCTTAGATTTAAAAAGAAACTTAATTGGCTGTAAACTCCAAAGATGTGCGGGTTAGGTTGATTGGCCATGCTAAATTGCCCCTTAGTGGCAGGGGGATTAGCAGGGTAAATACGTGGTGTTACGTGGATAAGGCCTGGCTGGGATTGCTGTCGGTTTAGGCTCGATGAACCAAATGGCCTCCTCCTGCACTGTAGGGGTTCTCTGAAACTGCTTCGGTGCATCCTGATGTCATGAAAAGTGCATTATAAATACAGGTTTACAATTCTTGTAATTCTTTACCGTGCATTGTCTAATTCTTTTCATTCAAAGTCGCTAATTTATCTCAACTCAATTTTTATTCCAAAAGGTGTGTGTTGTTTTTGTTCAAGTCACTTAATTTGAATCACTGGATAATCGGAGTTTTTCTGGCATAAACTGTGTCTACAAATACCATTCCTCTAAGTAACACATCTTTTTCAAATACTGAATGAATTGCTTTGTACTGTATTTCCTCTCACTTTTCCTAAATGGAGATGGGAGAACAGGGCTGACAGGAACCATCAAGCAGCAGCAGGCTATGATTGGGCTGTCTCTGGTGGTGAGTTCATGATTGGGATGGACTGAAGATGTTATATCCACGATGGACTGAAAGGCTCCTCCTCTGCTGTGACATTTCTTGACTTTCTTGCATCAACTTCAACAAAACATTGTGACCTCTGCATCTAATACCTTTTCCAAAATACAATGTCCTGATGATGCAGCACTCCTTAATTGATGCACTCAAGTGGCAGACTGGTGTGGAGCTTGAATCCACAATCTCCTGACTATGAAATGACCAAGCCAATCTAACAGTCAATTTTATATTCTATGCACTTCAATGTGTTAGAGTCACTCTCTAAAGAACAATGTACAATAGGATAACTTCTCTTGTTGTTGCTTCTGTTGCTTTGCTGGTCATCACTTTGAAATTCTGAAGCTGAAATCAGGGGGTCCATTTCACCATCAACTGAGCATGATTAGTGAATATGACCGCAAATGGTAATATTCACAGGAAAGTGTTTCTCTGTTCAATTCTGGTGCATCGGCCCTGAATGAAGAAATGCAACATTGACAACAACTCTCAGGAGGCTTTTGCCTTGGACTGAACCAGATGGAGACAGAGTTTATGGGAAGGATCTGAGCGTTTTGAGAACCAACTATGACAAATCGAAGAGGGAAAGCAGTATTGACAGAAAGAACACGCCTTGGCCTGAACTGATAATACGCGACCAAACATCCTGCATGACAATAAATGCCCGACGTGCCATAAAGTCTGCAGATTCCAAAATCAGCCTCATCAGCCATCTTCTGGCTCATGGAACACCTCCATCCTCGCTAGAGGGGGATAGCAAATAATAGCAATCCACAGTAACATAGGAGCAGCAGTAGGCTATTCAGTTCCTTGAATTCATCCTAAAACTCAATAAAGCCATGCTTGACCTTTTCCTGAGATTCTTTTATCCACCTTGATTGCATAACCATCAAAGCCTTTGCTTAATAAAAATCTATCAGTCTCACTTAAGAAATTTTCAATGTGTTTTAGGGGGATTTCCACTATCCTTATATGTGAAGAAGTGGTTCCTGACATTACCCCTAAATGGCCAAGCACTAACTTTAAGGTTTTGTTCCTCTGTTGTGGGCTCATTACCAAGTCAAGACATTTATTTCACATTATTTGCAGACACGATAGTGGAGGTTGCCATTTTACCTGCTCTTCCAATAACCGGCGCTGTTTGAAGAACTCCCAATCTTCCTTTAGCATGCGCTGTTTGGTCTTCATCGCCATCTAACAAGGAGGAAAAACACCAGTCAAATTGGACCCAATAATTACAGCACAGCCCTTGGTTCACTGCTTTTTTTTTTCCCAAATTGAAAAACTGTTGGCTTATCAAGCTGCAGGTGTTATCTTGACTCAGCAGAAGCTTTGTCACCATTGAGTCAGGAAAACGTAGGTTCAAAGTCCACTCCAGAGACCTGAGCACATAGACCAGACTAATAGTTCAGAGTGCATTATTCTGAACTGACTTTTGAATGAGGCTTTAAACCAAGGATATGAAAGATCACATGGCACTATTCAGGAAAGAGCAGGGAACTAATCCTCAACTAACCCTTAAAAGGCAGATCACCTGGTCACTTATCACACTACAATGTTTTGTGTTTTGCTGTGCACTACTTAACCACCACATCTCATAGAATCCTACAGTGCAGAAAGAGGCCATTCGGCCCATCGAGTCTGCACCAACCACAATCCCACCCAGGCCCTATCCACATATCCCGACATATTTACCCACTAACCCATCTAACCTATGCATCCCGGGACACTAAGGGGCAATTTAGAATGGCCAATCAACCTATCCCGCACATCTTTGGACTGCTTATATTATAACAGTGACAACACTTCACAAAACCTTAACTGGCTTGAAAGCGCTCTGGCATGATACCAGATGGTGGGTTCACAATAATGTAAGTTCTTTCTCTGCTTTAAAAGCATCTTAGAAATGTCACCTCCATCTGTAAAACTTCTGGAAATGATGAAAACGGAAATGACTTGGGGTTGTTGCACTCATTTTCTTCAAAAGGGATACTGAAAGCCATTTTAACACAATAGGTGTTAAACACTGTACTGCAATAAATCAAAATAAAATGAGGAGTTTCAATTAATAGCAGTTAATTTCTGTGATCGATATTTTATGGAAACTATGTTTTCAGCTTTAACTATGAAAGTTACTTAAATAACAAAACGCTTCAAGAAAAAGGAAAATGCTCAAAAACTGTTTTCAAATGAAAATAAAATTCTTGGGATGTCACTGGAAAGTCCAGCAGTTACTGCCCAATCCTAGTCATCACTAGTTTGATGGAACTATGTGGCTTTCTGGTTACAAACAATGAATGTTACAAAACGGTTCTGCTTTAAAATGTCTTGTTAATTTAAGCTGAAACAAAATGTTCTAAATGGTGGAGGAAAGTGATCATTCTAAACTTCTTCCTGGAGACAGACCCATCTGATCTGGTTGTCATGGAGAAAGAAATCCAAACCCAAACCTACCGAAAACCAATTGACAGTTTTCACACCTTGACATAAAAGGGGAAGCTCATTTTCAGAGCCAGAGACAGACAGAAAGAAACAAAGCAATCACTGATGCGTGGAGAAGTTCCAACTACGGAGAGCACGGTGAACTGTTGTGTTAACAACTAAACAGACTGCTTGTAAAAGTTGGTTTTCTGTTTGAAAGATAGGAAACAGGGCTGATGACACAGGTGGAGATTTAAGGATTAAAGATCAAGGAGACACCAAGGTGAGACTTACTCGCAAAGCTTTTGTTTGAATACTCCGGCTGAGTGGAGTGATTTTTGAAGGACATCTGAAGATTTCACCTGATATGGATGAAAGAAGTGAGCCAGCTGGGAGTGCCTTGGGACTTAATCTTGCATTGCTACCCATCTGCCAGAAGTGCAGTACACAGAAAAAGGACTGAAAAAGAATCTCAATGATCATCAGAGTTGTGGACTTCTTCAAGCTCCCTAGTTGTTTTTGCCGATGCCAAGCTTTTTATTTTACTTTCACGAGGGGTCATAGGTTCAAGGTGAGAGGAGGGTGGGGGGGGGGGAGGTTTAACACGGATATCAGAAGGACGTATTTTACACAGAGGGTGGTGAGGGCCTGGAATGCGCTGCCGGGCAAGGTGGTGGAGGCGGACACACTGGGAACGTTTAAGACTTATCTAGATAACCACATGAACAGAGTGGGAATGGAGGGATACAATAGAACGGTCTAGTTTGGACCAGGGAGCGGCGCGGGCTTGGAGGGCCGAAGGGCCTGTTCCTGTGCTGTATTGTTCTTTGCAAAAAGTAATTTTCAATTTTCAAATCAGATTAAATCCTATAATAGCTGCCCTTTCCGTCACTGCTTCCTTACCATCCAGCATTTTGGGAGGGAGTAAGGAGAGAGGTGATGGAAGAGAGGGGTGATGAAGAGATGGTCAGTCAGGGAGATATGTTGTTTGCGAATAGATGTTGGTTGGCAGGGAGAATAGGTGGGTGCCATTCTGTTGATTGATCAGGTAGGAAGACATTGGGTTGGGCTGAATGGTGCAAAGCAACTGGACATGGCAAAGCAAGGCAAAGAGCTATCCTTTTAAAAAAGACAACAAAATCTAAAAATAAAAACTGGAACAGAGGATTTCCCAGTGAAAGAACTACAAAATTATGGTTACCAATCTGAAGCAGCTAAATGTTGGAGACAGTTTCGGAATTTGAAGCGCACTCCCAAGTTCAAAGAGGGAATGATGTGTGGAGGTTAACTGTAACCTGACAGAAGGCTCAAGTCCTACATGGGCGGCACGGTAGCACAGTGGTTAGCACTGCTGCTTCACAGCTCCAGGGTCCCAGGTTCGATTCCCGGCTCGGGTCACTGTCTGTGTGGAGTTTGCACATTCTCCTCGTGTCTGCGTGGGTTTCCTCCGGGTGCTCCGGTTTCCTCCCACAGTCCAAAGATGTGCGGGTTAGGTTGATTGGCCAGGTTAAAAATTGCCCCTTAGAGTCCTGAGATGCGTAGGTTAGAGGCATTAGCGGGTAAAATATGTGGGGGTAGGGCCTGGGTGGGATTGTGGTCGGTGCAGACTCGATGGGCCGAATGGCCTCCTTCTGCACTGTAGGGTTTCTATGATGATGATTCTACAACTTGGTCCAGTACTACAGGAGTCAGCAAAAGAAAAATAAAATCCACATAGTGGCATCAGTGTCCTAGGCTCAACCACCTTCAGCTTCACCTTCATCAATGATGTTCCTTCCATCATCAGGTCAGTTGTGGGGATAGAAACATAGAAAACTACAGCAGAAAACAGGCCCTTCGGCCCCACAAGTTGTGCCGAACATATCCCTACCTTTTAGGCCTACCTATAACCCTCCATCCTATTAAGTCCCATGTACTCATCCAGGAGTCTCTTAAAAGACCCTATTGAATTTGCCTCCACCACCACTGACGGCAGCCGATTCCACTCGCCCACCACCCTCTGTGTGATAAACTTCCCCCTAACATTTCCCCTGTACCTACCCCCCAGCACCTTAAACCTGTGTCCTCTCGTAGCAGCCATTTCCACCCTGGGAAAAAGCCTCAGAGTCCACCCGATCTATGCCTCTCAACATCTCATATACCTCTATTAGGTCCCCCACTACGTCTCTCCAAGGAGAAAAGACCGAGCTCCCTCAGCCTATCCTCATAAGACATGCCACTCAATCCAGGCAACATCCTTGTAAATCGCCTCTGCACCCTTTCAATCCTTTCCACATCCTTCCTGTAATGAGGCGACCAGAATTGAGCACAGTACTCCAAGTGGGGTCTGACGAGGGTCTTATATAGCTGCATCATTATCCCCGGACTCCTAAACTCAATCCCTCGATTGATAAAGGCCAGCACGCCATACGCCTTCTTAACCACCTCCTCCACCTGCGGGGCCGATTTTGGGGTCCGGGTCCATAGGACTCTAAGGTCCTTCTGATCCTCCACAGTGCTAAGAATCTTTCCCTTTATATTGTACTCCTTCATCCCATTTGACCTGTCAAAATGGACCACTATGCATTTATCTGGGTTGAAGTCCATCTGCCACTTCTCCGCCCAGTCTTGCATCCTATCTATGTCCCTCTGTAACTTCTGACATCCCTCCAGACTATCCACAACCCCACCAACCTTCGTGTCGTCGGCAAACTTACCAACCCATCCCTCCACTTCCTCATCCAGGTCATTTATGAAAATGACAAACAGCAAGGGTCCCAGAACAGATCCCTGGGGCACACCACTGGTGACCGACCTCCATTTCGAAAAAGATCCATCTATACCCACTCTCTGCCTCCTTTGGGCAAGCCAGTTCTGGATCCACTGGGCAGCAGCCCCTTGGATCCCATGCCCGCTCACCTTTTCTAGAAGCCTTGCATGGGGGACCTTATCGAACGCCTTGCTAAAATCCATATAAACCACATCTACCGCTTTCCCTTCGTCAATGTGTTTAGTCACATTTTCGAAGAACTCCACCAGGCTCGTAAGGCACGATCTGCCTTTGACAGAGGATGTTGGCTGATAACTACAGAATGTTCAGCATTATTCGTGACCCCTCAGATACTGATGCAGCCTGTGTCTAAATGCAGCAAGACCTAGACAATACTCAGGCTTAGGCTGACAAGTGCCAAGTAACATTCGTGCCATACCAGCACTAGGCAATGACTATCACCAACAAGAGGGAATCGAAGAATCCACAGAACCATAGAAAAGTTACAGCACAGAAGGCGGCCGTTTGGCCTAACTTGTGCATGCCAGCCAGTAGACACCCAGGTGCCCTTTCTAATCTCACTTTACTGCGTCCAGCCCATAGCCCTGCAGCTTACAGTACTTAAGGTGCAGATCCAGGTATTTTTAAAGAAGAGTTTAGGGTCACTGCCTCCAACACCAACATCACCCCATGACATTCAATGGCATTGCCATTGTTGAATCCCCCATTATCAACATCCTAGGGTTACCACTAACCAGAAACTGAACTGGACGAGCCTTATAAAATACTTGGGCAGCAAGAGCAGGTCAGAGGCTAGGAATCCTGTGCCAAGTAACTCACTTTTTCAAATACTTTCTAGAAAACAAACTATAGCCCAAGACTTGCATCAGTAAGTCATTTTAAGACACACAGCAATTAATACTAGTGGCATTATTACTAGACTATTAATCCAGAAACTCAGCTAATGTTCTGGCGGACCCGAGTTCAAATCCCGCCATGGCAGGTGGTGGAATTTGAATTCAATAAAAAATGTCTGGAATTAAGAATCTACTGATGACCATGAAACAATTGTTGATTGTCAGAAAAAAGCCATCTGGTTCATTAATATCCTTTAGGGAAGGAGATCTGCCATCCTGATCTGGTCTGGCCTACATGTGACTCCAAAGCCACAGCAATGTGGTTGACTCTCAACTGCCCTCTGGCAACTAGGGATGGGCAATAAATGCTGGCCCAGCCAGCGATGTCCATGCCCCACGAATGAATAAAGAAAAGCATGTGCATCTTTAAGATGGAAAAGTTTGGGGTAATGTTCAAGTTGGAAAGTTGAAGTTGCAAAGGGATTTCAATAAAATAAAGCCTCACCTGTTCATCCACGTAGTCATCTATTCGCTTCTGACACTCCAGCCACTCTGCAGCGACTCTACTCATCTCCTGGTCCATCTGTAGGTACCGCTGTAGTAACGTACTATACATATCCTCACTGTATGAGTCATGAGATGCCGTACCCAGCCTTAAAAGAAATCAATCAGCATCATTTAAAACAAACAGATGAGAATATAGACTGTGTGGCCCACTGTTCCACCACATGGTGCAATCAAGTGCACTGCCTTCCCCAACTGCTGGTAATACTAATTACTGTGTGGGTGGATATAAATAACAGGGGGAGAACCTTCAGCAACCAACTTCAGGAAAATGACTGCATTATACAGCAATTACAGAGGAAAGTATTCACTAGAACTGATAAAAAAATTTACCATTAAAAGAAATTGTAGGGCAACATGGAAAGATCCGGAGAATAAGACAGATTGAACAGCTCTTTCAAGGAGGGGAGGCAGTGGAATTGTGCTATTGTCACTAGACAAGTAATGCAGAGACCCAGAGCAAGATTGGAGGACCCGAGTTCAAATCCCACCAGAGCATCTGGATATAAAACCTCTAACAATGGCCATGAAACCATCGTCGATTGTCGTAAAAACCCCTCTGGTTCACAAATGTTATTTAGGGAAGGAAATCTGTCACCCTTACCTGACCTTCATGTGACTCTGTGGTTGACTCCCAAATGACCTCAGAAATGGAGGCCAATAACCCATAAACACATTTTTAAAAAATGGAGCAGGTATAGGCTTAATGGGCCCATTATATTTCTGATCTAATGAAGGGATACAATGAGATAAACAGTTCCAGACAACAGTGCTTTTTTTCAAAGATGCTTAATGTTTAAAACGGAAATTCTGATGTCTGAATTCTGTTTGCAGAATTAGACCAAACAACAGGTCACGATAACTCCTGTTCAGACAAGGAGAGAGCTCACTGCAGATGAAAGGATTTCCCAGGAGCTCAGACTCAGGACACACACCTGATCAATGATTAAGTTGCAGAAATAGAGATAGCTCAAGTTGTGCTTCAATAAATCATACAAGTTCTCACATCACAAAGGCACTATCTTCCAGCACAATCCCCAGCACTTACACAGCATGACCCAGGGAGAAGGATAAAATGCCAGTGCACTCATTTTGTTTTGATATTGCGCAAACCCCTGATAACACTGCTCAATACAAAAGCGAAGGCTTTGCAGTTTTATAGGAAGTATAGTCCACAAGATTTTGTTGGCATCTGAATCTAGACCGAGATCAGAATGAGCATTCACTGTTAGAATACATCGGGCTTCTGAGCCACACCTGGTGATGTTTAGCACACAGCTCACCATCATGGCAAAAACCATTGCCTAACAGGATGGAAGACTGCCACAGGGCTCACTGAAGCACGAACATATCCAACTGTTAGATTTATCGAAACTGTTTAAGCATACTTTATTTTAGCTCTTAACCATTCCTTCCCGTTCTAAAGGCTTTAACTCAAGGCTGGGATGCAGTTTTATCTGCAGTTCAATTTCATGGCCATTTGCCTGTCTGGTACCTCTGCTATTGTTCAAATGTTGACAGGCTATTTGACCACAGGGAATATTACATCAATCTTATTGTCACTTAGCGTTAACATACGATGAGATTTCCAATACACATCATTGACTAGAGGTTAGCAGAAGGAACCCACCGCCCAATCCATCAGGCCAGTTGCAGAAATCCTGCCCAACGAGGCAGAGACCAGCGTATGGGATTAAATATATATTTAATACCCACCGTGCCGCATATGTTCAAATGCAATTTCACATAACTCCCATAATTACTCGATACACAACGAGCTTGATCTAAGAGGCAACAAGCATAGCTAGTATCTCAGCAGAAGACAATATCCTTAAGAGGTTAGTTAATTGGATGCTTTACACTCCACAGAATCCAAAAACTGGCTGCCACAAAAAAGACTTCTTAGTTCAACAACACAAAACACTAAACTATAAATAGTTATCCTTACGTTTTTGGATTTAATGCTCTCTTTTAGACAAAGTGTTCCAGTTATAGAGGAGCTTACCGGAGTTGTGCTACTAGTGATGGTAAACTACTCTGCAGAAGTGGCTCAGAGAACACCAAGTTTTCAAAAAGGTGCTTGTTATGAAGTTCCCACGTCACCTGGAATTTCTTCAAATGTTCACTTTCCTATGAGAGAAATCAAGGAAGACATTTATAGTCCGTACAAGTGGAACAGGTTTTCAACATACAAGGGATGTAATGGTGCAGAGAATTAGATAATATCCTACTGGAGACAGGTTCAAATCCAGCTCTATTGAAAATTCACAGGCTGGAACAGTTTGACAGATTCAACCCAGTGACCATGGGTTTGCATCACAAAAATGCCCCTGATTTGATAATCTCACTCAGAGAAGCGAAACATAGAAACTGGTGCAACAACAATAATCTCTCCCTCAATGTCAGTAAAACGAAGGAGATAGTCAACAACTTCAGGCAGCGTAGTGGAGAACATGCCCCTGTCTACATCAACAGAGATGAAGTGGAAATGGTCAAGAGCTTCAAGTTTCTCTGTGTTCAGATCACCAACAGCCTGTCCTGGTCCCCCCATGCCAACACCTCTACTTTCTCAGGAGGCCAAGGAAATTTGGCATGTCCACTATGACTCTCACCAGCGTTTACAGATGCACCACAGAAAGCATTCTTTCTGGTTGTATCACAGTTGCTATGGCTCCTGCTCTGTCCAAGATCGCAAGAAACAAAGCCCAGTTTATCATGCAAACCAGCCTCCCATCCATTGACTCTGTCTACACTTCCCACTGCCTCAGAAAAGCAGCCAGCATAATCAAGGACCCCATGCACCCCAGGCATTCTCTCTTCCACCTTCTTTCGTTGGGAAAAAGATACAAAGGTCTGAGGACACGTACCAACCGACTCAAGAACAGCTTCTTCCCTGCTGCCATCGGACTTTTGAATGGACCTACCTCGCACTAAGTTGATCTTTCTCTACACCCTAGCTATAACTGTAACACTACATTCTGTACTCTCTCCTTTCCTTCTCTATGCACGGTATGCCTTGTCTGTATAGCGCGCAAGAAGCAATACTTAGCATTGTATACTAATACATGTGACAATAATAAATTAAATATAGAAACTAGAAGCAGGAATAGGCCATTTGGCCCTTCGAGCCTGCTTGCCATTCACTATGATCATGGCTGATCATCAAATTCAATATCCTGATCCCGCCTTTGTCCCATATCCCTTGATCCCTTTTGCCACAATAGCTATACCTAATTCCTTCTTGAAATCACACAACATTTTGGCCTCAACTACATTCTGTGGTAGTGAATTCCACGCATTCACCGCTTTCTGGGTGAAGAAATTTCTCCTCACCTCAGTTCTAAAAGGTTTACCCCTTATCCTCAAACTATGACCCCTTGTGCTGGACTCCCCCACCATTGGGAACATCCTATCTGAATCTACCCTGTCTAACACTGTTGGAATTTTATAAGTTTCCATGAGATTCCCTCTTACTCTTCTAAATATTTGGGACAACTTCTGCATTTTTGGCTCAGTATCAAAGAGGACACAAATGACAGTCTGATATTTTAGAATTAAGCACTTTTAGGAATAAGTGTTGTCTTTTGCTGGGTTTTGAGGGTGCATGTTTAATCATTATGTTTTGGGCAGCACAAATGTAGCTCATAGGCTTGATGGAACGTATGGCCTTTTCTTGCTGGTCAGTGCTTCTAACTGTCACATGAGAAATGTAGCACACAGCATTACGGCAATTACTTATTTTTGCGACTTACCAGTGTTATGAGGAAGGTGCTGATTGTGCGAGCAGCTTGACAGAGTGCGCTGTATTCCTCCAATAGGAGTGAGATGAACTGATGAGCCTGTGGTGGGCCCTGCACCACAGTTGTGACTTTGGATCCCAGTGACAGATGTCGGAGCAAGCGTACCTTCATTTCAAGAACATATTCCCTTGCCTGCTGCTCTAAGCGTTGGTACAACTGGTAAGGGTCTCGTTCGCATAGCCTTTGACCAAGGAAACAGAAGAGAGCACATTAATCATCTATTACAAGTCTTGGTTTTTCCCAAGTTAAAAAACTCTGTTTAAAATTAATTAAGCCTAGTCCACCAAGCACGTGCAATATCAGGAATAAAGCACTAGAGTTAGGGAGACATTTTGCAAACTAATTATACACATATGGGACTAACTTTTAATTCATCATCAACTGCTAATGCAAGATGCCTTCTGTAGCATGCATAATTTTATTTTCTATTGTATTTTGCATCAGTTAGTGTAGTTATAAGTTGACAAAACTTTGTGATAAACAAATGGGGTTTAATAGAGTTAACTGTGCAACTGGAGAGAAGTAGGAACAGATATCCAAAATCATGCCTAAGCCTGGAGGGAAAACAACACCCGAAGAGGAAAAACTGGTTTTGGGATTATACAAATATTGCCACAAGATTCTCTGTTTATTGACTTCTGTAACAAGTGTACCTAGATTGGAATGAGCATTACATAAAGTAGAAACCATGCAACAACAGAAATATAAATTTCTGCCTTTTCTGTCGTTACATGGATTCCTTTCCCTAAACCTTTATGGACAACTAGCCTATGTTTGGTTCACATTAATGCAAAAACATTCCGTCATAAACTCAAACATTGGGCAGCATTTTGAGACGGATACAGATCAGGTTGGGGGACTGCAGCCAAATTGCCATCAGGTCCAGGCAACTGAAAGCACTGCCATCGAGAAATACTGCAGCAAATATTACTGGGAACACACACACGGTCTGAATTAGAGGAGCACAGATATCTTGGAAAACTGTGGAGCTGGTGGAGGTTACAGCGATTGGGAGGGTAGGTCCATGGAGGGATTTAAAAACAAAGATGAGGATTTTAAGCTCAAGCTGTTGCTTGACCTTGTGCCCATATAGGCCAGCGAGCTCAAAAGATGATAGGCGAATGGGACTTGCTGAGAGTTAAAACACAGATTTCAATTCTTCCTGTAATCTTTCCTCAGAGCAAATCCTTCAAGTTTCGGACTAGTCTCACGTGCTGTTTTAAATACTTAAAATTATATTGTTCCCACAAATTGTGTTTTCAGTTCATTTTAAGTTAACTATTGACAATTTGCTATCTTCACTTTAATTTTAATCCTTTTTTTAAGAAAAATCTGTTTAGGAAATAGGAATTTTGAATTGGATCAAGCGACCAGCTCAGAAAACCAAAAGGAAATACTGATATTCCGCTTTGCTCACTCAACAAGTCTCTTCCGACTACTGCAAGGTAACATATTTGAGTTTACGGCACAACACATTTGTTTTCATTTAACCTGCAATGAATGTTCTGCACACAATTGGGTTTCTGATGATGGGACTAAGACATAAGGTCTGTCTGGGCTCAGGTGTTGCTGAGGTATGGGGAAGGGGGTAACAATTAACTGGTTTCAGAATGTCTATTACTGGAAGCATTCATATTCAGGCCAGGATCGTGCTCAGTTCTGCTTCAGAAGTCATACTAAAGGGCACGAACAACTTGCAGGGCTATGGGAAAGAGTGGGGGAACGGGACTAATTGGATATCTCTTTCCAAGAGTTGGCACAGGCATAACGGGCCAAATGGCCTCCTCTTGCGCTGTATGATTCCATTATATTTTCACTGTTTAAATCAACTCAGTAACTTCTGACACAGAATTTTGGTCACAAATGCTATATGTGAACTGCGTGCTGAAGGCTGCTGATTCATTAAGTGGTTGAACACCAAGATAACATGAATCATTTCATACAGCAATTAAAATAGATAGCCAGTTACAGTCAATCTCCAGTGACTTTGCCTACATTCCCCACAACCAAGCTTGGTTTAACCATAGAAATTTGCATACTTAATAAATCATTTACCTGTCTACCAGTTCTTTCATCCCCTCCTTATCTGGCACCAGCGATTGATCCTGATCATCAGCCAACGGTGTCCCAGCTTGGCGGTAAATACATCGAACCATATAACGTACCTCTGACCAATAATGCTGAAGCTGCTGAGATTCTCGCTCGTTCTCTGCCGATATTTCTCTGCAAAGAATTAGGTCATTCAATAACAATTAGTTCAATCCCTGAGCAGCAAAAATGTCCAATTTTAATCAGCCAATTTCTTGAAATAAATCAACCGGCTCCTGTTTACAAAACAGTGTCTGCATGTATGTTAAACTTGCTGTATGTGATATCTCTTTAAGGGCACTCTTAGGCAAGGTCCAGACAACTCGTACTACACACAGATCAGCTGCCTCAGAGTCTCTTTACTCAACCAGCTCAATCATCTTCAACTCTCGAGTCCTGCCTCACATGCAGCTGGACATCTGGACTGAGGTTTCTTGGCTTTGGAAGGGCTGCAGCCCAAGTTCAGAGAACGATACCAGGATTAAAAAGGTTCAATTATGACAAAAGGTTGCACAATGCTAGACTTGTTTTACCTTGCACATAGAAAATTAAGGCATGGGCATGGAAGTGTTTAAGAGGATTTAATAGGGTATGTAGAAACTATTTCCTGATGAGAGGGTCTTGCATAAAAGGGGATGGCCCCCTTAAAGTTAGAGCTAGGTAGTTCAAGGATAATGTCAGAAGCACTTCCTCACATTAAGAGTAGTGGAAACCTGAAACATTCTGCTTCAAAATGTCATTGAGGCTGGGAGTCATAGAGGTTTACAGCATGGAAACAGGCCCTTCGGCCCAACTTGTCCATGCCGCCCTTTTTTTTTTAAAAACCCAAAGCTAATCCCAATTGCCTGCATTTGGCCCATATCCCTCTATACCCATCATACCCATGTAACTATCTAAATGATTTTAAAAGACAAAATTGTACCCGCCTCTACTACTGCCTCTGGCAGCTTGTTCCAGACACTCACCACCCTGTGTGGGGAAAAAATTGTCCCTCTGGACACTTTTGTATCTCTCCCCTCTCACTTCAAACCTATGCCCTCTAGTTTTAGACTCCCCTACCTTTGGGAAAAGATATTGACTATCTCGCTGATCTGTGCCCCTCATTATTTTATAAACCTCTAAGGTCACCCCTCAGCCTTCTACGCTCCAGGGAAAAAAGTCCCAGTCTATCCAGCCTCTCCTTCTAACTCAAACCATCAAGTCCCGATAGCATCCGCATAAATCTTTTCTGCCCTCTTTCTAGTTTAATAATATCCTTTCTATAATAGGGTGACCAGAATTGCACACAGTATTCCAAGTGTGGCCTTACCAATGTCTTGTACAACTTCAACAAGACATTCCAACTCCTCTATTCAATGTTCTGACCGATGAAACCAAGCATGCCGAATGCCTTCTTCACCACTCTGTCCACCTGTGACTCCACTTTCAAGGAGCTATGAACATGTACCCCTAGATCTCTTTGTTCTGTAACTCTCTCCAAAGCCCTACCATTAACTGAGTAATCAGTAAACAGAGTCATCAGAGACTTTCAAAGTTGAGATCGATAGATTTTGGTTACAGAACCCTAAGATTTACAACTGATCTCACGACAAGCTGATTGGCATACTCCTGTTCTTAAGTTCCCATTGATAGTATAGCATGCTGACAGTTAAGTGCAGGCACTGAATCAATTACTTGAAAAAGATAATTTAAATTTTGGTATTTGCTTCTTGCTAGGCAAAATACACAGGGCACGTAACATTCCCCAATTCGTGGTCTCAGTTCCTGCAATGATGTTTATCTATCTCAGTAGAATTACCAGGACCATACTCAGAAGTAACTCCCACAAAAGACCATTCCGACATGCACACCTGAACAGGAAATGCCGAACTATTTTATTATAGAAGACATCACAGCAAAACCCCACCTCAAGTGACTGCCAATATTTACATTAAATAAAAGCAAATTGCTGCGGATGCTGGAATCTGAAACAAAAACAGCAAATGCTGGAAAATTTCAGCAGGTCTGACTGCTTCTGTGGAGAAAGAATAGAGCTAACGTTTTGAGTCAGAATGAGCCTTCCTCAGAGCCCAGCTCTGACAAAGGGTCATCAGACTTGAAACGTGAGCTTTAAATTTAGTTGTTTGGTAGTACAGGTTTTAAGTATTGTTTTTAAAAAGGAGACGTGCTGTCGAAGTTTGTCATCTTGTACGCATCAGGACAGATTCTCAAGAATACAAACTGTATAGGGAACAACAATTTATGTTGCCTAAGAAGAGATTGTTGAGTGGTTGGCAAGTAGACTGATTTTGAGAGGCATTACCAAATTTGGGAGATCAACAACATGGATAACTTTCCTGCAAGTCGAACTATCAAATTTCACAAGTTAGACCCAAGTTGTATCAATTTTTTTTAAAAGTTGAAGTTATTTATTAGTGTCACAATTATGCTTACATTAACATTGCAATTAAGTTACTGTGAAAATCCCCTAGTCGCCACACTCCAGCGCCTGTTCGGGCCAATGCACCTAACCAGCACGTCTTTTGGACTGTGGGAGGAAACCAGAGCACCCATATTCTCTTCCAAATGTATTGATGCTGCTAAAGTGATAAAGTGTCCTATGATTGAGTGAGTATTTATGTGAGATAAGATTGAACAGACCAGTTACTAATTTACATTGCGTTTGGTCTGAGGTTGGCAAACCTCTTGAGCTTTTTTTGGTCAGTTTGTACTGCAAGATTGCCTTAATAGATGACCATACCATAAAATACCCACTTGAAACTCATTGGAACGCAAAAACTAGGAGCAGGAGTAAAAAATTCAGCCCCTCCAGTCTGCTCCGCCATTCAATATGATCATGGCTAATCTCATCTCGGTCTCATCTCCACCTTCCTGCCTGCTTCCCAAAACCCTTCATCACGCTATTAATTAAAAACCACTGCTCTCTGGGGGTAGAGAATTTGATGTGGAGATGCCGGCGTTGGACTGGGGTAAACACAGTAAGAAGTTTAACAACACCAGGTTAAAGTCCAACAGGTTTATTTGGTAGCAAAAGCCACACAAGCTTTCGAGGCTCTAAGCCCCTTCTTCAGGTGAGTGGGAATTCTGTTCACAAACAGAACTTATAAAGACACAGACTCAATTTACATGAATAATGGTTGGAATGCGAATACTTACAACTAATCCAGTCTTTAAGAAACAAAACAATGGGAGTGGAGAGAGCATCAAGACAGACTAAAAAGATGTGTATTGTCTCCAGACAAGACAGCCAGTGAAACTCTGCAGGTCCACGCAACTGTGGGGGTTACAGATAGTGTGACATGAACCCAATATCCCGGTTGAGGCCGTCCTTGTGTGTGCGGAACTTGGCTATCAGTTTCTGCTCAGCGACTCTGCGCTGTCGTGTGTCGCGAAGGCCGCCTTGGAGAACGCTTACCCGAATATCAGAGGCCGAATGCCCGTGACCGCTGAAGTGTTCCCCAACAGGAAGAGAACAGTCTTGCCTGGTGATTGTCGAGCGGTGTTCATTCATCCGTTGTCGCAGCGTCTGCATAGTTTCCCCAATGTACCATGCCTCGGGACATCCTTTCTTGCAGCGTATCAGGTAGACAACGTTAGCCGAGTTGCAAGAGTATGTACCGTGTACCTGGTGGATGGTGTTCTCACGTGAGATGATGGCATCTGTGTCGACCGCTCGACAATCACCAGGCAAGACTGTTCTCTTCCTGTTGGGGAACACTTCAGCGGTCACGGGCATTCGGCCTCTGATATTCGGGTAAGCGTTCTCCAAGGCGGCCTTCGCGACACACGACAGCGCAGAGTCGCTGAGCAGAAACTGATAGCCAAGTTCCGCACACACAAGGACGGCCTCAACCGGGATATTGGGTTCATGTCACACTATCTGTAACCCCCACAGTTGCGTGGACCTGCAGAGTTTCATTGGCTGTCTTGTCTGGAGACAATACACATCTTTTTAGCCTGTCTTGATGCTCTCTCCACTCCCATTGTTTTGTTTCTTAAAGACTGGATTAGTTGTAAGTATTCGCATTCCAACCATTATTCATGTAAATTGAGTCTGTGTCTTTATAAGTTCTGTTTGTGAACAGAATTCCCACTCACCTGAAGAAGGGGCTTAGAGCCTCGAAAGCTTGTGTGGCTTTTGCTACCAAATAAACCTGTTGGACTTTAACCTGGTGTTGTTAAACTTCTTACGGTAGAGAATTTCGCAGATTCACAACCCTTTGAATGAAATACTTCCTCCTCACAGAACTCTGCTTTTTGATTAGTGAAATAAACCAACTTTATTTGGAAGCATTATCTGATTGACAGATCCGTCTGGAGCATTTCTTCTTTCTCCCCATAGTTTTCTCCTTTCCTTGTGTTCTGAAGCTTGCAAGGAGAGTATTCCTTACACACTGCTGTCTTTCCATGTCTTGCTCAAGTGGTTGCTTTTCACATGATCAATGATATGAACAGATTATTTAATGACTGTCAGGGTGGGAGAGTGCGTGTCCAGAATGATAAGAAACACTTACCTGCGTTCATTGCATGCCTCACAGTTGCAAGCTATTTCTGAAGGTGCAGGGGTGTTGATATCTGTACTGGATACAGATTGCGTTCCGACAGCCAGTCTTCCACCTATTGATTCCTGGGGTGCTCCATTATTTGCCATTGGCATATGCAGCAAGAAGTCCTGGTTCTTTAGTCACGCGGCACAGGGAAACAGAAATAAAATTGAATCAGTGATGCACAACACTGAAAAAAGCATCTAGCAATGGCAGCCCAAACGCAGCCAAACCTGGCTCAGTACTCTCAATAGTTCTGGGTTTAAACTTAATTTCCAGGATTTAAATCACCATCTAGGCCAAAACGCCAGTGTAGGACTGAGGGAGTGCTGTATTGCTGCGGTCCTAACCTTTGGATAAGATATGCTGCCAGCAGTTCTAGTGGATCAGGTGGACATTAAAGGTTGCATGGTATAACGTGAAGAGCAGCAATGTTCTCTTGGCCAATTTCCCTCCTTCAACTACCAAAACATATTAACTGGGTTGCTGGTTATTGCTGCAAACATTACATCCTCATTTAATAATTAAGAGCTACTGGACAACAAACCAAATAGAAATCCAACATTAAAAAATTAGTACTTCATGCCCTGCAGTGACTTATTAATAAAAACAAGTGCTTCTGGCAAGGTAAAATGTCAATCAAAATAGCTCAAGCTGCCAGTTAATAGCTAAAATAATGGTGAACCAAGGAGCGAATCAGTGAGGAACTTCAAAGTAGTAAATATTAATAAAGAAAAGGTAATGAAATTAATGGGACCACAACTCACCAAATTCCCTGATAGCCTGCATCCTAAGGTTTTAAGGAGGTAGTTGGAGAGATTGTGGACACATTTGCTTTGATCTTCCAAATTTACTAGATTCTAGAACTGCCCCAAGGATTGGAAGATAGCAAATGTAACACGTGATTCATGATAGGAGGGAAGAGGGAAACAGGGAACCGTAGGCCAGTTAATTTGACATCAGCAAATGCTAGAATCTATCATGGATGTGATAACAGTGCCCTTAAAAAAATCAATTTGATTAAAACGAGTCAACATAATTTTATGACAACGCAGTGTTGACAAATCCATTTGAGCTTTATACGGTTTTAATTAGCAGGATGGAAACAGCGAAATCAGATGTAGATAGACATGCCAATGAGGAAGAAAGATCCTGGGAAAGGTATAAATCAACCATGGTTAACCAAGGAAGGTTGGAATCAAACTGAAAGAAAAAACAAACAATATGGCAAAAATTAGTGGGAAGGTAAAGGTTTAGGAAAGTTTTAAAAAACAAAAGCTGACCAAAAAAAGGAGGGAGAAGATAAACTATTAGGGTAAACTAGCAAATAATATAAGGATCTTATGGATGGACAGTAAGAGCTTGTTTAAATAAATAAAAGGGAAGAGGGAGGCCAAAGTGAACATGCGCCCCTTAGAGAAGACGACTGGAAAAATAACAATGAGAACCAGGAAACGACAGAAGAAATAAATAAATACTTTGTGCCAATCTTCACAGAGGTAGACACTAATAGCATTCCAAAAATGTGTGGGTTAGGTTGACCTGCCATGCTAAATTGACCCTGGTGTCAGGGAGATCATGATTTCCACTCCATCTGACGAAGGAGCAGCGTTCCGAAAGCTAGTGGCGTTTGCTACCAAATAAACCTGTTGGACTTTAACCTGGTGTTGTTAGACTCCTGACTGTGTCAGGGAGATTAGCAGGGTAAATATGTGGGGTTACGGGAATAGGGCCTGGATGGGATTGTGGTCAGTGCAGACTCAATGGGCCGAATGACTGCCTTCTGCACTGTTGGGATTCTATGAAAAATACTGAATAATCAAGGGGCAAAGGTGGGGGAGGAAATAAATACATTAATTGTCACTAGAGAAAAAGTACTCGGGAAACTAATGGGACTAAAGGCCGATAAACCCTCTGGACCTGATGGGTTGCATCCTAGGATATTGAAGGAAGTACCTCAAGAGATTGGTAATAATCTTCCAAGAATCCTTAAATTCTGCAAATATCCTAGAGGATTGGAAAACAGCCAATATAACAACACCCTTATTCAAAAAAGGAGGAAGACAAAAAAAGGTAATCATAGGCCAGTTAGCCCAACATCTGTCACTGTGAAAATGTTGGAGTCGATTATGAAGGATGTAATAGCAGAGCATTGAGAAATACTCAATATAATCAAGCAGATTCAGCATGGTTTCATGAAGGGGAAATCATGCCTGACAAATTCATTCGGAATTCTTTGAGGTGATAACAAGCAGGATAGATAAAGGGGAACCAATAGATATAATATACTTAGATTTCCAAAACACGTTCGATAAGGTACCGCAAAAAAAGCTACTTTGTCGGATAACTAACATACGCTCTTCCAGCTTCTTCCATCAGGAAAAAGATACAAAAGTCTGAAAACACAAACCAACCATTTCTACATTTCTAAGAGGGTCATACAGGGTAGATTCACAAAGAATGTTCCCAATGGTGAGGAAGTCGAGAACTAGGGATCATAGTTTGGGGATAGGGGGGGGGGATCAGGATATTGAATTTGAGGATCAGCCATGTTCATAAAGAATGGAGGAGCAGGCTCGAAGGGTCAAATGGTCTGCTCCTGCTTCTAGTTTCTATGGTTCTATAAATGTATGGCACGGTTGTTTAATCACACAAAAGCTGCAATTTAGTTGTAGTCAGCTGCTTGGAATGGTCTTGCATGAAATTGGAATCCAAGTTGAAGGAAATTCACCTTGCGATCTGGCCATACTATTCCTGACTTTGACCGTGATCAAGGGGACAATGCATTATTAAAAGAAAAATGTTCCCTGACCTTGACTTTAAAAAACAGAATTTTTAAAGTTATTTTCAAAGGCCACATCAATACATCAAAACCAGCAGCAAGAGAAGAAATGAAAGCTGAATTTAGAAGATTACAAACATGAATGATCAAGAATCTATTTAATAAATTCCATCAATTTCATCTCATCCCACCGACCGGCAGAACAATATTTAGAACTATTTAGTATGATAGGAAACAGAGTTCTAACAACCCAGCTCCCTAGCAGTGAAGGACAAAGGTACTGACAATTAAAAGGCAAACACCCTTACAAAGATGTTCAGCCAACCAATTTGCACTACTCAAGAAAACAGCTCAACAAACCTAACGCGAGTACAAATAACATGAGACACACCTGCAGCACTGAGATTTTACCACAGAATCCAAAATCCTACAGTGCAGAAGAGGCTTTTCGGCCCATCAAGTCTGCACCAACCCATGAAAGGCCCTGACCTGCCCACCTAATCCCACTTGCCAGCACTTGGCCCCTAGCCTTGAATGTTATGGCGTGCCAAGTACCCCAATGTCAAATACTAACATTCATTCCAAATCTGCCTGGAGGAGGATCAGGAGTAGACACGACACTAGTGATCTGCTGCACACCTACAAGGGACCCAGATGCAAAATGTATTCATTAGAAAGGAATCGTATCACATGGGAATGTTAACGCTTCATGGTAACAATCAATGACTGAAACAACCAACAGCAACAACTGGAGACAGAATCTCCAAATGGCCAAGAAAAATTAAACACAGCATTGGAGACATCAACAAGGTAGGAACAAGCATAATCCCAAAGCTGTCAGCTTCAAGAATTCTGTACCCTCTCAGCTGTGCAGTGGAGATGTCAAAAACATGAAAGGGTTTCTAATCTCTCAAGTATTCAATAAAAGGATCTTTCAACATTTATTTTTGCCATCATTTTTCACAGCCTAAAACAAATTAGTAAATATTTTAGTGCCAAATTCATAGTGTCCAAAAACAGTGTCCTGTATAGAAGATTTGTCCTGATCACTGTGTTTGAAGCTCCCCTGTCGACTTTACATAGGGCAAATGATAGTGAAGCATCTAATGGGCCCAACCAGTCCATATCAGTGTTCATGCTCCAATCAAGCCTCCTCCCATCTTTTCTTATCTAACTTTATCAGAACTATGGGCAGCACAGTGGTTAACACACTGCTGCCTCACAGCATCAGGGACCCGGGTTCAATTCTGGCCTTGGGTGACTGTGGAGTTTGCACATTCTCCCTGTTTGTGTGGGGGTTTCCTCCAGATGCTCCTGTTCCGCCCACAGTCCAAAGATACGCAGGTTAGGTGGATTAGCCATGGTAAAATGCATGGGGTTATGGGGACAGGGTGGGGAAAGTGGCAAGTGGGATGTTCTTTGGAGAGTCCGTGCAGACTTGATGGGCTGAATGTTCTCCATCTGCACTATAGGGATTCTATGATTCTAATCATCTATTATTTTCTATCTCAAATGCATGTTTAGTCGTTTCTTAAATGTATTTATACAATTCAGTTCAGCCACTTCTTGTGGCCCTGACTTTCACATTCTCACCACTGGATAAAGCAGTTTCCCATTTTTACAGTATTTTCTCCATGTTCCTTTTTCTGCTCTCTCTACCTTTCTCATTTAGTCCTAAATGAGCTTGCTGGCATCTTACTGAAGTGACCAATTCTTCACGAGTGGGCTGGGACAGCAAGCCTTGGCAGGTCTTCACAAAGATAAGCACAGGGAGAGGTGTCATTTGGCCAACTTTGCTTTTGCTTCCACAACAAGCCACAATCCCAACCTTCGGCCACTGGGAAAGGAAACAGCCTAAATCTGATCCTAGACTCGGGTCACAAAAATACACGTTGTCTATTAATATATATTTCATTTCATATGAATTGTAGAATTTAATGAATAAATTGTTTGAATTTAATCACAATTTTAAAATGTTTTTATTGAAGATTTTCCAATTTTACCAAATAATGCAACCACCCCCCAAAATTCAGCATAGCTCAGAACAATCATTTTTCTACACGTACTTACAGAAAAGACCAGATGTTATTACAATTGTTTTGGATTATCGATTAAATTCATTGTAATCAACACCTCCCACCGCGTGGATAATGAATGGATATTACAAAGAGTGGGGGATATCAGGATTAAGCCATGAACACATGGCACATTGGTGCACATTCTCACCCACAGGATGACAAAGATGGAGCTACACAACATAAGAAAACATCTGTAGGATCAAACACAACCAATCAGAAACTTAAACAGTACCTCAAAACCTCCAAACAATGAAAGGAGACCTCAGAAAGACGGGAACATCAGGATACACAAGAACACAAGAACTAGGAGCAGGAGTAGGCCATTTGGCCCCTCGAGCCTGCTCCGCCATTCAATAAGATCATGGCTGATCTTTTTGTGGACTCAGCTCCACTTACCCGCCCGCTCACCATAACCCTTAATTCCTTTACTGTTCAAAAATTTATCTATCCTTGCCTTAAAAACATTCAATGAGGTAGCCTCAACTGCTTCACTGAACAGGAAACTCCAGATTCACAACTCTTTGGGTGAAATTCCTCCTTATTTTCAGGCCATGACCCCTCGTTCTAGTTTCACCCGCCAGTGGAAACAACTTCCCTGCTTCGATCTTATCTATTCCCTTCATGATCTTATATGTTTCTACAAAATCTCCCCTCATTCTTCTGAAGTCCAATAAGTATAGCCCCAGTCTACTCAGTCTCTCCTCTCTCTCTACAACCCCAAACCTAAAACATGGCGTGACAGTGCACACACTCACTGGGTAACAGGAACAGAGCTACACAGCCTCATGGGAAGCTTGGAAATAAAACAGAGCTCAGGTATCTAAATTCACCCTCGGGCCCAACAGATAACAGGATACCTTTCATTAGAAGTATAAATATCTACTGAGATTTACTAGGATGCTACCGGGACTTGATGGATTGAGTTATAAGGAGAGGCTGAATAGACTGGGACTTTTCTCTCTGGAGCGTAGGGGGCTGAGGGGTGACCTTATAGAGGTCTATAAAATAATGAGGGGCATAGACAAGGTAGATAGTCAATATCTTTTCCCAAAGGTAGGGGAGTCTAAATAGAGGGCATAGGTTTAAGGTGAGAGGGGAGAGATACAAAAGTGTCCAAAGGGGCAATTTTTTCACACAAAGGGTGGTGAGTGTCTGGAACAAGCTGCCAGAGATAGTAGTAGAGGCGGGTACAATTTTATCTTTTAAAAAGCATTTACATAGTTACATGGATACAATGGGTATAAAGGGATATGGGCCAAATGCGGGCAATTGGGATTAGTTTAGGGGTTTTAAAAAAAAGAGGGCGGCATGGACAAGTTGGGCCGAAGGGCCTGTTTCCATGCTGTAAACCTCTATGACTATCTCCATACCTGGATGGATTTTCTAAAGTAGCTGCCACCCTTGCCTACACAGTAAGAGATATTTAGATAAAAGAGCCAATAAGCAATGATTATCCACAATTGGGATAACCCAGGGAAGGACAAGAACCTCTTTCTCCCGACAGGATGGCGTGCTTGTCACTGTACATTTTAGGAGTCAAACTACCAAATTAGCCACCATCACAACCCACACAGCCAATGAAAATATAGGATACCAAGCCATGAAAGGTTACACAACCAAGGATTGCCCGACCATGCTCAGGCACGCACTAGTAAATATTTTCCCAACCCCAGCTATGCTGGAGGCTCCAACAACAATAAAACCCTGTCTTTTCCAGGATACATGCTCTGTCTGTACCCTCACAGAAAACCAACATGGATTCTTTAACTTCAAAATAATAAAAAAAACCAAAAGAAAAGCACAACATCATTAGTTCTAAAGACGGTTTTGAGGACTGACCATGCCCACCATCTCTATACCAAACTGATTGCCCACCACCCTGCTCTAGCGCTGTTATCCATAATTAAAGTCAAGGATACCATATAATGTAATCCTCCATAAGACATGCCAGGATTACAATACAAGAAAAAGGATAAATATCGCACAACCCTGCCATATAACCATCCCAGCACACTCCTAAATAGAACGATGAAGACCCATTACAAGTCCACAAGCAGAAGAAATATCTCCGTATTACAAATATTATCCTAAGGATCAAAATTTGACACAGGACCAGAAACAGAGTGGGCATAAATCTTACCCACACCATTCCCCCATGGAACAACCAAGATTGAATGCAAATGATAACACACTTTAAACTAACGTCTCCCTTGTTCCACCGCCAAAGCATACCGGTGGATGAATTCCGTTATAAATAAATGGATATCCCTGGCTTTCAAAAAAAACAGGATAACAAGTGACATATGCCACAGTGCTCAAAAATCAGATACCCTTATCAAGATAAAATAAATCACAAAATCCCGATTATAATCACAAAGGGAATAGTTCAGGCTTAATATTGCCATCCATGGAGCTTGAAAAGGCCAAAGCCTCGATAGGATTGTTAATGGATCCATCAATAGTTTCATCGAGGTCTCTGCACTTCCGCTGTGCTGTCGCTCCGAAGTCCAGCGGAGACGAACCTAGGCCCCAGCAGGTGTCCAGCTACCTCCAGCCCTTCTTGACGAACACTGAGGTCAAGGCAATGTAAGACCAGTGATCAGGGCACATAGCTGACCCCAGATCTCGAAGACTGGATACAGTATGCCTCTTGGAACGTGAAACAACTAGCTTTCAAATTGACATTATGAAAGTATGGCAGCCAGTTCTCAAATTCAGTCAGGAATTTATCCTTGGCTCCTCTCGGGCAATTGGCCACACAGACACCACTCCTCCAGCCCCGTCTCCCTGAATTAACCAGGATGTCTGACATGCCATGTAGTAGGACTTTCAAGGACTGAAGGTGAGCCTCCACCGAGGAAACTGCCCTCTCAACTAACAGGATCTTTCCTTCACTTCACCTTTTTTTGGGGTATCTTCAGGTTCATCAATGAAAGCACCAATGTTTTGTTCCAGGGAGCCGAGACCGTCATCCACAACCTTACTCACAACAGTAGCCTTCATCACAATGCCTACAACATCGCTAAAGCACGAACCTGTTCATCAACTAAACAGCCAGTGCGAACAAGGCCTTGATCAAGCAAGGATTTTCTTCTCTTTTGCTGGGCTCCCTATCATCCAAACCTAACCAGGATCTTCCAGGAACATAGCATGGAATATACACTTCAGGATTAGAAAATTATGGGTTGTGCATCAGGACAAATAAAGGATTTTAAAAAATAAGTGGCGCCAGAGCTCGGAAAAACACAGCCGTTCTCACATTTCCATCACGTGACCCTTTCAGAACATAAATTTGAAAAAAGTTCAAACATGAATTGTTGCTCAAAGATAAATTTTAAAGGAATCTGTCCTACTGAGGAGCATAATGCCTTGCAAGGGAAACAAAATTCTCTTATGGACATTTTCTCTTGCAGCTAGTTCAGGAATCCTATCGATAACTTTAAACACCTTGATCAATCCAACACTTCATATTGGACATTACCTTGGGATCCGTGCTCTGTATTGGTGCAATTAATCATGCACTCCGTATTGTCTGTTTACAAAGACATTTATGAGCCAAATTCTTTGCAGCCTGCACTGATTACAGTGCATCCTTATGTTGTAGAATGTGGCGATCTTCCTGTGTTGCGAAGTGTGCTTGAAAGCAAATCCAACTATCAAACAATAGCTCTGATTCTGAGCACTCCATGGGGACAGGACCAGGTGATACAGCAAGCTAACAGACTTTCCAACCTTAGAATAATAGTTCAAACACAGCATAGACTAATAGGATAAAAGCTTCCTTCCCTAATCGCAATGGCCCTTGCTTCAAACAAACTCAAGTAGCATCAGTGCACTTCTTGGTGATTAAACTGGTAATCTCACTTGTGAAACACCCTAAAGTTGGCTGGTAAGAAGTGGAAAGATTGCCATTGCAACAGTGGGAGTTGCACGCCTTAGTCGGAATTTAAGAAATATTGTTGGAACAGAACACAGGAAGCTTTACTCTGCATTTGGTCTGTGAGTGAAGAAGTTGAGCATGAAGAAACTTCAATGTTCTAAAATACTTGCGGGAGGATCACAAATTGCTTCTAAAACCTTATCGTAGTAACGAGGTCAGTTTGCTAAATGCTCAAGGTAAAAAGCACTTGTACAATCCCTAGTGCAGAAGAGCCAACCATAACCTTCCAAGGCCCTCTAGATTCAGGAATTCTGTCTTTGGATTTCTGATTGCAAATATCACAACCTTTGTTTAAAGAAGACTGAGAGGCAGAAACCAGGAAATGACAAACCTGTCTGTTTAACCCAAGTTATGAGCAATCTACTGGAATCCATCAAAGGGGACAATGTGACTCTGCATTTCGACAAGTATGAGTGATCAAAAGAGAGTTAGCACGGATTTGGGTAGGTTATGTATGTCACGGTTGACTACTTTCATTTTTTTTAAGGCCTTGAATCCAAGGAAGAATAACCAGACTGTTCTCTTGCAATCTGAGACTGGGGACTTAAACATTCATTTATGGGATATTATCACCAGCATTTATTGCCCATCCCTAGTTGCCCTTCAGGAGGTGGTAGTGAACTGCCTTCTTGAACAGCTACAGTCCCAGAGGTGTAGGTACACCTGCAGTGCTGTTAGGGAGGGAGGGAGTTCCAAGATTTAGACCCAGTGTAGAGCAGCAAAGTGATTTGGGTGTTCCAAATATATACAAATCATTACAAGGTAGTGTATAGGTACAAAAGTAAAGGCTAATGCATTGTTGACCTTTATCTCAAGAGGGCTGGTAAAGCTGGGATAATTGCTGCTTCAGTTGCACAAAGCTTTAGTGAGACCCGATTCTGGAGTGCTGCATTCAGTTTTGGGTACTGCACCTCAGGAAAGATATATTGGCCTTGGAATGGGTACAGCACTAATTCTCCTGAATAATCAGAGGGCTTAAAGGGTTACTATCTGACAGTCTAGTTTGTATTCCTAGTGTTTCGATGGCTGAGGGGCAATCAAAACTAAGTGTTTAAAATGATAGAGGCTTGAAAGAGAAGATATGGCAAATCTCTTTCCTCTGGTGACTGAATCCAGAACAAGGGCACAATCTTACAGTCAAAGCTAGGTCTTTTAGGAATGAAATGAAGAAGCATTATCTCATACAAAGGGTAGTGGAAATCTGGAAGCCTCATTGCAAAAATCTGAGGAAATTGGGGAAATCCAAAATTATAGGACTGACAATGATAGATTTTTGAGAGCCAAGGGCTTCAAGCAACATACAACAACGGTGGGCATGCAGAATTGAAGTACATCCAACACCCTAATGGCCACAAAATTCCTGATGAGGCGAATGGTTTACTCATACTTGCATAAATTCCATTCAACTCATTTGAATGTTTTAAGTTTGTAAACTCTTGATTTTCACAGTAAGGCTGCAAGCAGAATTGATTAAAGAGGAAAAGTGGAAACAAACAATTTGACGTTTAGAATTTTAGAAAGAAAATCCAACAGTACCAGGTTAATCTTATAGAAAGAGAATATTAACATTGTCCTACTTACCACCAGAGATTGCTCCAGAGAAACCTGCCGATCATCCTTTTCAACTGTACGCCTGCAATCTGGACACACCCAGAGTGGAAGGTGCAACATGCTATTGGTTTTTGGAGATGTAGAAAGTGCCATTTTGTTTGGGTTTGTAATCCCACTCTCTGAGAGTGAAGAGTCTTTGCGTTCGCTTCGACACAGAAGACATCGTTCTCCTGTCGAGTACGGTGCCCTCTGACCCAGGCCAAAAGTGAAGGGCGTCTAGATGGAATAAAATAGGAGGTGAATACACCATGAGGAAGCACAAGAACAATAATAAAGTATTTAAACATCTACGTTTTTAAACATCATCATGTTTCATTGATTTATACGGCATTGAGGAAAAATTTCCAGTTGATCTAAGATTCCAGGATTTTCTGATATTCTGAGATAGTGTCCTGCTATTTCCTTCATTTTTCTGAGGGAAACTCGGATCAGCCAGTCACATTTCACTCTGATCTAGAGTGTAAACGTAGTATAATGTAAAGACTGAAGGTAAGATAAACTGTTACTTGCTTGTCAAACTTGCATAGCTTTGCAAACAATTAGCTAGCTGTTCTTAGAGCCAGAAAACAACAATTTATCTGACTTTAGTCAGCATGATTTTCAACCTTGCTGCCAAAACCACATTTTCCTACTTTTATCCCTAATGAAGTGATGCAGTGAGAGTTCTCCAAACACCCAAACCCATAGAGTATCCTGCTAAATATCAACCCAGAATCCAGAACCAGAGCTCCATTTTCGGGACTGTCTGGAACGTAACTTGAAACATGCACATTCTGGCATTGAGATGGTAACCTTTGGGTCAAAATCCTGAAATGACCTCCTTAACAGTTCTGTGGGTGCACCTACACCTCAGGGACTGCACCGTTTCAGGAAGACAACTCGCCACTACCTTCTGAAGGGCAACTAGGGATGGGCAAGAATTGCTGGCCTAGCCAGCGACGCCCACATCCATAAATGAATTTTTAAAATGCTGCTATTACAACAAAGGCTTACTTTGAGAAATACAAGTCACCTTTTCCACAAAGGAGAAAGTGTTATGGAGTCAGTTACTCGAGGGGGACAGTACAAATGAATTCATGAGACAACTGAATGACAGAAGAGATTGAAAGATTATGGCGAGAAGGTAGTTAGGTGGGTTTGACTTTTCAAAATAAATCAGAATTGCGTGACTGGGATGTCAGTCTTGATACGCCTACTCAGTCGGCATGGAGAAAGTGCACAGCAGAGATTGGGAACTGTCAAATAATGAAGAAAATCAATTGAAACACATGTGAATTAACATCCTTTCTAAAACAACTTTCACACAAAAATATTGAAAGGAACATTTTGGACCACTGCAAATATACAGGTCAATTGGAGCACAGCTTGAACACTATTGTCTTGGAACGTCTTCATCAAGACTAAGCTGGATGAAGGCAAGCAAGTTCCTCCAACAAAGAACAATACAACACAGGAACAGGCCCTTCGGCCATCCAAGCCTGCACCGATCATGTGTTCCTAACTAGACCATCTGTTTGTATCCCTCTATTCCCAGTCTGTTCATGTGGCTATCTAGATAAGTCTTAAATTATCCTAGCGTGTCTGCCTCAACCACCTTGCCTGGTAGTGCATGCTCCATGGCAAGCAGTGTCAAAAGAAGCTCTCTGTCTATCAGACAAAATGCTCCAGGCTTCTAACTACTGAAATACACGCAAGCAAGGTGGCCGCCTCAAATCTACAACAATTGTCATTCACAAAACTAAATGTTTCAAATGGGTCAGACAGCTGAACACACAAGAGCGGAGTCTATGCTCGCATCTATCAGAAATATGCTAAATGAAAGGAGGTTTTGAGGGATCAAATAGGGAAAGATTACTTCTACTGCTCAGGTGATTTGCTTTCAGGAGGCATAATCTCAAGATCTGCCCTATAAAGTTAAGACTGGCCAGTCTGTGCTTCCTTTCGCAAAAACAGTTGTTCCTGTACTGTTATCCTCTCTTCTCAAAGCAACCAAGACTTTGATATCTTGCTGCATCAACAAAAAAAAACAAAAGCTTCATAAGAATCATCATCCCAATAACTCAGATTGTCCTGGTAACCCCCATCATTCTCATGACTCCTGTGGACAGTCAATGGAAATGCAGATCTTAATTGTGCATTGACCAAAGTGCTCAGGATGTGTCTTCATTGTCTGATATTGAACATATGAAAATTACATATGTTTTTTGGTACCTTCAATGTAGAAAAACAAATAGTGGAGTTGATTCGAGCAGCCGAGTGGCCTACTTCTGCTCCTATTTCATGTGTTAAATAAATGTGTTGCTGATGATAATGGGATTCGAACAAGATCTTGTGTTTATATAGGACCTTGAATAAAACATCCCAAGGTGCTTCATAGGAGCATTAAAAAATATCTGGCCCCTTGCCACATAAGTTTGCTCAAAGAAGTGGGGTTTGAGTATCTTAAAAGAGAGGTAGAGAGTTGGAGAGTTTTAGTAAGGAAGTCCAGAGCTTCAGGTCCATGCAGCTGAAGGCACAGCAACCAACGGTGGATGCGGCTGAAGTTGGGGATGCTTAAGGAGCCAGAATTAGAGGAGCAGATATCTGGGATTATTGTGGGGCTGGAGGAGATGTCAGACAGACGGAGGAGTTAAGGTCATGACTGATTTGAAAACAAGGATGAGAATTTTAAAATCAAGGCATTGCAATCAAACCTTCAATAAATGCAGAAAAAGAAAGGAAATTATGACAACTCTGAGGGTTTTAGTGGAAAACACTAAGTCAGCAAGCTTGTGTCTGTATAAAGAGCACCCATGGCTGCAGAAAGCAGACAGATTGTAAATAAAAACATGGGAAAAACCCAACGACTGTGGCCCTACACGATGGAGTGTTTTTTAACGAGCTTCTGACCTTGGTGCCCTTTACTCTTTGTAATTCAGCATACCAGTATTCCTTTTCATACTGAAATACTGAAGGAATGAGAAAGTAAAAGGAAGAGATGTGCTTTTTTATGGGTGCACATATCACGTCACCAAACTATTAAAATTTTATCACAAACAATTCGAGTCATGATGGAAGTATTGTTTAGTTTTTCAGGCTTCCCAAGTAAAGGTAGCCAAGCAAAATTCTTGTGGAAGAATCAAGGAAACTAAGTGCATATTTTGAGTTTCTGAATGCCACAATGAATAGCTTGTACGTTCTGAGAGTGCAGTGTTTTTTGATAGTTGTGTCTGAAAATCTCAAGTCATGGCACAGCCTTCCCTTCGAAGCATACAACAGTGAGGAATTCAATCAAGCCCAATAAGAGCAGATGGAGTTTTCATACTGTGTCCATTTCAACTGTGAAAGAGCTTGCATTAGATTTTCCCCTTATAACATGAATGATGCCTGGAGAAATCATAAGACGTACAGCACCAGAGTTGCAGAAAATTCCCTGGTACTGAGGCAGTAAACTGAGAGCATTCCGGATGAAGGGGGTTGCACAATCTTCAAATGCTTATGTCCCACACTCACTATCATTACAGCCTGGGAAAAGGAAAGGGAGGGAGGGAGGGGGGAGCGAGGAGGGCAGAATGTACTACTTAGTGGACGTTTGAACAATCAACATATGGACCTTAGAAAATTACTTGCTGCAAGACTTCAGAAAATGTGATTTATTAGAGTTTGATAATCTGGAACATCTGTTTGGGCAACAAACTGAGGTGAAGCCATCCAGGTCTGTGCATTGTTTTGCTCAGTTGGTCTTTCATCCACAGTGCACAGTCTTGCAAGCTTAAGCCAAATTGTTCTCATGTGAGCCTTGCTTGAGCAACACAGGGGGAAAAAAAGCTAGACTGTCAGGTCAGACAATAGATTTCTCTCTCCATTTTCAAACGTCAAGGAAGCATGCTCAAATGAATCAGTGACACAAGGCAGGACAAAAGTTGTCTCCAATTTTTGCTTCTTCTCACTTGTTCGCCATTCCACTATGTGAAATGCATTTTTCTTTTTGATACTTCAAAACTTCTGACTATAATTCACCATTTGGGGGAGGGAATGTGGTCAAAACAAAATAGGATGAAAATTAGAGAGAACTGAAATCACTTGAAAGGGTAGGCTTTCTGAGACATCTGAAGTCAGTGAGACAGAGTGAATGTGTATAGTAGAGGTAGAGGTATTTAGATGGAACAATACCAGTGCTGAGACAAGATGGCCAAGACCTTGTCAATCAGGAAGCGATAGGGAAGAAAAAGGGAGAACACAGTGGAGCAATTTTACAAAATTCAAGGAGGACTGGTATTTGTACAGCTTCTTTCATGACTTAAAAACCTCTTAGAATGCTTCAATGCCAAAGTACTTTTGAAATGTAGTCACCATAATAAATGATAAAGATAATGTTAAAGATAAGCCAGGCAACATCCTGGTGAATCTTCTCTGCACGCATTCGAGTGCAATCACATCCTTCCTATGGTGTAAGCCAAATCGTGCACTCCAACCTCACACAAACATGTTAATGATCAGATGGGTCATAAAATCATGGAAACCCTACAGTGCAGGAGGCGGCCATTTGGCCCCTTGAGCCTGCTCCATAATTAAAATCGTAGCTTGTCTGGCCATAGAATCTTACTGTACAGAAGGCGGCCATTTGGCCCATCCGAGTCTGCACTGACCACAATCCCACCCAGGCCCTATCCCCGTAACCCCATGCATTTACCCTAGCTAGCCCCCTGACACTAAGGGGCAATTTAGCATGGCCAATCCACCTAACCCGCACATCTTTGGACTATGGGAGGAAACCGGAGCACCCAGAAGAAATCCACGCAGACAGAGAATGTGCAAACTCCACACAGACAGTGACCCAAGCTGGGAATCGAACTCGGGTCCCTGGCCTGTGAGGCAGCAGTGCTAACCACAGTGCCACCATGTCGCCCCAAAAAACTTATCTGGTCATTATCATATTGCCTGGAACTTGCCACGTACAGAATAGTTTAAGTTTATTTCTTGATTATTGTCACAAGTAGGCTGACATCATCACAATGAAGTTACTGTGAAAATCTCCGAGTCGCCACACTCGACGCCTGTTCTGTGCCACCCAAGCTGATTGTGGCCTAAATTCCACAATCCCATCTACTCCCCAATATCCTTTAATTCCTTTGTTAGTCCAGAATCTATCTACCACTGCCTTAAAAATATTCAACGACCCTGCCTCCACTGCTCTCTAGGGAAGAGAGTTCCAAAGACTCCCAACCCTCTGGAGAAAAAAATTCTCTTCATCGCTGTCTTAAGAGGAACACCCTTTATTGTTAAACTATGCCCATTCGCTATGTATTCTCCTACAAGGGGAAACATCCTTTCAGGATCCACTTTGTCAAAACCCCTCAGGGTTTCAATAAGGTCACCTCTCGTTCTTCTAAACTCCAATGGATATAGACCCAGCTGTCCAATCTTTCCTCATAAGGTATTTCCTCCTGGCGATCCCAGGTATCACTTCAGTGAATCTTCTTTGAACTAGTTCTAATGCATTTATATACTTTCTTAAATAAGCAGACCAAATCGTTCAAAGTATTCCAGGTGTAGTCTCGCTTGTCCAACTGTAGCAAGCCTCTCCTACTTTTAGAGAAGTAAAACGATGTTATGTTTCAGTCATGATGTGGAAATGCCGGCGTTGGACTGGGGTAAGTACAGTAAGAAGTCTCACAACACCAGGTTAAAGTCCAACAGGTTTATTTGGTAGCACAAGCCACAAGCTTTCGGAGCACTGCCCCTTCATCAGATGAGTGGGAGTTCTGTTCACAAACAGAGCATATATAGATTCAAACTAAATTTACAAAATAATGGTTGGAATGCGAGTCTTGACAGGTAATCAAGTCTTAAAGGTACAGACAATGTGAGTGGAGAGAGGGTTAAGCACAGGTTAAAGAGATGTGTATTGTCTCCAGCCAGGATAGTTAGTGAGATTTTGCAAGCCCAGGCAAGTCGTGGGGATTACAGACAGTGTGACATGAACCCAGGATCCCGGTTGAGGCCGTCCTCATGTGTGCGGAACCTGGCTATCAGTTTTTGCTCAGCAACTCTGCGCTGTCATGTGTCGTGAAGGCCGCCTTGGAGAATGCTTACCCGAAGATCAGAGGCTGAATGCCCGTGACTGCTGAAGTGCTCCCCCACAGGAAGAGAACACTCCTGCCTGATGATTGTCGAGCGGTGTTCATTCATCCGGGCTTGCAAAATCTCACTAACTGTCCTGGCTGGAGACAATACACATCTCTTTAACTTGTGCTTAACCCTCTCTCCACTCACATTGTCTGTACCTTTAAGACTTGATTACCTTTAAGACTCACATTCTAACCATTATCCTGTAAATTGAATTTGTATCTATATACGCCCTGTTTGTCAACAGAACTCCCACTCACCTGATGAAGGAGCAGTGCTCCGAAAGCTTGTGGCTTGTGCTACCAAATAAACCTGTTGGACTTTAACCTAGTGTTGCGAGACTTCTTACTATGTTTCAGTCACGCAGGGCATTGGTGAGACCACATCTTAAATACTGTGTGCAGTTTCAGTCCCCATATTTAAGGAAAAATGAAAATGCACTGGAGGCGGCGGTTCAGACAAGTTTTAGAGTCAGAGTTTTATGAAAAGTTTTTCCTCCAATCCCCTCTAAATCTCAAAGAAGAAAATTACAGCACAGGAACAGGCCCTTCGGCCCTCCAAGCCTGCACCGACCATGCTGCCCGACTGAACTAAAATCCCCTATCCTTCCAAGGACCATATCCCTCTATTCCCTCCTATTCATGTATTTGTCCAGATGCCCCTTAAAACTCGCTATCGTATCTGCTTCCACTACCTCCCCTGGCAGCTGTTCCAGGCACCCACCACCCTCTGTGTAAAAAACTTGCCTCGTACAACTCCTTTAAACCTTTCCCCGTACATCTCCTTTAAATCTTGCCCCTTGCACCTTAAACCTATGCCCTCAAGTAATTGACTCTTCCATCCTGGGAAAAAGCTTCTGACTATTCACTCTGTCCATGCCCCTCATTTCATCTCCTTAACATCCCCACCCCACCACCCCTCCCCCACCCCCCACACCAAAGCACATCACCTCACGCTTTTCAGACTTAAATTCCATTTGATACTGTTCTGCCCATCTGACCAGCCCGTCTGTATCATCCTGTAATCTAAAACTTTCCTCCTTGCTATTTACCACACCACCAATTTTCATTTCATCTGTGAACTTACTGATCATACCACCCACATTCACATCTAGATCATCAAGGTGCACGATAAACAGCAAAGGATCCATCCCCAATCCCTGTGGTACCACTGGACAAAGGCTTCCAGTCACAAAAACAACCTTCCACCATCACTCTCTGCCTCCTGCCACAAAGCTAATTTTGGATTCAATTTGCCAAATTATCCTGGATCCCATGGGCTCTTAACTTCCTGACCAGTCTCCAAATGTGGGACCTTGTCAAAAGCCTTACTGAAGTCCATGTAGACCACATCAAGTGCACTGTCCTCATCTACACACTTAGTCACCTTCTCAAAAAATTCAATCAAATTTCCGCTAGTTACATCCTCAAAAAACTCCAGTAGATTTGTTAAGCATGATTTGCCTTTTATAAACAAACGTTGACTTTGTCCAATCACATTAATGCTTTCCATTGTCACATCTTTTAAAATAGACTCTAGCATCTTCCGAGTGGGGTTACATTAGCCACCGAGGAGCTGCTCCAGATTCCATAGAACTTTGGAAGATGACCACCAATGCGTCCAATATTTCCAGGGCTACTTCCTTTATTACTCTGGGATATAGATTATCAGCCCCTGGTGATTTGTCAGCCTTTAACCCCATGAATTTCCCCAGCACCATTTGCTTACTAATACCGATTTCCTTCAATTCCACCCTCTCACTAAACCCTTGGTTCCCGAACATTTCAGAGAAGTTATTTGAGCCCTCTTGTGTTAAGACAAAATTAAAGTATCTGTTCAATTCTTTTGCCATTTCTTTGTTCTCCATTATAATTGCCCCGGCTTCTGACTGGTGAGTGACCCAAGTTTGCCTTAATTAATCTTTTTCTCTTCACATATTTATGCAAAGTTTACGGTCAGTTTCTATGTTCCCTGCAATTTTATTCTCATGCTCTACTTTTCCCCTTTTGATCAATTTTTTTGTCCTCTTTTACTGAATTCTAAAATGCTCCCAAACCTCAGGCTTGCTGCTTTTTCTGGCAATTTTATATGTCCCCTCTTTGGATTTATTATCCTGAATTTCTTTTGTAAGCCATGGCTGAGCCACCTTTTCCCTTTTACTTTTGTGCCAATGAATAATTGTTGTAATTCGTGCACACTATTTAAATATGAACCATTGCCTATCCACCGTCAGCTCCTTTAGTAAGGTTCCCCAATCTATCCTTGCCAGTTCGCACCCCATATCTTGATAGCTCCCTTTATTAAGATTCAGTTACAACTAGTTAAATGTCACAGCTGGGGGCTTCATGAAGGACCGCCCTGTAGGCTTCGCTGTACAGTCCATTTACAGCTACATTTAGCATCAAGTTATTTTCTTGTCGTATAACCGGAGCACAAAATGTAGCTCAACTTCTCAGTTGCAAGGTATGATAGGTGTCACATCACTTGTAATTTATAGACTTACAAAATATTACTCTGTGAAAGGGTGAACATAAATGATTGACATAAACTCAAATTACCATGAACAAAAGAATGATACAGTCTCCCTCTTCAATATAAATCATCAGGAAAGCTTGTGACTAATCAAGTGCAGTTTGTACAACTGATGTCAATTCTAATGATTTTATCTGAAAAAGTATGATGAAAGTGCCATTTATGCATGCTGACCTGATTTAACCAGTTTAAATGATGTCTATTATAATGTGGATGAACAACCAAGGACAGTTATTTCAGGAACTTGATAAAACCCTATAAAATTTCTCCCATGTAGCATCTTACTTTTTCCCCCATATAAAAGTCAATCAGAGCAATAGGCCAGTCACGATCTATAAGCAGGCAAACAACAGGATAACAGCTGGTGACTAAGATAATGAGTTTGAAATCAGGATGAAACGATGTGCATCATTTCATCATCCACATGGAAAGCAAGCTGCGATTTCAGGTACAGCCAGATTGCTGTCCATGTGTTTACACTCCTTGATAAGTAGTCAGTTTAGTGAAGAAATGTTCATACAGGCCAATATAACCAATTAACCACTCAGGACAGTTAATGCACTGATTTGGAAAACGGCCTTTTGTCCGCTTTGTCCAACTACCCAGTGGGCAAACTACACTCACCCTAAGAAATCTATAACAACGCATAGCTCTGGGATTTGGCAACACTTATGGAGTGGTGCAGAATCTGGCAGAAACAAGCAAGGTGAGCCAAAGCTGGATATGAGGGCCTAGGAAAATTTCAGATACTGTTTTTTTTGCATTGTTTAAACATACAAACATAGAAAAACTACAGCACAAAACAGGCCCTTTGGCCCCACAAGTTGTGCCGAACATATCCCTACCTTTTAGGCCTACCTATAACCCTCCATCCTATTAAGTCCCATGTACTCATCCAGGAGTCTCTTAAAAGACCCTATTGAGTTTGCCTCCACCACCACTGACGGCAGCCGATTCCACTCGCCCACCCTGTGTGTGAAAAACTTCCCCCTAACATTTCCCCTGTACCTACACCCAGCACCTTAAACCCATGTCCTCTCGTAGCAGCCATTTCCAACCTGGGAAAAAGCCTCTGAGAATCCACCCGATCTATGCCTCTCAACATCTCATATACCTCTATTAGGTCTCCCCTCATCCTACGTCTCTCCAAGGAGAAAAGACTGAGCTCCCTCAGCCTATCCTCATAAGGCATGCCACTCAATCCAGGCAACATCCTTGTAAATCTCCTCTGCACCCTTTCAATCTTTTCCACATCCTTCCTGTAATGAGGCGACCAGAACTGAGCACAGTACTCCAAGTGGGGTCTGACGAGGGTCTTATATAGCTGCATCATTATCCCCGGACTCCTAAACTCAATCCCTCGATTGATAAAGGCCAGCACACCATACGCCTTCTTAACCACCTCCTCCACCTGCGGGGCCGATTTTAGAGTCCTATGGACCCGGACCCCAAGGTCCTTCTGATCCTCTACAGTACTAAGAGTCTTTCCCATTATATTGTACTCCTTCATCCCATTCGACCTGCCAAAATGGACCACTACGCATTTATCTGGGTTGAAGTCCATCTGCCCAGTCTTGCATCCTATCTATGTCCCTCTGTAACTTCTGACATCCCTCCAGACTACCCACAACCCCACCAACCTTCTTGTCGTCGGCAAACTTACCAACCCATCCCTCCACTTCCTCATCCAGGTCATTTATGAAAATGACAAACAGCAAGGGTCCCAGAACAGATCCCTGGGGCACACCACTGGTGACCGACCTCCATTTAGAAAAAGACCCATCTATACCCACTCTCTGCCTCCTTTGGGCAAGCCAGTTCTGGATCCACAGGGCAGCAGCCCCTTGGATCCCATGCCCTCTCACTTTTTCGAGAAGCCTTGCATGGGGGACCTTATTGAATGCCTTCTAAAATCCATATAAACCACATCTACCATTTTCCCCTCGTCAATGTGTTTAGTCACATTTTCGAAGAACTCCACCAGGCTCGTAAGGCACGATCTGCCTTTGACAAAGCCATGCTGAGTATTCTTGAGCATACTAAACCTCTCTAAATGCTCATAAATCTTGTCCCTCAGGATCTTCTCCATCAGCTTACCAACCACTGAGGTTAGACTCACCGGTTGGTAATTTCCTGGGCTATCCCTATTCCCCTTTTGAAAATAGGAACCACATCCGCAATCCTCCAGCACCTCTCCCGTCTCCATCGACGACGCAAAGATGATCGCCAGAGGCTCTGCAATCTCTTCCCTCACCTCCCACAGTAACCTGGGGTACATCCGATCCGGACCCGACGACTTATCTATCATGATGCCATTCAAAGATTCATAACAACATAATGTTATCTATGAAAAGATCCTCTCAGGGTAAAGTAGAAGTCAGTAGTGCTTCGTTCAATTTCTTTCACAAACTAACATTTTGGGAAACTATGAGACGTGACATGTGGCTCGTGCAGAATACTCGGGACAAAAGGGTGACTTTGGACAAAGTTCCAACAGCTCACCACGGAAGCTTTCCTTGTTCATATATGGATGTGTTGCGGAGTAAACGATTTGAGATTGATTGCTGTGATGAATCAACAATCCCTTTATCATGGTTTCATCCAACTGTCTGGATAGTAGAAGGCAAAGTTGATGGGACTTCAGCCTTTATTCCATCTTCTGTGATTGCTGACCAAATCTCAAATGACAGCGCTCAGCTGAAGCTGCGAAGATTGAAGCCTGGTTGTCCTGGGTTTGGAGATTTCATTTTTAAATCAGGTTCAAGTTTAATTATTATTGTCACAAGTAGGCACAAGTCACACTGCAATGAAATTATTGTGAAAATCCCCTAGTCGCCAGGGGACCAGTTCGGGTACACAGAGAATTTAGCATGGCCAATGCACCTAACCAGCACGTCTTTCGGACTGCGGAGGAAACCGGAGCACCCGGAGGAAACCCATGCGGACACGGGGAGAATGTGCAGCCTCCACACAGTCAATGACCCAAACTGGAAATTGAACCCGGGTCCCTGACACAGAGGCAGCAATGCTAACCACTGTGCCACCGTGCAAGAAAGCTTAGCAAAGGGCCGTGGTCTATTGTGTGGCAACAACATTAAAGAGAGCATGTAAAAGACTATATATAGTAAATCAGAGTCATGATCAGGTATCCCCAATCTTGGGTTTTAAATGGTTCAAGAACCTAGCAATGGTAGAGAAGATCATTGGTTGCATGGCTGGATTAGAGTCATGATGTGGAGATGCCGGCGTTGGACTGGGGTGAACACAGTAAGAGTTTTAACAACACCAGGTTAAAGTCCAACAGGTTTATTTGGTAGCAAATACCATTAGCTTTCGGAGCGCTGCTCCTTCGTCAGATGGAGTGGAAATGTGCTCTCAAACAGGGCACAGAGTCACAAAATCAAGTTACAGAATACTGATTAGAATGCGAATCCCAGCAACTTGCGGGCTATCCTGTCTAGAGACAATACACATCTCTTTAGCCTGTGCTTAATGCTCCCTCCATCCACATTGTCTGTATCTTTAAGATCTGGTTGGCTGTAGGGATTCACATTCTAATCAGTATTCTGTAACTTGATTTTGTGGATCTGTGCCCTGTTTGAGAGCACATTTCCACTCCATCTGACGAAGGAGCAGCGCTCCGAAAGCTAATGGTATTTGCTCCCAAATAAACCTGTTGGACTTTAACCTGGTGTTGTTAAAACTCTTACTGTATTAGAGTCGGCAGACTGTATACTGCTGGTCACATGATAATTCCATCTCTCGGAATTCAAATTCTTGTAGAGCTGGAACTAGCAACCATCTGTGACTACATAGACACAGTAGCGCAATGGCCATGATATTCAGGAGTTCGAATCCCATTTGTTTTTCCAACCACGTAGCTAGCATCTGGGTAACAACATATGTTTTCAAAGCTACTTCTCAGGTCCATGAAGCGTGGACAATAAATGTGGCTTTGCCACCCTTAACCTCAAATCAAAAATAATCAGAATCCTCAGGAACCCATCTTATCTATAAATCATTGCATAATTTATTTAAGCAAAAGATGAAATATATAACTGATCCTACCTGAGGAACCTCTGTGAACTCTGATCCCACAGACCCATCTGACAACTGTGTGCCATTTATGGAAACCTGAAGAACAAAATATTGACACATGAGTAAAAGAAAACATTAGAAAGCTAACCAGAAATCAAAAAGCAGAATACTTGTGGATGCCAGAAATCTCAAATAAAAATAAAAATGCTGGAAACACTCTGAGGTTATAGCAGCATCTGTGCAGAGAGACAGGGAGTTAGCATTTCAGGTCTGTGACCTTTCACCAGATGAAAAACAGTTCATGCCCATTTGATGAGAGGTCACAGATCTGAAACATTAACTACTGTTTTTCTCTCCACAGATGCTGCCAGACCTGATGGGTTTTTCCAGCATTTTTTGCTTTCATCTCTCCTCATTCATATCGTTTGTCTTTGGCATCATCCTGACTTATTAAAAATATTCTAAGATCAGTCCACCCATCCTTAATTTGGATATTGGCCAAGAATGTCCTTCGTGCCTCTCCCATTCCTCTGACAACACCACTCCAACAGAAACACAGTGGGAACACCTGAAGCGTGGGTCCTTCTGATGTAAAAGCTGGCAGTGCACTTTGTGACAAAACACCAGGACATTCCTGCAGGTGTTCTGGTCAATGTCCCATTCAGCCTGGATTTACTGGCTATATAAATGCTAGCCGCTGTTGTTCAAAAATGCTCAGAGCACCCTTTATGGCCTTCAAATTGGAGGCTTCTAGCTCAGTGCACCAGGCAGCATTCAGAGGACATGCAGGTGAAAGGACCGACTCCAGTCCACTAATCCATCCACTTTGTCACTGGGATTTCAGAAAATACAATTGTCATGGTAAACATTCAGTGACAATCAGCCAGCAATATAATTACAGATTGTATTCCTTCAAACTTTAGGCTGTCCCCAGGTGCATTAACACTGCTGGCAACTACTTGTTCCAGATCTCTTGTTGCTTGTGTCAATAGTAGGATGTGTGATAGTTACGCATAGCACAGAAGAAATATATTGCCACAACACCAAATTATAATTCTTCTCGTACCATTATGCCAAGCAAACCTAGTGACAACACTGGTACTTGGCACAATGCCCTCTATTTTAAAATAATTAAGGATTGTCCACTGAAGCATACGTGAATTTTAAACTTACATGACCCGAAAAGTCTAGGGAGGGTCACGTGATGAGAGCACGGGAATAACTGTGTTTCCATGAGCTCTGGCACTACTCAGCCTGTAATCCTTTTGGTTATCGCGTTTACACAGCTTGTAATTACCTAACCCTGGAGTGAGAACTCCATTTTATGTCACTGGAAGATTTCTGGCTGAAGGTTGGTGACAAAATGCCAAGAAATTCAAAGACAATTATCGACAAGAGGGCAGTCAGAAGTAACTTGGGTGAAGGTGACACCAACATGGCAACCTAATGAACTGTCATGATTCCGCACATGAGGACGGCCTCAACCGGGATCTTGGGTTCATGTCGCACCATCTGTAATCCCCACGACTTGCCTGGGCTTGCAAAATCTCACTAACTGTCCTGTCTGGAGACAATACACATCTCTTTAACCTGTCCTTAACGCTCTCTCCACTCACATTGTCTGTACCTTTAAGACTTGATTACCTGTAAAGACTCACATTCCAACCATTATTTTGTAAATTGAGTTTGTGTCTTTATATGCCCTGTTTGTGAACAGAGCTCCCACTTACCTGACGAAGGAGCAGCGCTCCAAAAGCTAGTGGCTTTTGCTACCAAATAAACCAGTTGGACTTTAACCTGGTGTTGTGAGATTTCTTACCTAATGAACTGACAGGCTCTCGATCCAGCACTCAAAAGCATTTGATTTGATTTGTTATATGTATTAACGTAAAGTGAAGAGTATTGTTTCTTGCGCGCTATACTGACAAAGCATATTCATTCATAGAGAAGGAAACGAGAGAATGCAGAATGTAGTGTTACAGCCATAGTTAGGATGTTAGAATGAAGTTTTAGAAGCATAGAACAAGAGTAAAAGATAGAATTAGAAGGTATGCTGGGCACAGCTTGCAAGAAGTCGCCTCGCTTGCATTACAACTGATGACTGCTAATATTAAGGTATTTGATGAGAAACTTGGTTTATTAGCGCAAAATATCAGTGCTCATGCTATAGAACTTCAGAATACAGGCAAAAAGCGAATTGAAGTGGAGGAGAGAATTGTTACTGTCGAAAATGCCACTTCCTCGGTTGAGTTAAGGTCCACTTTCAATCCTTGGAAAAGCAGCTGCGTGGTAGATCAGAATTCCCTGCTAATCTGGAGAACCAAGGCCGGAGGGAAAATGCCCAGATCATCGGTTTGCCAGAAGGAGCCGAGGGTAAGCTCCCAGTTAAATTCTCTGAGAGCTGGCTACAACATTCCCTTAATTCAGGAACACATCAGAAATGTATTAAGTTTGTAATCCCACCTCTGAGGCCTAGGGACAATCAATGACCCTGCTCCATAATTATGCATTTTCATAACTTCAAGGATTGCCAAAGAGTATTGGAGGCAGCGTGACGTAATTGGGCCTTGCTCTATGATGGACCAAAGGTCTCTTTCTTTCAAGATTTCTCAGTGGTGATACAACACAGGCGCAGGAGCTTTGATGAAATTAGAAAAAAACTAAAGACCATTGGAGTGCAATATGCCATACCGTATCCGACTATACTGGGGGTGACATTTGACAACTTTATAAAGACGTCCGACAATCAGGGTATAGCTGTGGCTTTTGTGAACTCTGTGGAAGGCAACAATGTGGAGTAGCAGTCTGCAGTTCACTGTAAAATCCAGACTCGATCCCTTGTCATTATTAACTCCTTCCTGATTCTGTGTTGGTATTTATTACTCTGACAGGGACGATCTAATAATTGAACACTACATTGAGTTTTCATCCTTAAGATTGGCAGGACTTCCATTTGTCCTTAATGGAAAATATTCCTCAGCGTGCTCCTTCTAGTTAAGTAATACGCTGTGCAGATTGTACAACACTGGAGGGATATGTAAAAACTATCCTTTCTTTTCATCCATACACTTACAATGGCGGTATATATTTTAAGGTCTCCTTTGCTCTGATCATGGTAACCATGAGTAACACCAGTGCTGGGAGGTGGGTGAGTGGCTTAAGTCTTAATAGCAAGGGTTTGAATGCAGAATGGGTGCCCTGTACTTGCCCTTTTCGTGACATATCTTATTTCCTCTTTTTTTGATAACAAAGATTCCTTGAATTATGGAAGGTTTGTAGGTATAGCCCTAAAGGGTCCTACTGTTGGTGAGGAAGACAGCCACAGAACTAACGGTTTCACGGTTTTTTATTCTGGGGTTAAATAATTGTTGATCGGTTCCTGCAAGAGTACAAACATAAGAACATAAGAAATAGGAGCAGGAGTAGGCCATCTAGCCCCTCGAGCCTGCCCCGCCATTCAATAAGATCATGGCTGATCTGACGTGGATCAGTACCACTTACCCGCCTGATCCCCATAACCCTTAATTCCCTTACCGATCAGGAATCCATCCATCCGCGCTTTAAACATATTCAGCGAGGTAGCCTCCACCACCTCAGTGGGCAGAGAATTCCAGAGATTCACCACCCTCTGGGAGAAGAAGTTCCTCCTCAACTCTGTCTTAAACCGACCCCCCTTTATTTTGAGGCTGTGTCCTCTCGTTTTAACTTCCTTACTAAGTGGAAAGAATCTCTCCGCCTCCACCCTATCCAGCCCCCGCATTATCTTATAAGTCTCCATAAGATCCCCCCTCATCCTTCTAAACTCCAACGAGTACAAACCCAATCTCCTCAGCCTCTCCTCATAATCCAAACCCCTCATCTCCGGTATCAACCTGGTGAACCTTCTCTGCACTCCCTCCAATGCCAATATATCCTTCCTCATATAAGGGGACCAATACTGCACACAGTATTCCAGCTGCGGCCTCACCAATGTCCTGTACAGGTGCATCAAGACATCCCTGCTTTTATATTCTATCCCCTTCGCAATATAGGCCAACATCCCATTTGCCTTCTTGATCACCTGTTGTACCTGCAGACTGGGCTTTTGCGTCTCATGCACAAGGACCCCCAGGTCCCTTTGCACGGTAGCATGTTTTAATTTGTTTCCATTGAGATAGTAATCCCATTTGTTATTATTTCCTCCAAAGTGTACAACCTCGCATTTCTCAACGTTATACTCCATTTGCCATATCCTCGCCCACTCACTCAGCCTGTCCAAATCTCTCTGCAGATCTTCTCCGTCCTCCACACGATTCACTTTTCCACTTATCTTTGTGTCGTCTGCAAACTTCGTTACCCTACACTCCGTCCCCTCCTCCAGATCATCTATATAAATGGTAAACAGTTGCGGCCCAAGTACCGATCCCTGCGGCACGCCACTAGTTACCTTCCTCCAACTGGAAAAACACCCATTAGTTACCTTCCTCCAACTGGAAAAACACCCATTTATTCCGACTCTTTGTTTCCTGTCGGATAGCCAGTCCCCAATCCACTTTAACAGACTACCCCCAACTCCATGTGCCCTAATCTTCTTCAGCAGCCTTTTATGGGGCACCTTATCAAACGCCTTTTGGAAATCCAAAAACACCGCATCCACCGGTTCTCCTCCATCAACCGCCCTAGTCACATCTTCATAAAAATCCAACATGTTCGTCAAGCACGACTTTCCCCTCATGAATCCATGCTGCGTCTGATTGATCGAACCATTTCTATCCAGATGCCCTGCTATCTCCTCTTTAATAATGGATTCCAGCATTTTCCCTACTACAGACGTTAAGCTGACCGGCCTATAGTTACCCGCCTTTTGTCTCCTTCCTTTTTTAAACAGCGGCGTAACATTAGCCGTTTTCCAATCAACCGGCACTACCCCAGAATGCAACGAGTTTTGATAAATAATCACTAACGCATCCACTATTACCTCTGACATTTCTTTCAATACCCTGGGATGCATTCCATCCGGACCCGGGGACTTGTCCACCTTCAGTCCCATTAGTCTACCCAGCACTGCCTCTCTGGTAACATTAATCGTATTAAGTATTTCTCCTGCTGCCAACCCTCTATCGTTAATATTTGGCAAACTATTTGTGTCCTCCACCGTGAAGACCGACACAAAAAACTTATTTAAAGACTCAGCCATATCCTCATTTCCCACTATTAACTCCCCCCTCTCGTCCTCCAAGGGTCCAACATTCACTCTAGCCACTCTATTCCTTTTTATATATTTATAAAAACTTTTACTATCATTTTTTATATTAATTGCTAGCCTAGCTTCATAGTCTATCCTTCCTTTCTTTATCTCTTTCTTAGTCTCTCTTTGTTGTTTCTTAAATTTTTCCCAATCACTTGTTTCTCCACTATTTTTGGCCACTCTGTACGCAGCTGTTTTTATTTTAATACTCTCCTTTATTTCCTTCGTTATCCACGGCTGGTTCTCCCTTTTCTTACAATCCTTGTTTTTTGCTGGAATATATTTTTGCTGAGAACTGAAAAGGATCTCCTTAAAAATCCTCCACTGTTCCTCAGCTATCCTACCTGCCAGCCTGCTCTCCCAGTCTACCTTAGCCAATTCATCCCTCATCCTATCATATTTCCCTCTGTTCAAACAGAGGACACTGGTTTGAGACCAAACTTTCTCCTCTTCCATCTGAATCAGAAATTCGACCATATTGTGGTCACTAGACCCAAGAGGGTCCTTCACAATAAGATCCTTAATTCTACCTACCTCGTTACACAATACCAGATCCAAAATAGCTCGTTCCCTCGTCGGTTCCGTAACATGCTGTTCAAGGAAACTATCCCGACAGCATTCTAAGAACTCTTCCTCCATTCCACCCTTACCGACTTGAGTCTGCCAGTCAATGTGCATGTTGAAGTCCCCCATGATTATTGCCGTTCCGTTTTTACACGCATCCCTTATCTGCTTGTTTATAGCCCTCCCTACCTCAACATTATTATTTGGGGGCCTATATACCACACCTACTAGTGTCTTTCTCCCTCTACTATTCCTCATCTCTACCCACTATTCCTCATCTCTACCCAAACAAGTCTCATATCTTTTAAAAATGCTTGATAATGTGTTGCTGGCATTTCTGGTATAGCTAGAGATTGGGGAAATATGTTTTAATGCAAGATCTGGGTGCATGGGTTCAAATCCCACCATGGCAGATGGTGAAATTTGAATGTAATAAAAATCTGAAATTAAAAATCTAACGATCATGAAACCATTGTTTGTCATAACCCATCTGGTTCATGAATGTCCTTTAGGAAAGGAAATCTGCCATTTTTACCTGTTCTGGCCTACGTACGACTCCAAATTCACATCCATGTGGTTGACCCTTAAATGCTCTGAAATGGAAAGTTGGGATATTGACTCACCTGAAGAAGGGGCTTGGAGCTCCGAAAGCTTGTGTGGCTTTTGCTACCAAATAAACCTGTTGGACTTTAACCTGGTGTTGTTAAACTTCTTACAATAAATGCTGGACCAGCCAGCGAAGTTCACACACCGTGAATGAATTTTTAAAAATGTCCTAGTGGGACAGGAAAATCTTTGGCTGTTTAGCCATTTTCTTTGTATCTACTCTCTCTGGCTGAATAAGTAATGGTAGTTACTTATTCGGCCAAAGAGAGGAAAATGGAATTCCTGATCCGCATACGCTGATCCAAATTGAATACATTCCGGAAAGTATGGGGCCCTATCTCAAATATATACGTTCCATAACATCTGACTTACTCCTACAAGGTTTTCCATAGGCGATGTAACACTGCTTCTAACATACGATATGCGAGGGTGTGTACTTATCCTTCTTTCCCCAATCCTGGTGATTGTCCTCTCTATTTTTTGTGTATGTTGAAGCACCAGGTATACTAAACATACTGAACCAACTGCATTGGTTTCCTCCTGTCTTTTCTACATTCATATGTGGAGAAATGATTAAACTGTACTGCACCAGTTTTGAGGGTGTGTTACGTTATTTGTAGAAATGCTAAAACTCTGATAAGGCTTTTTTATAAAAGCTTACACTGCAGAAACATTATTAATCATTCCAGACAACAAGTAGGAGCAGTTTGATTATGAAACATGTCAGAAGGGGCAGAGGGATCATCTCAATTAAAATTTCCATTTGGAAACCTTTTAGTGTGGGTTCAGTAATCGGATGCCCTGGACTTATTAAAGCTAAGCAAATAATGACAAGCTTTTATTGGAGAGAGGAGAATAGGCATGTCTATTTGGAAGCAGCTTAACCAATTCCCTACTAACCTAGTGTAGGCAGCCTTTGTGTACATTATGACAAGGCTTTTGCCTTTTCAGGGGAATCACCATCACATCAATTCCCAATTCTTCAGGTACACTAGCAGTGACACATGGTTAAGTCCTTACATTAGGTCATCTGAGAGAGACAGCACACAGTTTATGTAACAAGTTATTTTGTGACCCGCACAGGTTTTTTAAAAATCGGTTACGAGTATTTTGCTATTTGAAAAATAATGAAGTTTCCCCCACAACCAAGTCTCTGGCTGGGATGGATGACCGCCTACTCATAGCAACCGACAATGCAAATCAAGCAGCTAATTGCAGGCTCCAAGCACTTGGTTTTTCTTTGGAATGTTATGAATTTTCGTAAGCCAATTCAATGCTTTGTTCTTTGCAGAAATACCAAAACAAATAATTTCCAAAACTGTGCTTCACTCTTTGGCAAAGGGTTACGTGAAGTTTCTGAACACAGCTAGTTTAACTGTCTTGCCCACTGCCACTAAAGCTCTCTGTTTCACCACGTTACCTCTAGTCTCTGGTTTCAAGCATTGAAACATTGACAATGCACCAGTCAATCTGGCTTAATAGATAAGGGACAACTTAAGGCCTTTCTTTCACTTGCAACAATGTGCAATTGAATGGGCCAGCAGAAATAGTCTAAATCTGCTGTGGCTATTACAGAGACCTGGCTCAAATGAGGGCAGCACAGGATATTAAATATTCCTGGTTGCAAGGTGTTCAGGAAAGATAGGACAGGAAAAGGAGGGGAGATAGCAGTAGGAGGAGCGCTCATTGCAGAGTGGCCCAGAGGGATCAAAGACAGAACCTATTCAGCTTAAACTAAGGAACAGAGAGGATGCAATTACATTGTTCAGTTTAGTCTATAGGTTACCAACTAGTAGGAAAAAGAGTTGGTTAGCTCAGTTGGCTGGTTCGTGGTGCAGAGTAGAGTGATGCCAAATTTCCTTACTGGCTGAGGTTATTCATGAAGACCCACTTTCTCACCCTTGCCCCTCACCTGAGGTGTGATGATTTTCAGGTTAAAATTATCAGTCAAAGGGAGACCAGCCTATGGCCATCTGGTATAATGGTTACTTTACCTTTTTAGATGTAGAGGAATAATGTGCAAGAAGTATGAAGTAGTGATAAAGGGACACTTTAGTTACTTAGACTGCAATAGTAATCGTGTAAAGGGCAGAGGGTCCTTAGCGTTGTGAAGCAGCAATGCTAATCACTGTGCCACCGTGCCGCCCATCATTTCCATTCCCAAATGCAAGGTTATTCACTTTGGAGGAAATAATAGCAAATTGGATTATCTAAATGGAAAAAATTACAACATGCTACTGTGCAAAGGGACCTGGGGGTCCTTGTTCATGAGACGCAAAAACCCAGTCTGCAGGTGCAACAGGTGATCAAGAAGGCAAATGGGATGTTGGCCTATATCACAAGGGGGATAGAATATAAAAGCAGAGATGTCTTGCTGCATCTGTACAGGGCATTGGTGAGGCCGCAGCTGGAATACTGTGTGCAGTATTGGTCCCCTTATTTGCGGGAGGATATATTGGCCTTGGAGGGAGTGCAGAGAAGGTTCACCAGGTTGATACCAGAGATGAGGGGTGTTGATTATGAGGAGAGACTAAGCAGATTGGGTTTGTATTCGTTGGAATTTAGAAGGTTGAGGGGGATCTTATAGAGACCTATAAGATAATGAAGGGGCTGGATAGGGTAGAGATGGAGAAATTCTTTCCACTTAGAAAGGAAGCTAGAACTAGAGGGCACAGCCTCAAAATAAAGGGGGGTCAGTTTAGGACAGAGTTGAGGAGGAACTTCTTCTCTCAGAGGGTGGTGAATCTCTGGAATTCTCTGCCCACTGAAGTGGCGGAGGCTACCTTGTTGAATATGTTTAAATCACGGATAGATGGATTCCTGATCGGTAAGGGAATTAGGGGTTATAGGGATCAGGCGGGTAAGTGGAACTGATCCACTTCAGATCAGCCATGATCTTATTGAATGGCGGGGCAGGCTCGAGGGGCTAGATGGCCTACTCCTGCTCCTATTTCTTATGTTATGTTCTTTCCAATGGTTCTTAAGAATGAGATGGACCAAATGGATCCTGTGTCAGTGGGAGAACATTTAGGGGACAGACAGTGCTCACTGTATCATAAAGTTTAGGTTGGTTATGGAACAGCCCAGAGCAAGAATAATCAGTTGAGGGAATGCCAACCTCAAAAGGGTAGAAATATAAAAGTGCTGGAAAATTCAGCCGGTCTGGTAGTATCTGTGGAGAGGGAAACAATTTCAAGTCGAATAGGACTCTGCTACCTCCCTTTAATTCTGAAGAAATGTGATGGGTTTTATGTTTTTGTAAAAGGGAGGAGGAGCAGGTGGACAAAAGTGAAAAAACATACAATCATATGAATTAGGAATAGGTAGGAAGAACATAGAGAGACAATACAAAGAACAAGTCTTCTTCTGCCTGAGTGTGCTTCTATATTAACAAGCTTTTCAACCACCTCCTTAGTAAATGAGTATGCATTATTACAGGACAACCTTCATGCAGCACCATTCCCCAATCTGCAACAGAAAACAAGGTTGGTTTGTTTGACTTCTCAACATCCACCAGCATTACTTTATTATAGTATTCATCATTTAACTCACGACCCCAAGACCCTTCATATTGGGTCCAGTGCAGCACAACTGTTGAAATCGACTCTCACAATCTTGCTAGATATGGGATGTTTGTTGAATTGGAATTCAGTGCTGGTCTTACTTACTTACTTACTCTCTCAGAAAGCAAAAAACAACTGCTGGGTGATTTGGGCATCCCAGCTTCCATTCACCAAGTGAAATGCCCCTATTTAAATATGACTAGTTAAACAAATAAGTCAATACCAGAGGATGTATTTAGCATCAAGGAAGAATGTGACAAAATACAAGTCATGAAAAAGTACTTGCAGTGTGGGCCCGTACAAAATGGAGTTTACTTACAAAACCAATCATCAACTGATTAGGCCATTCTAAAGTGCTTAGCAGTAAAAGAAGAGGAAAGATAACATATAATGAAAAACTATTTTCTTTATGACCAGACCAACTAAGCAGTGACTGACATGCTTTGAAGCCAGTTTATTTTTAAGACAACATCTTTAAATATCAGAACCGTCACAAATAGATGAGTCGAGACATGAACTGGAGTAAATCTGAAGTTGTCAAAATAGTATGAAAAGATTTATAATAGAAAATTAAACCATGATCCCAAATTGTGGTACTGCAGGCTGTACTGCAAAAATTCAACTAGGGGTAATCGCTGTTTAGAACAAATCATTAAAAAAAGACAGGAAGCTGCCGTTCATATCAGACACCAAGACAAATCTTTATAAATGTATAGAAAACATTTCTTCCCACAGCCAATTTACCCAGCTCCTCTCCTGTGGGCAGAGACACACATTATTCATGCAAAAGATGAGAGAGAATCAGCAGGCTGTTCAAAGACAAAGGCAGAATCCAATCCTGTCCCAAACTGGTACCTGCACTTTCCCGAACAGGGATCACTGGGTTATAACTAGGAGCGGGAACTCCTCTGTTCGAGCCTAAGGATGCTCAAGACTTGTGGCACCGTTAGAAATCGAGGTCAACTAACTGAGAAGGATTGGTGATCTGAGAGCTTTTCTTTCTGACTCATTACCACACCGGATTGCTCACTGGCCTACTGAGCCTATCATACATCTCTGAGCCAAATAATACTCAGAGGAAATATTTTTCTTTTTAACCTTACTGCTCGATTTCCACTGTTAAATTTGCTGCAAAAAAGCACTATAAATAGAAAACTTCCCTTCACTTTCTCTCAGGTTACTGTGGTAAAATCACAGCAACCTCATTTGACTTGGCTACAGAAGTCAATAAGGCCCCAGCATGATCCAGTGGTCTACACCACATTGGCTGATCTCAGAAAGCCTCACCCTCTTCTGGATTGCATTGAGGACCACCTCCCTTCGGAAAAACCAAGCCAACTGGCCCACGTAGAGACAAGCGCTAAAATTTAGTTCAGCAGGTTTCAAAGCCAAATTTGCAACTCCATCATCATCCCTGGGTACATCCTGTCCCAGAGGTCAGATCCAACGGAGGTGATGGAACAGTGGGATACATTCTGGGGGGAGTTGCCCCGGGAGTCCTCAAAATAACTCTGATCCCAAGACATCTCAGCATAAGGTCAAACATAGGCAAAGAAACCTCCTCCTGATGACCATCTACCACCCTCCCTTAGCTGATGAATCCTCCATCTTGAATATCGCTGGTAAGCACGGAAGGTTGCAAGGGAACAGACTCTGGGTGGAGGACTTCAACGTCCATCATCAAGTGGCTCGGTACGCCACCACTGACCAAGCCCTGATAGATATTTCTGCCAGATTGGGCCTGCAGCAGTTGGTGAGAGCACCAAAAGGGAAAACTCCACTTGACCCCACCAATCTTTCTGTGGCAGGTGTATTTGCTATGGTAGTACTGGTAGGAATAACTACTGCACAGTCCCTGTGGAGATGTATCCTCTTACTGAGGATACTGTCAATCAGATTGCATGGCATAATAACTGTGCGAAATGGGATAGATTCAGAAGATCTAGCAGCTCAGAGCTTGGCATCCATGTGGCTCTGTGGGCCATCAATCACAATATGTAACCTCATGGCCTTGCAAGTAGCTCATCCCATTGGTTCAATGAAGAGCGCGGAAGCTCAACCCTAGTTCAATGAAGAGTGTGGGAGGCCATACCAGGAGCAGCGCCAGGCATACCTAAAAATGAGATGTCAGCCTGATGAACTTACAGCTCAGGCGGGATGTTGAACAGCAAAATAGAGTATAAAGGGCTAAGCAATCCCAGCCAATAGATTAGAACAATGCTCTACCGCCCTGCCACATTCAGTTGTGAATGGTGGTGGACAATTAAATAACTAACTAGGGGAGGAGGCTCCACAAACAACTCCATCACAACTGAGATGTCCAGCATTTCAGTCCAGCCAATTACCAGCCCATCAGTCTGTCCCCAAACATCCAAGTAATGGGCTGATAACTGGCAAGATTTTTCACACCACTCAAGCGCCAGATAATGACCATTTCCAACAAGAGAAAACTTAACCATCTGCCCTTGACATTCAACAGCAAGACCATTGCTGAATCTCCCACTATTAACATCCTGAGGGGTAATGCTTACCAGAAAATGAACTTGCCCATCCATCCCAGTGCCCCGCAAGTCTGTGTCCTCAGCCCCTTACTATACTCCTTATACACTTGTGACTGCGTGGCCAAATTCCCCTCCATTTTCAGGTTTGCTTATGACACCACTACAGTGGTCAGATCTCAAACAGCAACAAAACAGAGTACCTAGTGAAATGATGTGATGAAAATAATCTCATCCTTTTTATAAACCTAACAATTGTGAAGGAATGGTGAAATATTTCCAAGTCAGGGTGGTGTGGGGCTTGGAAGGGAACAGAGGTGGTGGTGTTCCTATGTATGTGCTGCATCTGTCCTTCTAGACAGTAGTGGTTGCAGATTTTTTGTCTGACAAGCTGTGGTGAGTTCCTGAAGTGCAACTAGTAGATGCTACACATCTACTGCCACTGTGCGTCAGTGGTGGAGGGAGTGAATGTTTGTAGATGAGGTGCCAATCAAGTGGGCTGCTTTGGCCTGGATTCTATCGAGTCTCAAGTGCTGTTGGAGCTGCACCCATCCAGGCAAGTGGGGAGCATTAGATCACACTCCTGACTTGTGCCTTGTAGATGGTGGACAGGCTTTAAGGAGTCTGCACCATGGACTATCTTGAATGTTGCTAATAAAACATATGCAGATCAAACTCAGTATATTAATTTCGAAACTACAATATGCTGTAAATTACTTACAGCAGATGTGTGAGAAAAGAATTTCTACTATAATTACTCAAAGGCAAACACTTCTGGGGTAATGCTAAAATGAGAAGCTGCTCAGAAAAATTGAACATGATCAAATTGGTGTTACTGTCTCAGTGATCCCAGATAATTCATTCCCACAGCTATTCCTTTTATAAATCCACATAAAAGATTGCAGCTTGAAAAGTCTAAACCGTAGCAACACTAAGCAACAATTTAGAGTGATCTAATTAACAGAGGTTAGAAATTCATACACTTGAGAAGCAATTGAACATTTTTAATTCAAATTTACGTCATCTTTCCCACCCATCTTAAAAGCTTTAGTCCAATTACACGTGGTATTCATACTGCAACATTGCAGTGTATGTTGCAAGCGAAGGCCAAGTGTCAGTTAATGACAAAGATAACTGACAGAACTCGGGTGCTGGCTAATACCTAGAGCGAAAGCCTGAGGGCACTATTTCACAGTTTGGAAACTACTATAACCAGCGGAATCATTTTACAGATGCAAGTTCTGGTTTTATTATGCCCTCAAATCTATTTTCAACAAACTGCAAGCAAACCTCTGTTATTAAGTAATAATTTACCCGAGGGCCTAAAAATGTCACAGACTACAGCAAGGGCATCCAAACTGCAACTTTCTGGGCAATTTTCAGCCTCTGATCTCCAGCAATCTTGAGAATCACAGAAGGAAACCATTTGGCCCATCATGTCTGCACTGGCTATTCAAACATGCATTACAACTTAGTGCCATTCCCTTGTACCCTCGCACATTGTTTCTATTCAAGTAATCATCCAATGCCTCTTGAATGCCTTGACTGATCCAGCCTCCACACCACACTTCCAGGCAGTGCATTCCAGACCCGAGCCACTTGTCGAATGAAATTGTTTATTCTCACTTCACATTTGCTTCTTTTGCAGAACATTTTAAATCCATTCTCTCTTGTTCTTGATCATTTACGAGCAGGAACAGTTCCTCCCTATCTACTCAGCCCAGCCTCCCATGATTTTGAACATCTTTATTAAATCTCCTCTTAGCGTTCTTCCCTCCAAGGAGAAAAGTCCCAACATATCTTCATTACTGAAGTTACTCATCCCTGGAAACATTTTTGTAAACCTCTTCTGCACTCTTTCCAATGCATTAACATCCTTCCTTTGGTACACAATATTCCAGCTGTTTTGTACAAGCTCAGCATAACCCCTTTGCTCTTGTACGTTATGCTCCTATTAATAAAGCCCTGACAACTCAGTCTCAGTTGTTATCATTTCTCATTCCTTAGTTTGTTTGTTCAAATTTTGTAGGCCACAGGATTTGAAAGGGGGATGCCTGTTAACACTGGTCTCTCCTATGGACAGGGTGGCTAGGAAGCAGTTAATTAAAGGTCAACAACGAAGGGACATAATTTTCATGTGACGGACAAGAGGTTTTGAGGGGATCTGTGGAAATCTTTTTTCACCTGGGGGTGGTGGGAGTCTGGAACTCATTGCCTGAAAAGGTCGTGGAGGCTCAAAACATCACATACACACAAAATTGAGGATGTTTAATGTTTAAAATAGTAACTATGTAGTACTTTCCCCTATATGTATAGTATTCTCTGCCTTTCATGATTGGTTATTCTACTTCAGTAGGTTCCGTAGCCTTGGCAAAAGCTTAATGAAAATAAAAAGTTTGGACTAAACCACACTGTCCAGTTCTGGGGGTCGCACCGTAGGAAGGATGTGAAGACATTAGAGAGGGTGCAGAAAGTATTCACAAGAATGATTCGAGGGATGAGGAACTTCAATTTTGAAGACAGATTTAAGAAGTTACGACTGTTTCCTTAGAGAAGAGATTTGAAAGAAGTATTCAAAATCATAGTCTGGCCAGAGTAGATGGGGACTAAGTGTTCCCACTCATGAAAGATTATTTCCCTTGTGGGAGAGTCTAGGACCAGGCATAATCTCAAGGTAAGGGGTCATCCATTTAAGACAGAGATGAGGGGGAGTTTCTTCTCTAAGAGGATAGTGAATCTGTGGAATTCTTTACTGCAGAAGGCTGGAGAGGCTAGGTCATTAAGTATGTTTAAGGCTCATTTTTAATCAGTAAAGGAATCAAGGGTTATGGGGATTAGGCAGGAAAGTGAAGTTGAGGACTATCACATCAGGTCAGTTATGGTCTCAGTAAATGGCAGAGCAGGCTCAATGGGCTGAATGGCCCCCTTCTCCTCTGTCTCACAGAGAATGAGAAGTCAGAGATTGGGGTAATTTGTAAATGATGCCAAAGTGTTGCAAGGAGAGATGAAGGATTGGAATGTACTGCCTCAGAGGGTGGTGGCAGCTGGTTCAACTGCAACACTGGACAAGGAATTCATCGGAGAAGGAAGAACATGCAGGGTTATGGGTAGAGGATGGGGAAAATGGTACTACGCATGGGGAGTGGGGGGGTAACAATTCTGCGATTTTTGTCCAAACTCATCTGGCAATTAACAATTGTTCATTTGAAAGTAAGCAAAGTGCTACACTTCAAGTAAAGGACTATTTGTCCCAGTAACGTCAGAAACCAGGAAACAGACATTTGCCACTAAACGGTCAGGAGTTTTGCTGCAAACAGTAGAATGCAAAATATGCTTTTCATAAAACCAATCTTTGCACACTTGGGTAGGTTCCATGTTGTACTGTTTAGGCACAGGAATTCTGATGTTCAGATTTACATTTGTAGGAAAGCGATTGTCATTTACAGATGCATGACTTTCATAATGCAGTTTGGGAAAAGGTGTTCTTGAGGGAAGGGGTGAGCCTCTTGCTGAGGCTATTATACAATTGGAAAACTCTTCAGCGGTGTCTGTTCCACTTATCCACCAACGCAAAAGGATATTCCACACTGAGCTAAAAGCTCCATCCAACCGTTCCACATTTATTTTGACTGCATCCTCTTGCCATGCCACTGGCATCATTGCTGTTGGATGCTATGCATCAGTGTCTCAAACAGGCTGGCCTGTCAGCTTCCCTCAATGCGGATAAGTGCCAAGCCTCCACTTAATGCCTCATTCAGGCATCCCAAGGCCCAGCATTTAAACTATTTCAAGCCGATTACGTTAAGCCATAATTAAATTATTAATTCAAAACAGACATTAATTAAGCACTGGCTGAAAAGTGCTTTCAAAATACTGCAGAATGTAAAGGAGAAAGTGAAGTATCTTTTGCTTAAATAATCTGCAAATTTATTTAATCAAGTGTAAAGTTTCAGGGAATTCTGACTTGATTTTTGATTGTAAACAAAAGCATTAATTTGCTTCCTAGCTTTGGAGACCTGCGATTGCTCTCCCTCTCCACTAGGCTGCTCTTTTGCTATCCCCCTGCATTGTGGGACAAGGAGCACAATTCCAACCCATTCTGAGTTGTGTTCAATATACTTCTGTTCACTTGAGAATGACAGTTCTAAAGCTTCACTCAAGTTGGTCCAGAACCATGCCCTTTCCTGTTCCACTGCTTTAAAACATCCCTATCAATCTTAGATCAGAGAGCAGCAAGCAGGAATAAGGATTAGTCATAATTAGAAATTATGCTGGGAATTTCTTCCACTTAAAAGCAGGAATTATATTCAACCAATACTTGCCCCATTGATTTTCCTTTGCTCCTTGTGAATAATATTTTAACACACCTGCAGGCTTTTATTCCTTACTTGCCAAGACATACATAGATGGCTGCATCAGGCATTGTGAAGGTCAAGTTTGCTGTTTACCATGGTCTCCAAACACTCAGCAATTTTGCAAGCCAGACAAGACTACACAATTTCAGGCCACTCTGACCTAAACATAAGCCACAGCACATACTCAAAAGGTTGCTTCATTCAGTCCAAGTGCATGTCAGCCAACTACTCTTACAAATATCCAAGTAACATTGGTAGATGGACAGATGCAGTTTCTTGGACCCAGCTCTCATGACGAGCCAGTCAACCCAAAGGACGAGCGAGTTCAGCTTTCTGACCTCAAGTAACCTAATGTTACTTCGCCAAAAGCAATATACTGTAAACGGTGGGAATTTGAAAAAGAAACAAAATGCTGGAAATATTCAGCCGATCTGCGGAGAAGAGAACAGAGTTAACTTTTCGGGTTGGATGACCTTTCATCAGAACTGATAAACCGAACCTGCTGCACGTGCGCTTTATTAACCATATTCTCAACTTGCTGGACCACCTTCAACAAATTGTGTATATACAACCCTAGGATCCACTGCTCCTGCATCCCCTTGAGAATGGTGTCCATTATACTGTCCACGTTCTTGCTACCAAAATTCGGGGGAGATGGTGGCGTAGTGCACGATCACTGGACTAGTAATCCAGAGGCCCAGGTATATGCCCTGACGTGAGTTATGAGTCATTACCTGGTCTGGCCTCCATGTGAATCCAGCCCCACGGCGATGCGATTGAGTCTTAATTGTTCTTGAGGGTAATTAGGGATGGGCAACAATTGCTGGCCTTGACGGCAAGGTCCACATCCATGGGAGAATAAACTTAAAAATGCATCACATCACATTTCTGGGCATTAAATTTCAACAGCCATGTGTCCACTCACTCCAAACTCAAAGCAGAAAACCCTAAAGCACTCTTGTTGATCACACGAAAAGGGTATTTCTCTTATATGACTAGGGCAGAAGTCAGCAATCTTAAGAGGACCATTTCTTAAATATAGTCAGAAATGCAGTATCTTATGGGCTGTTACTTAAATGCCAAAAATGGAAAGAGTCATAAACAAGAGACACATTAAACATTTTTACAGAAATGCTAATTTGTTAGTTTCTCACACAAATGTTTTTATTTGTTCATGGGGTGTGGATGTTGCCAGCTGGGCCAGCATTTATTGCCCTTGAACTGAGTGATTTGCTCAGCCATTTCAGAGGGCAGTTGCCCTGGGTTTGGAGTCACTTGTAGGTCAGACTGGGTAAGGACGGCAGATTTCCTTCCCTAAAGGGCATTAGTGAACTAGATGGGTTTTTACAACAATCGATAGTGGTTTCATCATTAGATCTTCAATTCCAGATTTTTATCAAATTCAAATTTCACTATTTGCCCATGGTGAGATTCAAACCCAGGTCTCCAAAATATTACCCTGGCTCTCTGGATTACTAGTCCAGTGACAATACCACGATGCCACTGCCTCCATAATAAACATTTATAAAAGCAAAACAAACCATATAATTATCAGCAAAAGGGGTTCATTTGATCAAGGTCTAGAGTGGTTTGAGACCTTAAAGTTGCAGACTCCTGGATGAAGATGAACCAAATTCAGGGCAGGAGAAATGTACCCTGACGCTAGTGTAGGTTGGCCAACTCTCTTAGACTGCCCTCAAGTCCCCTGATTTGCAAAACTGATCTCTTGGGTACTGCCTCGAACAACCCAGGAAAAGTGGTTGCAGTTGACACTTGCATACATCTGGTACAAGCTGGCACGCAAGTTAAAACCCTGTACTGATTGTGGCCATGATGTGGAGATGCTGGCACAATAAGTTATTGTGGCATCATATCTAGAAGCTGCTAGGATCACTGCAGCAGAATTCACCCTATCTCTATTATGAGTTCATGAGCTCAGGTGTAGCTGAGACTTGCGGCTTCAAGAGGGAAGAGGAATGAGTACATCCTGGTGATGGTAATATATTTTCTTGAACATATTTGCAACCACAAGATCCTGTCCTTCCTCCAGTATGTTGCGTTATCCTAAACTTCAAGCCACAAAGATTTGGTGGCTCACTCTCACCCCACATCACAAAAGTCACATGCTGAAGAAGAAATACATCCTTCCAGAATTGAACAAAGAACAAAACAGCACAGGAACAGGCCCTTCGGCCCTCCAAGCCCGCGCCGCTCCCTGGTCCAAACTCGACCATTCTTTTGTATCCCTCCATTCCCACTCTGTTCATGTGGCTATCTAGATAAGTCTTAAACGTTCCCAGTGTGTCCGCCTTCACCACCTTGCCCGGCAGCGCATTCCAGGCCCCCACCACCCTCTGTGTAAAATACGTCCTTCTGATATCCGTGTTAAACCTCCCCCCCCCCGCCCCTCACCTTGAACCTATGACCCCTCGTGAACGTCACCACCGACCTGGGAAAAAGCTTCCCACCGTTCACCCTATCTATGTCTTTCATAATCTTATACACCTCTATTAGGTCACCCCTCATCCTCCGTCTTTTCAGTGAGAACAACCCCAGTTTACCCAATCTCTCCTCATAACTAAACCCTTCCATACCAGACAACATCCTGGTAAACCTCCTCTGCACTCTCTCTAAAGCCTCCACGTCCTTCTGGTAGTGTGGCGACCAGAACTGGGCGCAGTATTCCAAATGCGGCCGAACCAACGTTCTATACAACTGCAACATCAGACCCCAACTTTTATACTCTATGCCCCGTCCTATAAAGGCAAGCATGCCATATGCCTTCTTCACTACCTTCTCCACCTGTGCCGTCACCTTCAAGGGTCTGTGGACTTGCACACCCAGGTCCCTCTTTATGGTTCTGCCATTTATCGTATAGCTCCCCCCTACGTTAGTTCTACCAAAATGCATCACTTCGCATTTATCTGGATTGAACTCCATCTGCCATTTCTTTGCCCAAATTTCCAGCCTATCTATATCCTTCTGTAGCCTCTGACAATGTTCCTCACCATCTGCAAGTCCAGCCATTTTCGTGTCGTCCGCAAACTTACTGATCACCCCAGTTACACCTTCTTCCAGATCGTTTATATAAATCACAAACAACAGAGATCCCAATTGGAAACCCAGTGAAAAGTAAAGTTTATTTATTAGTCACAAGGCTGACATTAACCCTGTAATGAAGTTACTGTGAAATTCTCCTAGTCGCCACACTCTGACGCCTATTCGGGTCAATGCACCTAACCTGCACGTCTTTCAGACTGCGGGAGGAAACCGGAGCACTCGGAGGAAACCCAGCAGACACGGAGAGAATGTGCAAACTCCACACAGACAGCGACCCAAGCCGGGAATCGAATCCAGGTCCCTGGTGCTGTGAGGCAGCAGTGCTAACCACCATGCTGCCCAAAATGTTTCGCTGTAATTAAATGAATCTACTACAAATATCAGCAAACAGAGCAATTCAGATGCTGAAGCAGACTTCAGTTCCAAACATTCCTGTTCACTGGAGGATCAAGTCTCAGATTTTGTTTAATGTTTGAGGGAGATGGGCCAAGTGAGGGGGAAGAAAATAAAAATGTGAAGGCACTTTGACTCATTTACTTCCATCTTCCTAAGAGAAAGACTGGAAGTTAAAAAGACAGCCATGCTCAATAAATTTAGTAATTAGCCCTCAAGTCATTCATGCAGCTTTTAAAAGCAGTTTATGTAACCATCTCAAAAAGAACTTTCTGCAGCTTTCAGATTCCACAGCATTGGTTCAAAAAGGCTCTCTTAATTGGATAAAGGGGAAGGGCGACGACTGCAGCACATAGGATGGATTTTCACATTCAGGATGGATTTCACGTTCAGGTTTCCATTCACCAGATTCAACATCTCTATTCAGTTAGTGAATCAGCCCCAGTGTTACTTTGCAATGCCACTAGATTTTGAGGGAACACTAATAATCCACAGCAAACCATGGCCTTATGCCAAGACATTTCAGTGCTGTATCAATGCATCTCATATGAATCTCTTAATCCATCATCACAAATTGCAAATCTGTACGTACTTGCATTTTATAATGATGTTGTAATGCTTAAAGCGCAAACAACATTAGTAAAAATGCAGAGAGGAAACCCAATTGTGGTGCCGGGTATTTTAAGTTAATGTGAAAGTAGTCCTAAGATTTCAAACATCCAGTAATGCTGAAAAATACTTTCCCAAATTTTAATGAAAGCACCAGGGCAGGACTATTTGTACAGCTCTGTAACAGTGCTCAGGGTACAGAGCTTTCAGCACATTTATCATCAAGTAACACAATGTTCCAGAGTTCAACTCAGAACGTACTCCAAAGTCAAACCACAGATCAGGTTTGCCAACCTAAGCAGCCATGCAACAAACCCTTTTATCATCTGCCCAGCTTACATAGTGCACCCCAGTCATCCTCAGAGCCCAAGTTCACATTTACACTCAATTTTTAAAAAATCAGACCAACTTAAAGGTGGAAAATAAATGTCATTCTTTTAAATTATCTACAGAATTGTCAATACAAAACTATTCTGATAATCCTCCACTGCCCTGAGATGTTACCTCCATTTCTCTAGCCATAGATGCTGCCTGACCTGCTGAGTGTTTTCCAACAACCCTTTTTTTCCAGTTATCCGTATTGCAGCATTTTGCTTTTGTGAAGTATCTCAGGCCTCAGCCTCTATACTTTAACAAAATAGTTATAGAAAACAAGTTCAAGGTGAGGGGCAGGAGGTTTAAGGGGGATGTGAGGAAGAACGTTTTTACCCAGAGGGTGGTGGTGGTCTGGAATGTGCTGCCTGGGAGAGTGGTAGAGGTGGGTTGAATCACATCCTTTACAAATTACCTGAATGGGCACTTGGCATATTATAGCATTCAAGGCTATGGTCCAAGTGCTGGTAAATGGGATTCGATAGTTCCAGTGTTTCGCACATGGCGGTGCAGCTTCGATGGGCTGAAGAACCTCTTCTGCACTGAGAGACTCTGTGACATCCTCATGGCTATTTCTGTAACTTTAAAAACCGGACAGAAACTTTTTTTAAATGGCTGGAGCCATAGCTGTCTGTGACCTTTGAAGTAAAAAGAGCTTTCTGGCAGTATCAGGGAAATTCACACCCCGATCACTGAAGAGATACTAATGACATTCCTGTGGACTGCACAGACCAAATTCAAAGGGAACTATACAAAAACCATCTGCGTTTCATAAGTCGGATTGGCCAACCAGAGTCTATTTGTCTGCCAAGAGAAAGGACCTTGAAATGATTCTTCAATTCTTAATGGTTGAGATATTCCACAATCTCAGGGACTCAAGATGAGGGATACAAGTCCTTTGTTAAAAACAGGGTACAGAGGTGGAATTCATATTACACGGACCTAGCTTGTGGAACCAGTAATATTGCCTTGTGGAACTGTAAAGCTCAGTCTATCATCTAACCAACAGAAACACAGAAAATGGGCCCTGCCTAGAATGGATATCTAACACACTCTACTGGAATTTCCGTACCATCGCCTACAAGACTGATTCATCTCCACATGCTTATCTCATCAGGTGAAATCAACTCTAAAGGAAAAGTGAATTATACAGCATCAGTTTTTATCCTACCAATTTCTGTGAAGGAATACCTCATTAGACTTTTGTTATGGATTCTGGAACCTACGTGAAACAATAATAAGTTTCTTGGTTCTTTTCTCTATTCCTTTTTTATTATACGGAGACCCTCCTCCCACAGTTTGAGAGTGTAAGTGTACAAATAAACTAATCCTTTGAGTTCATCCTATCTTGAATTTGCTGTGGGGTTAGTAATAAAAAATTGGATCACACCAAAACTGAGGGGTTGGGAAATATGCTACAGCTTAGAAAGGCAAAGCAAATCAAAACACCTTTCTGTTTAGGGACAGGTTGAGAGAGCAGAAATCAAGGCTGTTTAAATCAACACCCCTCATGTCCATAACATTTATCCCAACAGAAACAATTTGATTTCAACAATAGAATCTAAATATTCTGTAGTAGCATTCCATATAAAATGGCTGATTAAATGACAAGCTAATGAATAATTATTTTGTTTAAATTGAAAAACTTAGGTAAATGAAAGCACTGAAGAGATCACAAGATAAAATGGGTTGAATCAAGTAGCAATTAAATGATTCCAAATATGAGTTTTTAAAGACTCATCGATGGTAAGAGGAAAGCTGCACAGAGATATGAGGCAGAGTCCTGGGACAGAGCAAATTATACTAGCTTGATTTCAATACTCTGAGCAAATAGAGAGGAAGTTGCAAGGTCATGTATCTGCAAATTAATCAATAGACAAGAACGAAATATTGAGATCGCTGACTCCAAAATAGAGAATAAGATGCAGAAAAGATGAAATCCTGCAGTGATGGGCAAACAGCAAGACCTTATTTTAGTTTTTCTCATGTCACCCCTAACAGCTTTAGCCGTTATTTAACCTCAACCATGTTGGCAGCAGTTACCCTGCATGGAGAAAGTGACATAACAGCAACATTGCTCCTGCCTAAATAATGCAGGATGAAACTTGGCTGGAATGCATTGCATGGTTAAATAGCCAGTCGACTCTGACTGCCTGGTTGCGCACACATGAACAAGTCATTTGGATGAAGTGTCACAGTGTTGCTGGCACATTATGCAGAGTTGCCAACTAAGGAAACGGGAGGGGTGAGTGCAATGAGATGATACCTTTTTAAAAAAATGTAAGGGAAATTTGGTGATTGTGATGTATTTCTTAAATCAATATCTGTTAACATATTACTTCTGTAACTCGATTTCAGATAGAGGTATTTGTCAAATCACTTCAAATACAGTCACAATATAGTGACACGCTTATAAATGTGGGTGTTCAGTAAAATGTCCACCTCTGAAGAGGTAGCACATTATTGGAGACGCAATCGTTTATTTATGCCTTTGTTCACAACACCCGAAATCACCGGCTGTGCTTTATGCTGATTTTGGAAGAGACATGAGGCATTTAGTCCCAGAAAACAGTTTGTAATTAGAACATTTCTTTGAATTGTTTCATCATGTTCCGAAAAGCGACCCTATTTTTTTTCCAATGGGGTGGGGGATAAAGAGTAAAAATCACAAATCTGAAGAGTTGGCAAAAAAATTCATCTGTTTTTAACCTGTTGTTATTTCAAGTAATCTCAACAGATTTTTAGTTAAGAGCATGGTGATACTTCTTATATATTCATATTTCCACTCATCTATTCTCCCACATCTTGCTGTCTTTACGAATTCTAATTTAGCCAAAATGGCACAGATACTGCTCATGTCATTTCAGATGTGGTTTGATACTGCTCCTCCACTGCTATCACCTCTCCACCCCCAGAGAAAACAAGACAAATACAAGATGCTGAGTTACAATTATGTCTTCCAAGGAGCCGGCTGCCGAAGAAATGGAAGGTCCAACCATAATATAATGATTTAAGCGACGAGATTACAGCAACTTAAATCCACCACCTGGATGCAAAACGAGTGTTAAATTACAATACTGCTGATGTCACAGGCCCCTCTGGGAACGGCTTCAGCCAGTCTTCCCAGCCCAACCAAAATACAGCATTACACACAACAAAACCATCTGGCACAAACAGTAATGCCACTTAGAAAGATTCAGATAATTTTATCCATAGAATACAGCAAATGAAGCTTATTGTGAACAAATTAGCAGGCCCAGGACATCACTTGTTAGTCTGGGTTGGCAGTGCGCAGTTTTGACATGCAGCATAGCCTCATTCCCAGCCAGAGAATGGTGCACAGCAAGGGAGCTGGACAGCACATTAGCGAGGGAAGGAGTGAGTGGGGGCAGAGAACAGCTGGAGAAGAAAGCAAGCAGAAGGATCTGGAACAAATTGGAGGAAAGAGGCGAGGAATGATCACACATTTAGGGGTTGGGGCTGAGGAAACTGCACCCACATTAGCAGAGGTAGCAGAGAGGAGAATAACATTCTAAAGATCAAACCTTGAGAGAAGATTTGATTTACCGATTTAATATGCTGGGACGGTGTGTGTTCTGAAATCACATTGACAATCAGATTGTATGAGATGATTTTTGTTTGTTCAGACAGAAAATTGGGATGAGTCTTAAAAGCACTAGAACGTGTTTACGATTAGAAAGATTAGCCATTCAGGGTGGCTGAAGTCAACAGCAGCAGTAACCAGGGATCAACCGTGGATTTTTTTTACTGGTGTTACACTGGGTACTCTCTTGACTTATAGACCATAAATCACTTCTGCAATACCAAGCAAGGGGCAGCAATTCACTTGTCAGGTACCACAAAAACAAAAACAGAACACACGTTTAGGGGACATTGTGGAATATTCTGTGTCAATTGTAGACGATGAGGTAAACAAGGTTATCTTGAGCCAAATACATCTTCTAAAAATGAATCTCTAAAGTTCCTTCCAAATGGACTACAAAACTCACTGAAATCCATCAGTCAGAGTTTGTTTTGTGTGAACTAATCATCTCTCAATTTTGCCAAAAGATGAAGAGTAAGAATGATTTAATAAACTGAACTTCATCAGCTGTGCAATTCAAATTTACAACCTGCTTTTTGATTAGAAAAGCTTGGTGCAATGCTTTTCAGTGCATCATCTTTGAACTGAACTCAGATGGAATTTGCAAAAACAAGTTGTATCCCTGCATCAATGGGACAAATTAAAATCTTTCTAAAACAATATGCATGCACATGAACTGGTAGCTAGGATATCATGTGGCATTAAACCATATCCCCCCTTCCTGTCTTCAATTGAGCATGATTAACCCAGCTGTCAAGCAAGTAATTTGGTGAACCAAATTTCTATGCTTGCCACGTGCTGCACGATTTGGTGCAGGTACAAAATTGTGCATTCCAAGTCTGAGCAACTTCAAATCAGTCATCACAACAAATCTAAAACAGCCAGAGCCAGGAATGTAGTTGTTGGATGCGTGGTATATGGACAACAGGAAAGCATTATGTTCCTCATTACTCAGGCAGGGTGATCAGTATTTAGTTGTAAAATAAGGGCTTTAAAGGAAAGAGATGAGGTAGAGAGAAAAGGAATTCCAGAGCATGGATCCTGGATGACCATGTCCCAGGTTTGGTCTCCATTTTGTGCTGAGTTAACAACTTGTTTCAAGCCAAACGCGTAGACATGCTTTAGTTAGCCTCCGCATTTCTGGATTTGAGTAAGGTGTCAGAAATAAAAAAAGCGCCTGGATTCTTTGCTGGAAGGGAGAGGCGAGCAGATGGTAAATGGGAACAGGAGTGGGCTCAGCTTTGATATTGCCCGAATGATTGAATATCCTGCCGACACCGAATGTACATCCTTTCACATTGAAAAAAATTCACGTTCGGTGGAGATGGTGCAATGATCAATTTCACCAACGTACATCAACAGGGAGTCAACACCTTAGAGAGGGGAGAAATTAGCAGAAAAAAGATAAAGGGGAAAAAAACAAGTGAGAGACTCAGCCATCTGCTCTATTCTTCAGCACAGGAAGGTGTTAGGAATACATACGTCTCGGAACATATAAAGCAGGATCACAAAAAAAATTCAGCAGGGATAAGAGTCAATTAAATCTCCTTTATTTCTGCAGATTTCAATTCCCCTCGCTCTCTGCAAAACAGAATCTTATTTTTTTTTAAATTCACGTAAAGCTATGATTTAACAAGTTTAAATTTATTTATTAATATTTACTCTTATGATTCTAACACTGGCCAGAATTCTTTGAAAATGACTCTCTTTATAAAGGAATAGAGCTTTTTTATTAGCAATTCTTTGAATGTATCTGTGCTCCCTGCCCACCCAGTTCCATTTCCCCTCTGGGAAACACAGTATGTTACTGTGCGTTACTCCACCCTTGGAAACAGCAACGTAAGTGGAATCAGGCCATCACATGTACCCATCAGCTAAGTGGCTTTACATCTGCTGTTCGATATAAATCTTCCAAACTATCAGGGTGGAAAAAATCTACAGTAACCAGTAAAAACTATAGAGAGAATGATATTTGTGTTTGATAATGCGATGCATGCAACACAAAAGGTTAGCAGCACGGACAGCAGTGCCTCTTCTTCAGATACCGCCACCTGAGAGTCGTTTTGACAAAATCAGGGCTGGTAGTGGACAGCAATGGACACACTGCAACTTTCTCAGCACTGCGTGATTCAAAATGGCAGTGCTTATGGTACAGCAGCATTGACACTCAATGGAGGTCATTTTAAAAGCTATTCAATAAGCTGGTAAAATAAGATTCCAATATCTTCAAACCCATACTTGCCTGATCGGCTGGATTTGATTTTGAGTTGCAAAGTTTCTTAGGCAAATTCTTCTGGTTTACTAGATAAACAGCACTGGCTAGTACAATACCGACCTACACAGATGAGGAGTGCCCAACATTCAATCCCTGGATCTACGAAGTGTAACTCTGAGCTGGGATGACATCAGTAATGTACTAAATTTACGAACACACACTCTAGACTAACAGGGGCATCTCTTACAAATGCTGCCAGACCTGCTGAGTATTTTCCAGCACTTCGCTTTTATTCTTGGATAAGTCAGCAAGTTTCGAAAGGATGAGGGCAACATTTTATTTCTCCTCAGTAGATGCCATTCAAATACACTAATTTCCTATAATGCAATAGTGCAGTCCCAATCCTACAAAAGATATTTTTAATAAACTGAGCTTACATCCTAAAATTCACCCAATATGATGACTAAGTAATGCATTAGCAAGGCAATTTCACATTTAACTTTGGGTTTCACATCCTAACAAAATATATCTGCACTAACTGAACACAGAAGAACAAATTCATATACTCGCCAATAGCAACCATGTGCAAAATTAGTTTTGAAAGAGGAAAGGTTTCCAGTAGTGCCTATTTCACATCAACTATTACAAATATCCATTCACTAAGATAACAGTCTATTCAAAAATATAATTATCACATCTGGAACAAGTCTACAGTTATATTTCACATACCATTAAGCAGTTACACTTGCATCACTAAATAAACTCTGCATTAAACATTTCAGCAAGATCTACAGTATGTGGAGAATATAGCAAGCTGAAGTTAGAATAGTTTACACTGAAAATGTCAGGGAAAGCTCTCATCGGATCATCTGATCCCCCCAAAAATTGTAACGTTAGGAGCTTTGCTAATGAGAATAAAAGTACTAGCATTTATATACCATTTTTCCAAGATGTCCCAAAATACTTCACAGCCAATGAAGAACTTTTAGTTTTGAAGTGTAGTGTAGGAAATGCAGCATTGAATTTGCACATAGCAAGGTCCCACAAACAGCAATGCGATAAGGACAGATTTTAGTGATGCTATTTGAAATACATATTGTCCTTAAAAATAGGCCATTGGATCTTTTAAGTCTGCTTGAGAGGACACTGGGCCTTTGTTTAATATTGCAACACCTTGGGCAGTGCAGCAGTCACTCTCAAGTGTCTGCAAGTGTCACTCGAAACTTCATGCTCATATCTTTGGTAATTATTTACATTTTAAAAAATAAACAGAGTTTAGAGAAATGTTCGTGTATGAGGTGGGAAAGAAAGCAGTAAAAAGTTATTTCTGTAACACGTGAAAGTAATTGATAATAAACTCCTACTTTACAAAAAAAAGCCCAAGCAGACAGAATTTCCTCAGTGCAAGTGCACTCAGCTGACCTGGTCAACATTTCTGGTCAGTCTACTCAAGACAAAATTAAATGCATCATAGTTTTCAACCACTCGGTACAGCCAGGATTCACTTATGACACCATTACCAAGAAAGATAGGTGAATATTATCTCAGGCCCTCTCATCTGAGAAAAGAGCAATCTACTCAAGACTTCATAGTGCAAGATTTAACACAGAGACAATCTGGTAGAAAAAGACACAACCCATAACAAAGCAGGCAGTGTTTCGCAGTTTGCGTTGAAGAACTAGAGGAAGAGGCATATTATTTTGTTTTGTAGAAGACTGTGGTCAGGCGTCACTTGAAATATTGCGTCCAGGTTTGGTCGTCTCACATGGTGAATGATATTTAAGCTTTGGAAAATGTAAATATTCCCAGTATAAAGCATTTTCGTTAGCAAGATAGGCTTAAAGAGTTGACAGGATGGAGAAGTGTAGACAAATGGACTATCTGATTGAGGTTTAAAAGACAATGAAAGGAACGGATTCTGTGCCAATTAAATAGATTCGGGAAAACCAGGGTTCCGAATTTAATTTGTACAAGGCCACACACGAGTTTAGATGTTGGGCAGTGGTTCTTTTCCTGAGCTAAGTGCATCTCCAGATCAGGCTGCCCTCTCGTGCAATAGATGTTTACACGCTGAATTCTTTTAATTGAGAGTTAGATTCACTTCTGGTTGGAGCAAACATCTCCTCGTACAAAAGAAACATATTTCAGGGATGATCTCCTGGACTAGTTTTGATTGCCTCGATGGGCAAGAAAACTCACGCAGATTTTTCTTCCCCAAATTGACCTTGATTTTTAGTCTGGATTTTCAGCTCTCCCAAGGAAAACATCTGGTTTTGGAAGGGATGGGAAGCGATTATATTAACTTGCACAAGGTTTGACACATTGTGGGACAGGCTGAATTGTTAGAGAGTTTTCACTGTTCCGTCATTGTTTCTCCATAACCCACAAACTTTCATACATGTGCACACATTTCATTTTAAATCCATCTCAACTGAATTGATATTTAAGCAGCATAATCACAATTTAATCATGTTCATGTGGACAATTTTAAATTAGAGACTGTAAAACTCTAAGCACTAGACTGTAAAACTCTAAGCACGAGACAAACACTGCACAAAATTTAACCTTAGATTACAAACTAATACAGAGGTCTTGACTCAGCTTGTTAACATGGTTCCATTTCCTAAAAGTTAACATTCTTCTTTGTCTAAACCGGTTGAAATAGCAGAGGCACTCAATGAATACTTTGCTTCAGTATTCACAGTGGAAAAGGATCTTGGTAGTTGCAGTGCAGACTTGCAGTGGACTGAGAAGATTGAGCATGTGGGCATTAGGAAAGAGGATGTGTTGGATCTTTTTGAAAAGCATCAAGTTAGATAAATCGCCGGGACCGGATGGGATGTACCCCAGGTTACTGTGGGAGGCGAGGGAAGAGATTGCTGATCCTCTGGCGATGATCTTTGCGTCGTCAATGGAGACGGAAGAGGTTCCGAAGGATTGGAGGATGGCGGATGTGGTTCCGTTATTCAAGAAAGGGAGAAGAGATAGCCCAGGAAATTATAGACTGGTGAGTCTAACCTCAGTGATAGATAAGTTGATGGAGAAGATCCTGAGAGGCAGGATTTATGAACATTTGGAAAGGAATAGTATGATCAGAAGTAGCCAGCACGGCTTTGTCCAAGGCAGATCATGCCTTACAAGTCTGATTGAGTTTTTTGAAGATGTGACTAGACACTTAAAGACGGGGGAAGAGCGGTAGATGTGGTTTATATGGATTTCAGTAAGGCATTTGATAAGGTGTCCCATGCAAGGCTTATGGAGATAGTGAAGGGGCATGGGATACAAGGGGACGTTGCTTTGTGGATTTAGAACTGGCTTGCCCACAGAAGGCAAAGAGTGGTTGTAGATGGGTCTTTTTCAGAGTGGAGGTCAGTCACCAGTGGAGTGCCCCAGGGATCTGTTCTGGGACCCTTGCTCTTTGTGATTTTTATAAATGACCTGGATGAGGAAGTGGAAGGTTTTTCACTCAGAGGGTGGTGGGTGCGTGGAATCGGCTGCCGGTAGTGGTGGTGGAAGCAGATTCGACTGAGTCTTTTAAGAGACTTTTGGATAGGTTCATGGGGGTTAGTAAGATAGAGGGTTATAGATGAGCCTAGAAGGTAAGGAAATTGTTCGGCGCAACTTGTGGGCCGAAGGGCCTGTTTGTGCTGTAGCTTTTCTATGTTCTATGTTTATGAGTATGTTAAGCATTTGATGTCGAGGAAAAATTCCACACAGTCAACCAAGGCCGGAATTGAACCTGGGTTCCTGGCGCTGTGAAGTAGCAATGCTAACCACTGTGCCACCATGCCACACGTTAGCACCTGGCACTACAAATATTTACTGAACTGAAGAGCGGAGGAAGCAATTATGATTTAAACTCCACACGTGCAAGCAGTTTGCTTAACACGGTCACAATAACTGATTTGACTTGATTTATTATTGTCACATGTATTAGTACACAGTGAAAAGTATTGTTTCTTGCGCGCTATACAGACAAAGCATACCATTCATAGAGAAGGAAACGAGAGAGTGCAGAATATAGTGTTACAGTCATAGCTAGGGTGCAGAGAAAGATCAACTTAATGCAAAGTAAGTCCATTCAAAAGTCTGACAGCAGCAGGGAAGAAGCTGTTCTCGAGTCAGTTGGTACATGACCTCAGACTTTTGTATCTTATTATATGATAACTGGGTTATAAAGCTGGTGGGGAAGGTCCATGCAGATTAACTGTACAATCTACATCACTGGATGTGACAAGGCGGCTGCCCATGGCCTGAAGATAGATAGCCAGCAATAATCAGTGTTTGCGCTTCAGCACCTCCCCATCCTGGGCTAAATGGAAAGCCACCTCCGAAGCTAATTCAGTAGCAATTGCGTTATTTCTTTTTGCTGTTGACTTTGGGCTGCCGTTGGTAGCAGTGATGTAATAAAAAAGGGAGTAAAGTGCAATACTAACTGACACTGAAAGCTGTGGGACCAGTTGTGACATGACACAAAATTCTCAACTTATATCGCAAGTTTAATTTCAACTCAGTCAGCAATATACGCAAAACTAGGTAAAACTTTAGTAGAGATATCAGAAATGTTCACCTTTCAGGTTCTTAATTTACTTCAAAAGCACACGGGTCTGCACCTAAGTATGAACTTGTCTTCTGTTCTCAGCCTGTTTGATGCATTATGCATTTCCAGCAATGTCTGTTTGTTTCAGATTTTCCAGTATTTCCCTGAATTTCGAGGTCAGAAAATTATGAATTTGAGTCTGACACCAGAACTTGAGCCAAGTTGGCAATATTCAGTGTGTGCCTATCTTGTCTGAAAACAAACATAAGAAAGGAAAAGACCATTCAGCTCCTCAAGCATGTTCCGCCAGTCAATTAGACCGTGACTGATCTGTTTCTTAATTCCATTTACTTTCAGTAAAGACAGAAGAAATGTTACTCTTAAAAGAATGAGATGAGATTAAATAGGCCAAAAGAGCTTGCTTATCTGTATCAATCTTCCAAGTTTAACATATAAACCAATTATTTCACTCTTTTGTTCTTTGACAACTTCACAAAACAGAATAAAGTACAGAAAGTAGAGCAAAACCAGCAGCTCAAATCATTTCTAAAATAAATGAAGTTGATATGCATTTCAAATAATAAAAAGGTTAAAAGGCATCAAATCTCAGGGTGGTGCATACGCTGAAACTGTATTCGCTTCTGCTCAGAGCATTCGTACCTTGTCAGGTGCTGTTTATTCTATATGCCATACAGACAGCTCTGAGGATTTTATTATTTTCTTATTCTATGTGAGCAAAGTGAATCACAATTTATCGGATGACATCATTAAGTCACCCAATTCAATTAAAGAAAAAAGTGACTCACTGAGAACAAACCATTTAGATCATTCTCTGTGACTGGGGCTGTGGATTACTGTCTGTCGTTTCCTACATCACTGCAACCTTGGACAAGGCTGATGACACCACCCTCTTCCACATATCAACTGCCGTGCAGCTTCGTATTTCTCGCCAATCGCTGCCAGAGTATCCAAAAGTAACTTCACCTCTCTCCTGAAATCCCACCTTCAGAGTTTCTTAAAAATGAAGCATTGAACCCTTCCTCTTACTCATGTGTGCTCCCCCTTGGAAACATTATCCAAAAACAGTTACCATTTCAGTGCCGGGCCTGCAATGTTAACTCTGTTCCTATTCCACAAAAGCTACCAAATCTGCTGAGTATTTCCAGCATTTTCTGATCTCATTTCAGATTTCCAACATCTGCAATATTCTGCCTTTGTATCCAAAGACAGAGTCATGAATGCTGATGTTCTTCCTCTATACATCTTTCAGCCTCTTCTGCTGTTTCTGGGCTGTCCCTGCAAAATCCAATTTTGGATGAGCCACAAATTCCTCCAGTTAAACATTGGCAAGACCATATCTATTGTCATTGGCACTACCTACCACAAACTCCATAACCAAGCCACCTATTTCCTGGCTGGCCTCAGTCACTGGCTCAGGTTAAAATGGGCCATCTGCGAGTGGACACGATTGCACCACAACTTGAGCTTCCATTCTCCCATACACCCTCTTTAACAAAGACCACCGGATTCCACCTCCACAACATTACCAGCCACCACCCAAGCCTGGTCTCACCTATTGCTAAAACATCTCATGCATGGCTTTGTCACCTGCAGCAATAATATTCCAACACTCTCCTGGTTAACCCTATCATCCTCTAAACTCAAGCTGATCGAAAATTCAACTGTCCATTCCAGGATGTTGCCTGGTATGGAGGGGAGATCCTATGAGGAGAGGCTGAGGGATTTGGGATTGTTTTCGCTGGAAAGGCGGCGGCTAAGAGGGGATCTTATTGAAACATATAAGATGATTAGAGGTTTAGATAGGGTGGATAGTGATAGCCTTTTTCCTCTGATGGAGAAATCCAGCACGAGGGGGCATGGCTTTAAATTGAGGGGGGGTAGTTATAGAACCGATGTCAGGGGTAGGTTCTTTACCCAGAGGGTGGTGAGGGATTGGAATGCCCTGCCAGCATCAGTAGTAAATGCGCCTAGTTTGGGGGCGTTTAAGAGATCCGTTGATAGGTTCATGGACGAAAAGAAATTGGTTTAGGTTGGAGGGTCACAGTTTTTTTTTTTAACTGGTCGGTGCAACATCGTGGGCCGAAGGGCCTGTTCTGCGCTGTAATGTTCTATGTTCTATGTTCTTATTCCTTAAGTTTAAAGTTTATTCATCAGTGTCACAAGTAGGCTTACATAACATTGCAATGAAGTTACTGTGAAAATCCACTAGTCATCACACTCCGGCACCTGTTCGGGTATACTGAGGGAGAATTTAGCAAGGCCAATGCACCTAACCAGCACGTCTTTCGAACTGTAGGAAGAAACTGGAGTACCTGGAGGAAACCCACACAGGGCCAATGTGCAAACTCCGCACAAACAGTGACCCAAGCCGTGAATTGAACCTGGGTCCTTGGCGCTGTGAGGCATTAAGTCTGGTTCTCACAGATCAGGCCTCGCTGAATCCCAGTTCCACATCACTGCTGCTTGATCATGCCTTTGTGAAGTGCCTTTTGACTTTTATTTAAACATGAAAGGCTATAAGTGCAAGTGTCTGTTTGACACGTGCTACACAGCTGGCTGCCACTAGAGGCCCTCTGGAGTTACACAAAATACAACAGTTCCACTTGTGGAAGAGCACAATGCAATTTACAGTAATTTACCCAGATCCAGTGAACTTCATACACTTCCATAGTCAGCACATGCTGGCCAGCCAGTCAGCTTTTAAAACAAATACAATACAAAATTGGCTGCTCCTTCAACCTGACTGATCTCCCCTCCCCATACAAATTAAGAGTCTTATGTCAGGATCATTATGGACAAGATCTTAAGACAGCACAATTCTAATTGACTATTAGCTTCCAAGTGTCCAGAGGGCCTTAAGCATTTTTCATCTACAAATGGTCCAAAAAGGTTAAGCAGAAGCATGTAAACTTTAATTTTTGGCAGAAATTTCTGTCTTCACAGTGTTTTGAATGTATACATTTCTCAAGAGATCCAATAATGTCAACAGCAAGTTGAATGTCCATGCCAAAGTCAGTCATTTTGACTAACACCGTATAAACACTGCAAGAGCTGAACTTTATATTTTAACCTTTCAGTTTAAGTTGCTCAGAGATTTGACCAATATTATGAAAGCCAATTCTGGAAGTGACTGTAAGCAATGTCTAAACATTACCAATTGCAATTATTCTGTTTAAATGAATATTCAGCGGACCGTTTGGATAAACTATTACATATTTTTAAACAAGCTATTTCAAAAGCTAACAAAGTGCACACTGAACATTTCAGAGATCACAAGAGTCACTGAAACAAACTATCTTGGATATTTTTGATTGCATTGTAGAGCTGCCCGACACAGCTCTAAAATGAAATGTTGTTCCCAGCTGGCTCAGCCCCCACACACTCAGGGCTTTACCATCTCCAGTTTCTATCAGCACGAGCAAACAGGCAGCTCTGAAAAGAAGTCAAATGGGCTGGAAACATTAACTCTTTCTCTCTCCAAGGTTGCTGCCAAACCAGCAGTTTTTGTTTTTATAGGTAAAGCCATGACTCTATGGATGCGGATAGAGGCAAAAGGGAGAAAAAAAGCATTTACAAGAGGCCCCTTGTATTCTGAGCATCAATGCTGGATAATCCCAGCCATAGAAATCAGTTCCTGCAATAGAGCGATTGAAACAGTATTTTATTTATAAGAAACAGAAAAGAAACATGAGGGAGAAATGGTGATGGAACATTTATGTGACTCTATTCTATGGTAATAACTCCTCTTTTATGCTTACTATTTACAGACAGATGCTTATAGGATGGATTCACAAAGCAGTTGATTAGTAAAACACTAACACCCAGTGCACGATTCTTTCAATGCTGCCATCCCGGGTGATAGGCAACATATTCTTTACACCTCACATTCCAAAAGCATTGAACCTCTGCCTGTCAGTGTCCTATCCTTAGCAGCAGTATGTGAAATGAGAAATGGCCTCACTCTTATATTTTCTCATCTGCTCATGGTCTCTCCACTGCTCACACAATTATGTTTCCATTGTTCATTATAGAAAAATAATTTCCAACCAGTAATCACCTTCTCCATCTCCACTCATCTCATGCTGTGAACACTAACAGTTCTCACACATCAGAAGGCATGCAACTTATACTCGCGTTTACAAGCCTTTATCTACCATAATAATACTCAGCTCTGTTACTCACACATTTACAGAAAGTGACAGATGTGGAGGCCCAGAGGATGACATCAGTGGCTGTTTGAATTGATGAGCCTGGTTAAGTGTTAATTAGAACTCAGATAATACTTGCACTCTCTCCACGGAGTTGGAATAGAATGCTGTCCCAAACAATAATCCCGTGAATGGTGGCATTAGCAACAAAGAATCATTCAGTCACTTGAGCAAACAATTTGTTGGAGAGCAATCTAACTGATAAGCCACAAGGTGAGGAATTTTCACTATTCAGTAATGACAAATAGACAACTAATGGAATGATCTCACAGCTGAGTTAACAATACTCAGTTCCCTGTCAATACATCTCAAGCTTCAATGATTAGTTTATGAGAACCAACATTTAATTTTTTGGGGGTCATGGGTGTCGCTGGCTGGCCAGCATTTATTGCCCGTCCCTAGTTGCCCTTGAGAAGGTGCTGGTGAGCTGCCTTCTTGAATCGCTGCAGTTCATGTGCTGTGGGTTGACCCACAATGCCGTTAGGGAGGGAATTCCAGGATTTTGACCCAGTGACTGCGAAAGAATGGCAATATATTTCCGAGTAAGAAATCTCACAACACCAGGTTAAAGTTCAACAGGTTTATTTGGTAGCACAAGCCACTAGCTTTCGGAGCGCTGCTCCTTCATCAGGTAAGTGGCAACTTCCCACTCTAGTTTCCACTATTCAGGAACATGGCAAATTATTCTTGAGTGTTGCTGTCAATGCCAACATTTATTTTCCTTCGCTAATTAGTTTTGTGGTGGTGGTTCTGGTGAGCCGCCTTCTGGGACCACTGACGCCCATCATGTTGCGTCACCCCCATATAACTGTTCGCAGAAGAGTTCTAACAACCTGACACTGCGGCAGTGAAGGAATGGTGATATTGTTCCAAGTTAGAATGATGCATGGCTTGGGGGGGGGCAACTTGCAGTTGGTGATTTTTGCATGAGTCTGTTAATTCATCACTTTTGTATCTCACACTTTTAAAAATAGGGCTTTGGGTTTCTAAACGCTCCTATCCTGCTTGCCACCATGGTATGTCATCAGCTGTCTTGTGCCACCCTCACATCTACTGCAGCTGGTCCACAATTGCTCTGTGACAATGATCCAACTATTCATTATTCCTTCACCCCGGTATTCTCTTTACAGATACACACAAAAGAGCAGGATTTTTCAGTTGCACTCGCCCCAAGACCGGAAAATCCCACCCGAGGTCAACAGACCGTTGCATGGTCTTGCCCCGCCTGCTACAATTATTGTGCCAGGCGGGACAGGAAACCTCTGCCCAAATTTGGAAAGATAAAACAATCTACCATATCTATCTAATACTATAATGTTCAGGCTAAGTATGCAATACATGTAAACCAATTGGCAAACTTGGACAGACACACCATGCTCCAAGTAAATGACAGACGTGACTTAAGCAGATTCTTGAATTCTCAGCAACTCACCAACACAATTGTCACACTGAGCCAACCAATCTCACTGAAACCCTGTCTCTCTCACAAGAGTGTCTAATCTCTGCATTTGAAGAGCTTAAATTGGAATTCTCTCCAAATGTCGCTCCTGCAGCTTCAACAAAAATCCATCTCCAGGGTTTCAATCTCACTATGAGATTAATCTCCTCAATCAATTTGCACATCCAAGCTTCACCTCTGTAGCACAGCTTCAGATCTTCAACCATGCCTAGCAGAATATTCACTGCCTCAAAAGGGTATGAAAAACCTATCTACTTGTTCCAGTGTGCCATCATCCTATTCAACCTTCACTAGTTGCTTCTGATGTAGCCCTTCAGACTACCATTGCATTTGACTTTTTGATGTTCATACTAAATCCATATTCTAACCATTTCTAGGTTTTAGAACAATTCAACGTAGGCTAGACATGATAGAAAGTTTCCTGCCGTGAAGGATAGTCGTAGGGCTTTACAGCAATCTGGTAGCTTTCATGGTTTCCCACACGCCCAGGGCTAGGTCAGCAAATACCAGATTTATTGGATTCATTTTATATATCTGCTTTCCAGCATCATTACCAGACATCTACTACAGTTCTTTCAATGCCACAGTCATCTATGAGCCTGAACCTGAACATTATCCAGGTCTTGCTGCGTGCTTCCTTGATGCCACATTTGGTCAAATGCTACCAACCCTCAAGTTATGGGAAGTCAGGCTCACTTCATCTCTTTGGTCCATATTTGAACTAAGGCTGAAATGAGGTTTGGAGACTGGCATAAAACAAACTGAACAGTAATTAGGTTATTGTCAAGTAAGTGCATCTTCTCAGCACAGTCAACAACTCCTTCCCATCATTTTACTGAGCTAGAGTTGGGGGCAGGGCAGCGATTGGTCAGATTGGATTTGTCCTACACTTTACTACTTGGTCCAGTAAAAGCCATTGTAATAGTTCAACTGGAACGGCTTGGCCAGAGGTGTGGCTAGTTCAGGAGCACAAGTCTTCAACACTGCAGCTGGGACATCATCAGGGCTCAACGCCTTTTCAGCTTTCAGTGCACCCAACCATTTTTTGATATCACATGGGGAATGTTGTGTTATTCTGTAAAGAAGGGTGTGTGTGCATATAAATTATTTCATTAAACTGGGAAAACAATAATGGAGACCTTTTGACCGGAAGAGTTGAAGGAAAGGGAATAAAGGTGCTAGATCGATCAGTAAGGGTAGGCAACAACACCTTCTCTACAATCATCCTCAACACCGGTGCCCCACAAGGCTGTGTTCTCAGCCCCCTACTATACTCCTGATACACCCATGACTGTGTGGCCAAATTCCCCTCCAATTCGATTTTCAAATTTGCTGATGACACCACCATAGTGGGTCGGATCTCAAACAACGATGAGACAGAGTACAGGAATGAGATAGAGAATCTGGTGAACTGGTGCAGCAAAAATAATCTCTTCCTCAATGTCAACAAAATGAACGAGATTGTCATTGACTTCAGGAAGCATAAAGGAGAACATGCCCCTGTCTACATCAATGGGGACGAAGTAGAAAGGGTCAAGAGCTTCAAGCTTTTAGGTGTCCAGATCACCAAACTGTCCTGGTCCCCCCCCATGCCGACACTATAGTTAAGAAAGCCCACCAACGCCTCTACTTTCTCAGAAGACAAAGGAAATTTGGCATGTCAGCTACAACTCTACCAACTTTTACAGATGCACCATAGAAAGCATTCTTTCTGGTTGTATCACAGCTTGGCATGGTTCCTACTCTGCCCAAGACCGCAAGGAACTATAAAAGGTCGTGAATGTAGCCCAATCCATCACGCAAACGAGTCTCCCATCCCGTCTACACTTCCCGCAGCCTCGACAAAACAGCCAGCATAATTAAGGACCCCACGCACCCTGGACATTCTCTCTTCCATCTTCTTCCATCGGGAAAAAGATACAAAAGTCTGAGATCACATACCAACCGATTCAAGAACAGTTTCTTCCCTGCTGCTATCAGCCTTTTGAATGGACTTACTTGGCATTAAGTTGATCTTTCTCTGCACCCTAGCTATGACTGTAACACTACATTATGCACTCTCTCCTTTCCTTCTCTATGAACGGTATGTTTTGACTGTATAGCGCGCAAGAAACAATACTTTTCATTATTTTAATACATGTGACAATAATAAATCAAATATAAATCAAATCAGATGCATGCATTTGTAATGAGACTTTCCTGGTCAAATGGTTTTGTAAGTAAATAGGCTAGATTTAGATATTTGCATTAGGAGGTAGCTAGTGATTTGTTAAATCAAAGCTTTTACAGCTTGCAACATTTATTAATTAAAACGTTATTAAGTTTTATTTGACCCAAAAGAAAGAAGTCACAGGAAAACGAGAAAGATTTTTATATTTTGGAAAAGTTAATTTCAAAGAAGTGCTGAGGACAACGGAATCGCAGATGAAGCAAAATAACCTTTAAGAAGAGATGCTCAGAGCTTAATGGTTGACTAAGTGAGGAAGACCTGCTGGAAACAACTCTGAGCTGGAAGAAAAGGTGCAGTTTGATTCAGCCGTCCAGTCAAGCCAGAAAAGTTTTGAGGATGCAGAAAGCAGTTTTGCTGTACAGTTTTGTATTTCCAAAGCAGAAGGGAAGGAGTTTGAGAGGTTATGTAGTGCGCCTTATTAAAGTGACAGCAATTTTGCCTTCAGGTAATATTACTGGATTTTTATAGTTAATTACCCGTCAGGGAGTATTGCCTGGGTTTAGTTATGGGTCTGACCAAGTAGGAAGTCTTTTTGGGGGAATATTTTCTAAGACTAATTTTTAACTGGAATCTTGTGAGAAGTTTTCTTTTCTTGTTAATAAACCTGTTACTCTTAATTTTTAAAATTTCAACAGTGTTACTGGATTTTATGCTGCTGAGATTAGTATGTTTCTTCTCATTTTTGGAATACAAAATAAAAGTGTATGGTCCAGTAAGCCAAACTTCCCTCTGGACTTTGATTTGCTCGGCAATTAACATCTGCTGTGGTCATAACACTGAAACATGACTTCTCTGGTGCTGGGGACCTCAGGAGGAGAACGAGATCTATCATCCATTGAGCAATTCTGGCTGAAGACGCTTACAAACGCCTTATGCTCGTCTTTTGCACTCGCATATCGGGTTCTGCCATAATTGAGAATGGGGATGATTTCCATGATTCCTCATCCTCCCATAGTTACTTAACTGTCCATCATCTTTCATGATCAGATGTAGAACTTCAAAGCTTTGATCGAATTTGTTGGCTGCGGGATCTCTTGGCCACGTTTCATATAATTGTAAATCTTGCATTGTAGCTTCACCAGGTACATCTACTGCTGTTCTTAGCATGCTTCCTGCTCTCCCCATTGAATGGGGTTTGATCTCCTGCTGTGATGGAAATGGAGTGAGGAATATGCCAGGCCATGAGGTTTCACACTGTGGTGAAATACAATTCTACTGCTGATGGTCCACAATGCCTCAAGGATCCCCACTTTTGGGCTGCTACGGCTGTTCTGAATTCATGCCATTTAGCATGGTCAGAGTGCCACACACAGCATGGAGGGTTTCCTCCATGTGAAGACAGGACAATCATCTCTACAAAGACCATGCGGTGGTCATGGACATTTGCATCTGATAGAGTAAAGATAAGATTAAGCTTTTTCCCTCTTCCCCACCCAAATTCCACAAGTTCATCTGGCGGCTGTGGCCTTCAAGACTCTGCTACTTCAGTCAGTAGTGGTGCTAACAAACTACTTTTCTTCTGAGTGGTGTTCAACATAATGCGCTGTTTCATCAACTGAGAGGGGGTGGGAAGTGATTACCATGAGGATTCCTTACCCATGTTTGATCTCATGTCACGAGATTTCAAGGCATCTAGTGTCAACGTTGAATTCTCCCAGGACTAGACTGTCCATGGAAATGGAGGGATCTGATAACCTTGTATGTTAATACATGTGACAATAATAAATTAAATCAAATTTTGTCAGTTTCTTTTTCCTTAATAAATAGCGATGTAAAGTAGTCATTAAGTATTCTAGTCTTGCTCTATGCCTCCAAGCATACATAACCTTTTTGTCCCAATAGGACCCATAGAACCATAGAACCCCGATAAGCCGAATGGCCTCCTTCTGCACTATCAAGTCTGCACTAACTCTCCGAAAGAGTATCTTACCTGGCCCAACCCCATACTATCCCTGTAACCCCATGCATTTACCATTGCTAATCCACTTAATCGACACATCTTGGGACACTAAGGGGCAATTTAGCATGGTCAATCCACCTAACCTACACATCTTTGGCCCCACACGCCTCTTATGACTCACTTACCTTTTACATAATGGAAGCTGGTTTTCAGTTTCCCTTTCATGCAGGCTGCCATTCTATTCTCATATTCTCTCTTTGCCAGTCTTATTCTCCTCTTCTCTGAACACAACTAAATTCTCCCTCAGTGTACCCGAACAGGCGCCAGAGTGTGGCGACTAGAGGATTCATTGCCCTGTTAATGTAAGCCTTACTTGCGACTAATAAATAAACTTTAAAAACTAAAAAAAGTATCCGGAAGTGGATTATGGAAAAGTAACTGGAAGAGCTCCAACAAGACAGATAAACTTTAACCTTAGAATGAGTAATGCACATTGGCATGAAAACATGTATATAAACAAAGGGTGTTTATTAGTGACGACCAACACATTGTAAAGCTGCAACAAATCATTTCAATTTTCAACACCATGTTTGTGGTACCCTGTATAATTATGGGCATCCTACCCCCAAAATCAGACCAATGGCATTGGGGTAGGGACTAACCACCTGGTTAATTCCAGAGATAATCAACAGATTACCTTTAAGTTCATTTATTAGTCACAAGTACACTACAATGAGGTTACTGTGAAAATCCTCTAGTCGCCTGTTCGGGTACACCGAGGGAGAATTTAGCACGGCCAATTCACCTAACCTGCACATCTTTGAATTGTGGGAGGAAATCAGAGCACCCGGAGGAAACCCGCATCGACACGGGGAGAGAGTGCAAACTCCACACAGACAGTGACCCAAGCCGGGAATCGAACCCGGATCCCTGGCGCTGTGAGGCAGCAGTGCTAACCACTGTGCCACCCTGCCGCTTTCACATGCTCAATGATGTCGTCTGCACTCTCAAAAATTCAGAGTGCTGGTCAAATTAATAGGTCAAAGAAACAGGTGAGGACTAGCTTTCAAAGTTACATTAGCCCATCACTGCGCAACTATGGATTTATTTTACACACACGATGCACCAGCACTCACCTAGAAACCACCTATCACAAAACATCATTTTTAAAGTAGTGAAACAAAGCGGCTTCATGATGTGTATTACCTTATTTACCTCCCTAGTCATTATTTGAGATGCTTTTAACCTGTCTCTTTTCCAGGTCCCGTGACACTGACCTCTGTCCATTATGCTCTCCCATTTACATTTGCCGGGTGCCTGCTGGCCTCCGATACAAAACACAAAGACCCAATCTGCATTTGCATTAAAGGACTGCAAACACATGGGACTGGCTACATGCTGCTCGCTTGCTACAACAGGAGGCGATTAGTCAGAGGACAGATTCACAGACCCTCGTCTTCATTCACACTGACTCTATACAAGGCAAATCATTTATAATTAAGAGCAGCTGACGGTGAGGGATGTGGGGGCGGGGAGAGAGGTGGAGTGCCTGTGATTCCCTGACACAAAATTGCTTCCCAAAGCCTTAAGCTCAAACTGATTCCAAGGCGCAGGATACAGACTCTTCAAACAAAATATATAACGGAATTTAGCTCACTTACCTTTGTCCATGTCCACCAGTCTGGCCATGTCTGTATTGGAAGTGCTAATGGTTTCCTGACAGCATTAGTGAGGGACATTTCCATTCTCTATTGTGACCCACCTCAATCAGTCCCTCCTTTCTTAACACTTAAATTCAGCAAACGGGAATTTGCATCATACCCCAAATCATCAGGTTATGATGCCTATATAATTAATAAAACAGCTCCACTAGATTCTTGAAGTCACACCTGCATTTTTGGAAATGGTGGGATCCTGATTTTGGAAACCCAGATTCGAGCCCCAGTTCTTGGTCAATGTTTCTGGGGGTGGAGGGGGAATCACTACGTCAAAAGTGCTTTGTGACGGGCAGCACAAATGTAAAAGTAAAGCTGCTACCCACCATCATTGCAATTACAGCAGCACTATAGTGGAACATCCAGGCTGGCAACTGGAACTTAATTGAATTCTACTCACTAGCTCTCTCAAAGCTGTGCAAACACCAGCAGAACTGTCAAATAAACGACGGGTGAAATAAAACTCTGAAATTGAATTATGTGCACCAGACCACATACCTGCATAAAGTGAAGGCAAGTATGTGAAACACAGAGGAGGGGGGGGTGGGGAAGAAAAAAGTAGGGATGGGGAAGAAAAAGGAGAAGAAGGAGGGGGGGAGGAAAGGAGAGAGAGAGGGGGGGGGGGGAGAGAGAGAGAGGGGGGGGGAGAGAGAGAGGGGGGGGGGAGAGAGGGGGGGGGAGAGAGAGAGAGAGGGGGGGGAAGAGAGAGTGAGAGAGGGGGGGAGAGAAAGAGTGGGGGGGGAAGAGAAAGAGAGGGGGGGAAGAGAAAGAGAGGGGGGGGAAGAGAAAGAGAGGGGGGGAAGAGAAAGAGAGGGGGGGAAGAGAAAGAGAGGGGGGGAAGAGAAAGAGAGGGGGGGAAGAGAAAGAGAGGGGGGGAAGAGAAAGAGAGGGGGGGAAGAGAAAGAGAGGGGGGGAAGAGAAAGAGAGGGGGGGAAGAGAAAGAGAGGGGGGGAAGAGAAAGAGAGGGGGGGAAGAGAAAGAGAGGGGGGGGAAGAGAAAGAGAGGGGGGGAAGAGAAAGAGAGGGGGGGAAGAGAAAGAGAGGGGGGGAAGAGAAAGAGAGGGGGAGGAGAAAGAGAGGGGGGAGGAGAAAGAGAGGGGGGAGGAGAAAGAGAGGGGGAGGAGAAAGAGAGGGGGAGGAGAAAGAGAGGGGGGGAAGAGAAAGAGAGGGGGGAGGAGAAAGAGAGGGGGGAGGAGAAAGAGAGGGGGGAGGAGAAAGAGAGGGGGGAGGAGAAAGAGAGGGGGGAGGAGAAAGAGAGGGGGGAGGAGAAAGAGAGGGGGGAGGAGAAAGAGAGGGGGGAGGAGAAAGAGAGGGGGGAGGAGAAAGAGAGGGGGGAGGAGAAAGAGAGGGGGGAGGAGAAAGAGAGGGGGGAGGAGAAAGAGAGGGGGGAGGAGAAAGAGAGGGGGGAGGAGAAAGAGAGGGGGGAGGAGAAAGAGAGGGGGGAGGAGAAAGAGAGGGGGGAGGAGAAAGAGAGGGGGGAGGAGAAAGAGAGAGGGGGAGGAGAAAGAGAGGGGGGAGGAGAAAGAGAGGGGGGAGGAGAAAGAGAGGGGGGAGGAGAAAGAGAGGGGGGAGGAGAAAGAGAGGGGGGAGGAGAAAGAGAGGGGGGGAGAAAGAGAGGGGGGGAGAAAGAGAGGGGGGGAGAAAGAGAGGGGGGGGAGAAAGAGAGGGGGGGAGGAGAAAGAGAGGGGGGGAGGAGAAAGAGAGGGGGGGAGGAGAAAGAGAGGGGGGGAGGAGAAAGAGAGGGGGGGAGGAGAAAGAGAGGGGGGAGGAGAAAGAGAGGGGGGAGGAGAAAGAGAGGGGGGGAGGAGAAAGAGAGGGGGGGAGGAGAAAGAGAGGGGGGAGGAGAAAGAGAGGGGGGAGGAGAAAGAGAGGGGGGAGGAGAAAGAGAGGGGGGAGGAGAAAGAGAGGGGGGAGGAGAAAGAGAGGGGGGAGGAGAAAGAGAGGGGGGAGGAGAAAGAGAGGGGGGAGGAGAAAGAGAGGGGGGAGGAGAAAGAGAGGGGGGAGGAGAAAGAGAGGGGGGAGGAGAAAGAGGGGGGAGGAGAGAGGGGGGAGGAGAAAGAGAGGGGGGAGGAGAAAGAGAGGGGGGAGGAGAAAGAGAGGGGGGAGGAGAAAGAGAGAGGGGGGGGAGAAAGAGAGGGGGCAGGGGGGAGAAAGAGAGGGGGCAAAGGGGGAGAAAGAGAGGGGGCAAAGGGGGAGAAAGAGAGGGGGCAAAGGGGGAGAAAGAGAGGGGGCAAAGGGGGAGAAAGAGAGGGGGCAAAGGGGGAGAAAGAGAGGGGGCAAAGGGGGAGAAAGAGAGGGGGCAAAGGGGGAGAAAGAGAGGGGGCAAAGGGGGAGAAAGAGAGGGGGCAAAGGGGGAGAAAGAGAGGGGGCAAAGGGGGAGAAAGAGAGGGGGCAAAGGGGGAGAAAGAGAGGGGGCAAAGGGGGAGAAAGAGAGGGGGCAAAGGGGGAGAAAGAGAGGGGGCAAAGGGGGAGAAAGAGAGGGGGCAAAGGGGGAGAAAGAGAGGGGGCAAAGGGGGAGAAAGAGAGGGGGCAAAGGGGGAGAAAGAGAGGGGGCAAAGGGGGAGAAAGAGAGGGGGCAAAGGGGGAGAAAGAGAGGGGGCAAAGGGGGAGAAAGAGAGGGGGCAAAGGGGGAGAAAGAGAGGGGGCAAAGGGGGAGAAAGAGAGGGGGCAAAGGGGGAGAAAGAGAGGGGGCAAAGGGGGAGAAAGAGAGGGGGCAAAGGGGGAGAAAGAGAGGGGGCAAAGGGGGAGAAAGAGAGGGGGCAAAGGGGGAGAAAGAGGGGGAGAAAGAGGGGGGCAAAGGGGGAGAAAGAGGGGGGCAAAGGGGGAGAAAGAGGGGGGCAAAGGGGGAGAAAGAGGGGGGCAAAGGGGGAGAAAGAGGGGGGCAAAGGGGGAGAAAGAGGGGGGCAAAGGGGGAGAAAGAGGGGGGCAAAGGGGGAGAAAGAGGGGGGCAAAGGGGGAGAAAGAGGGGGGCAAAGGGGGAGAAAGAGGGGGGCAAAGGGGGAGAAAGAGGGGGGCAAAGGGGGAGAAAGAGGGGGGCAAAGGGGGAGAAAGAGGGGGGCAAAGGGGGAGAAAGAGGGGGGCAAAGGGGGAGAAAGAGGGGGGCAAAGGGGGAGAAAGAGGGGGGCAAAGGGGGAGAAAGAGGGGGGCAAAGGGGGAGAAAGAGGGGGGCAAAGGGGGAGAAAGAGGGGGGCAAAGGGGGAGAAAGAGGGGGAGAAAGAGGGGGCAAAGAGGGGGCAAAGGGGGAGAAAGAGGGGGGCAAAGGGGGAGAAAGAGAGGGGGCAAAGGGGGAGAAAGAGAGGGGGCAAAGGGGGAGAAAGAGAGGGGGCAAAGGGGGAGAAAGAGAGGGGGCAAAGGGGGAGAAAGAGAGGGGGCAAAGGGGGAGAAAGAGAGGGGGCAAAGGGGGAGAAAGAGGGGGAGAAAGAGGGGGAGAAAGAGGGGGAGAAAGAGGGGGAGAAAGAGGGGGAGAAAGAGGGGGGCAAAGGGGGAGAAAGAGGGGGCAAAGGGGGAGAAAGAGGGGGGCCAAGGGGGAGAAAGAGGGGGGCCAAGGGGGAGAAAGAGGGGGGCCAAGGGGGAGAAAGAGGGGGGCCAAGGGGGAGAAAGAGGGGGGCCAAGGGGGAGAAAGAGGGGGGCCAAGGGGGAGAAAGAGGGGGGCCAAGGGGGAGAAAGAGGGGGGCCAAGGGGGAGAAAGAGGGGGGCCAAGGGGGAGAAAGAGGGGGGCCAAGGGGGAGAAAGAGGGGGGCCAAGGGGGAGAAAGAGGGGGGCCAAGGGGGAGAAAGAGGGGGGCCAAGGGGGAGAAAGAGGGGGGCCAAGGGGGAGAAAGAGGGGGGCCAAGGGGGAGAAAGAGGGGGGCCAAGGGGGAGAAAGAGGGGGGCCAAGGGGGAGAAAGAGGGGGGCCAAGGGGGAGAAAGAGGGGGGCCAAGGGGGAGAAAGAGGGGGGCCAAGGGGGAGAAAGAGGGGGGCCAAGGGGGAGAAAGAGGGGGGCCAAGGGGGAGAAAGAGGGGGGCCAAGGGGGAGAAAGAGGGGGGCCAAGGGGGAGAAAGAGGGGGGCCAAGGGGGAGAAAGAGGGGGGCCAAGGGGGAGAAAGAGGGGGGCCAAGGGGGAGAAAGAGGGGGGCCAAGGGGGAGAAAGAGGGGGGCCAAGGGGGAGAAAGAGGGGGGCCAAGGGGGAGAAAGAGGGGGGCCAAGGGGGAGAAAGAGGGGGGCCAAGGGGGAGAAAGAGGGGGGCCAAGGGGGAGAAAGAGGGGGGCCAAGGGGGAGAAAGAGGGGGGCCAAGGGGGAGAAAGAGGGGGGCCAAGGGGGAGAAAGAGGGGGGCCAAGGGGGAGAAAGAGGGGGGCCAAGGGGGAGAAAGAGGGGGGCCAAGGGGGAGAAAGAGGGGGGCCAAGGGGGAGAAAGAGGGGGGCCAAGGGGGAGAAAGAGGGGGGCAAAGGGGGGAGAAAGCGGGAGAAAGAGAAATAGAGGGAGTCCGAAAAGGGAAGTGAATAGAGATAAATCGAATAAAGTACAGAAAACAGAGGAAGAACGGGTAACAGTCAGAACACAACTATAATACTTGTAACGTTTAAATAATCAATATACTGCTTATGGGAAAAGGATGCATTTATCAAAGAGGCGATACTGAAGGTTTTCAGAACTGAAATGACTGGGAAACCTGCTGAAGTTGACTTGTGGAACTGACAGCGTTCCCAGCACTGAGCACCTGGCAGCCTGAATTGGCCTGTGCAACCTAATGAATGCTTTTGATGACACAGCTTTGATATGAGGCTTTTCAAATCTGCATGTGCAATTTCTCTAATCTGCTTGCTATGAGAATCTAACAAGTAAATCTAACACAGGCTTTCTGCTTTGCAGCAGCTAATATTTACAGGGCACAAAATGCAACAGCAAGCAGATGCAAAAGTGGAAAAACTAGGGCTTGAAAAAAATCCTGCAACACAAAATCAGTGTAAATGGTGTAACAGAGGGAAAAAATCAACACAAGTCTCAAAGGATTATTCAGAGCCTGCTTAAATCTGAAATGGTCACCTGCCTCCTTCAGTAGCCATGTTGTACAAAACACTTATAGAGCAGAGATCAGGAAATGAAATCCCTTTGGGGGTCCCACATCATTAGGTTGAGGGGCCTGGGACCTATTGGGCCATATGCTGCAGGCAGCATTGAGAATTCTAAACTTGTGTGTTCATCTTTCTGCTTGGAGCATTTGGTGTAGTTTGCCACATACCAATTTTAAAAACACTTTTACGTTGATAACTGTTTCCTTTTCAATAGCGTGCAGATGTTTTAAAAGTTAGAACAAGGACACTCAGGTGCAGATCTGTAATTGCAATGGATTCCGGAATATTGTGAGATTTTCAGGTAGCTCCTACGAATATGGCGAGTAGTCGATATTAAGGAAGGGGGGTGGGGATGGGATGGATAATTGTTTGCTTCTCCACGGCCATGAACTGCCCTGTATTCACACAGCAAACAAAGTCAAATAGAAGCAGTGCCAGTGAAGTCAACTGGCATGAGAATTTAAATGTAACACATCCAGATCTATGTTGCTGGTTATCATATTGGTACCCGCTATCCCAACATAAGTCCACTTTAACACTGGGCCTTGAAGCCTGCACAATCTTCTAAATCCAAGTCAGAAATAAAAGGTGAATTCTTTTTTAAAGTTTATTTGTTAGTGTCACTAATTCTAGATTAGCTTGAAGCTATTTTAATTGTGTGTTTCAAAGCAGTGTCACTGTATGCCAAATAAAGGAAGAGGTAGACATCACAATGGTATTATAAGAACTAGGAGCAGGAGTAGGCCATCTGACCCCTTGAGCCTGCTCCGCCATTCAATAAGATCATGTCTGATCTTTTGGTGGACTCAGCTCCACTTACCTGCCCGCTCACCATAACCCTTAATTCCTTTACTGTTCAAAAATGTATCTATCCTTGCCTTAAGGAAGCCCTCAACTGCTTCACTGGGCAGGGAATTCCACAGATTCACAACCCTTTGTGTGAAGACGTTCCTCCTCAAGTCAGTCCTAAATCTGCTTCCCCTTATTTTGAGGCTATGCCCCCTCGTTCTAGTTTCACCCACCAGTGGAAACAACTTCCCTGCTTCTATCTTATCTATTCCCTTCATAATCTTATATGTTTCTGTAAGATTTCCCCTCATTCTTCTGAATTCCAATGAGTATAGCCTCAGTCTACTCAGTCTCTCCTCATAAGCCAACCCTCTCAACTCCAGAATCAACCTAGTGAATCTCCTCTGCGCCCCCTCCAGTGCCAGAATATCCTTTCTCAAGTAAGGAGACCAAAACTGTACACAGTACTCCAGGTGTGGCCTCACCAGCACCTTATACAGCTGCAACGTAACCTCCCTGTTTTTAAACTCCATCCTTCTAGCAATGAAGGATAAAATTCCATTTGCCTTCTTAATTACCTGCTGCACCTGCAAACCAACTCCTTGAGATTCCTGCACAAAGACACCCAGGTGCCTTTGCACAGCAGCATGCTGCAATTTTTTACCATTTAAATAATAGTCCATTTTGCTGTTATTCCTACCAAAATGGATGACCTCACATTTACCAACATTGTGCTCCATCTGCCAGACCCTCGCCCACTCACGTAGACTATCTATATCCCTTTGCAGACTTTCAGCGTCCTCTGCACACTTTGCTCTGCCACCCATCTGTGTCATCGACACACTACACTTGGTCCCCAACTCCAAATCATCTATGTAAATCATAAACAATTGTGGTCCCAAACTGATCCCTGAGACACACCACTAGTCACTGATTGCCAACCAGAAAAACACCCATTTACCCCCACTCTTTGCTTTCTGTTAGTTAACCAATCCTCTATCCATGCTAATACATTACCCGTAACACCGTGCACCTTTATCTTTCGTAGCAGTCTTTGGTGCGGCACCTTGTCAAATGCCTTCTGGAAATCCAGATACACCACATCCACAGGCTCCCCATTGTCCACTGCACATGTAATGTTCTCAAAGAATTCCACCAAATTAGTCAAACATGACCTTCCCTTCATGAATACTTTACTGATGTTCTTAACCTCAAACCAGCTCCAAAGGATTTAAGAACTTATATTTCACTCAGTAAAACTGCAAGTTTCCAATTCCTCCTTCTTGAATATTTAATATATTTGACAGGACCACAACAGGCAAATCCGACTGAACTTCAAAAGAAATAGCATACAGTCATCATAGGAAACAGGTGCTCACAAGTGTGAGCGGTTCAGATGTTATAAACCGTTGAGTCTTACTAACATTCTTTCAGCGCCATTCGAGCTAAATCTTGCAACCAACTCCAAATTGTCAACTTCACAAATAATCAACATTGCATGAGCTCCACTAACACTGCTTTTCTAACAAAGGCAGGAAATATAATTCAGCCTTTGCATAAACATTCCCCCATATTTTAATATATATGTTAACAGTTTAATTTTAGAGTTCAATCACAGCTCTGCTCAAACACAAATTTTGGAACACACCAACGAGAAACATGTTTGATTCCAAAAGAACAAGCTTCAATTTAAGCATGTCAACACATTTGCCCAAACACTGCAGGAAGAAACATGTAAATCTAGAAATAGGTCAGTCAGGAAATCCTACTGCACGCAGACAAGCAAAGTTAGCGCATACATTAATTGTTTTAACAGTGGTTTCATTGCTCAATAGTAAGGCAGCCAGTCCAATTTAAAAAAGCAGAAATGACGAAAAGCTATTTCTTCAGAATAAACAAAACTAACTCCTCAGCAACTGAGGCCTCACTGTCATAATAGCATGCATACCTTTACAGATTTTTAAAATTATTTTAATGCAGGTATTGGCAAGTTAGTATTACAATAAGTGAACAGTTCTGTTAAAATACAAACACACCATTAATGCTCCCCTATCTGTGAAGATGCATTTGCCTCCTCAATTAACATTCGTGCTAATTCCAAAGTTCCCAGTGAGATTCAAATACTAATTAAAGGAATAACATATTAAACAACTGTACATTACCGGGTTGGCAGATTCACATGGTTAAGAAGCCACTTAGTGAAACATTCCAACTTCCAACCCAAGATGCGCTTTCAAGCATTCAGATAGTCTGTGCTTTGTCTGCAGGTCTCTATATTTTGGCAGTTTTATCTCATACCATAATTTATGTACAATTTCAGAAAACATACAACACAGCAATGGATCATTTCTACATGCTGATATTTATGCTCCACACAAGCTTTCACCCACTCCTCTACATTTAACCTTCTGTTCCTTTCTAGCTTCTCAAAAGATGCTCTGCCCCACAGCAATCTGACCCCAAAGAAAGAAAAATATGCACTTATACAGCACTTTTCATGACCATAAAGTACAAAGCCCTTTACAGGTGATTAAGTACTGAAGTGTAGTTGCTGCTGTGACGTTGGCTATGATAGGGTGGATAGTGATAGCCTTTTTCCTCTGATGGAGAAATCCAGCACGAGGGGGCATGGCTTTAAATTGAGGGGGGGTAGTTATAGAACCGATGTCAGGGGTAGGTTCTTTACCCAGAGGGTGGTGAGGGATTGGAATGCCCTGCCAGCATCAGTAGTAAATGCGCCTAGTTTGGGGGCGTTTAAGAGATCCGTAGATAGGTTCATGGACGAAAAGAAATTGGTTTAGGTTGGAGGGTCACAGTTTTTTTTTTAAACTGGTCGGTGCAACATCGTGGGCCGAAGGGCCTGTTCTGCGCTGTAATGTTCTATGTTCTATGTTCTATGTTCTATGAGGCGGCCTATTCGATGTTTGTGGGAGTTTGCTACACACAATGTGATAATGATCCAGATTAACTATTTTTTGTGATATTGACTGAGAAATAAAAATTTGCCAGCACACCAGGGATAACTGCTTTGCTCTTCTTTGAAATAGTGCCATGGGATCCTTTACTTCCGCCAAAATAGTGGTACAGTGGTAAGCACTGGTGCCTCACAGCGCCAGGGACTTGGGTTCAATTTCCGGCTTGGGTGACTGTGTGTGGGGAGTTTGCACGTTCTCCCAGTGTCTGCATGTGATTCCTCCGGGTGCTCCGGTTTTTTCCCACTCTGAAAGAGGTGCTGGTTAGGTGCATTAGCCATGCTAAATTCTCCCTCAGTGTACCCGAACAGGTGATTTTCACACTAACTTAAAACTTTAAGCAGCCAGCTGGCCCTCAGTTTAATGTCTCATCTGAAATAAGGCACTTCTGATAGTGAGGCTCTCCCTCAGTGCTGCATTGAGTATCAGCCTGGATATTTGTCCTTTAGCTTTGGAATGAGATGTGAACCTGGAACTTTGTGCCTCCTAGGCAAGAGTTCAACCAACTGAGACACAGCTAATACGGTCCTTGTTTCTTGAAAAACAACATTTAACCTCAATTTAAAACGATGCATTACAAATCCTAGATTCCCTGAAAGCAGTTTTCCTTAAAACAAACTCTGCAATATAAATACAGCATGAGAGGGGCACACAGAATACTGCTCATTATAGGTGGAGCTCCTCCTTCAGGTCACATTCTCCTGACACTCTTGTTTTAATAAATGAACAAAACATTAATTGGTTCACATTAAATTGAATGTAAACTTCTATGGTGTACTGGCAAAACCAGAGAAAGCAAAACTTTATGAGAGGAGCTGCTTCAACATGCTGAGGAATTACTAGTGAGGTGCTCATGAGTGTTGGGACCACTGCCATTTGGAGTTATGAACAGCCTGGAGCCAAGCACAGAGACAAAGTCAAGTTTGCAGATGATACCAATTGGGGGTCCTCAAACAATGAGGATCAGGCAAAGGCGAAACGGGGGAGACCACAGTCTAGGCCCTGCTACTAAAACAAACTGAGGAAGTGGAACTAGTGTTAAAGGCCACAGGCCATATCCAGAGAATGTTGGACATCAAATGTATACAGCAATTGCAAACATAACCTGCAATTCATGAGACACCATAGCATGCCGTAGCTTGAACTGAAAGACACTGAACTGTATTGCACTTTACATAACAATTCAGATGTGATGTTGCATAATGTAAGTGTACTTTTATGAAAAGTACGTTTTTTTAAAAGTGTTGTAGTATGTCGATTATAAGATTGTGTTTTGGACTGTCTCTAACAAGCTTGGGTGGCTTGGTTGTTCAAGGTTAACGGGGACCCAGGTTATTTAACTGGGAGGAAGGCATGAGAATTTCACACCTGTAAAATAATGGCATTAACAATTGTTTTGACTGTGGGTAAACTATTAATCTCCAAATGTCAAATTTTACAACCTGTTGCATTTTAAACTATTTAATTCCAAGACAGAATGGAGTAGAGGGCTGCAAGAGGACTTCTACCTGGATGCAAAGCCCACGTGATTCACGTTGCCATGGAGATATGCTATGGGAGGGAAAGTCCAGAGAAAGTCATTGTTAGACCAGGCTACAGGGTTTCCAAAGAGATCATAAAATCACAGAAACAAGTCAGTCTGCACTTTACAGCCAACGAAAAATAGCTAGGCACAAGGTGCTTACCAATACAAACCAAGCTGACAAACAAGTCACTGCTTTGTGTGTGTGGGTGGGGGGGTGGGGGGGGGGGGGGGGGGGGAGAGAGACAACGGAAGGATAGCAGTGAGAAAGCAAAAATTGGTTAACAAAATGGTACAATCCACATCCTAACTTTCAGCAGTTAGCAGTCTACTCTTTCGACATCCGTATCAACATTCTCCATCCAGACAGTGATGAATCTGTGGAATTCACTATCACACAAAGTAGTTGAGGTCAAAATGTTGTGTGATTTCAACAAGGAATTCGAGGTAGCTTTTGGGGCTAAAGGGTTCAACGGCTGAATGGCCTACTCCTGCTTCTATTTTCTATGTACGCTTCTATGTAGTAGAATTGTACATTATAGTTATCCGTGCATTCAGTTTCTACTTTTATACATTTTTTCTTCTTTGGATGCAGTTTCTAAAAAAGCTGGGACAGGATGCAATGTTTAGCCAGCCAATTTAATAGGTGGATCAAACACTTGGACAACTCAGTCCTAACACAGACACAAATGCATAGTTAATGTAGCAAAATAGATTCTCCTACAATGACAATGGCCATGGATTGTCCAACATACTGTTCAGATAACAAAGCCACCTTTCATAGTATGGAATGCACTAAGTGCACAGCACAAGTTCAATATAAATGCCCAATATCAGATTGAGTTATAATAAATAAATGCATACATCCCATTATTTACAAATCTAACAGTGCATGCATTTATATAGCATCTTTCATAACCTCAAGACATCCCAATGCCTTCTGTGACCAAACGGGCCATCTAAAATGGCGATTTGTAAAGCACTCTGGGACAATTGGGCAAGAACTAAAATGACAGGCTGCAGCCTAAAAGACAGAGATAAACAGGCTGCAACTCAGACGGCTGAATAAACAGGAAATAGGCCATCCCAAAGACAATGGACACTCTCTGGTCAAACGGACTTGTTTACCTTAACCCCTTATTTGGGAGGAAGGTATGTGACCTACATGCCTCCAGCACCTACAGGCATGGCCATTGGGTACATACAGTAAGAAGTCTAACAACACCAGGTTAAAGTCCAACAGGTTTATTTGATAGCAAACGCCACTAGCTTTCAGAGCATTGGGTACACACCCGGAGATCGGTGTGGCAGCACCTGATTGGATTGTTATTGATCAGGGTGATCAAGCCCTGATCGATTGATTAACAAGAATCAGGGGACTGCCCAAAAGGACACAAAACCAGGGAGGGATAAAAGTTGCTGCACAACAGAAGAAGCTCTCTCTCTCTCTGACCCCACGGACGAGCTACAACACCGGTGACCATCGCCAGCGACAATCAGCATGAGGAGAGCCACCACACCCGAGAAGGAAGGAAGACTAGAGCCAGAGTGCCAGACCAGACCAAAGGACCAGACTACGCAGAGGACGACTGAGACCAGCGCACAGATAAAGGCCAATATCTGCTTGGGTACTTGCCAGTCACGCAAAGTCAAGTCAAGGTCTTGTATTGGACTTGAACTCTCGCATTTTCTGTAAAGATAACTTATTGTTGGTTGGGTGGGTGATTATTGATTGTGTCTTAAATAAATATTGATTGAACTAACCAGACGTCTGCTCGCAGTTATTTGTCCACCGTATAAGGATTAAAACAGACTGTGCGGCAGGCACAACATTTCTCGGTTCATTCATTGTTTTCAAGCATAATCATGGCTGTAATGTAAGAAATGCAGCAACCGATTTGCACACAACAAGGTTGCACAACCATCAATGAGATAAATGACCTGCTTGTGTGTTTTTGGTGATGTTGCTGGAGGGATAAATTTTGTTCAGGGCATTGGACAAACATCGCTGCTCTTCAAATGGAAGCGAGTAGACAGGACTTCAGTTTAACATCTCGTCTGAAAGATGGCACCTTCAACACTGCCCCAATAAAAAGGGCTCAACTTTTGTAAACCACTTAAGTCAGGACAGGAACAGCAACCTGAGAGCTGCATGAGTACCCAAATCCCATCAACCCAGTAAAAGGTCTAAGTTAGGCAGAGGTCAGGTGGCTCTTTAAAATAGTTATTTGGAGTGTAGGACTTGAGTATCACTGAAATATGACATGCCAAAGCTTTTCATCGTGCACTCATCAGGACATTCACAAGGATACTAAATGTAAAGAGAACAACACCTTCTTGAGATGTGCCGCTTGGTTGGTAAATGCACTCTGATTGATTGGCACAGGCGTTACCATTGAGAATGCACTATTTAACAGATGTTAAATGCATCATGAATGCACCATTTAACAGTATTCGTCCCATGAAGTATGAACTGTTTCCTTTACATTTGGTACTCTTACCTTGTGCTGCATTTTCAGAAAAATGAACCAAGATTAAAGGAGGCCCGATGCAGGACAAACACTGACAGACCCATTCGGTTAAAAAACTATTCCTGTTCTCTCATGATAACGTAAAGGCAGAGGCTTGCAAACAAAACCACAAACCACCAAAACACCTGAAAACATGCGAGAATGAAGCGTTTCACTATTGCTGGTTGCTGCCAGCTCCCGAAGCATAAATCTTGCATACTAGTGTCAGCTATAAAGCAAACTTTCCAGATTCACCCAGTTCAGGGCTGTCACCATTGCCAGCCACAATGACTTTCACAAGCCTGGCAGGTTTATATTGGTATTGCTACCAACTTTGCAAGACCCATGTGTTGGGAGTTGACAATTCTAAAGTGGCAATGGAGTAATATAATCTACTCTTCAGCCCCCTCCCCTCTCCCACCCTGCAAATTAACACACCAAGCACTCCATTACCTATTAAAACAAAATAACATTTTCAAATAATTTAATCCCACAAATGAAATTTAGCAAAAGCTGAACTTTGCAGAGTACTCATGCAGCATCTGGGGACATTGGTGAGATGTATTTTTGATTTCCTATTGATGTTACAGTTGCTGCATTAACACAGGTGGAACTGGAATCAGTGTCTGAAGTGGGGAATAAGGGAATCATTTCAACTTGGAACCAGTTCGACCTTTAACACCTGACTTATACCCCGCAAGTTTGGAGCTGGGTACAAAACTCAATTCATCCTATTGCACTGTTTAAGCACCAAGAACACAGAGGAGAAACTAATTACCAAGTTGCATTTACCTAGCAAAGCAACAAGATGAGCTGCAACCATTCCATACATGTCACATCTGCAAATTAAAGCACACAGTAGCAGTCAAAAATGGTCAAAATTAATAATATTTCAGAAAACAGCAAGAACACCTGTAAACTTCACAGCCTTTTCCTATCAAGAAAATTCACATTGTCAAACAGTTCACAGGACAGCTGCCCTAAAAGCTGATCATTTTAAGGAATTCAGCCAGTCAACAGCTAATAACGTACCTACAACCCCAGCCCAAATATGGCACGAGGGTGAGGTGGGAAGTGTGAGCCTCTGCAAGGTGCCCTTCTGGTTTCTCTTCAACAGCTTCAATACATGGAAACTTGACAGGTTCCTTTACAGTAACCCAAATCACACATTTTCAAATATTCAGTGGCTGAGCAATAGGAGACCGACGGCTACGATTGCAAGATGCTGACCCTGGCAGGACGGGAAGTTGCTGTAGAATGACAATGACATTCTTCACAATTTTCTGTTTGCTGACGACTGCATACTCACTGCCAGTTCAGAACTGGACAGTCAATGTAGTGCGGACTAGTTCTTCAAAGAATATGACAATTTCAGCCTTACAATCTGCACGAAGAAAACTACTGTACTAACCTGTTCCAAGTAAGCCCTACCTTGAGCCGAAGGTTTCAGCCAATCACCAGTACCTGTGTGGTGGATACGTCAGCAGCACAGTCTCTCGAATGGTCTATACTGAATATGTGACACGTGCAAAGATTGCGAAAACAATTCAACACACTTTGAACAACAGTCTGGGAACAAAGATAAGTGTGTTTAGACTAGAGCAATTAGTCCTGCCCACTATGCTCTGCACATGCAAGATGTAGACTGCGCATCAACATCATACCAAGAAGTTCAATCATTTTTACTCAAACTGCCTTCAGACACTTCTGAAGATCAGATGGCAGGACAAAATGCCAGACATTGAAGAGTTCACCCGAGCTGGCATGTCAAGCATCCATACCGTATTGAGGCAGTCACAACTGAGTTCGGCTGGTCATGCAGCTAGAATGCCTGACACTAACTTACTGAAGTGAATCTTCTATGGAGAGTTGGCATCTGGGGTGCAATCTCATGATAGTCAAAGGAGTTATGACATCAACTTCAAGTCCTGGAGAAGCTCACGCAGAAATACAGCATCTCGGACAACCAAAGAAAAAGTAGTGCAACTTCCTCTGAAAGCAGTCATCTCTCAGAGGTAGAGAAAATGCAAGAGGAGGAAATCCTAAGCCAATAATTCATCAAAAATGTAATCATCTGCGGAATTTGACCCGACATTCAGTAGAACCATTTGAGCACAGTTGGGCCTTGCAGTCACCTACATACCCACCAGAACCCTTGCAAACACCTCAGATGATGAAAACGGTCATCATCATCTCAAAGGACAAACAAAAAGAGCGAGGCAATCCAGTGAATGGGGGTATGCATCCAGGAAATGCCCAACCAGTGTTAGTGACTTTGTAACAGAAGATGGAACTTGAACAGAGAACCCAAGGTCAGGGAGGATAGACAGAGGTTAAAGGTGGAGTTTCAGAGACAGAGGAAATATCAAGGATATGATGATGCAGTGAACCACAGTCACAAAGGGTTCTTGATGGGGAGGAACAGGGTCAGGTTAATTAGCAAGAATGAATCTGAGGAAACTAAGTTGAACTGGGGGAGGGGGTGGCAGAACTGTAAAAATGTAATTACCTATTTTAGTGCAGGGATTGCTTCAATTTTCTTTTATTTGCAACAATCAATTAAAACAATATCCTTTGCATCATTTCCTGGTGTGCAGCTCCCTTTTGTAAATAAAAGCAAATTACTGTGGATGCTGGAATCTGAAACCAAAACAGAAAATGCTGGAAAATCTCAGCAGGTCTGGCAGCATCTGGAAGGAGAAAAAAGAGCTGACATTTGAGTCCAGATGATCCTTTGTCAAAGCTTTTTAAACGTCAGCTCTTTTCTCTCCTTGCAGATGTTGCCAGACCTGCTGAGATTTTCCAGCATTTTCTCTTTTGGTTCTCTTTTGTAAATGTTGCGCATACTTTGGCAAGAGGAAGGGGCTACATTCAAACCCCTAGATTTTGTTTTGCTGTTTTCTATTATCAGAAACTGACGATTCAATAATGAATTTAGGTCTACACTTCACTCTCTCTTATAGGCATGGTTCACTGTACAGGAAATTTCAGAAATCAGGTAATTGGCTTGCGTCGTATTAGTCATTTAAATTCTGTAATGTGACTAATAAAAACACTTCACATTTTTTAAAAGTGGCACTTTTAACCCCAAGTGCACGCACATTCACATATGTACATGCTCATGCACAGACAAGTCTCAAGTTCAAACAATAGGCTGCGCAAAGGTAAGTTTAGATACCTGTTGAGGTGACCATAGCACAGCACATAGCTGCCCAACTGGAAAAATGTCACCCTGAGGATGCTGTCAAAATTCCTGGAACACATTGCTGCCTTATAACTGCAATCATTTCTACATTGATCAACAGCAATGCCCGGTGAGATTCTAAAACACAGTAATGCGAAAGTCGCTTGAGAAGGCCTCCTCACACCACCTGTGCTTCACACCATACGGAATATAACTGAAGTGTGGAGTCAATGCCGGCTTAGTAATTCAACAATTTGAATACATCAATTCAAGGTTTGTTGCAAATTCAAGATCATTTACAGGTAAATGGAAAGAGGATGTTGTCAGCTGTATTTTGCATGCAGCTTTTTTCACACTAATTACAACGAGGCAACATAACAATGATTCTGCACCCAGCAACTACCAGTCTCAGTCAGGTGGCATAATATGGGCGCAACCTAAGCAAGTGGCAAGTAGCATTTACCAAGATACCAAAATTGTTAAATTTGCACATCGTCACAAAAACCATTAAATGAGTTGAAGCAGTAAAGCGAATTTGGTGCAGTAATTGGTTAAACATAGAACAGGACAGCACAGAAGAGGCCCTTCAGCCCACGATGTTGTGCCGAGCTTTATCTGAAACCAAGATCAAGCTATCCCACTCCCCATCATCCTGGTGTGCTCCATGTGCCTATCCAATAACCGCTTAAATGTTCCTAAAGTGTCTGACTCCACTATCACTGCAGGCAGTCCACTCCACACCCCAACCACTCTCTGCGTAAAGAACCTACCTCTGATATCCTTCCCATATCTCCCACCATGAACCCTATAGTTATGCCCCCTTGTAATAGCTCCATCCACCTGAGGAAATAGTCTTTGAACGCTCACTCTATCTATCCCCTTCATCATTTTATAAACCTCTATTAAGTCTCCCCTCAGCCTCCTCCGCTCCAGAGAGAACAGCCCTAGCTCCCTCAACCTTTCCTCATAAGACCTACCCTCCAAACCAGGCAGCATCCTGGTAAATCTCCTCTGCACTCTTTCCAGCGCTTCCACATCCTTCTTATAGTGAGCTGACCAGAACTGCACACAATATTCCAAATGTGGTCTCACCAAGGTCCTGTACAGTTGCAGCATAACCCCACGGCTCCTAAACTCCAACCCCGTTAATAAAAGCTAACACACTATAGGCCTCCTTCACAGCTTTATCCACTTGAGTGGCAACCTTTAGAGATCTGTGGATATGGACCCCAAGATCTCTCTGTTCCTCCACAGTCTTCAGAACCCTACCTTTGACCTTGTAAACCACATTTAAATTAGTCCTACCAAAATGAATCACCTCACATTTATCAGGATTAAACTCCATTTGCCATTTTTCAGCCCAGCTTTGCATCCTATCTATGTCTCTTTGCAGCCTACAACAGCCTTCCACCTCATCCACTACTCCACCAATCTTGGTGTCATCAGCAAATTTACTGATCCACCCTTCAGCCCCCTCCTCTAAGTCATTAATAAAAATCACAAAGAACAGAGGACCAAGCACTGATCCCTGTGGCACTCCGCTAGCAACCTGCCTCCAGTCCGAAAATTTTCCATCCACCACCACCCTCTGTCTTCGATCAGATAGCCAGTTATCTATCCAATCGGCCAACTTTCCCTCTATCCCACACCTCCTTACTTTCATCATAAGCCGACCATGGGGGACCTTATCAAACGCCTTACTAAAATCCATGTATATGACATCAACTGCCCTACCTTCAACAACACACTTCGTTACCTCCTCAAAAAATTCAATCAAATTTGTGAGGCACGACTTGCCCTTCACAAATCCGTGCTGACTATCCCGGATTAATCCGCATCTTTCTAAATGGTCATAAATCCCATCCCCAAGGACCTTTCCCATCAATTTACCAAACTAAGTAAAAATAGCACCAATCACACCAGAGTGAAAGTGGCCTCATAAAAGCACTGCTCAGATTCGAGTAATTGCAAACTAATACTGCAAAGGGTTCAAGTAGCCAAAAGTTGGTACAATTACAAATGGGGATTTAGATAGAGATAAATCAGTTCTCCTTGTGGCCAGTATAATTGTTCGAGGACCACAAACAAGACTGCCAACTGCTGCAGTGAAGGCAGACTGTACTGAAAGACCCAAGAAAGTGGTGGACACTTTCTTAATTCAACAGTGATTCAGACGAGAGGGAGTTAAATTCCTGTCTGTGTGGGTCCCAAATCTGAATTGACAGAACAGTACATTGGAAAGAAACATTCTTTCGTCATCAGCTTAATCACCAGCAATAGGAACCCAACATTTTAGATACCAAACCTACACAAAACACATTTAGAAACTCCTATACTCAAACATATCAACAGTGTTACTATAAATATTAAAGCAGAATTATAGCTATAAATACAACTGAGCAAATCAATTCTATTGGGCAGAGTCTAAATATACAATGACGTTATAAACTGAATACCAGAGGCAAAGACTGCAAACTTCAAAGTTAAATGTACTGTAATGGACCAAACTAGGTTACACATTAACTAATGTGTATGCTTCTTTTAAAGACTTCTGACAGTTGTGTGTCAAAAGTTATAGGGATTTTATCACAACGTTTTGTCTTATAACCTGACAACAAAGAAAATTACAGCGCAGGAACAGGCCTTTCGGCCCTCCAAGCCTGCACCAACTATGCTACCCAACTTAACTAAAACCCCCTACCCTTCCGGAGACTATATCCCTCTATTCCCATCCTATTCATGTATATGTCCAGACGCCTCTTAAAAATTACTATTGTATCTGCTTCCACTACCTCCCCCGGCAGCGAATTCCAGGCATCCACCACCCTCGGTGTAAAAAACTTGCCTCGGTACATCTCCTTTAAACCTTGCCCCTCGCACCTTAAACCTATGCCCCCTAGTAATTGACTCTTCCACCCTAGGAAAAAGCTTCTGACTATCCACTCTGTCCGTGTCCCTCATAATCTTGTAGACTTCTATCAGGTCGCCCCTCAACCTCCGCCGTTCCAGTGAGAAACTGTCTGCAACTATTCTGTGATTCTATGCACAGAGATGGTGTTATCGTGGGAGCTCAATCTGTAGTTTTCTTTATAAGAGGAATACTTGTCTCAACTGAAAAATAATAATTTCCCCTTAACTGTTGAACTTAGGATATTTCAGGTGAAGAATTATTTGTCAATTTAGTCACAAAACAGTCCTGTATCCAAGTTGAAATACTACTTGGGAGTCAAGTACTCTGTCTGTTGTTTCTCAAACAGAAAGTAGCCAGTCAGCGAGTCCAAGCCAAACAGCATGGATTGCCTGAGAGAAAAACACTGAAAAATCGCTTGGAAAACAAGCTGGGAGAAAACAAACAGTGGAATATTAAGACACAACAACGGGAGGCAAATGGACCTCAGACAAGTACTTAGTCAGGAATGACAGAAATCCATTCAGTTTCAATATCTTGCCTCATGTAGAACATGATTTATTTTATTGATTCTCTCAGGGATGTGGGCATCTCTGGCTAGACAAGCATTTATTGCCCAGCCTTAATTTTTTTTATTCATTCGTGGGACATGGGTGTCACTGGCTGGCCAGCATTTATTGCACATCCCTAGTTGCCCTTGAGAAGGTGGTGGTGAGCTGCCTTCTTGAATCGCTGCAGTTCATGTTCTGTGGGTTGACCCACAATGCTGCTACGGAGGGAATTCCAGGATTTTGACCCAGCGACTGCGAAGGAACGGTGATATATTTCCAAGTTGCCCTCAAGATAGTGGTGGCGAGGTGCCTTCTTGAGCTGCTGCAGTCCATGTGGTGTTGGTATACCCACAGTGCTGTTAGGGAGGGAGTTCCAAGATTGTGACTAGCGACAATGAAGAAAAGCCAATACAGATCCAATCAGGACGGTGTGCATCTTGGAACGAAACCTACAGGCGGTGATGTTCCCATGCATCTGCTGCCTTTGTCCTTCTGGATGGTAATAGTTGTGAGTTCGGAAGATGCTTGGCGAGTTGTTGCAGTGCATTTTGTGAATGGTACCCAATGCTGTCACTGTGTCAGTGTTGGAGGAAGTGAATGTTTGTGGATGGGGTGGCCATAAAGCAGGCTGCTTTGTCCTGGATGGTGTCAAGCTTCTTTAGCGTTGTTGCACCTGCATTGATCCAGATAAGTGGAAATTATTCCGTCACACACCTGATTTGTGCCTTGTAGATGGTGGGCAGGCTTTGGGGTAAACACAGTAAGAAGTCTCACAACACTAGGTTAAAGTCCAACGGGTTTATTTGGTAGCACAAGCCACTAGCTTTCGGAGCGCTGCTCCTTCATCAGGTAAGTCTACATGACGAAGGAGCAGCACTCCGAAAGCTAGTGCAGAAAAGTTAAACCAGGTATGCCATTTCAGGTGCTACCAAATAAACCTGTTGGACTTTAACCTGATGTTGTGAGACTTCTTACTGCGTTTACCCCAGTCCAACGCCGGCATCTCCACATCATGGCTTTGGGGAGCCAGCAGGTGGGTTATTGCAGAATTCCCAATCTGCGACCTGCTCTTGTTGCCACAGTAAATGTTTATATATTTTTATTAATTCGTGGGACATGGGAGTCACTGGCTGACTGGAAATTATTGCCCATCCTAGCTGCCCTTGAGATGGTGATGGTGAGCCACCTCCTTGAATCGCTGCCATCCTAATGCGTGGGTTGACCCACAACGCCATTATAGGGAGGAAATTCCAGGATTTTGATCCAGCGACTGCAAAGCAATGGCGATACATTTCCAAGTCAGGATGGTGAGTGGCTTGGAGAAGAACTTGCAGGTGGTGGTGTTCCCATGTATTTGCTGCCCTTGAGCTTCTAGATGGAAGTGGTTGTAGGTTTACAAGATGCTAAGATTCTTTGGCCAGTTCAGTTTAATTCTAATTAATGGCAATTCCTAAGATATTGATAGTGGGGGATTCAACAATGGGGTAATGCCATTGAATTTCAAGGGAAGGTGGTTGGATTCTCTCTTGTTGGAAATGGTCATTGCCTAGTACTTGCATGACATGAATGTTACTTGCCACTTTCCAGCCCAGGGCTGAACACTGTCCTTGCTGCAGACTAAGATTGCTCCAGTATCTAAGGAATCAAGAATGGTGTTGAACTTGTGCAATTATCAGTGAACATCCCCACTTCTGACCCTATGATGGAGGGAAGGACATTGAAACAGCTGAAAATAGTTGGGCCCAGGACACTATCCTGAGGAACATGTGCAGCCATGTCCTGGAACGGAGATAATTAGGGAATACTACAGATGACCAGAAACAAATGGGCGGCAGGGTGGCACAGTGGTTAGCACTGCTGCCTCACAGCGCCAGGGACCCGGGTTCGATTCCCGGTTTGGGTGACTGTCTGTGTGGAGTTTACACGTTCTCCGTGTCTGCGTGGGTTTCCTCCAGGTGCTCCGGTTTCCTCCCACAGTCTGAAAGATGTGCTGGTTAGGTGCATTGGCCCGAACAGGCGCCGGAGTGTGGCGAATAGGGGAATTTCACAGTAACTTCATTGCAGTGTTAATGCAAGCCTTAGTTGTGACTAATAAATAAATAAACTTTAAACTTTAAAATGACAGGAGAAATCAGGAAGGGAGTCACAGTGATGGAAGCAAATATGGGCAAAGAAACTCAACTCAAGATCAAGCAACATGTCCAGCAAACACAACCATTGTGGCCTTCAGGACAGACAGAGGACCAAGATTTGTACACTAAGCCAGAAGTAATTTCAACTTGTCCCAGGCGTAATACCGGAGAAGCAATTGAAGAGCTGAATGATATCCTGAAGAGGATGCGGAAGATAAAGCTGAATGACATCATCGCAGCCAGGATAGACCCAAGCCTGCTTCATGAGCCATGGTTTGATGAGTAGCACTTTCTCCTCTGAGTCAGAAGACAGTGGCTTCAAGTTCCACTCCAGTGATGAGCTCAAAACTGAACTTTTAAACCAGTACAGTACTACAGTTGCACCGTCTGAGGTGTCAACTCGGATGAAAAGTTAAACCAGTTATGCCATTTCAGGTGGACATAAAAGCTCCCATAGTATTATTCTGAAGAGGAACCAGGGAGTTCTCTCTGATGCCCTGGCTAACATTTATCCCTCAATCAACACCACTAAAACACATTAGCTGATCATTAACACATTGCTGATTGTGGGAGCTTGCCATATGCAAACTAGCTGCTCTGTGCAGGACACTGGTGAGACCACTTCCTGCATACTGTGTACAGTTTTAATCTCATTTAAGAAAGGACATACATGTATGAGTAATTCAGAGAAAGTTCACTCAACTAACACGTCAGGTGGGGGGTTATTTTATGTAGAAAGGTTGGACAGGTTGGGCCGGTTTCCATTAGAGTTTAGAAGATTGAAGTCCTGTAATCTTACTGAAACTGAAGAGATTTGACAGACAGGGTGATGCTGAAAGAATGTTTCCCTTTGTAAGAGAGCCTAGAATACAGTTTAAAAACAAAGGGTCTCCCATTTAAGGAGATGAGGTTTAAGGAGATGAGGAGAACCTTTTTCTCTCAGGGGTTGTGAATTGTTGGAACTCTCTCTCTCTCCCCCCTCGAGTACTGGAGGCAGGAACAATTAATATTTTTAAGACGGAGGCAGATAGATTTTTGACTGAGAATGGAGTCAAAGATTATGGAGGGTGAGGGTAAGTGGGATGTGGAGTTGAGGCCACAATCAGATTGGCCAGGATCTTACGGAATGGTGGCGGGTCAGGCTCGAAGGGCCAAATGGCAAACTCCAACCCTTGATCCCTATGTCCATATGGTTTCCTATACATTTCAAAAGCACATAAGAACTAGGAGCAGGAGGAGGCCATTCGGCCCCTCGCGCCTACTCTGCCATTCAATAAGATCATGGTTGATCTTTTCATGGACTCAACTCCACTTACCCGCCCGCTCCCCATAACCCTTAATTCCTTTACTGATCAAAAATCTGTCTATCTTTGTCTTAAAAACATTCAACAAGGTAGCCTCAACTGCTTCACTGGGCAGGGAATTCCACAGATTCACAGCCCTTTGGGTGCAAAAGTTCCTCCTCAACTCAGTCCTACATCTGCTCCCCCTAGTTTTTGGTTCACTCGCTAGTGGAAATAACCTCCCTGCTTCCATCTTATCTAACTGGCTGTCAGGTGTTTTTGGATGTCCTGGTGTTGTGAAAGATGCTATATAAATGCAAAGCATTCTTTTTTATCTTAACTGTATAGAAATAGGAAAGGGCATTGGAGAGATATGTTGAATTGGGTCAGACATTAAAATGATCAGGAGAGGCAGTGCCACAAAGTTGGACAGCTGTGAAGAAAGGACCAAATTATATGAAGCTTCAAAGAAGAAACACAGTAAACTATGGTCACAGTCACAGAGGATTACAACCAGAGCAAATCTGATGGGCAGACAGAATTCAAGTGACAGGCTCTCTAACAAGGATTGTGAAATTATAGAGCAATAAAACACTGGAGCACAGGCAAAGAGGGAAAGATATGAAACAGCACATTATACTACCCCGCCGGTTCTAACATCATCTTTTGGGAAGTCACTTTCAAAGATACATAAAGTATAGAGATAAGTTGATGATTTTCACAATTAAGGAGCTAACAAAGAGAAGTTGGGTCAAGAGCTCGAAAAAAATAAAACGTAGACCTGATTTGACCAGGGTATGTTGCTGGTTCAACAGGCTGTTGCAGTAGATCTCCAATAAACTCAAACTTCTAGGGTTACTAACAATGATACCACTCTTCCTCATGCCTTGTCAGCCAAAGAGCTCATGGGATTGGAGGCAATATATTGGCTAACAGAAGGGTGGGATGAATGGGTCACTTTCAGGTTGTTATGCTGCAGCTAGTGGAGTGCCACAGGAATCAGTGCCTCAACTATTTACTATCTACATCAATGACTTGGATGAAGGAACCAATCGTAACTGCAGTCAAATTTGCTAACTACACAATGAGAGCAAGTTGTCAGGAGGACACAGAGATCTGCAAAGGGAAGTAGATGGGTTATGTGAGGAAAATTTGGCAGATGGAGTGTATTGTGGGAAAATATGAGCTTACCCACTTTGGTAGGAATTGAAAAGTAAAATATTATTTAAGTGAAGAGAAATTACGGAACAATGCCATACACAGGCATTTTGATCTGAATGTAGAGTGGAGTATAAAAGAATAAGCATTAGTTCAGACAAGGCTCACTCGACTGATTCCTGTGATGAAGGGATGAAAGGTTGAGCAGATTTGGCCAGCACTCAAGAATTTAGAAGAACGAGGGGTAATCTTTATGCAAGAATCTGATGGGACTTGGCAGTGTGAATGATGAGAGGATGTTTCCCCTCATGGGGAAAATCAAGATCTAGGGGGCAGAGTTTCAGAGCAAGGATTTTCCATTTAAGATGAAAATTTTCACAGGGTCCTTAGTCTTTGAAATTCCCTTCTCTTCCCCAGACACCAGCGGAGACTGAGTCATTGAATATATTCAAGGATGAGTTAGGCAGATTTATTGATTTAAGGGTTATGGGGAGCAGACAGGAAAGTGGAGTTGAAGCCATGATCAGATCAGCAAATGGTTATCTAACACAAAGGTCACTCACCTTTCCCCAACCCCCCTTGTTTGGTAAGCAGGTAGTTAATAGTGGATGGATTCATGAAAAGAGATGAGTTTACTGGAACTTTGCTTATTAAATAGACTCCTCGCATAACTCTGGCTGATTTCAAATGCAGTTTTTTTTAAAGTAACAATGATAAAAATCCATCTTATGTACAGGTGGTCTGCAAGCCAATGAAACCCCATGCTTCAGGAGATTTCCAAAGCTGTAAGCCAACAAAAATGTGAAACCAACTTCATTTGTGCAACATTGCTAATTCAAAGTAGTTTTCTTCTTTAATTAGAAAGCATAAAATAAATGACTTCCAATTAAGATTAGGCTGTTTTCCCAAACCTACAGCTGTAACCAAAAAAGCACTCAAGAATAAAAACTATAATGTTCAAATTTACAAGTCTTAGTCGTGCATTTTTCTACCTCCCAACTGCATGTACCACATATTCTCCTCCCACGCAACTCCCGCAGTGGCTCAGCTGGCATTTATTACCCACTTCCAGATGCCCTTCATAAGGGGGTGGTGAGCTGCCATCTTGAACTGCAGTCCCAGAGGCACAAGTACACACCCCCACTCAGGAATAAAAACTATAACGCTCAAACTTACAAGATTTACTCGTGCATCTTTCTACCTCAACCCCATACACCACACTCTTCACCGACCCCCCCCCCCCACACACACACAACTCCCCCACTAACAACTCGTTTGATAGCTCAAGACAAAGGAAACAAAAAAAATCACTTCAGAAAGCCATTGCCATCACAGAGTATCCCTAAATGACTTGCAACATGATTAGATAAAGTATCTTTCCAGAATCATTTTTAAAATTCAATTACAGGATGTAGGCATCGCAGCCTCAGCCAGCATTTATTGCCCATCCCTAGTTGCTCTCCATAAGATGAGCTGCCATCTTGAACCAGAGTCCCAGAGGCATAGGTACATCCTTAGTGCCGTTAAGCAAGGAATTCCAGGATTTTGACGCAGTGACAGGAACAACAATATATTTCCAAACCACGATAGTAAGTGGCTTGGAGGGAAACCTCCAGGTGGTGGTGTTCCCTTCTGTAGGTTGGCAAGGTGTTGCCTAAGGAACCTTAGTGAGTTCCTATAGTATATCTTGTAGGTGGTTCACATGGCTGCTATTGTTCATTGGTGGCGGAGGAATTTAATGTTTGCGGAAGGGGTAGCAATAAAGGGGGCTGCTTTCTCATAGATGATATCGAGTTTCTTGAGTGTTATTAAAGTTGCACCCACCCAGGAAAATGCAGAGTATTCCATCACACACCTGACACTTGTGCCTTGTATAGAATGGACAGGCTTTGGGGAGCCAGGTGGTGGTTGTTGATGGCTGATGAATTCCTAACTTGCAACCTGCTCTTCTAGCTATAGTATTTATATGGCTAATCCAGTTCAGTTTCTGGTCAATGGTAACCCACAGTAAGTTGATAGTGGGGGATTCAGCGATGGTAATGCCTTTGGATGGTTAGATCTACTCTTGTTGGAGATGTTCACTGCCTGATATTTGTGTAAGAAGTTTAACAACACCAGGTTAAAGTCCAACAGGTTTATTTGGTAGCAAAAGCCACACAAGCTTTCGAAACTCTAAGCTCGAAAGTTTGTGTGGCTTTTGCTACCAAATAAACTTGTTGGACTTTAACCTGGTGTTGTTAAACTTCTTACTGTGTTTACCCCAGTCCAACGCCGGCATCTCCACATCATGATATTTGTGTGGCATGAATGTTGCTTGCCACTTGTCAGCCCAAGCCTGGATATTGTCCAGGTCCTGCAGCATTTGCTTCAGTATATGAGTCGTCAGGAATGATGCTGATCATTTTGTGCTCAACACTGAACATTCCCACTTCTGATCTTGTGATTTAAGGAAGGTCATTGATGAAGTAGCTGAAGATGATTGGGCCTGGGACATTCCCCCAAGGAATTCCTGCAGTGATGTCTTGGAGCTGAGATATGATTCACCTCCAATCACCACAACCATCTTCCCTTGTCCCAGGTATGACTCCAATCAGCAAAGGGTTTTCCCGATTTCCACCAACTCCAGTTTTGCTTGGGCTCCTCGATGCCATACTTGGCTAAATGCTGCCTTGTGGTCAAGGGCAGTCATTCTCACCTCACCTCTGGAGTTCAACTCTTTTGTCCATGTTTGAACCAGAGTTGTAATGAGATCAGGAGCTGAGTGACCCTGGCAGAACCCAAACTGAGTGTCCATGAACAGGTTATTGCTGAGTAATTGCCACTTGATTGCACTGTGACGGCCCCTTCCACCAATTTGCTGATGATTGCGAGTAGACTGATGGGGCGGTAATTTCCCAGGTTTGATTTGTCCTGTTTCTGGTGTACTGGACATACCTGGGAAATCTTCCACATTGCTGGGTAGATGCCAGTGCTGTAGCTGTACTGGAACAGCTTGGCTAGGGGCACGGCAAGTTCTGGAGCACTCTTCACAATCTGGCTGCAACATTGTCTGGGGTTGTAGCCTTTGCAGTATCCAGTGCCTTCACCTGTTTCTTGTCATCAGGTGAGTGAATCAAATTGGCTGAAGACTGACATCTTTGCTGCAGGCGACCTCAGGAGGCCAAGATGGATCTTCTGGCTGAAGGTTGTTGTGAATGTTCCAGCCTCATCTTTTGCACTGATATGTTGGACTCCTCCATCATTGAGGATGGGGATATTTGCGGAGCCTCCTCCTCCAGTAAGTTGCTGAATTGTCCACCAACATTCACTGCTGAAAATGGCAGGACTGTCGAGCTTAGATCTGATCCAATGGAATTGCTTAGCACTGACTATTACTTGCTGCTTATGCCATTTGGCATTCAAGTAGTCCTGTGTTGTAGCTTCACCAGGTTGACATCTCATTTTTAGATATGCCAAGTATTGCTCCCCACATGCCCTCCTGCACACCTGGTCCAAAGGAAGGGGTAATTATGAGTGGGAGGCTAATTTTTTGTTATCGGTGTCGGATGTGGGAGTTCATGGAGTCGCCGAGCCTCCCGGAAGTCCATATCTGCGCCAGGTGCGTCGAACTGCAGCTCCTGAAAGACTGCGTTAGGGAACTGGAGCTGCGGCTCGATGACTTTAATCTAGTCAGGGAAAATGAGAAGTTAATAGAGCGAAGTTACAGGCAGGTCGTCACACCAGGGCCACGGGAGGAAGGCACCTGGGTTACGGTTAGGAAGAGTAAAGGTCACGTACCAGAGAGTACACAAATATCATGATGTGGAGATGCCGGCGTTGGACTGGGGTAAACACAGTAAGAAGTTTAACAACACCAGGTTAAAGTCCAACAGGTTTATTTGGTAGCAAAAGCCACACAAGCTTTCGAGCTTAGAGCTTCGAAAGCTTGTGTGGCTTTTGCTACCAAATAAACCTGTTGGACTTTAACCTGGTGTTGTTAAACTTCTTACACAAATATCAAATAAGACTCCAGGATGGTAGTCTGCCTCCCTGGTGCCGGGGTCCTGGATGTCTCTGAGCGGGTAGGAAGCATCCTAAAAAAGACGGGTAACCAGACAGACATCAATGTCCACATTGGTGCCAATGACGTAGGCAGAAAGAGCAGGGAGGTCCTGAGAAAGCAATTCAGGGAATTGGGTAGTAGGCTGAAAAGCAGGGCCTCGAGGGTAGCGATCTATGGACTACTCCCAGTGCCACAAGCTAGTGAGGCTAGGAACAGGGAGACTGCACAGCTGAACGCGTGGCTAAAGGACTGGTACAGGAGGGAGGGTTTCGAATTCGTAGATCACTGGGAAGTCTTCAAGAGAAGATGGCACCTGTACAAGGAGGACGGGTTGCACCTAAACTGGAGGGGTACGAATATCCTAGTTAGGAGTTTACCAGGATGTTGCTTGGTATGGAGGGTCTCAGCTATGAGGAGAGATTAGGTAAACTGGGGTTGTTCTCCCTGGAAAGACGGAGGATGAGGGGCGACCTAATAGAGGTGTATAAAATTATGAAGGGCATAGATAGGGTGAACAGTGGGAAGCTTTTTCCCAGGTCGGAGGTGACGAACACAAGGGGTCACGGGTTCAAGGTGAGGGGGGCAAGGTTCAACACAGATGTCAGGGGGACTTATTTTACACAGAGGGTGGTGGAGGCCTGGAATGCATTGCCAAGCAAGGTGATTGAGGCGGACACGCTGGGATCGTTTAAGACTTATCTAGATAACCACATGAACAGACTGGGAAGAGGGATACAAAAGAATGGTCTAGTGGGCACATGAGCGGCGCAGGCTTGGAGGGCCGAAGGGCCTGTTCTTGTGCTGTATTGTTCTTTGTTCTTTGTTCAATGTGCCCATGCCAGCTCTTTGAAAGAGCTATCCAATTAATCCCATTCCCTGATCTTCCCTCATAGCTCACAAAATGGATTCCTTTGCCAATGGATAACAAATTCCCTTTTGAAAGTTCCCACTGAATCTACTTCCATCACTATTATGGGTAGTGCATTCTAAATGATATCTTGCTGCGTCAAAAAAATCTCATCTCCTGTCTGACTCAACACAAATAAGTACCTCAGTCTCAAACTCAGAACAGCAGTCTTTAATGTACCAGAACAACAAGTTTTCATTTTTTACATCAGCCACCCCGGCATAAAACCCATCAGGAATTAGACAAGACTGCCAAAACTTATTTCACATACAAGCTTTCAGCAGAACTTCCAACCCATCGGCATGCAGTCTGTGAATTTCAATACCTTAGCCTAATCTGTTAATTTCCTTCAATTCAACTTTCAGTACGTGAGCTCCTATCCAAAGGTGTGAGGATGGGGGAAACTGGGCATGCAAAACTATCTCTGCATCTGGTTCTTAAGGAAAACACTAAATACTGAACTACTTTACACTAACAATTCAGCAATGCCTTTACCAACAATTCCAAAGATCTTCTGTATCCTGTCATCAAATTGAGCAAAGTAGGCCTGGTGTATTGACAGATAAAATTATGCTACAACAAATAAGGTTATCAACAGGTAAACAGGTGGCTATTTTTAGCTCTTGTAGGAAGCCACTGAATGATGTTTCTTTGATGTGCAAACTATATTCTCATCCAAGTCGTTTACATAAATGACAAAAAGCAGTGGATCCAGCACCGATTCCTGTGGCGCACCGCTGGTTACAGGCCTCCAGTCTGAAAAACAACCCTCTAACTCCTACCGGCAAGCCAATTTTGAATCCAATTAGCTAGTTCTAACTAGTAGAGTTGACCGTGTGGAACCAGTGGATGTTGTTTACTTAGAAAGCTTTCGACAGGGTCTCACAAAGCAGACTACTATGTAAAGTGAAAGCACATGGGATTGCAGGGAATGTCTTGAGATGGATACAAAGCTGGTCAGGTTCCGCAGGGACCTGTGCTGGGCCCCAACTGTTCACATTATCTATTAATGATTTGGAAGAGGGAACTAAATGTATTATCTCCAAATTTGCAGATGATACAAAGTTGGGTGGGAGGGTGAGCTGCGAGGAGGATGCAGAGATGCTTCAGCGTGATTTGGACAGGCTGAGTGCGTAGGCATCTGCATGGCAAATGCAGTACAATATGGATAAATGAGAGGTTATCCACTTTGAAGGCAATAATAGGAAGACAGTTTATTACCTGAATCGGTGTAAAATGAGAGGTGGATACTCAAAGAGACCTTGGAGTCCTCGTGCATTAGTCGCTGAAAGCACGCACGCAAGTACGGCAGGCAGTAAAAAAGGCAAATGGCATGGTGGCCTTTATAGCGAGAGGATTTGAGTATAGGGATGTTTTGCTGCAATTGTATAGGGTGTTGGTGAGGCCACACCTGGAATATTGTGTGCAGTTTTGGCGTCCTTATCTGAGGAAGGATGTCCTTGCTATAGAGGGAGTACAGTGAAGGTTTACCAGGTTGATTCCTGGGATGGTAAGTCTGTCATATGAGGAGAGACTAAGTCGGTTAGGATTATATTCACTGGAGTTTAGAAGAGTGAGGGGGATCTCATAATTCTAACAGGGTTAGACAGGGTAGATTCAGAAAGAATGTTCCTAATGGTGGGGGAGTCCAGAACTAGAGGTTATAGTTTGAGGCTAAGGGGTAAACCATTTAAAACGGAGGAGAAATTTCTTCACCCAGGTGGTGTTGAATGTGTGAACTTCACTACCCATAATTTAGTTGAGGCCAAAACGTTGCCTGATTTCATAAAGAAATTAGATATAGCTCTTGGGGCTAAAGGGATCAGGATGAATATTGAATTTGATCATCAGCCATGATCAAAATGATGTGGCAATGCCAGCGTTGGGCTGGGGTGGGCACAGTAAGAAGTCTCACAACACCAGGTTAAAGTCCAACAGGTTTATTTGGAATCATGAGCTTTCGGGGTGCTAATGGAGCAGTGCTCCGAAAGCTCATGATTCCAAATAAACCTATTGGACTTGAACCTGATGTTGTGAGATTTCTTACCATGATCAAAATGAATGGCTCAGCAGGCTCGAAAGGCCAAATGGCCTACTCCTGCTTCTAATTTCTATGTTTCTCCCTGGATCTCACGTGATCTAATCTTACTGACCAATCCACCATGGGATACCTTGTTGAAAGCCTTGCTAAAGTCCATGTAGGCAGAGTCTACTGCACTGCACTCATCTATTTTCTTGGTCACCCCTTCAAAAAACGCTATCAAATTTGTAAGACACGATTTCCCACGCACAAAGTACTGACTATCCCTAATCAATCATTGCCTTTCCAAATGCATGTAGATCCTGCCTCTCAGTATCCCATCCAACAACTTACCCACCAACAGCATTAGGCTCACCGGTCTGAAATCCCCTGGAGAAATATTTGTTTAGGATCTCGTCCGTCTCCTGTGGCTCCACACAGACAACCTCATTAATCTTTAAGGGGCCCTATTCTCTCCCTCGTTACTCTTTTGCACTTAATATACTTGAATCTTTTTGGATCCTCCTTTACCTTATTTGCTAAAGATAACTCATGTCCCCTTTTTCAGAGAGAATTTTTGCCCTCCTGATTTCCCTTTTAAGTGTACTGCTACACCCCCCTATACTCCTCAAGGGATTCACTTGACCCCAGCTGCCGATACCTGACATATGCTTCCTTCTTTTTATCGTTTCTTTCAAATACATTTCTTAATAATGATTAAATTGGACTTTTATATTCTGAGCTTAGCATTGTACGTTGGCTTAGCTTTGCACATTTGATGGGCAGAATCAAATTTTTGATTTGCAAGAATTAGAATTCAAGAGTTTAGCACAATGCAAAACACAACAATTATAAAATTTGAGAAGTCAAGCTAAAGATAATAATATTGAACTGCTGCAGTCATAATAATAATAGTATTATTTGGGTAGAACTTGCTTCACCCATTTCTACAGTTCTTCCTATCCAACTGTAGACAACCAAATCAAGGAATATGCAAAGGGAAAAAAAATAGACCTGGAATAGTTACTGTCACGGATTGCAGGATGTGTCAGTTTGTGTGTGTGTGTGTGTGTGTGTGTGTGTGTGTGTGTGTGTGTGTGTACCGGGGCGGGGCAGTCACTATTGCTGTCCACGAAGGAAGCTGGTACATACTAGCTTCTGTTCAAGGCAGCATTTCTCTCTCAAAAGTCTGGCCAATCTTCTCTCTGTTCTCTTTATGGAAAGACCATCACCGCCACAAAGTCACACACCATTCTGACTTGGAAATGCATGGCCATTCCTCCATTGTTGCTGGGTCAAAGCCCTGGAACTATGAGAGCACTTCTTTCATAGAAGCTGCAGCAGTTCAAAAAGGCACCTCTCCACTATCTAAAGGTCAATTCGGGGTGGGCAATAAACGTTGACCTTGCCAATCATGCTGACATCCCATGAACTAACAAATTTTAAGTATTATTTTTAGTTACGAACATTAATCTCTATGGCAGGCCATGAAGCAAGTGGGTCTTCAAGATGACTGGAAAGCCTACGGAACGGAAGGTTCAGGCTGTGACAAAAGCAGAATCGTCATCTTGGCTTGGATTTTCTCTGTAGCCTCTTGCTCTCAGAGCACTGAGCCCGAGACAGAAATGCCATGCATTACTTTTTACCATTTCACCGTTGACCATCTTGGTCTCCTTTAGTCAAATAGAAATTATTGGGCCAACAATAGATTATCTTAAGATAGCGAAAACAGACTCAAATAGGCAAGAGACTGGATTCAAATAGTGCATTTCAGTAGAGTTTTTCTGCATGGTTGCAATCAATTTAGGAGTGGCATTGTGGTATTGTTAATCCAGAGACCCAGCATAATGCTCCAGGAACCTGGGTTCAAATCTAACCATGGCAGATGGTGGAATCTGAATTCAATAAAAATCTGAAATTAAGTCTAATTATGACCATAAAACCATTGTTTATTGTTAAAAACCCATCTGGTTCAATTATGTTCTTTAGGGGAGGAATCTGCTGTCCTTACCGGGTCTGGTCTATATGTGACTCCAAATCAGTGAGTTCCTTTTACAACTGTGCACTCACAGAGGAATATAGGAATTAGGAGCAGAAGTCAGCAAATTCAACCATTTCAGCCTGCTCTGCCATTCAATCAGATCATGGCTGATCTCTTCCTGGTCTCAAATCCATCTCCCTACCTGCTCCTCATATTCCTTTTTGATTAGAAATATATCCATCTCCTTCTTGAAACTATTCAACATATATTCAGTGATCTGGTGCACATGGGCACAAACCCAGGAAAATTTCCCATTATGCCTTCTCCAACTGTAGAAAACATACATTTATACAATCATAGACAGGGTTTCCTAAACTATGTGAAACATTGGAGACTATGTAGAAAAGTTTCACAAAATGTTTACAAGGATGAGGAACTTTAGTTATTTAGATAGATTGAAGAAATTGGGACTGTTCTCCTTGGAGAAGGCTGAGGGGCAATTTGACACATCAAAATCACGGAGGATCTGGACAGGGTAGATTGGAAGAACCTGTTCCTACTCATGAAAGAATCAAGAACGAGGGGGCATAGATTTAGTCAAACTGGCAAAAGAAGCAAAAGCGACAAGAGGAAACTCATTTCATGCAGCAAGTGGTTACGGTCTGGAATGCACTACTCAAGTGTATGGTAGAGACAGGTTCATTTTGAAAAGGAAGAATGTGCATAGTTACAGGGAAAAGGCCAGGGAATGTCACCAGGAATAATGCTCAGAGCTGGTGCAGACACCAGACTGAAAAGCCTCCGTCTGCGCTATAACTATTTTGTGATGTCATGTATGTAAACAACTGATGCTGATATTGATGCCAAGACACTGAGGCTTGGAATTACATAAATGATTACATGAAAAATATTACCTACAAAGATTCTGCAATATTGTAATAACACCAATATTCTGAATAAGCCCAATGACATCACTGACTGGCATGTGGGCTCATGTCATTTTTGTATTATTGTGGGCATGGTCTGTTTCCTGGAAAATAAGATCCTACGCAACATTTTCCCCACACCCTCTGTGCTTTATGATGAATAACTCCGACCTTAACTTTCCCTTTAATGTCAAACACCTTGGCTATTTATCAAGCAATCATTCACATAAGTGAACGGTCAAAGCTGAGGTTCTGATAATTTTGAATGAAGATCTATTATGTTTTCCTTGATTCTACAATGCAGTAGGCAGATCTGCCATTCAGCTGAGTGTAGGCCCTACCACAGGTTGTACTTAAGAAGCAAAGTAGTTCTTACTTTGTCATTGCACCACCTCCTGGCTGGAAGCAGATGTACTACCACACACTGCAAGTCAACTAGAGAAGCTGGAGTTGTTCATCATAAAGCAGTGAAGACTAGAAAGAGATTTGGTGGACAAGTCCAAGAGTTTTGATAGAGTCAGAAGAAATGTTTCCATTGGCAGAAGGATCAATAACCAGAGGCCACAGATGTAAAGTAATCCGCAAAAGAACCAGAGGTGACGTGAAGAAACTTATTTTACGCAGCCAGTTATGCTAATCAGGAGTACACTCCCCACAAAAGGGGAATGGAAGAAGATTCAAAGTACCTTCCCAAAGGGGAATTGGATCAGTACCTGAAGGGGAAAGCATTTGCAGGGGTATGAGGTTTGGGGAAGGCATTAATTGCGTGCCAAAGAAGCAAATCCCTGTGTTCCCCAACCGGAAACCATGGATAAACAGGGATATATCCACTGCTTGCCTAAGTTTAGGTCTGAGGCGTTCATGTCAAGCGACCCTGACCTATACAAGAAAGTCAAATATGATCTAAGGAGACCCATCAAAGATGCCAAATACTGAACCAAGCTAGAGTCCCAGGCTAGCCATACGGACCCCTCGCTGACTATGGCAAGGTCTGCAAGACACAACAGGCAACAAGATGAAAGCATGTAAAATCGTCAGCTCCAATGCACCCTCCCTGATGAGCTCAATGAATTTTATGAAAGGTTTGAGCAAGAGGTCAGCATGCCCCCCCCCCCCCACCCTGGAAACCTCGGATGAACCTGTATCTGAGGTCACTATTGCAGATGTCAGAGCAGCCTTCTAAAGGTCAATCCACGGAAAGCGACTGGCCTGGGTGGGGTACCTGGCCAAGCATTCAGATCCTGCGCAGATCAGCTGGCAGGGGTATTCGCAGACAGCTTCAACCTCTTTTTACAACAATCTGAGATCCCTATCTGCTTTAAGAAGACGACCATCATCCCAGTACCAAAGAATAGCCAAGCAATGTACCTTAATGACTATCGTCCGGTGGCTGTGACATCCATCATTATGAAGTGTTTCGAAAGATTACTCATGGCACAAATCAATTCCAGCCTCCGGATTGCCTGGATCCACTACAGTTCGCCTACCGCCGCAACAGGTCCACAGCAGACGCCATCTCCCTGGCCCTGCACTCAACCCTGGAACACCTAGATAACAAAGACTCCTATTTATTGACTACAGCTCAGCCTTCAACACCATCATTCCTACGAAGCTCATCTCCAAACTCTGTGGCCTGGGCTTCGGTTCCTCCTTCTGCAGCTGGATCCTGAACGTCCTAACCCACAGGCCATAATCAGTAAGGATACGCAACAACACCTCTTCCACGATCATCCTCAACACTGGTGCCCCACAAGGCTGTGTCCTCAGCCCCCTACCAAACTCCTTGTACACCTATGACTGTGTGGCCAAATTCCCCTCCAACTCCATTTTCAAGTTTGCTAATGACACCACATAGTGGGTCAGATATCAACCACAGCGAGACAAATTACAGGAATGAGAGACAATCTGGTGAACTGGTGCGATGACAATAAGTTTTCCCTCAATGTCAACAAAACGAAGGAGATTATCGTCGACTTCAGGAAGCGTAAAGGAGAACATGCCCCTGTCTACATTAAAGGGGACAAAGTAGAAATGGTCAAGAGCTTCAAGGTTTTAGGTGTCCAGGTCACCAACAACCTGTCCTGGTCCCCCCATGCCAACACTGTAGTTAAGAAAGCTCGTCAACACCTTTACTTTCTCAGAAGACTAAGGAAATTTGGCACGTCAGCTACGACTCTCACCAACCTTGACAGATGCACCATAGAAAGCATTCTTTCTGGTTATATCACAGCTTGGTATGGCTCCTGCCCTGCCCAAGACCACAATAAAAGGTCATGAAGGTAGCCCAATCCATCACTCAAACCAGCCTCCTGTCCATTGACTCTGTCTATACTTCCCATTGCTTCGAAAAACAGCCAGCATAATTAAGGACCCCACACACCCCAGACATTTCTCTCTTCCACCTTCTCCCGTCGGGTAAAAGATACAAAAGTCTGAGGTACGTATCAACCGACTCAGCCATCAGACTTTTGAATGGACACCCTAGCTATGACTGTAACACTACATTCTGCACCCTCTCCTTTCCTTCTCTATGAATGGTATGCTTTGCCTGTATAGCATGCAAGAAACAATATTTTTCACTGTATACTGATACATGTAACAATAACAAATCAAATCAGTAATTGGATAGCTGTTTCCAAGAGCCAGCATAAGCAATATGGTTCCTTTCAGTGCTGTACAATCCTATGAAACCACGTAGCACTGGATCATCTCGCTCTCCAGTGACTCCAAGTCTGCAGCCCAAAGTTTATGCGTGGTGCACCATGGACCGAAAGATTTGAACTCCATGAATAATCCTTCTATTTCTGACGGTCCTCTGTATCCAAATATATTAAATGTTCATCAGCCTACTTGCAGGAAAATGAAATACATTTTGAACGCTTTTATCTAGGCTGTCACTCCAGCACATTATTCAAAACAGATAGAGAAAACACAATAAAATATTAAAACTGTCAACATGCTCAATTAGAACAAAGCATCACGACTGGCTTTCCCAGAACCCATTTCAATTAGCAAACAGTCTAAAGATATTTTTCTCTAAGAGACCCATACATTAAAATAGTTAAGTATGCAGGTAAACATGGCAACATTCAAATCTTTACAGAATTCTGCTCAGTACTAATAAAGCATCACCAGAGCATGAAGGATGTCAATACCTCAGCACACATAATAGTTTTCCTTTAGAAAATTTGGAAGAGTCACTATACAGTACCTTTAATATAGTGAAACATCCTAAAGTGAATGTCCATAGCACAGAAATAGGCCAACCAGTTCATCCACGCTACACACAATCCTCTTTCCATTCTACTGCTTCTAACCTGAACATGTCCTTCCACTACTTACTCCCTCAATATACGTCTTTAACTTCCCCTTCAAAGCATCTAGATTATTCACCAGTCAATATAATCAAGAATTCCCACGCACCCCGGACATACGCTCTTCCACCAGGAAAAAAGGTACAAAAGTCTGAGGTCACGTACCAACTAACTCAGAAACAGCTTCTTCCCTGCTGCCTTTTGAATGGACTTATCTTGCATTAAGTTGATCTTTCTCTACACCCTAGCTATGACTATAACACTACATTCTAGAATCCATCGTTAAGGATGAGATTTCTAAATTCTTGGAAGTGCAGGGTCGGATTAAGACAAGTCAGCATGGATTTAGTAAGGGGAGGTCGTGCCTGACAAACCTGTTAGAGTTCTTTGAAGAGATAACAAATAGGTTAGACCAAGGAGAGCCAATGGATGTTATCTATCTTGACTTCCAAAAGGCCTTTGACAAGGTGCCTCACGGGAGACTGCTGAGTAAAATAAGGGCCCATGGTATTCGAGGCAAGGTACTAACATGGATTGACGATTGGCTGTCAGACAGAAGGCAGAGAGTTGGGATAAAAGGTTCTTTCTCAGAATGGCAACCGGTGACAAGTGGTGTCCCGCAGGGTTCAGTGTTGGGGCCACAGCTGTTCTCTTTATATATTAACGATCTAGATGACGGGACTGGGGGCATTCTGGCCAAGTTTGCCGATGATACAAAGATAGGTGGAGGGGCAGGTAGTATTGAGGAGGTGGGGAGGCTGCAGAAAGATTTGGACAGTTTAGGAGAGTGGTCCAAGAAGTGGCTGATGAAATTCAACGTGGGCAAGTGCGAGGTCGTACACTTTGGAAAAAAGAATAGAGGCATGGACTATTTTCTAAACGGTGACAAAATTCATAATGCTAAAGTGCAAAGGGACTTGGGAGTCCTAGTCCAGGATTCTCTAAAGGTAAACTTGCAGGTTGAGTCCGTAATTAAGAAAGCAAATGTAATGTTGTCATTTATCTCAAGAGGCTTGGAATACAAAAGCAGGGATGTACTTCTGAGGCTTTATAAAGCACTGGTTAGGCCCCATTTGGAGTACTGTGAGCAATTTTGGGCCCCATACCTCAGGAAGGACATACTGGCACTGGAGCGGGTCCAGCGGAGATTCACACGGATGATCCCAGGAATGGTAGGCCTGACATACGATGAACGTCTGAGGATCGTGGGATTATATTCATTGGAGTTTAGGAGGTTGAGGGGAGATCTGATAGAAACTTACAAGATAATGAACGGCTTAGATAGGATGGACGTAGGGAAGTTGTTTCCATTAACAGGGGAGACTAGGACGCGGGGGCACAGCCTTAGAATAAAAGGGAGTCACTTTAGAACAGAGATGAGGAGAAATTTCTTCAGCCAGAGAGTGGTGGGTCTGTGGAATTCATTGCCACAGAGGGCTGTGGAGGCCGAGACGTTGAGCGTCTTCAAGACAGAAATTGATAAATTCTTGATTTCTCGAGGAATTAAGGGCTATGGGGAGAGAGCGGGTAAATGGAGTTGAAATCAACCATGATTGAATGGTGGAGTGGACTCGATGGGCCGAATGGCCTTACTTCCGCTCCTATGTCTTATGGTCTTATGGTCTTATTCTGCACTCTCACGTTTCCATCTCTATGTATGGTATGCTTTGACTGTATAGTGCACAAGAAACAATACTTTTCACTGCAAGTTAATACATGTGACAATAATAAATCAATTCAAAATCACCTCATCTGCTCCCTGTGGTAGTGAGTTCTGCACTCATCATAAGAGGACAAAAGAAGTAGGCCATTCGGCCCATTGAATCTGCTCCACTATTCAAGGAGGTCATGACTGATCGGATATGATAATCCTCAACTCCACTTTCCTGCCTTACCCTATAACCCTGGATTCCCTTACTGATTAAAAATCTGTCTATAAGCTTTAACCATCCAGCCTCCACAGCCCCTACGGTAAAGAATTGCATAATTCACTACCATAGAAGAATCATAGAAACTCTACAGTGCAGGAGGCCATTCAGCCCATCAAGTCTGCACCGACAACAATCTCACCCAGGCCCTATCCCCGTAACCCCGCAAATTTACCCTGCTAATCCCTCTCACCTACGCATCCCAGGACACTAAGGCCAATTTAGCATGGTCAATCAACCTAACCCACACATCTTTGGACTGAGGGAGGAAACTGGAGCACCCGGAGGAAACCCATGCAGACACGGGGAGAACGCCACACAGATATGGACCCAAACCAGGAATCGAACCCAGGTCCCTGAAGCTATGAGGCAGCATTGGAGGAAGAGGAGGATGATCTTGATGATGATACAATTTCTGATCGGAGTTTAAGAAAATGTTCCGCTGCTGCACTGGATGTGCTGGCTAATGTTTTCCGGGATGAATTGTTGCCATACGTTCTACCACTGCTGAAAGAGCTGCTATTTAACCCAGATTGGGTGGTGAAGGAGTCTGGAATTCTGGTGCTTGGAGCTATCACCAAAGGCTGTATGCAGGATATGATCCCTTATCTGCCAGACTTATCCCTCACCTTATTCAGTGCCTGTCTGATAAAAAAGCTTGTGCTTTCTGTGCCACCCTCAAAAGAAATTCCACCTCATCTCTCTCTTAAATTTGTGACCCCTTACTCTGAGATTATGCCCTCTGATCCTAGACACACACGGTGGCACAGTGGTTAACCTCGCAGCGCCAGGGTCCCAGGTTCGATTCCCGGCTTGGGTCACTGTCTATGTGGAGTTTGCACATTCTCCCCGTGTCTGCGTGGGTTTCCTCCAGGTGCTCCGGTTTCCTCCCACAGTCTGAAAGACGTGCTGGTTAGGTGCATTGACCCAAACAGGCACCGGAGTGTGGCGACCTGGGGAATTTCACAGTAACTTCATTGCAGTGTTAATGTCAGCCTTACTTGTGACTAATAAGTAAACTTTAGACTCTCCCACAAAGGACCACAGCCTCTTAGCATCTATCCTGTCAAGCCTCCTGAGACTCCTGTGTGTCTTAATGAGATCATCTCTCATTCTCCTAAACATGTTGAAGCTTATTCTTCTTGGATTTAAAGTGATCATTTACATCTGATAATTTGAGACTTTCCCACGTGGATTTTCAGAATTATTTTCAGAATCTTCAACAACTCTACCAGGTCATCTCTCAACCTTCTCTTTAGAAAATGTTTCATAATGGGGAAAATGAAGAAACTACAAAGGAATGAGGGGGGGGGGGGGATCAGAACAGAAAATGCTGGAAATGCCCAGGTGAAGCAGCATCGGCGCAGAGAGAAACAGAATTAACACTTCAGGTCAATTGCCTTTAACTCAAACTCTGCGAAACAGAGTGTCAGTTGAGTGTGGGAGGCTGCAAAGGTTTGGCTGGCACGTGGGACATCTAACCATGGACAAAGATTTTGCAGCCAATGAGCTAGGATATTGGCAACAGTGCAGGCTTGCACTGACAAATAACAGGGAACTAGATTTAGTACAGGATGTGATGCTGGTGTGACAATAGTTTTTAATCCAGAGAACAAAGCTTCCATTAGCCCAAGCTCTGGCAACTGATTTAGCTTTCTGAACATCAAATCCTTGTCCTAATGATGTGAGCAAAGCTAACTTATTATGTATCTCTGATACTCTGTTACAGTGAGCAATTTACAAATGACTGGCTTCCACATCACGTAAAAGTGGCGTCACATGTAGAACACAAGTACAAGTGACAGGTTCTCTTGCTCATTGGATGTTTATAACAACACCTTTTCCTGGTGCCAGACCAGAAACTAGCAGATTCATTGCATTCAATTCACAACTCGTCATTGAGATATTCCAACACAGCATCTAGGTTGTTAGTTCAGTGTCTTTTATAGCTAAACCACTTAAACCCTAATGCAACTTGAATTCTAAATGACTAGTCGGTGTATGCAATGTAATTGACAGTAAATCACAAAGGTGTGGGATGGGGAGTAAATGAAAAGCAATTATCTCCTCGGTCTTCAATGCATTGTGCTGAAAATTAATACTAAATGGAAAATACAAGTACAGAAAATAAGGAAATATGAATAAAAGAAAACAGACAAAGAACTGCTGTCATAAGATAGCTTTCTATACCTGCTCCTGCAGTGTCCTTTCAAAACGTTATCGCCTTTTAGCAACCATTCAGCAAGCCCTCCTTGTCTTCTGATCTTACTTCACAAAGTCCTTGAACTCATCATTACTACCTAGCTATATGTTCACCTATCTCACCAGCCCCTATCCCAATCCTTCCATAACAGCTTAGAGTATTGCAGTATAGTCAGTAAAAGGTCCTAAAGCACTTCACTGTAGTATTATCAAACAAAATTTCACACTCGAGCTACACTAGAAGACATGAGGGTAGGTGGCCAAAGGCACTCCTGCTGTCGTATGACAAAATCTTCAATGACTACTTTCTCACTACAATTGTTGTATGCTATGCCTCTGGCTTCCCTGTACAATATCCAATGAAAGTTAACTATTCCATTTACCTCCAGTGTCTTTTCTTCATTGCGTACCACACAGCAGCTACCCTTGCTTGGTTCCACTCCGATCTATACCAATGTAGCCAACGTATCTCTAGGAATGATTTCACCTTCCAAACCTGCACAGTAACTCTCAACATTACACCCTTGGCTCTCCCATTTCCCTCATTATACATGCTTCATACAATATTGCTGATGTAATTGATAACTCAGTTTCCAGATGGATATGGATCACTTCCAGTTCAACACTCCATCTGAGAAACAGCTTGATGGATATCAAGTCATTGATCGAGGCAGATTGGCTACACTTGCATAAGTAGGAATGGAACTAGATGTACTTCTACCTCCACCACCAATGCTCACTTCCACATTTACTTAATCACCAATGCTTCTGTTAAGACAATTAGCCAAATTTTGGCTTCCTCCAGACAATACTTCAATGCCTTTTCCACTGTCTTATCTTATCACATCTGACTTAAACTTCAATTTCCCAATATTCCTAAACAGGATCTATTTATTAATTGACTGTTCTAGTGACCTCCATTAGCTTAGTGCCCATCAAATCTAAAAATTCACAGCCGTACTATCTCAGTGGTTGGTAAGCTGATGGAGAAGATCCTGAGGGACAAGATTTATGAGCATTTGAAGAGGTTTAGTATGCTCAAGAATACTCAGCATGGCTTTGTCAAAGGCAGATCGTGCCTTACGAGCCTGGTGGAGTTCTTCGAAAATGTGACTAAACACATTGACGAAGGGAAACCGGCAGATGTGGTTTATATGGATTTTAGCAAGGCGTTCGATAAGGTCCCCCATGCAAGGCTTCTCGAAAAAGTGAGAGGGCATGGGATCCAAGGGGCTGCTGCCCGGTGGATCCAGAACTGGCTTGCCCAAAGGAGGCAGAGAGTGGATATAGATGGGTCTTTTTCTAAATGGAGGTCGGTCACCAGTGGTGTGCCCCAGGGATCTGTTCTGGGACCCTTGCTGTTTGTCATTTTCATAAATGACCTGGATGAGGAAGTGGAGGGATGGGTTGGCAAGTTTGCCAATGACACAAAGGTTGGTGGGATTGTGGATAATCTGGAGGGATGTCAGAAGTTACAGAGGGACATAGATAGGATGCAAGACTGGGCGGACAAGTGGCAGATGGACTTCAACCCAGATAGATGCGTAGTGGTTCATTTTGGCAGGTCAAATGGGATGAAGGAGTACAATATAAAGGGAAAGACTCTTAGTACTGTGGAGGATCAGAAGGACCTTGGGGTCCGGGTCCATAGGACTCTAAAATCGGCCCTGCAGGTGGAGGAGGTGGTTAAGAAGGCGTATGGTGTGCTGGCCTTTATCAATCGAGGGATTGAGTTTAGGAGTCCGGGGATAATGATGCAGCTATATAAGACCCTCGTCAGACCCCACTTGGAGTACTGTGCTCAGTTCTGGTCGCATCATTACAGGAAGGATGTGGAAAAGATTGAAAGGGTGCAGAGGCGATTTACAAGGATGTTGCCTGGATTGAGTGGCATGCCTTTTGAGGATAGGCTGAGGGAGCTCGGTCTTTTCTCCTTGGAGAGACGTAGGATGAGAGGAGACCTAATAGAGGTATAAGATGTTGAGAGGCATAGATCGGGTGGACTCAGAGGCTTTTTCCCAGGGTGGAAATGGCTGCTACGAGAGGACACAGGTTTACGGTGCTGGGGTGTAGGTACAGGGGAAATGTTAGGGGGAAGTTTTTCAGAGGGTGGTGGGCGAGTGGAATCGGCTGCCGTCAGTGATGGTGGAGGCAAACTCAATCGGGTCTTTTGAGAGACTCCTGGATGAGTACATGGGACTTAATAGGATGGAGGGTTATAGGTGGGCCTAAAAGGTAGGGATATGTTCGGCACAACTTGTGGGACCGAAGGGCCTGTTTTGTGCTGTAGTTTTCTATGTTTCTATCTTCCAGCCCAAAAGTATCCTCAGGTCTTGTACTGACAATATTAATAGTGATATCAGTTGTTTCTTCCCTACTCTATGCAATTTAATTTCCAAATCCCTCCATCTTGCGATCTCCATGCCCACTTTTAAAAGCCTTTTTTAAACTTCACTCTCAGACATCTATCCTAATTGTTTTATCACTGTACTACTTAGCAACCATTCCTTCACCATAAAGCACTTTGAGGTCTTTTACCATGTCTAGGTCGGAGATGATGAATCATTCAAATATAATAATTTCACTCTAAACAGCTCTTTGATATAATCAGAAAGGCCAATTAACCATGCTAATTATATCCCAACAAGAATTAATGGGTTTACCTTCCAGTTTTCATTTGCACCCAAGTATGATAGCATTGAATGAGGGGTAAAATATTACCTGATATTGTCTGATTGTGCTCCTGTGAAGTGCCCCGGGACATTAAAGGTGCTGTATAAATGCAAGTTGTTATTGTTGTTTTAATTAAGTACACCCAAGCACTTCATATATTCAGATACCACACGTATATCTTTCTTCCTGTAAGAAGAGGGAATCCCTTTGGATGGATAACCAATCTAACACTGGATACAGAAAACTCTTTTGTAATGCATTCTAACTATCTTCTCAAACGTCCCATACACCTGTTAATTCAAACAGTAGCCTATAATCCAGCAAATAACAAAGTCAAAATCCTGGAACTCCCTCCCTAATGGCACCGTTGACGTACCTATACCACATAGACCACAGTGGTTCAAGAAGCCAGCTCCAAGCCACCTTCTCAAGGGCAATTAGGGATGAGCAATGAATACTGGCCTAGACAGCAATGTGTACATCCCATTTACACTACAGATACAAATTCACTGTCATTTATTTAGCTCTCGCCTCCAAGTGTGTCATGTGGTTATGGCAATAGACTATAAACTTTAAGCTTCCAATTTCAAATTTCATCATGACACCAGAAATAAAAAAATGATCTTAAAAGCTGTTTGATGCCTCCCCTCATGTTTTAAAAAAAAAGCTTGCCAACAATATATGTGTCTATGTGGCTAACTCGTAATCTACTCAGGGTATCTCAAAATGGACAATACATACCAGCTTGCAAGTGTCACCCACGTCCCAGAAGCAAATAAAGAACTAGTTATAGAAGAATTACAGGTCAAGGAATTGAGTGTAACACCCTGTTCCTACACTGAGTTCTTGTAGGCTAGTTCAGAATGCCAAATTATATCTAATTCACATTTAACTAGAGTGCTGTGTGATCAGGGAACACAAACAGGAATAGGCTATTCACTCCCTCAAGCCTGTTCCACTATTCAATTAGATCAATCGGATCTATATCTCAACTTGATTTTCCTACCTTAACTTTATGTCTCAATGCCCTTGCTTATCAACCTCAATCTTGAAAACTTCAATCCTCCCAGCATTCATAGCCTCTTTGGGAAGTGAACTCCAGATTTCCACAACACTTTCTGGAAAAAATGCTTCCTGCAGTCACTCTGAAATAGGCAGACTCCACTTTTAAGATTGTCACATGGTTCTTGATTCCATACCAGAGGAAACCCTTCTCTGAATCAATGCAATTAACTCCTTTTAATATTTTACATGCCTTCCACAGGTCATCCCTCAATTACCTACACTCTGAGGAATACAAGCCACGACTATGCAGCCTATCCTGAAAATGTAACCCTCTAAGCTCTGGTATAATTTGGCCGAATCTATTCGAAGGCTGATGTATCTTTTCAGAGGCTTGATACCCAGGAAGCTAAATGAAGGGACCATGAAAGGCCAAAACATATACGGGCGAATACGATATTTACAGAATTGTTCAATGAGCCAAAACACCAGAAATTGCAGGCTGACAGTGAATGAAACAAGGACTTTTCTCTCCGCAGCAATCACTACATTACAATGATTACATCACAACAATTACATCTGCACTCTCTCATTTTCTTCTCTATGAACGGTATGCTTTGTCTGGAAAGTGCACAAGAAACAATACTTTCACTGTATGCTAATACATATGACAATAATAAATCAAATCAAATGATAAATTCAACAATTAAGCCATACGACCCACCTCACTAAATGTTCCCCTTCCTTTTCCAAAAGTGTCAATGCTTGCAAGTATATAGTTGTAGAGGTGCTCTCCAGCGTTTCATCCTAGCAGCCAGACTTCATAGGCAAGCCGAGACAACAAGCGTCATCTAGATATTGTATGTTAAGAACATCACTTACCCTGGTCTCACTCAAAATCCACCTGCCAACAAGGGTCACCTGACAGTGAAGAGAAGCAGGAACACCTGCTAATTCTGCTGACCCCATCACAAACCAAACTGCAGCATTGCAAACATTGCCCAGTAGAGATCAGCTTACCCGGATTGGGAATCCGGGTAATTCCAAATATATTACTATTTTGCCAAGAAACATCAAGTTTTCTGCAGCTGAATGAAGAAATAATATTCACAACTTCAGGTAAAAGGCAAGTTCTGGCCTGGTATTGTTCAAGGATAGAGAAGATTTGTTCCACTGGGATGTAGATTATCAGAACCTATCCAATTTCAGATCTAACAAGTGAATGGCAGAATTTTAAAGCACACATCCATTAAATGAAGAGAAATATTTTTCAACTAATATAAATTAAGATCAAATTTCACAAGTCAAACAAATAAACATGCAAACCTGTATATATTCCAGTACAAGGCTAAATATTTAGGTCACAGGAGATTGAAAGTAGAGGGTATCCACCTTAAATATGAGCATAAATAGCAACATATTGCACTAAGTTTGAAAGTAAGCTTTGAAAGTTGATATGGTATAAATAATATGCATTTCACTGGAAAACAGTATGAGAGTGATTGAAGAAATAAAGACCACCATAAAGATTCTCCATTATCAAGCAAACCCTAACCTCATGCAGCACAATTTGCTGACTGCTGCAATTTTATTCAAAATCGCACAGGCTGTGTTCCGCGTTTCTAATCAAATAAACCACAAGATGTGTTCCCCTGCACAAATTGCAGACTATTTTCACGTAATCCAATATCCGCTGCAATTGTTTGGTCCTGATGCCTACTCATGTAAAGTTTGAGTAACCAAGAACACAAAGAAATGAGACTTGCAATTCGACAATGCCTTCCATCGCCTCAGGATGTCTCAATGCAATTTACAGCCAAAGAACTTTTGAAGCATCATCACTGTTGTAACGTAGGAATGCAGTAGCCAATTTGCACACAGCAAGCTCCACAACAGCAACAAGACCGTGTAAGTCATTTTTATGACATTGATTAAGGGATGAATATTGGTCAGGACACCATTTATGTCTGATCTTCCAATCTCGAAACATAGTTTCAATTTTTATACTCTGCTACAGCCAAATTCAAATCTATTTTGAGTTGAAAGTCAGGAAGCCTGCAGTGCCACACAGTGGTGGGGTCCAACTCTGCTGACTTACTGGCCTTGCAACTGCAGGGATGTGATGATGAATGGAGGCAAGCATTTTCCAAAGGAGGGGACAGGAAATTGCCCTAAGTTACCCATCATTACACTGACAGTTACAACGTAAAACACTTTGCCAATAATGATAATGCTTTCTTCTCTCTTACCTTCATCAAAACTACTAATCTTTTACCTCACTCTTACTCTCAATAGAAGAATGTGCAATTATAAAAACACCTACGAACAAGCACCAGCAATGTTCCATTGAATGAGCTTTCTAGCTTTAGTCTATTTCCTACTATTTGAGAAGAGCTCCCAAAGCTTGTAACTGAACCATATAAAACCAAGAGGCCCCAGTTTGTTATGTCCGTGTTGATAAGCTGAGATTATGGACCTCTATTGTAGTGTGAAAAAAAGCCATGGTCGTAGCATGAAAATTAAATTTATCTGAATATATTATATACATGAACTTATTCAAATCATGTTTTGTGTGTAAAACTGTAAATAAAGGCACTTATTTGCAACTTATAAAAATGTTCCTCAGGAACAAAAGGTAGAGGTCACAATATCTACAAGTTCTTAGTTGACTTTCCCACAGACAGAAGCAGGGTTTTGATCAAAGACCTAAATAGCGATTAGCATTTTCATTGTATCAACTTTTACTAAATCTCAATTACTTTGTAGAATGAAGGTGACACTGTTACAATGTTCCTGTCCATTATAAAACAGAACATCCTGTCATTCAGGCAGCACCAATTTATTAAATATACACAGAAAAGCTTTGCATCTATTGCACAATCACACTTCGAACAAAGCACCTGGAATATTTTTGGGCCTCATCTCATTTCAACCTGAACTTTCATGAATATTATATCTGAACCAATTCTCAGCTAAAAAAGTAGGAAACTATCAAGTTGGAAAACTGACTGTGAAACCTCAGGAAAATTACACTGCAGTCCACGAAAAACTCATACAAAATACTTTCAAAAATCCATTTAGCAGAGAAAGAAAGATTAGCAACCCAGTAGAGACAAAACCAATTATATAATTTACAAGTTATAAGCTTAGGTTCATGGCGCCCAAGATTCAGGATGTGACAGAAATAAACTCAGAGAATGAATCAGTTCTTATCAATTTCCAGATTAGTTTGGAATAGTACCAACAGTACAGACTGTTATTGGGGTCCTTTTTCATATCTATTTATTGGATATTGGCATCGCTGGCAGGGCCAGCATTTATTGCCCGTTCCTAATTACCCTTGAACTGAGCAGCGGGCATGTTAGGAGTCAACCACATTGCTACGGGTCTGAAGTCACATGTCGACCAGGCCGGGTGAGGATGGCAGATTTCCTTCCTTAGAGAACATTAGTGAGCCAGATTTTTTTTTAAACTAACAATTGACGGTCATTCCAGAATTTTACTGAATTCAAAATGTCACCATCTGCTGTGGTGAGATTCGAACCCAGGTCCCCAGGGCATTATCATGGGTCTCTAGATTACTTGGCAAGTGATACCACTACACCAGCGCCTTCCCCGAAAGCCGGGAAGGTAGAAATCAGTTTGATTTTTCTGTAGAAGGACAAAATGATGTAAAACATTAACTTTTTGAGAGCTTAACTGATCAGAAGTGTAAATGTACATACCTATGAGCACTGACTTTTGCAATTTATTAAAGCTGTAAGTATTTATTCGCTCCAGAGAGTCTTCTCTCACCCTCAGTTCCTCTCTAGGAAAAATACTCCACTGTGGTTACTCAGCCCAATATGCCAACCTACATTCAGCTACCTTAGCACCAATCATAAACATGCATTCTTACCAAATCTGATTAGCAACAAATTTACTTACCATTATCCTCTTTACCACTCTACTGGACACATGGTCCTGAGACATTATTTTTCACCACTGCATGCACAGATTTAATTCTTCCATAACTCTGGTACATGAGGGGAATAAATCTATTTAGCTTCTCAAAGTGGAAGTATATACTCTTCACTCCTCATTTACCCCGTCCCTCCCAGGAAATAATAACCCACTCACTCACAAATGGCATTACTGATTGGTTCTCTTCAATACCCTGGCCAAAACGTACCCTTCAACCAGTTTCATGAAAGCAAATTATCTGATCATTACCATTATTAGGATGTTGTGTGTAAATTGGCTGCCATGTTTCAGAGATTACAACAATGATTAAACTACACAAGCTCTTCATCGATATCATTGGCCAGGTCAACATTTATAATCCATCCCCAAATGTCCTTGGTAGTGGCGGCTACCTTCCTTGTAGCTGACTGAAACAACTGAGGACCTTGCAAAGCCACTTCAGACAGTAATTAAAAGTCATAATGATAGAAACATACTTGAAAAGGTTAAACTATGAATTCCTTTGAAGAAGAAAATTTTCAACAAAGAACAGTACAGCACCGGAACAGGCCCTTCGGCCCACCAAGCCTGCACCGATCACGTTGTCCTATCTAGACCAACCGCCTACATCCCTTTATTCCCCATCTGCTCATGCATCTATCCAGATAAGTCTTAAATGTCACTAACGTACCTGCCTCAACCACCTCACTTAGCAGTGCATTCCAGGCCCCCACTACCCTCTGTGGAACAAACTTCTCCTGCACATCTCTACTGAACCTTTCCCCCCGTTACCTTGAACTTGTGTCCCCTTGTAATTGTCATTTCTGCCCTGGGAAAAGGCTTCCAACTGTTCACCTTATCTGTGCCCCTCATAATTTCATAAACTTCTATCAGGTCACCCCTCAGCCTCCACCTTCTCGGAGAACAATCCCAGTTTATTCAACCTCTTCTGATAGCTTCCTTAATAGGCAACATCCTGGTAAACCTTTTCTGTGCTCCCTACAAAGCCTCCACGTACTTCTGATAGTGTGGTGAGCAGAATTGGACACAGTATTCCAAATGTGGCCTAACCAACGTTTTATACAACACTAACATAATTTGCCAGCTGATGAAGACAAGTATGCCATATGCTTTCTTGATCACCTTTTCCACCTGTGCTGCCACTTTTAAGGATCTGTAAACCTGTACTCCCAGATCTCTCCGTGTGTCTATGCTCCTGATGGTTCTACCATTTATTTTATAGTTCCCACCTGAATTGGATCTACCAAAATGCATCACTTTGCATTTGTCCGGATTAAATTCCATCTGCCATTTCTCCGCCCAATTTTCCAGTCTATCTATATCCTGCTGTATTCTCTGACAATCTTCATCACTATCCGCAACTCCACCAATCTTAGTATATTCCACAAACTTGCTAATCAGACCAGCTACATTTTCTTCCAAGTCATTTATATACATTACAAATAGAGATCCCAGCAGTGATCCCTGCGGAACACCACTAGTTACAGACCTCCATTCAGAAAAACACCCTTCTACCGTTACCCTCTGTCTTCTATGGTCAAGCCAGTTCTGAATCCATCTAGCTAGCTCACCCATGATCCCATGTGATTGAACCTTTTGCACCAGCCTGCCATGAGGGACCTTGTCAAATAGTTTAATAAAGTGTAAGCAGACAACATTCACAGACCTTCCCTCGTCAATCATTTTTGTCATTTCCTCAAAAAACTCAAATTACTGAGACATGATCTCCCTCATACAAAACCAAGCTGTCTGTTGCTAATAAGACCATTCAGTTCCAAATGTGTATAGATCTCCAAGAATCTTCTCCAACAATTACACTATTACTGACGCCAAGCTCACTGGTCTATAATTACCTGGGTTATCAACACAGGTAGATGGATTTTTGTTACTAAAGGTTACAGGACCAAGTAGATATGTGGAGTTAAGATACATATCAGCTATCCTCTGACTGAATGATGGAACAGGCTTTATTTTATTTCATCAGTATGGACATCGTTGGCAAGCCCAGCATTTGTTGCCCATCTTAATTGCCCTTGAACTGAGTAGCCTGCTGGGCCATTTCAGAGGACAGTCAAGAGTCAACCACATTGCTGAGTCACTTACAGGCCAGACCAGATACTAATGGCAGATTTGCTTCCCTGAAGAATATTTGTAAACCAGATGGTTTTCTCAGGGATGAATGGCCAATTCATGTTCCATAGATTTAAAAGGCAACCATGTGGCCAATTATGCCTGTTCTTTGAAAGAATCCCACTACCCTGATTTTTCCCTGAAACCATGAAAAGGTTTCCTTTCAAATGCAAGTTCAGTTCCCTGATTCAAGCACATTGGTACTGGACTGGAATCACATACTGGCTTTCTTTCATAAATGGACATTAATAAAATTGGGTTTCAGGCTCAAGCGCGATGCATACCCTGCTCCATTCTGTAAAGGTGAATTAGTCTGCAATCACTGACTCAGTGCATTTAACTCATTCAGCTGAAGGTATTAGAGGGCTGAAAGTACCTGTGAAACCACACCCAAGTGCAACTGGCCTTCAACTGGAGAGGGAGCAAAAGAGAAAAACCAAAGATGGATGGGTTGCTACCTGAACTCTTGTAAGAAATGACATGTTTGTTACTCACTCCCAACCTTTCATAACTGAACAAATCATCAATTTAGACACATTTGGAATAAAAGCCACATGCCAAATACAATTCAAATTGAGAACTTAATGCAAAGTCTGACACTGCAAAAAGTCTGTTTAACCTAAACCAAGAATGTGACTAGTCTGACTGATCAGTAAATGCATTCTTAACCATACTCAATGACTGTTTTGGAGACCAGATATTGAAGCTGGTTTTGAAGGTATGATTCCTGCAATACAGAATTTTTGCATCTTAATTTTGAATTCAATTATTTCAACAAAAGGTCATATGCCCAAACAGCTGCTCCTGCTCCTCCCAAAAAAACAATTAAGCTGTTAAGTATTTATTCAGTATTTCAGTAAGGAGCCATAAGTAGGTGTTCCATGCTCCTTACAACATTGAGTTTCCAAAATGGACGATATCTGGAGTGTAATTTAGTCTGGTTGATGTCAGGATGAAGTACCACTAATTTAAACTGTTGAATTGACAGAAGTGCAAAATAAAAAACTTGCAGTTGCACGATGGCACACTGGTTAGCATTGTTGTCTCACAGCGTCAGGGACCTGGTTCAATTCTGGCCCCGGGTGACTGTCTGTGTGGAGTCTGCATGTTCTACCCGTGTCTGCACGGGTTTCCTCTGGGTGCTTCAGTTTCCTCCCACAGTCCAAAGATGTGCAGGTTAGGTGGATTGGCCACGTTAAATTGCCTCTAGGGTCAGGGATTTACAGGGTAAATACATGGATTTACGGCCTGTGTGGGATGTTGTCGGTGCAGGCTTAATGGGCTGAATGGCCTCCTTCTGCACTGTAGGCATTCTATGATACAAGAACCTTATAACTACAGTGATCAGAGTCCACAGCAAGCACTATTTTTGTTAGGCCATATTAGTACCAACGTGCAAACAAAACTAGTAACAGAGAAAAAAAAACTTCCCCATCCCTGTGCTAGCAATCAACTGGGGTATAATTGTTTTTAGCGGAGTTGGTGGCATGGTGGTAATGTCATAGGATTAGCAATCTAGAGATCCCGGCTGTTGCTCTGGGGGCATAGATTCAAATCCCAATGACAATAGGAGAACTTGAATTCAATTAATAAAAATCCAGAATATGAAAGTAATCTCAGTAATGGTAACAAAGAAATTGTTGTAAAAGCCCGCCTGGCTCACTAACGTCCTGTTGGGAAGGAAATCCGCCATCCTTACCTGGTCTGATCTACATGTGATTCCAGACCCACAGCAATGTGGTTAACTCTGAAATGTCCTAACACATCACTCAGAGCAATTACAGATGGGCATCAAATCCTGGTTTCACAGCAATGCCTACATCCCATGGAAAAGTATATAAAAATGGAAAGCTTGGACTGGAAAAATCATATTGGCAAAGGTAGCGTAGATGAGTTCATAGAATGTTTGAGGTAGTTTCTTAGAACAACACCTTCTGGAGCCAACCAGAGACCAGGTTATACAAGATCTGATAATGTGCAACAAGATAGGATTAATCAATAACCTCAGAGAAGGCACCCCTTGGTAGCAGTGATCATAATATTATTGAATTTTACATCCAGTTTGAGGGTGAGAAGAATGTGAAGACTAGTATTTTAAACTTAAAATAGGGGCAATTACGACGACATGAAAGCAGATCTTGCTAAATTGAACTGGCAAATAAGGTTAAACGATAGGTCAAGAGGGACTTTAGAAGGATGTTTCAGAATAAATACATTCCAATCAGAAAGAAAAATTCCAAAGGGAGGACCCACCATCCATGGTTAATTAAAAAAAGAGTTAAAGAAAATCTCAAACTTGAAGAAAAGGCATATGATTGCACAAAGACAGATGGTAGTTCAAGAGATTAGACAGGATAGAAATGACAGCAAATGGGAAAAATTAGAGTACAAGAAAAATATAAAAACAGATAAGAGTTTTTATAGATATTTACATAAGAGTTAACAAACATTGGTCCTATAGAAAGTGTGTTTATGGAACACAATGGAAAGTAAGGAGACAGTGAATGAATTGAACAGATATTCAACCTTCACCTTGCAGGATACAAGTAACATCCCACACATAGCTGTGAATCAGGAAGTGAAAGGGAGGAACGCAGAAAAATTACAATCACCAAGAAAGTGGTATTGAGCAAATTCTTGGGGCTGCGGGCAGACAAATCCCCAGATCCAGATGGACTTCATTGGGGTTTTGAAAGAAGTGGCTAGCGAGATAGTTGATTTATTAAATTTAATTTTCCAAAATCCCCTAGATTCAAGGAAGGTTCCTTTAGATTGGAAAATAGCAAATGTAACTCCTTTATTCAAAAAGGGAGGGAGAGAACAAGACAAACAGGAAAGTACAGGTCAGTTAGCCTAACATCTGTCAGAGGGACAATGTGAGAAGCTATTATTAAAAACGTTGAAGGAGAGTACCTAGAAAAATTCAAGGCAATCAGGCAGATTCAACAAGGTTTTGTCATAGGGAAATTATATTTACCAACTTATTGGAGTTTGTTGAAGGAATCACATTTGTTGAGGATAAAGGGGAACCAGTGGATGCACTGCACCTAGATTTCCAGATGGCATTTGGTAAAATGCCATACATCAGACGTTAGGGTGGAAAATAAAAGTTCATGATGTAGGGGATAACATATTGGCATGGATAGAAGATTGACTAGCTAACAGGAAGCAGAGTGGGCATAAATGGGTCTTTTTCTGGTTGGCAAGATGTACTAAGTGGTGTGCTACAAGGAACAATGCTGGGGCCTCAACTTTTTACAATTTATATAAATGGCTTGGATGAAAGGACCAAAGGTATAGTTGTGAAATTTGATGACAAAACAAGGATAGAAAGGAAAGTAAATTGTGAAGAGAACACAAGGAAGCTACAAGTGACATAGATAGGTTAAGTGGTTGAATAAAGTTCCTGCAAATGGAGTATAATGTGAGCAATTGTGAAATGGTTCATTTTGGCAGGAAATTTAAAAAAAAGAAACTTATCTAAATTTAGAGAGATTGCAGAGACCCGAGATGCAGAGGTATCTAGGCATGAATCACAAAAGGGTAGTACACAGTTACAGCAAATAATTAGGAAATCTAACTGAATGTTATCATAGATTGTGAGGGGAATTGATTACAAAAGTAGGGTGGTTATGCTTCAATTGCACAGGGCACTCGTGAGATCACATCTGGAATACTGTGTACAGTATTGGTTTCCTTTTTTGACAAAGGATGTTAATGTGTTCGAAGCAGTTCAGAGAAGGTTTACTTGACTAATAGCAGGAATGGGCAACTTGTCTTATGAGGAAAGGTTGGAGGTTAGGCTTGTATTCACTGGGGCTGAGAAGAGTAAAAGGCGACTTGATTGAAACATACAAGACCGAGGGGTCTTGACAGAGTGCATGTGGAGAGGATGTTTCCTCTTACAGGAGAATCTAGAACTAGGAGTCGCTGTTTAAAATAAGTGGTTGTTCATTTAAGACAGATATGAGGAGATTTTTTTTTCTCAGAGGGTCATGAGTCTTTCGAACACTCTTCCTCAAAACGGAAACAGTCTTTGAATATTTTTAAGGGAATTTCTCAAAAGTGCGTGCCAGGAACAAACTGCATAAAAGAAAAGAATTGTAAACAAAAATATACAAAATACTGTGTGAAAGACAGATTTGAAAAACTAGACAACTCCTGAACCGGAGTCAGCCAATTATAAGATAGCCTGACATTGCAGGTGTGTTTAAATATTCAGTCTTCCAAAATTGTACTGATGCCATTAGAGAAGAACATTTTAAAAATTAACACTTCCAAGTAGGCTAACTGATAGTTAATTAATGTGCTGCAGCACAGATTAGTGCACTCAGAGAGCATCCCTAATCCCATCGGCAGTATGGCTTGGGAGGCACTAAGTAGATGCATTTCTGCCGAAAATTAGGCATTATGGTAATAGATAACCAGCAGCCTCCTGCTTAACACCAATATAGCTAGAGTCAAGAGCAACAGCTGCTGATGACCACATTGGCTGGAAGTCAGAGGTATAAAAAAGATGTGATGGGAGGGAAGGGGTGGAGGTAGTAACTTCCCATCATCACTCTGCAATTATGCAAGGGGCCAATACTTCAAGTGATCTATGTGCAATTTTGCAGATGTTGAATCTCCCCATTGATATGCAATCACAATTTTGCTACAAAGCAAAAAAGGGGACAAATTGAACCTCGACCAGTTCCCAGCATCCAGCTGCTAGGGATCATTGGCAAAGGTCCACCTGTCCTTTAAATTGGAAGACAGTGCTTAATACAAGGTAGACATAACCTTGCTTTTGCACAGCGACAGCATGCTATTGGAACAAATAATCTCTGGTAATAAACTATGATGTTAGTCCAAGCCTGCTGAAGATTTGCAAATAATCTATGCCTCACCTCAACAGGATAGAATAAAAGTACAACAGGAAATTTCCTCATCTAGAGCCTAAAACCTTTCCCAACCATTCTAATTGTTTTGTCTTTCTCCATTTTGTTGATGATTCCACTCAGCTTCCCAATAAATTGCAAATACATCTAATGCGAAGCAACCTGTCATTGCATTGAAAGTGAGATTCACTGTCCAGCATGCTCTAACTAACCTTTCCAAAGAACTCAAAATCACTTCCTTCAGACTTTCCTTCTCCAAAATATTTTGCAGATTTTAAACCAGGTTCAGCCTCTTCCAATCACCACCATCTAATATATTTCATCTTCCCTTTGGCTTTTCAGTCTTGGGAGGTCCTGAAACACATGCTTTGACTCTTCAGCATGCGTCAATTGTTAAAACACTTCAATTGGAAGACTAATAAAATAATGAGTTATGACATTTCAGTTTGGGCTATTTTTTTCTGCATAAACTACAGAATATTTGATGTTTGATTAATTCTATTCAATTTACTATACTACTTCACAATGTGCAACCTTAGAGAGTTAATCCAATGAGTAGTTGAGTCATGCATATTAGGTTCAATCTGGAGTGAACATCTCAGCGCCAAGACAACATCTGAAACACCCCAAGGCCTGCACTCGAATGATGCCCACTTGGATCCAATGGTGGACATATTCTATGATTCTTAGAACAGGGATGTTCAACTTATGGTCCGAAGATCACATGCAGGACCTACATTCCGTCAATCAACCCTTTCAAGGCAGGCAACTCAGTCTTACTGGTTTAAGATATTATGTTTTCTGAGTTGACCTGCTTGCATTTTGTGGGCCTGGATTTTTGCGAAGAGCTGTTCTTAGCACTGTGGCCTCATTAGAAGGTTAAATCTGAAATTAGGACCCAAAGTCTGTTAGTATCAGCAACTTGAAATGCAAACAAATTAACAGAAATACGGAAATGAATGTTACAACTTGCCTCTCAAGCTCCCGTGATATGCACCTACATGCCCCATGAAGGCAAAAGCTTGGAGAGACAGCTTCCATATGGAAAATACCTAAGATAGAGTTAAAGCCGAGGATTCATATCACAGCTATGAATAGTTTTACAGAAAAAGACATCTGACCGCGACTCCCACAAACCCAACTCAAGTAGGTAACAGCCTTAATTATAGAAAGGCTCCTGGATAGACCGAAAGGAAGTGTTTCAACATCCCTTCTGGGAACTTTCTTTTTCTGTTGCAGCACACTCAGCTAAGAGTCCTTGATTGTTGTAACACTTCAGACTTCCAATGTTCCAAACATTTCATTGTCCAATCTTGGTTATTACTCATTGCATAGAGTCTTCCAACTGAAGGCAGATTTAGAATTACCGTTACCACTGTGTCCATCAAGTGATTTTTGGCAAATCTTTCATTAGCTCAGAAATACTGCGTGGTGAGTGGATGACTTAAGTTTTGTAGTCTTCATAGTTATTCAGGAAACAGAGCAGCAGCAAAACAGGATATAACATCAGCAGTTTTGCACAGGTGTTGAAAGCTAAGTATGCACTCACCTGCAGACTTATCTACTGCCAGTGCCGTTCGTTAATGGTGTAGAGTGCAAAAATGCATTAGATAAGTATCACCCCAATTGTTTCAATTGGCATTTTTAACATGGGCATGGCATGTGAAAAGAACATTGTAAATGAGCTAAGAATCACACAACACAGAGGTTATTTGACGCAACGTGCTTTTTCTAAGAGCTATCTAATTATGTCCACTCCCTCTGTTTCCTGAAAATTTTTCCCTCTCAAGTTTTAATTCAATTCTCCTTTGAAAAAATTACTATTGAATAAGTACCCACAAATGCTGTAAGCAGGGCATTCCAGACTATAACTTGCCGCATAAACATTTTTCCATGCACCACCGCTGTTTCTTTTGCTAATTACCTCAAATTCATGTCTTCCGTTTACTGACCCTTCTGCCAATGGAAAATTTCTCCTCCTTTATTCTATTGAAAACCTTCATCAGGAACACATTCTTGAATCACTCTACATAAAGTAAATTGTCACAAGTAGGTTTACATTAACACTGCAGTGAAGTTACTGTGCAAATCCCCTAATCGCCACACTCTGGGCACATAGTTTGGGCCTGTTCGGGTACACGGAGGGAGAATTTAGCATGACCAATGCAACTAACCAGCACGTCTTTCGGACTGTGAAAGGAAACCGGAGCACCTGGAAGAAACCCACACAGACACAGGGAGAACGTGCAAACTCCGCACAGTGATTCAAGTCAGGAATCGAACCCAGGTCCCTGGCACTGTGAGGCAGCAGTGCTAACCACTGTGCCACCCATAACTGAAGTCTGACAACTTTCATACCATTCTACTAAATCTCTCCTGTTAATTCATAAATAAATTACATTCAAACCACTGCTAAATCCCTGCAATCTATGTGCATGTTATACACTATTTTGTTTTACCATGAAGGATGTTGATAAACATAGATCAGATACCTAATATAATAGACATAGATTCAGTTGTTTTGCTTTGCTGAACCTCATCCTGTAGTGATCCATTCAAAAGTAGCCATAAGAAAGAGCACAACCATGCTGCAAAACATTTGAGCTTCCATGTGGACAAGGGCACTTCTTTGTGTGATATTGAGTGGTACAGAATAGAATGGTCCAGTCCCAGTGAGTTATATGATCAAATGCACAGGCATCACCTTCCATATTCCTGGGTCAAGTTCAACACAAGTTAAACATAGGCTATCGCTCACTTGCCACTGCCAAAACCCGAACAAAGCTTCCCAAGCTACACAAGTAACTATTGCTTCCCACCTTTGTGAACACACCAAGTGAAACTGATGTCAAATTCATAGCAATTCTGTATCATGGAAATCAGAAATAAGTATTTGCATTTCTGTGGTACCTGCTACTGCTTCAAAACGTTCCAAAGCATTTTACAGCCATAATACTCCTCCAGTCATATAGGAAATACCTCTC